>NC_051071.1:86504935-87704935 GCF_004664715.2 Peromyscus leucopus | reverse complement strand
TGAGCAGTGATGGCTGGATGAGTCGGGACTACTGAAAAGCCCCCCTGATTTGGCTTATAGGAGCTGGTAGAACTATATGATTAAGCACTGGAGCTCAAGACATAATCCATGTGTGTTCTAGTATTATCAAATCTTTTCTATCTAGATTGGTGACTTTAAATTTGATCAACCACAATTCACTGTTGAAAATATGATTTATGCTTGGCAGTGGTGGCACACGCCTTTAATCCCAGCACTCGTGAGGCAGAGCCAGGCGGATCTCTGTGAGTTCAAGGCCAGCCTGGTCTACAGAGCGAAATCCAGGACAGGCACCAAAACTACACAGAGAAACCCTGTCTCAAAAAAAGAAAGAAAGAAAGAAAAAAGAAAGAAAATGTGATTTACACCATCAGTTAGTAGTAACATACATAGGCACACATTTACTGGAATTAAAGTTTTTGAGGAAAGTGCTTGTTTCTACTCCAGGTAATACTCATGGATAATTCCTATCTTACTGTAATTTGTTACATTTCTCTTCAGACATGTGGGTGGTGGCTCCTGAACTTGGCTTAGCTGCTTATTAATGTGTCACAAGCTTTTGTTGAAAATGCTGATTTAAGACTCTTAAGATTCACTTTCTTCTTTTGATGCTCTCTTAAATTTGATTCTTGGCACTCTGCCCAGCCAAACCCAGCTATGGTTTGGCAGTTATAAATACCTCAAACCCATCAGCTATTCATCTCGATAAAAGAATGCCTGGACTGGGAGGTTATTTTGACCCTGAACCATAAGAGAGAAAATGAGATAATACATAATTAGTGTTATGTCTTTCTTTGTTCAGACAGTTCTATTTTGTAGTCTAATTTCTACTTTTGAATCATGGATGGAGAAAGTGGCCAGTTTGATTGAAATAGAGTCACAGGCTAGAAGAGGCTGTAATGAAATAATCCAGAAGCAGAAACTAGGTCAGAAGCCTCATTCAGAACATCTGCATTTGTGCACTGGAACTGAAAAATCTTTATTCTAGATCATCATCATGAAGAGAGTTCAGAATGGCTGTATGTGAGACAGTGGCTCGGAGCCTTGGGCGAAAACCAAGACACTTCTGTCCGTCCTATAGCTGTGACTCTCCAACACAGGGCATGGCTGTTCCTTCTGTCAAAAACCGAAGTCTGTGGGACTGAAAGTACAGCTCAGTGGGAGAAGACTTGCTTGGCATGTGGGGGGCTCTTGGTTTGAGCAGTCTCTTCCATCCATCGACTCCACTTGAGAGTGGGTTGGCATTATGATGGTCTTTGTTTAGTAGAATGTGGTCAGTTATTGTGGTACTGTGGTTTTTCTATGCTAAGGCACCAGAAAGTCATGAGCTTTTTTTTTTTTTTTTTTTTTTTTTGTTTTGTTTTGTTTTTTGTTTTTTGTTTTTTGAGACAGGGTTTCTCTGTGTAGTTTTGGTGCCTGGATCTCGCCCTGTAGCCCAGGCTGGCCTCAAACTCACAGAGATCCGCCTGGTTCTGCCTCCTAAGTGCTGGGATTAAAGATGTGTACCACCACCTCCTGGATGACCTTTTTTTGTTTGTTTATATTTGCATAAAATCCTTTAGATACCATATAAAAAAGCCTTTAAAAAGGTCATTATTTTAACATGTAAAGACAAAAGGTAAATAGAATAAGGTGTCTAGAAAATGAACTACGAAGTTACCATGTAGGTGTCATGAACTTAACCCTTTGGTTAAGAGAAGAGGAATCTAGTATTGTGTGTTTATGGGGGTGTATGGGGTAATTCTCCAGAGACCAGGGGCCAGGCTCGAGACATTAGCAGTGGTTACAACAGTTGATGAATGTGAGCACTAGGGACTAAAGGGACCTGGCTGGACATCAGCAGTGCTGAGAGGTCTGCCCCTTGCACTAAGGAGAGCCCGTGCTTCTCACATTGAGCTTTCTCCACACAAGTGTAGCTTCTCTAGGGTTCAGGAAGAAATGAGGAGAGGAAGATTACTGCGACAAGCTACAGCCTCAGTTGCTGCGGCAACATCATCTCAAGTTTATAACACAGATCATCCACCTTCCCTTCCATTCTATTTATGCCCCTTCCACATACATGTCTGCAGTACCACATAAGCTTCCTGCTGTCATTACACAAACTCTGTTTTTCTGTTGCATAATGAACAATTTCTTGACTTTATTATAATTCCCCAACACACTCCCACAACCTATGACAGGTCTGAGACTTCATTCTGCTTGCAAACGAAAGCTTTGATCTTCAAATGGTGATGGACGACGAAGACACAGCTTGAAGACGTAATGCCATTTACTCATAGCATTGGGAGTAGCCAGGATATTGGCATCTTCTTCTGGGCACAGGGAAGTAGGATGGCCAGGCATCACATGTGCATGCAGCGGGCTGCAGAACAAGAGAGGGACCCAAGCTTAGAGATTCCAGTCTTTTTATGCTGGAAAAATGGCCTGCCTCTGGCTCACCGAGGAAACACTAACCACATTTTTCATGGCTGCAAGAGAATTTGTTCTTTGCTCTTAAAGTCACACCTCTGCCTACAAGATGTTTGGACACACAAAAGAACTATGGAGAACCAGCTTTGGAGAACCACCTCCTACGGAGACCCACCTCCTACAGAGGACCACCTCCTAAGAAATTCTGTCTTTCCATTTAGGTTTTCCCAACTTGTCCCATGAGTACACTGATCCCTATAAAGCCCCTATAAAAGGCCCTTCCCTACAAAAGGCCCAGAGTTCCTTCCCCAGCATGAAATGACAAACAAACAAAAAAGCAAACAAAACCCCCAAATCAGGACATGAGTCACATGGTTCAATTTTATAGTGGACACATTAGAAAACAAAGAACACACACCACCCAATGCTAGTTTCTGTGACACAGTGACAACAGTGAAATCAAGTCCCATCAAAGCAGCAAATGGCATATATTAAATTTTTAATTGTTAATTCAAGCTAAGACCATTAGTCTATATTAATTTTTCTAAATTTTCTAAACTCAAATTAAGGTTTAAGTTCAGTTCCACAAGAACACTGAGTCATTACCAATGTCCAGTGGTCTAACTGGACAGAGCAGCTTTGGATCCAGGCCCCCTTAAGCAGGGATCACAGATGTTTGGAGTGAGGGAACATGGATGAGATGGAGAATACGCTCTCCCTGATCACTCTTCAGCCAGGTGTTCCGAACCCTCCTCTCCATGAGTCCTTGACCTTGGCCAGATCCTTGCTGGCCTGCATAGGCCAATTTTAAAGATCCCTGTGGAAGCAAAAGAAATAGCTCAGTGATTAAAAACACTGTTTTTGCCGCAGACCCAGATTCAGTTACCAACACTCACATGGCTACTCCTACCTGCCTATATATATGGTCTCAGGGGATCTGACACCATTTTGTGGCATCCATGGGTACTGGGCATGAAGGTGGTACACATACATTCATGTAGGCCAACACTCATACATGCTTTAAAAAAAATCTATAAATAAAAGAATGATTTCTGCTAAGTTGGTTTATGGACAATTCCCCCTCACCTTTGGCAGCTGACCACCCCAGCCTGGACTCCCCAGAATTCTCCTTATCTTTGATGTCTCCTCTTTGTAACGTCACACCCACTCACTGCTTTCCCTCCCATCCATCTGCTATATCCCACAGACCAAGTCTACACCTACTGTAGCGATTTCTAAATAAAATCTTCCTTCCCACTTCAGGTAATGTTGGTGCCGGTTGTCCCTAGCCATTGAGAAGGTGAGGAGTTCCCAGAGGGCTCAGTGGTTAGATGTAGGAAATGTAGGATGGTGGTTGTTCGGTGTAAATTTCCAAGAATCCAAACACCAGGGCCTAGAGAGATGGCTCTTGAGGTAGAACCCAATTTAGTTCCCACTGCTCAGGTCAAGAGGCATGCAGTTGCTTTTAACTCCAGATTCAGGGGTATTCAATGCTTCTGGCTTCCATGAGCTCCTCTGCTCATGTATGTACACACACCCAAACATTTAATCTTTTCTTAAATTTAACATTTTTTTTCATATATTTTGCATACTGACTACAGTTTCCCCTCCCTCCTTTCTTCCCATCCCCTTCCCTCATCATCCATCTACCCTCCTCCCTATCTACTCCTCCGTCTCCATTCAGAAAGGGGCAGGCCTCCCATGGCCTTGAGCAAAGCATGGTACATCAAGTTGAGGCAGGACCGAGTTCCTCCCCTGCATCAAGGCTGGGCAAGGTAATCCATCATGAAGAACAGGTTCCAAAAAGCCAGCAACTGTTTCACACACCTGCAAAGGGCCTAGGTTGGTCCCATGCAGGCTCCCTAACTGTCGACCCAGAGTCCACGTGCTCCTGCGACCTCAGGTCAGCTGTCTCTGTGGGTTCCCCCATCATGATGTTGACCCCCCTGGCTCCTACCATCCCACCTCCCTTTCTTCTGCAGGACTCCCAGAGCCTGGCCCAGTGCCTGGCTGTGGATCTCTGCATCTTCTTCCATCAGTTACTGGATGAAGGGTCTCTGATGATGATTAAGATAGTCACCAATCTGATTACAGAAGATGGCTAGTTCAGGCACCCTCTCCACTACTGCTAGGAGTCTTAGCTGGCATCATCCTTGTGGGGTTTCCCTGACACCAGGTTTCTCCCTAGCCCTGAAATGACACCCCCAGCAAGACATCTCTTTCATTTTTCTCCACCTCCATCCTACCCCAACTTGCCTCCCACACTCAGCCACTCCCTCAAGTTCCCAGATCCCAGGGTTGGGGATTTAGCTCAGTGGTAGAGCGCTTGCCTAGCAAACACAAACAAAAGGCCATGAGTTCGGTCCTCAGCTCAAAAAAAAAAAAAAAAAAAAAAAAAAAAGTTCCCAGATCCCATCTCCCTCACCCCTGCCCCAGTTTACCCAGGAGATCTCTTCTATTTCTCCTTACCAGGGAAACCCATACATTCCTCTTTGGGCCCTCCTTGCCGTCTAGTCTGGGGTTGGATTGTAGGTTGGTTATCCTATACTTTATGCCAAGTATCTACTTGTGAGTGAGTGCATATCATGTTCGTCTTTCTGGGTCTGGGTTACCTCACTCAGAATGATTTTTTTTTCCTAGTTCCATCCATTTGTCTGCAAATTTCATGATGTCATTGTTTTTTACAGCTGAGTAATACTCCATTGTGTAAATGTACCACATTTTCCTTATCCATTCTTTGGTTGAGGGGCATGTAGGTTGTTTCCAGGTTCTGGCTATTATGAATAATGCTGCTATGAACATAGTTGAGCAAGTGTCCTTGTGATATGATTGAGCATCCTTTGGGTATATGCCCAAGAGTGGTATAATTGGGTCTTGAGGTAGATTGATTCCCAATTTTCTGAAAAAAACACCATATTGAATTCCAAAGTGGCTGTACAAGTTTGCACTCCCACCAACAGTTCCACATCCTCTCCAACATAAGCTGTCATCATTGTTTTTGATCTTAGCCATTCTGACAGGTGTAAGGTGGTATCTCAGAGTCGTTTTGATTTGCATTTCCCTGATGACTAAGGATGTTGAGCAATTCTTTAAGTGTATTTCAGCCATTTGAGATTTTTCTGTTGAGAATTCTCTGTTTAGATCTGTACACCATTTTAAAATTGGATTATTTGGTATTTTGATGTCTAGTTTCTTGAGTTCTTTATATATTTTGGAGATTAGCCCTCCGTCAGATCATTGATGAAGATCATTTCCTATTCTGTAAGCTGCTGTTTTGTCTTATTGATACTATTCTTTGCCTTACAGAAGCTTTTCAGTTTCAGCAGGTCCCATTTATTAATTGTTGCTCTCAGTGTCTGTGCTACTGGTGTTATATTCAGGAAGTAGTATCCTGTGCCAATGCATTCAAGGCTACTTTCTACTTTCTCTTCTATCAGGTTCAGTGTAACTGGATTATATGTTGAGGTCTTTGATCCACTTGGACTTGAATTTTGTTCAGGGCAATAATAATATGGATCTATTTGTATTCTTCTACATGTTGACATCCAGTTATGCCAGCATCATTTGTTGAAGGTGCTTTCTTTTTTACACTGTTTAATTTTTGCTTCTTTGTCAAAAATCAGGTATTCATAGGTATATGGAATTATGTCAGGGTCTTTGATTCAGTTCTATTGATCTGAGTGTCTATCTTTATGCCAATACCAAGCTGTTTTTTTTATTACTATTACTATAGTGCTATAGTAGAGCTTGAGGTCAGGGATGGTGATACCTCCTCAAGTTCCTTTATTGTACATGACTATTTTGACTATCCTGGGTTTCTTGTTTTTCCATATGAAATTGAATATTGTTCTTTTGAGTTCTGTGAAGAATTGTGTTGGGGTTTTGATGGGGATTGCATTGAATCTGTAGTTTGCTTTTGGTAAGATTGTCATTTTATTATGTTAATACTACCTATCCATGAACACGGGAGATCTTTCCATTTTCTGATATCTTCTTTAATTTCTTTCTTCAAGGACTTAAAGTTCTTGTTATGCAGGTCTTTAACTTTGATTAGAGTTACCCTTAAGATACTTTATATTGTTTGTGGCTATTGTCAAGGGTGTTGTTTCTCTGATTTCTTTCTCAGCCCATTTTATCATTTAATACACAAACTCTTAAGTCCTGGAAAGGCCAAGCCTCTGATGACTATAGAGTAATTGTCTGAAGTTCCTGAATTCATCCATTTAGAGTCAAAACTGGGTATAGGAATATCAAGAGACAGATGACCTATACCAACTATATGTTTACCTGCCTTTACTCTGTAACTGTGCCCTTTATCCTCCTGATGATCACATTTTTTAAAAACTAAAATTGACTTTTAGGATAGCATACAAAGTAATGGGGTTACTGACAATCAAGGTTAATTGCCCCAGCCAGTATATTAACATCCCTTAGCTGTGTTCAAGAAGCCATCCCATTCCTCTATTAGATTAGCATTTGGGGATAGTGAGGTCTGTGTGAGACCAGTGGATTTCATTACTGTGGGGAATATCAATGTACTTTCTACACAATGCCATGGGGGTCTCCATCCATAACTGGAGTTCTTACCCGCCTTAATCAAGATAAATCATTGCCTTTTCCAGGGTAGAAGGCCCTGATATAATTCTTCATTGGTAGATAGGTTTGTCGTTTTGAGTCATGGTTCTGTTTTGGAGGTTTAGGATTACATCCCTGTGGTTGATGTATTTGGAAGTTCCTGGTGATAGAAGCTAGATTAACCTTGGATCTTGATGTGGTGGTTCATGCCTTTAATCTCAGGACTTGGGATGCAGGGGCAGACTTTCTGTGAATCTGAGACCAACCTAGTCTACAAAGTAATTCTAAAATAGTCAGGGCTACATAGTAATATCTTGTTTTATAAAGAAAAAAAAGGAAGATTGTAGCTAGAGTTTTCCTGCCTTGCCTACAGTTAGGACAAATCTTTGTCACCCGCCAGTCCCACAGCCGCTCAGACCCAACCAAGTAAACACAGAGACTTACATTGCTTACAAACTGTATGGCTGTGGCAGGCTTCTTGCTAACTGTTCTTATATCTTAAATTAATCCATTTTTATAAATCTATACCTTGCCACATGGCGTGTGGCTTACTGGAGTCTCCTGCTTGTCATGGCAGTGGCTGGCAGTGTTTCTCTGCCTCAGCCTTCCGCTTCCCAGAATTCTTCTCTCTCCTTGTCACACCTACTTCCTGCCTGGCCACTGGCCAATCAGTGTTTTATTTATTGACCAATCAGAGCAATTTGACATACAGACCATCCCACAGCAGAAGATAGATTAACTGTCAGTGGAGGGAGTCTGAGCTGATGAGGTCATAATTAAACGGTTCCTAAACTTGAAATTATGAATTCTGTTCACATAGGGTTAGTCAACAAGAGTAGATGGTTGCTGTTTAGTGACAGAGTCACCCTGTCCTCCTTGTTTTCAGTACATGCTTCTGGAAAGAACTATTATGAGCTACAAAGATCTTCTTGCCCGTTTTCATCAGTCACTTCCCTGTAATGTAGACACTGGTCAATTTCTAGGAATCTCCCAACTAAGTGATGCCTTTGAAAGCAAGAATGTGTGTATTATTTCACTGTCCACTTCTTCCCTGCACACAGGGCCACATGCTCTGCCCACAGGTTGGTCCATTCAGAGCATTCCCTCCCACTGCTGTCTTTCAGGGCCAGCCCAAGAGGCAATATGAACCAGCAGCTGCCTATCGTTAGCTCACACCAGCATCCTGGACAGAACCACTGTGAGTCCAGTTCAGTGTTTGTCATTCATCAGCTTACCAAAGGTTCAGTTCCTACCCCTATCCGGTTAGGTCTCAAGTATGAGCTGAGGAACATTCGTGCGGTGCTGAGTGACATGGGGACCAGGCCACATGCTCTTGAGGATTTTCTCATGCTTCCTGAATCTGACTGACCATAACTCTAGATATACTACTTCCATTTTATGCAATTACCTCAGAATTCTTTTTGTGCAAGAAGTTTGAGGCCTAAGATACCTTGAAAAGAATCCACTTTTGTGTAAAGAAAAGGAATACTATATTGGACAGAGGAGGAAATGAAACTTCAATGCCTAGATACCAAAACCTCAGTCAGCTAGCTTGGGAGCTCTGCAGCAAATGGTGTCCATTGGGTTGCCCCAAAAAGGTTCTATAGCCAGATCTGTGCACCCATGTATCAGTCATGAGATGTAGGCCTTGGAAATGGTGTGATCTGGGAATGGTTATGTGTCTGCAGAGGTAGACCCTAAGTAAATCAATAGCTAGAGGTTGTTGACTTTTCCTAATCAGTAGCAAGACATTCCTCCAAGGAGTTCCCTATCTATCTCAGCCATCTTAATCTAGGGCATGGGGTGTGTCTGAGCATCCAGATGAGCGCTGGTGGTTGTAGCTGCACATCCCATGATTAGATCTTCAGTCTCAGTGAACGTTCTGATAGCTGCTTTTCAAACAGTGCCTTGTCCTCTGTGGCAGGTAGTGTGCCCTCTTTTAGTAGCCTATGGGCTATACTATAAGCCTGAGTCTGCCTGAAATTCTGCTTACTATCTTTCTATTCAGTGTTTGCTTCTTGGTCTGTACCACCACAAATGGCTTCATTATCTTTCTCCATTGAAGAGACTGTCACGGGATTTGGCAGATTATATGGGCCAAGATGGAGGGTTGTTTATACCATGTTTTGAATCTTCTGTAGAGACTTTAATCTCTCCTCTGGGACTAACTCAAATCTAGCAGTCTTCCCCATCACCCACTTAATGAGTTAGTGCTCTGTCAAATGCAGAAAACAATGCATGCAAATCCCCAATTCTTCTGCTGAATATTGTGCTTCTTCCTTAGTGATAAGAGATGCAGAATGAAAATGTGCTCATTAGTGTGAAGATGGTGTTTGAGTATGATCTAGACCATCATGAAAATTTTCACTCATGAGGATCTGGGGAGATGGTTCAGTGTATGAGAAGGGTTTCTACACAAGCTTTAGGAATCAAGTTCAGATCCATATCACTCACATAAAAAGCTGGGTGTGGCAACATATGCCTGTAACCCTAGTGCTTAGGGAGAGGGCCAGATCCTGGAGGATTGCTGGAGCTTGCTGGTTGCAAGCAAGTTGAAAAATTGTTCCATGAGAGACATTGTCTGAAAGAAATAAGGAGGAGAGCAAAAGAGGAGGAGTCCTGGCATTTTCCTGGCATATATACACTTGAGTGTGTACCTGCTCACGTACATATACACTGAAGAAATAGACTCTTGAATCTTGAGAGTTCATGCCTCTGTGGCATTAAGAATTTTTGCCTTGCCTTTCTAACCAACTGTGGAATATGTAGGTGGCTCAGGGTTAGAAATTGGAAAGGTCACAGCTTTCCTTTCGGAGGGCTTCATTTAGCTTTTGCACATCCTTGCATATCTCCTTTGGTTGCTTGAGTTAAGGATGATGTGTATTGGCTGATGTCCCTCTAGGAACTCTATGCTTCATTTGTGGTCTCTACTGCTCTCATGAATGAGGCCACCTGGTATTGCTGCTGCCACTTATAGTGATGATGCTTATCTGGCACTTAAGAGTTAAGTCACATCACTTGGCTTCATTTAGCCTCACCTTGACCAATGAGTACGGACTTCTTAACACTGACTCTTGCCCTTGAGGATAGACATTTCTCAAAGGACTTCCCATGTGCCCCAGTCCATCTTAGAGGCTGTTAGAGAAGACTCAATCTGTAGCACTTGGTTAGGCTAAATTAAATAACACATCTTTCCCATAGCATTTTATGTATCTTTAATGGAAGGGTGCAGTGTGGACATCCAATCAGAGTATACAATATTGGGTTAAAAAGTCCACTGAATTGTCTTGTCAGATCACACTTACCTAAACTCCCAAACTGGAACTCAGCAGGGCTTCAGTGTGTCTCACAGGATCAGTGGTATGTAACATTTTTAATTTTAATATCCATATAAACATCTTTCAATATCTGTAGTGGTTGTATTTAATTTTAATGAATACATGTTTGTTTTTAAATGTAAAAGTTTGAGGTCCTAGGATTTTATTGATTTATACAAGTTCTGTGTATACTGCAGGAATAACTCTTTGAAGAAAACATACTTTGTGTTTTTTATTGCTCTTAGGAAGGGCCCTTAAATGGCTGATAAGACTTCCCTCACCTGCCTCCCTCTTTTGTAGTCTCATCTTCAGCCAGTTCTTGTACCATAGTACCACATCTTTCTGCTTTCTTGTAACATCCAAGGTCTCCTCTCAGAAACCGACACACACACGATGCCACCCGTCTTCTTTCCCTGAGAGATTTCCTGGACAATTGTATTAAATAATGCCTTATTAGGGACAATTTTTGATCCCTGTTATAAGTCCTTGCTACATTCTAGCATAACCTTCATAGCTCTGACCAGCTAGAAAGCACATGCCATTGGGTGTATCTCCTGCTAGAGTTTAAGCTGCATGTTCAGTAATATTCCCTTCCTTTCTCTGTCTCTGTCTCGACCCCTAAAACATGCCTTGTACATATTAGATACAAAGTGAAGAATTGTTTAAAAATGTTTGTTGAAGGGAAGGATGAAGTCTCAAAATTAGGCAGTAGACTAATGATGAGGACCAGCGTCTGAATGGACTTACACTGTAGAAAATGAGTGTGTGCAACAGTTAATAACAAGGACTAGCTTTTGTTTTAGTTTTCTCTCTTTCCTTGTAGAAGTTTTAATTAATATTTTCTTGAATATTCCATGGATGATCAGAAATCAACAGGGAACACAATAGGACATTTTTAATTTTTTAGACCAGATTGTGTTGTTTCTAATCGGTCTAGGACCTTGGTTTTAAAAACAAATCTCTATATACATACATGTGATTTTTATTTTATGCTAAGGAGGTAAGTCTCCAAAGAGGATTGTTGTTTCTTTCCAATAATCTTCTAACTTGAGTTAATTTCAATGGGCCTTGAACTATAATACAGTATTTTATGAAACAGGTAAATATCACAGTATTGGGGTCTCACAGACTTTAATAGTAATGATATAATCAATGCTACTTCAGTTAACAATACATGCATATTAGTTCTTTAGAAAAAAGGTGTATTACACTTTTAATATAAAATTATTAGACAATTACCCATCAAATATAATAATAATAGTAATGAAATAATAATAAACAAAAGGACGATTGCTTCTCTGAGGAGGACTCAGTAATTTCTGGTTTGAATAGCAGGGCCTCACCTTCATTTAAGTAATGCTTTTTATGTTCAAATTGCTTAACCAAAATTAAGTAATTAATCCCCACAGTAATCCCTGCAAGGCAGATAAGAATTATCTTCATTTTACAGATTAAGTCAAAAGTACCATATTTCAAATGATTAATGCTTTGAAATCTCTAGTACCAAATGGTCTCTGCTCTTCCAGAAGCATGTGGAAACCCAAATTTACATAGTAATTACGTGTTCAATTATGTTGAGGAAGCAAGTGGCAGGCCTAGATAATCTTTAAAAACAGAAAGAAAAGAAAAAGAAAAAAAGAAAAATATCAGCGTTATATGAAAAAAGGTGAAAGCAGTTCTTTTAATGCCTGTTGACTGATAATATTATTTGCACACATGGCTTCTCTTCTCAGCAGTACTTCTATGCTAAGAACAAAGACAGAAAGCTCCACAAAGCCTCCGGTGATGCTGTTTAATGTACAAAACAAATCCAGCGGCACAGTGGAATTTGCAGCTTGAGAAATGAGAAAGAAGCCAGCAAGACCACGCTGCTAGTTCCTTGCCATGCGATGTGTACATCCAGCATTGTGCTGTGTTCTGCTTACTAGTAACACACCTTCTGTGTGACGAGACTTTCACAATGATGCCATTCTAGCAATGTTATAATAATGTTAATACCTTACATTGTGGAAACACTTCAATCAATAGGCTATCTTGCTTTTTTCTTTTGAAAAAAATTTCTCTTGTTTTCTGAGGCAGAACCAATCATAATTGGAATGAAGAAAGGAAGAGAGTCGCATATCTGCCTGGTTACATAGCTATTTATTTACATATTAGTCGTCTTGCTGTTTATGGCACGCCACTGTGTTCTGAAAAAAGGCCATTTCCACGAATGAATAAATAGGAAGCATGGGTTGAAGGGATTTTAGTTCAATGAGAGCAGTTTGTGTGTGTGTGTGTGTGTGTGCATGTGTGAATTGCCTGACATCATGCAGAGAGATCTGAAGTACCATCAGAGATTCGAGATCTATTTCTGATAACATGATAGACAGATGTCTGGGGTAACTCCTCTAGTAAACATCCACTAGTGCTGGAAAATGGCTCAGTGGTTAAGAGTGTGATGCTTGAGATCATGGCCTCTTTGTTTTCATGCTGTCGTTACATATAGATGCCTAAATTTGTAAGTACAACCTGCTCTGTCCATTTCGTTGTCTCTACTTGAGGCTGCACGAGATGCGGCTCCTGAGACGTCATCAACCTGAGACCCAGCATCACATACTTTTTGTTGTTGCATAAAATTCAGTCTGTTATGAATTTGAAAACCATAATCTAGAAGCTAAGGTAAGCTCAGATTTTGTTGTTCCCACTCTGCTCCACGTGAACATCTGCCAGAAACGCCACAGATGTAACTCCTGTGCATAAGAGGCCATGGTGACAGTATCAGCAGGTACATGTAGACTCATGGGCATCGGTGGGATCATCATACCACAGAAACAGCCAGCACACACTGTGGATGTATATGGATCATATGCCAAATACAAGGGTAAATAGTTAATATTTCAAAGTACATCTAAGGGCAAATAATCAGGTTAGGGCTTTTTTTTTTTTTTTTTTTTTTTTTTTTTTTTTTTTTTTTTTTTTCTAGCTAAGGAACACACTCAGGGCCTTGTGCTTGCTAGGCAAGTGCTCTACCACTGAGTGAAACCCCCAACGCCCAGTTTAGGTTTTTAAACATTGTAAGAAAGGTTCTAGAAATGAAATGTAAATAATCTGTGAGAAAGCTATAGGGCTGCTTACACAGCACATTTTACATCCTATATGTCATGACTGAGTTTCAGAAGGAGACCTGGAAAAAGGGGAAGACAATATTTGGATGAAATAGTGGGGATTGTGTAAAGACGATGGGAACTCCAGTTCTATGGGCCTAGTTACACTTCTAAAGGATACTAGAAATAAATCTGAACTGAGACATCCTAGCCAAACTGCAGACCCCTAGGACAAACGTGCTCTCAAGAGCTTCATGATCGTTACTTAGCAACAACAAGGCGAGGGACATTGTCCTGAAAGCTTTAAGGCACTGGGATGGAATGATGATTGTTAACCTGGGATTCTGCGCTGTTCTATGCTCGTTCAAGAACATAGCATGTTCTTTTGGGGAAATTCGAGAAGAGTTGCTTTGAGAAGACACAAAATAAGCTCAGAAGGACAAACAGAGATGAGGGCAAAGCAAACACGAGAAGGTGAATGCATAGACAAATATTTAGAAAAAAAAACATTTTGAGCATGTTGAACATCAAAAGCCATTCTAGGTTCTGGGGAAGTGGTCCAGTGGGCAAACTGCTCGCCACACTTAGCCTGGTGATAATCCGTACTTCTGATTCCCAGGGCCATGGAGACGCTGGACACAGGAGGGGGAATGTCGTCAGTCCTTGCCACACTTAGCCTGATGATAATCCGTACTTCTGATTCCCAGGGCCATGGAGATGCTGGACACAGGAGGGGGAATGTCGTCAATCCTCCCTACTGCTGCAAGTAGAGACTCTGTCCAACATGGTGGGAAGGTGAGAAACAACACAGGAAGAGTGTCTTCTGACCACCACACCTGCCGGGGCACACCCTTCTTCAACAAAAAACAATATTCATTTTGTAGCACACGGAACAGTTTATGAGAAGCCAGCTGTTCGGATTGCAGTGTGTCCTGAAATAGACAGGTGTGGACCAAGGCAAACTAGAATGTAGACACTCATAGTTCACATAACCAAACTGACTTGGAAGAGTCCAGCCCTTCAAAACCAGGAGAGTCTAGGACAAACCCACGTGTCATGAGCATGCGATGCCAGAAACAGAAATGAATGCGATTGAGTCTTTCCACCATGTCAGAATTTGTTGAAGGACAATGAATTCATGAGGTTTGGCACTTTCCATGACAGCAATTTGTCATAAAATTCGCCTATGTTAGAATTCAGTCCAAGGTGAATGTAACTTCTTTCTTCCAATTTTAATTGCTAATATCGACTCTAATATCACATGTCACACAGTAAAGATATCCCTATCTATATATGTATGTATGAGTTAAAGAATAAATGCAAGTTAAAGAAGCTGCAGAAGTGGCCAGGGATGGAGTCAGTATTGATGAGATGATGAAGCAGGCTAGTGCCAGGAGGATGCTGATGCTGGAGCTGCTGAGTCAGGGTTTGACAGTGAAGCTGAAGAATGTAGCTTCAAGGTGGAAAGCTGAGCAGCAATTTGATCAGGAAACAGTGGTTCTGGTCCAGGCCCAGAACAGCAAATAGGTAGAAAGGGAGTCTGGTAGGCTGTGTCAACCAGTGGAGGACCTAGCCAAGTTGGGGAGTACTTGGTGTATATAGCAGATACCAAGTGATGGTTTAGTGTGGGGCCATGCTGTCTCAGGGATAGGTGTTTGTCTCTTTCTGGGGTCCAAGTAAGGGGGCTACACCCTTCTCCTGATCTGGTGTGTCTGATGCATTCTTGGTCCTTTTTTCCATTACATGATTTTAATGTGTCCATGGGCCCCTATGGTTTCAGTTCTCTCCAATAAACTTATAGAGTGACTTGTGGTGATATTTTATTTGTGCTCTAACAAATAAAACTTATCTGAGATGAGAGGAAAAAGACAGCCACTATATTAAACATAGAAGCCAGGCAGTGGTAGCATATGCCTTTAATTCTAGCATTTGGGAGGCAGAGATTCATCTGGATCTCTGTGAGTTCAATGCCACACTGGGAACAGAGCTAGGTGTGGCGGCACACTCCTTTAATCTCAGCACTAGTTAGCCATAGAGGTCTGGAGGTCTCTACAGAATGACAGGAAGTGATAGAGCTGGGTGGAAAGCGGAAAGTGACGTAGCTGGATGGAGAGAGGAAGTAAGATATCAGGGCACAGAAACGTATATAAGGCGTGAGTATACAGGAAGTAGCTCTCTCTTGGGCTGAGGATTTCCTAGCAGTAAGAACTTGTGGCTTGGCTTGTTCTATTCCTCCAATCTCTAGGTAAGCCTTATTTATTAGAGCACAAATAAAATATCAGCACAGCGACTCCTTCTCTATTCTCAGGAATAAGTCACTTCTCAGTGTGCCGGATGGTGCAGTCTGATAGATGGGGTGGTTTCTAGGTCTACTCAGAGCTGAAATCCTCCTCCTCTGTCAAAGTGGCATGGAAAGCTGTTTGTAAGATGGAGTCTGCCAGTACAACGCACAGCCTGGAAAAACATTGTCTTGTAGAATACTGAGTAGCCTGGAGTAGGGCATAACCTGCTTTCAGGCCAAGACAGCACAGTAAGGATCCTCTCTGCCATCTCCGTTTTGATCCTGTGAGGAAAGTAACTCCCAAGGAATTAGGACGATTTTTGACCCCATTTCTAGAACTTTCTTCAGCCTTTTCTTTTTCTTCTCTCAAGCCAGCCTTCCTGTTCTGCTCACGGTAACAGTTGCTCTGCTCTGTGCTAGGTAGAAAAGTCAATTAGATCTTTGCTGTAATTTTGTCTTTTGACAGAAGTGAGAAAGATCAAGGTTAGTTAAAATGCTGGAAGACAGCAGCTTTGGAGAGGAGGTGTGGCCCGATGAAAGACTTTGAAGTCGTTTTAATAACTGAGAGGCAGAAAAGAGTATTATCTTGCGATATTAGGAAATTATACACTTTGTATTTTAGGGCTGCCATCAAAAGAGAAAAATAGAGTGTAAAAATTTCAATGAAAATTTGAGAAAGAAATGTGAAGTAACGTATTTAAATGAGTTAGTTCCACTCTTTAATCCAAGTTTGCAATGGAAAGCTTTGGGTAACTATTTATCTTGTCTTTCTTTTCATTCTTCTCTATATCCTCACTGAGAGCCCGACTAGGAACAGGGTCGAGAGATAGCACTGTGCGTTTGGAGACAAATGAGATGAAATCCCTCTCTGTAAGACTTCTCCACTGGCTTTAGCAGCTCTGAAGGAAGGACTGTCTTTTTCTGGCAGGCAGGTTTTGAGACAGGGTTTCTCTTTGTAGCTCTGGCTGTCTTGGAATTCGCTCTGTAGACCAGACTGGCCTTGAACTCACAGACATCCACCTGCCTCTGCCTCCTGAGTGCTGAGATTAAAGGCATACGCCACCGCTGTCCGACTCTGGAAGGAAGGTCTTGAGATGTTGACGTGGGGAGAGTTGATCTGTGGGGATATGAGTCAAGGAGGCAGCTCCCTGCAGCCAGAGATAGGAGAGCACTCGATCCTGAACAAGCAAACGCAATAATGATGATGTTGAATGACATCGGTGTTCACTGGTCCAGGACAGCATTTGACTATTCAGGGAAGATTTTACATTTTCCATGAGAATAGAGATCAATTGCAGAAATGAAAGCCCAGGAGACCAGGGAGGGTAATGACATCTATTTTCTCCTGATGCTTTTTACTTTCTCTAGTATTATAGACTGTGAAGTCCTGAGTGCTTTGTGTCCTCAAACCATTTCACACCATCAAATGACACGTGAGGGGCTAGCGCCCCCTCGCTGGAGTCACCCCCATGTTAGAGCTGGGACAATGCATTCTGTGCAGGCTGAGTGACCTTCACAAGAGCCATCTGATTCCAGAACATAGGACCAGAAAGGATCCATGATCAAGTAAGTCTGGGGCAGACAGGATAAAAAAAGTTAAGTTGTCATCTTTAATCCTTGAGGCACCCAAGGGATTTAGAGATGAGCCGTATCTTGAAGAACTAGTGGATGAACCATTTCTAGATTTGGGGAAGTCTTTGCAGTTCCAACAAAAAGAAATTGAGCCGGGCGGTGGTGGTGCACGCCTTTAGTCCCAGCACTCGGGAGTCAGAGGCAGGCGGATCTTTGTGAGTTCGAGGCCAGCTTGGTCTCCAAAGTGAGGTCCAGGAGAGGCGCAAAGCTACACAGAGAAACCCTGTCTTGAAAAACCAAAAAAAAAAAAAAAAAAAAAAAAAAAAAAAAAAAGAAATTGATACCAGCTCAGAAGCCTGGGAAATGCATGAATTTTTGAGCCCTCCCCTGGAGGGAGGGGGTGAGGAAAGAGAGATGCTTGTTGATGAGGAATATGAACTCTATCAAGACCACCTCCGGGCCATGGAGTTACACCCACCACCGTGCATTCAGGAGGCCACACATGTACCTCCTAGGCAGGAACTCCAGGTTGGCGCACAGTGGCTGCCTACTAACCTCTCAGGAGGCGATGATGCAGAGTCCATGAGGAGTGTGTATTCCCAGGAGATGCAGCAGTATAGCTGCAGCACCGCAGACATGGTACGGCTTTGCTACACAGCCTCTGTCTCCTCCCCGCTCTGGCCTTCCCTCGCTCATGCTACTCCCACAGACAAAGCAGAAACAAAATGGGCTTTTCACAGTTAGGATGGCTTACCAGATGCATTGCCAGGAGCATAGTTGTGCACGTGAAGTCATCCTTTTCATGTCACACTACTTCTCTGGAATCTCGGAGCTGTGGTTACCTTGCTGGTTGAGTGGTTTTTTCACTATGCTTTGTGTGTGTGATATTTTTCTTCTAATTTCTCAGTTCAATAAAGAGTCCTTTTAATAAAAAAAAAAAAAGTTAAGTTGTTCTTAACGTGTCTTCTGATACTTTTGAAATCCCTAAAAGGGGTCCTTAGAATGTAACGTTTCCTAAACTTGGAGAGCAGTGTGTTACCAGCACAGCTCTTGGGGTATAATCCAAATGCAAATTTACCTTTTCTCTAAAATATCTTCAGGCGTTTCCTTAACCCTTTAATGGAAATGTGAAAGGTCAGGTTTTCTGGTCGCTCCGAGACAAAATCTTTCATTTACTTCGAGTTGGAAATAAGATTTTTTTTTTCTAAAGGGGAACTGAGTCAGCTTTTTAATTCCAAGTGGAGCTAGCTGCTGGAACACTACCTCTCCTGATGTTACCCTGTTACAATATCCTCCTGCCCTGGAACAGGACGGAGAAGGAAGCAAAGACTCCGGCCTTTCTCTACACACTCACTGTGACATGGGTTTGTGCTTTCTGGGTTTGGTGGATGTCAGCAGTGTCGCACTCTAGATCACTCACATCCTGGGTGAGTTGGAAGCTTCCCTGCTTCTGTCTGACAGACACAATGCTTTACACGCAGGTTCACTCTGGTGAGTCCTTATTCCTCTTTCACGCTGCCTTTGCACCTTTCAGGTTGCCTTTGCATCGGGTCCCAATGCTCAGGCCACTGTCCTATCAGGAAACCCCCTCTGTCTGACCTTGGAATCCATCTACACATTGTTTGGCATCACAAACTCACGGTCTTGAGACCCAGCCAGGGTGGCTTCCTCTTCACCCCCTCCCCCCCCCCATCATAGATGCCATCGTAGTTTCTTGTTTATTCATGTTTTTATGTGGCATCGAGCTTCTGGTTCACCTTACACGTTCAACTACAGAGCTCACATGCCATGTTCTCTGCCTGTTATGAGTCCTTTCCCATAGATTCTGGGCAAGGGACAACCTCTTCAGTGAGAGTGAGGAATGGACTCATAGTGTTAGAAAGCATTTCTTGAAATAAGTTCTCACAATCCTCTTTTTTCATATTCCCCTCAACTCTAAGAGGCCACCACCCCAAACAGACATGTATATTACCACACAGTGTCTGAGGGCCAGGAATCTTGGAGCAGCAATGGCCCCACCCCAACTTTCTCTTAAGCCTTATGTATATACACAATTCTCTTGAACTCTTTAGGAAATGGCCGTAGTTTGAGTGCTGCCAGACTCTCTGCTTGTGTCTCTGGTTGACTTTCCTTGATTATTAAATGCTAACCGAGTGTCACTGATTAAGCAGAACACCACACAGACTATATACAGATGCCACTGACTAATAGTGATGTAACTGGACATTTTAAAAGCATTTTTGAGCCTCAGCTAGCTTTATCATCAAATAAGGATGTTACATACTATATTATGATGTCATGAAGATTAAAAAATGGTGTATGTGGGCCGGGTGTTGGTGGCGCACGCCTTTAATCCCAGCACTCGGGAGGCAGAGCCAGGCGGATCTCTGTGAGTTTGAGGCCAGCCTGGGCTACCAAGTAAGCTCCAGGAAAGGCGCAAAGCTACACAGAGAAACCCTGTCTCGAAAAATAAAAACAAAAAAACAAAAAAACAAAAAAAAAATGGTGTATGTAAGGCCTACTTGGTTGTTTGGCATATAGTGAGCACAAAATAATGATAGTTTTATTTACCAAGAGAAAGTGCAACATTTAAATTCTCTTTTTGCTTCCATGTGTCTGAAGCTATAAGAGCATTTAACGATGAAAGTCATAATTTGTATTCTGGAGCAATGTTTTAATTTACTTGCATTTTGGTTCTGAAAATCAATTAAAAATAAAATCTTTAGAGGCATACTAATTCTTTTGGCCATACGGTGTTTTTGTTGTTATTGTTTGTTTTTTGTTTTTATGAGACAGAATCTCTCTATTAAGTAGCCATGGGTGTCCTGAAACTTCCTATGTAGACCATGTTGGTCCTGAACTCACAGAAATTTTCCTGCTTCTGACTGACAAGGATAAGATTTTTTTTTAAATCAGAGTTGGAATGGGCTTTATTAGAGAGAAGAGGGGATAGGACAGGAGAAGTCAGGCCTGGCAGAGAGGAAACAGAAAGAGAGGGGCGCAGAGAGGCACAGAGAGAGAGACCTAGAGAGCAACAAGGACAAGATTAAAGGCATGTACTACCATGCCCAGCGGATCATGAATATTTTGAATGTCACAATAAAAGATTATATTCTACAAGAAAAATGCTAGCATTATATTCTAAATATATCAAGTTATTACACTTCTGTATAGTCGTGTATGGTATGCCATAAGTAGAATGGGGAATAGCCAGCTAATCTGTTCCTTTAGATTTAACAGTCAGAGGTCAAAATCCTGAAAAGGATTGGAGTAGAGACTTTTTGAAGCACACATTTAGAGGGACAGAATCCATAGTATCACTTTTAAAGGCTCTTTATTTGCTTGGCAATTTAAGGAATTGTTCTTCCTGATATTGGGGTGGGATAGAGTTGAGTGGAGCAGGGGTTGCTGGTCTCATCCAGCCTGATGCTTCGAAGGCGATCACAGGCAAACCATCATCTCCACAAGATGAAACAGCTGTGTTTGATGCAGAGGAATGAAAATATTAAGCTCCATATTTATTCTTATGAGGAAAATATCTTGATTCACTTTTGAGATTACACACACACACACACACACACACACACACACACACACACACACACACACACACCCCATAGGACTACATATGTATTTGCATTGTAAAATGAAGGAAACTGAAAATGTAGCTACTGGGGAAGACATTTAAAAAATACATTTTTAATTGAAATAGAATACATCACTTTCCCCTTCCCTCTCCTCCCTCCAGCCCCTCCCAGGTACCCTTTCTCCAACTGCTCCCATGTGCCCCCCCAGGTGGGTAGGTACCCTCTTTTCTTTGATTATTATGTGTACATATGTATCTGTACACACATATATAAATACAACCTGCTAAGTCTGATTAATTAATTTTTTTCACCTGTGTGTGTGTGTGTGTGTGTGTGTGTGTGTGTGTGTGTGTGTGTGGTTTCAGGGCTCACCATCCTGCACTGGATAACCAATAAAGAGGCCCATTGCTTAGGGAGGCTAATTCTCCTTCCAGCAGTCATTAGTCGCCTGTAGATTTTTGTCTACAAAATCTACATGGTGGATCCATGCTGAATTCTCCTCTTGTCACATTAACGTGTCCATTGATACTGCTGCTGCTGTCCTGGTCTTGTTTATCATCCATTTCTACGAGAGATGTCTCACAGAGGACTTCCTGGTACTCCAGCTCTTAGAATCTTCTGCACCTCTTCTCTGATGTTCCCTGAGCCACAGACGTAGGAACCGTGATATAGATGTATCTCTTGAGGCTGGGCTCACCGCAATCCATTGATCTCTGCATTATGTCCAATTGTGTATCCACTTGCTGTGAAGAGAACCTTCTTTGATGAGGGGTGGTAGCCCCACTTATCCAGGAAAGGCTTACACCCCTTTCCTTTCCTTTCCTTTTTCCTTTCCTTTCCTTTCCTTTCCTTTCCTTTCCTTTCCTTTCCTTTCCTTTCCTTTCCTTTCCTTTCCTTTCCTTTCCTTTCCTTTCCTTTCCTTTCCTTTCCTTTCCTTTCCTTTCCTTCTTTCCTTTCCTTTCCTCTCCTCCCCTCCCCTCTCCCCCTCTCTCCTCTCCTCCTCTCCCCTCCCCTCTCCTCCTCTCTC
This sequence comes from Peromyscus leucopus, assembly GCF_004664715.2. NCBI lineage: Eukaryota > Metazoa > Chordata > Mammalia > Rodentia > Cricetidae > Peromyscus > Peromyscus leucopus. The sequence continues at coordinate 87,683,063 of NC_051071.1, read as the reverse complement.
CTCTCCTCCTCTCTCCTCTCCTCCCCTCCCCTCTCCTCTCCTCCCCTCCCCCCTCCTCCCCTCCCTCTCCTCTCCTCCCCCCTTCCCTCCTCCCCCTTCCCTCCTCCCCCTTCCCTCCTCCCCCTTCCCTCCTCCCCTCCCCCCTCCTCTCCTCTCCTCCCCTCCCCCCTCCTCCCCTCCCCTTCTCTCTCTCCCTCTTCCTTCCTTCCTTCCTTCCTTCCTTCCTTCCTTTCTTTCTTTCTTTCTTTCTTTCTTCCTTCCTCCTTTCCTTTCCTTTCCTTTCCTTTCCTTTCCTTTCCTTTCCTTTCCTTTCCTTTCCTTTCCTTTCCTTTCCTTTCCTTTCCTTTCCTTTCCTTTCCTTTCCTTTTTTCCTTTCCTTTCCTTTCCTTTCCTTTTTCGTTTTTTAATGGGATCTCACTATGTAGTTCTGCCTATCCTGGAATTTGCTAGGTAGACCAGGCTGGCCTTGAACTCACATAGTTCTGCTTGCCTCTGCCTCCTGAGTTCTGGGATTAAAGCTGTGCTTTTCACTGGAAACATTTTAAGCTTAGATATAACATTGGAGCTTTGTTATAATTAAGATTCTACTACTATATTAAATACTGTTAAACCAATACATGTTTTGAAAAATGAAACCCCAGCAGGAAAAGGGGATTTTGTCTTTCCTTATCCCTGTGGATCTGTTTGCTGCTGGAAATGCTTCTTGGTGCCGATTCCTTTTTCATATTTTTGTGACTCTGTTGACTATTTTTATTTTAACTTGGCACGAGCTGGAGTCATCTCAGAGGACGGAGCCTCAATTGAGAAATTGCCTGTGTAAAATCAGGCTATAGGCAAGCCTGTAGGGCATTTTCTTAATTAGTGATTGATGGGGGAGGACCTGTTGTGCCCAGATTGTAACCCGCAGAGAGACCACCAAGAACGAGCACACCAGAATGCAAAAGCAAGGTTTACTTCTGCTGCAACTCACGACAGGGAACTCATCTCAAGCCATCTCAAGTGAGGCAGGGAAGAGTTACTCTTTCTTGGGGAAGTTAGTTTTTATAGGCAAAACCCATAAAATTCCTTAGAGGGGAGGGGGTTAGTACGGGTCCATCCTTGATTGGTCCAGTTTTTCCCGGGCCTGAACTTTATCTTATTTTATCTGTTTGCCCTGTCAGGAGTTTTACAACTCATCTCTGGGATCTGGTTATGTTATCTCTGGAGAGGGGCATTTCGTGGTTAATTGGTTACCATCAGACATCCTGACTTTGTTCTTTTGAGTTCCTGGGGCTGGCGCCATCATTTCTGGGGACTTGAAACTGGCCTGGGTCTATCTATATTGAGATATCTTTGTCTAAGGCCCCCTTTTTGAGACAATAGAGTGAGGGTCTTGTTGTGCCTAGATCGCATTCCCAAAGCCGCCACTGGAGACTTTAGGTACAGAATGCAAAAGTAAGGTGTATTCTAAGTTTACAAGCCTCCAGGGAGGCTCTTCCAAATCTCTTTCTTTGTGAGGCTAGTTCTTAAAGGCACAGACCATATAATTTATTTTTACCCGCCTCCCTTTTTTTAGTCTTTTGGTAGAATATCCTGACTCTGTTTTCCAAAGTCCCTGTAGCAGATACAGCCACCTGGGGAAAAGGGGTCTAAGTTCTTATCTACACTTAGGAATCCTGGTTTAAGCTTCTCTTTGTCTGTAGGGCATAGAGTGGGGCGTTTTACTGAGGTATCACAGACCCAGTTCATCGTGAGTGGTACCATCCCTGGGCTGGTGGTCCTGGGTTCTATAAGAAAGCAGACTGAGCAAGACAGTAAGCAGCACCCCTCCATGGCCTCTGCATCAGCTCCTGCCTTCAGGTTCCTGCCCTGTTTGAGTTCCTGTCCTGACTTCCTCCAATGATGACCTGTAATATATGTGAGATCCTTTCCTCCTCCAACTTGCTTTTGTTCATGGTGTTTCATCACAGCAATAGTAGCTTTAACAAAGACACAGGACTAATTCCATTATCCTCCATCCCTCCTCTACCTCTTCACTTAACTCTGCATGGGCTTGGTCCTCAGGACTCCGCTGTTTCTTCACAAGAGTCTTTACTTAAACTCTTCAGCGTTCTCCACATCTCTCCCTGACGTTTACATCTATACCTGTGCCGTCTATTGGACAGATTTCTTAGGGTCAACTTTGAATCAGTCCAGGAAGCTTTAGGTTTTCTCTTCCCTTTGTCATCATATCAAATTAGTTATATTTCTTCTTTTCTCCTCCATCCTTTCGGGTTAGCAGGAATCCAAAGTTATGGAGGTGGATGGCTTTCCTAGACTTTAGAAAAGATGGGTTGATGAGGATGGTCAGGAGTGACTCCAGGAGGAGGCCTCTACGGTAAGGTCTGGACTGAGAGCAGGAAGCCAGCTTTAACTATGACTCCCAAACACGGGGTAGCCAGAGTGTGAGACAAAGTGATGAAAATAGAGATTTGAAGAAAGGGAGGGAAGTGGGAAGTGAAGCAGGCCAAGTATCACTCGGCATTGGGGGAATTCTATGAGCTGCCATGCCGTCGGCACAGGGCTGTTTATAATGCATTTATGTATAACAGGGGATCATCTCCTGGAGGCGCTCCCTTACATGAGCACTGAACACTTTCCTAATTGGTTTGTGGGTCTTGCATGTGTGTGCCTCTTGGTTACGTCTTACATATTTGTTTATATTTCTTTACTTATGCATTTTTAAAAATTTATTTATTTATTTTTTAATTAATTAATTAATTAATTTTTAAAATTACACTCATGATATTAATCACATTTGTGGTATTCATAGATTACATTTGAAGTATTCATTCAAGTATCTATCTATCTATCTATCTATCTATATACATATGTATATTTAATTTTAAATGTTGAATGTCATTTCTTGAAGGGGGTAGGAGGTCTTAATTACAGGCTTACAGCACAATGAGAGGACCCTGGAGGGCAGAAGTTTGCTACTGATGTTTTACAATCTTGCATCTAAGCTGTTAACACCCATTATTCAGACACAGACAAGGAACTTCCCTTAAGCATTCAGGAGGGTGGAACCTGGCAGGGAATTAGCATTGGGAGGATATCAAGGTCAAGGTCCGCAAGTACTTACCCATTTTTCTTTACTTGTATCTTTTCTAGGTTCAGAATCATGTTGACTCTTTTTTTTCCCCCATGAGGGAAAGTTCTTTTTCTGATAAAATCCTTTTATTATTTTACACGGAAACTTAATTCTCTGGAAATAGGCTGCTTAGTGTGCATAGACATGGCAGGTAGAGCCCTGTTCCATTTCCACACTCCTATCCCATGTCCCCTTGCAATAACAACTTTCTGAATTTTCTTTACAAGTTTATGACCTGTAGATTTCCAGTCCATGTTAGAAGCTCTGTACATCTTTTTTTGAGCCATCTTTGCCCCCAGGGGATAATCACAGCAGCCAAACAGCTATCAGTTGGGATGCTTATGGGATTTTTTTTTTTTTTTTTTTTTTTTTTTGTATTTTAAAGACAGGGTCTCTCTATGTAGTTCTGGCTGTTCTGGAACTCATTATGTAGATCAGGATGGCCTCAAATTCATAAAGATCCTCCTGCCTCTGCCTCTGAAGTACTTGGACTAAAGACATGCTCCACCACACCCAGGCCTTGTGGTTTTTTTATGCTAAGTAGTTTATACACATTAGTTGGCTTCCTTACTCCATCTTCACTTACCATTGCGGAGAGCAGGTGAAGGCTGAGTGAATGGGCATTGTTGACATGAGCATGGCCATGTCATGGATGCCCATGTTCTAGACTCCACATCACCCTAGTCAGGTTCAGGAGCTATGGCTTGTTTTTACTAAATTCTTTGTATCCTTGAGGCCTAGACATAGAGGCCTGGACTAGTCAGTCAGTCTGTTTTCCTTTTTAAAAGATTAAAGAGGGGGCTGGAGAGATGGCTCAGTGGTTAAGAGCACCGACTGCTCTTCCAGAGGTCCTGAGTTCAATTCCCAGCAACCACATGGTGGCTCACAACCATCTATAATGATATCTGGTGCCCTCTTCGGGCCTGCAGGTGTACATGCAGGCAGAACACTGTATATGTAATAAATAAATAAACCTTAATAAAAAAAAAAAAGATTAAAGAAAAAGATGTAGATGTTCCAAAGCAAACTCAGGTGCATTGAAAGAACAGTATGTATGCTCACCTACGGAGAAATCCTGCCAGCCCTGATGCTCAGTCATTACTCATTGCTGTAGTATTGATCTCTGGCAGAAAGGTCACCAAAGTTTAGCAATTTGCTATTGTCTTCTACCTTGTTTCACCAGTCTTATTGTTATTTTCTTTCCTAGAAATGTTCATTCAACAATAATAAGGGAAATTCTTAGGATGTCCCTGTCTCAGAATGTCTCTTTTGATAATTACTTCTGCAGATAATATGCACTGCGCTCTAAGGTATTTTGACTTTATTACTATGCTAATGTTTATGTAAGTGTCATAAGGGGAATATAACCCCCGTATTCATTTTAGTTCTATATATTTCTGAAGTAAGGGTCCACAGAAAGAGAATTGATGTCTGCCAGTGGAAAAGAATGAAGTTAATGAGAAAACAAATGGAAGTTTTCAACCATCATAAAGCATGCTAGCAAATAACAACAAAGACTGGGGAAAGAATTAAAATCCATTAAAAATAGCTTGCGCTTCTGCTAATGTGTTCTGCTTCCTAATATAATTCCTGTTTGTTAGACTCTTCCAGTTTTCATTATCTTTACAGGCTGTTCTCATTTTGATAAGACTCCCAGTTGAGTTTCGTCTGCCTCCCTGTGCGCCGAGCACTCCTAACACTCACCTGTTTGTGTGCCTGCCTCTCGGAAGCTTATTTTAGCGAAAGTTTTAAACATCTTACTTTGTATTAGCATACCAAAGATAATCATGTCTTTGTCAATTTACTGTGAGTGCCAATCATGTTCATCTATGCAAGGTTTAAAACTGTCTGTTACCTAGCCAAAGAGAAGATTTTCTGCTGTTCTCATAAGCATACTAGGTAGCAGATATGTAGCCATATCTACCTTTCTTTCTTTCTTTCTCTCTTTCTTTCTTTCTTTCTTTCTTTCTTTCTTTCTTTCTTTCTTTCTTTCTTTCTTTCTTTCTTTCTCTCTTTCTTCCTTCCTTTCTTTCTCTCTCTCCCTTCCTTCCTTCCTTCCTTCCTTCCTTCCTTCCTTCCTTCCTTCCTTCCTTCTTTCCTTCCTTTCTCTCTTCCTCCCTCTCTTCTTCCTCCATCCCTCCTTCCTTCCTCCCTTTCTTTTAAAAACAGGTTCACATCTTTTTATTGGACATGTTAACAAAAGAGGTTTAGTAAAAAGGCCAAAGCTTACATCAACATCCTCAGATTCTTCCTTCTTAGCACCCAGTCCACTTTCTTCTCAGCTGAGGTGGCAGTGGAGGGGTCAAGGCCGCCGCTGGAGTGGCCCCAGCATCTGCAGCGGGGCCCACCAGCCCTTACATTGCAGATGAGGCTCCCAGTGTTGACATTGGCCGGGGCCTTTGCAAACAAGCCAGGCCAGAAAGGTTCAACACTGACACCAGCTGCTTTAACCAGGGCTTTGATCTTATCCCCAGCATGTGATAAGGGTAGAGTAGATGCATGCGAGCTTGGAGACGGAGGTCAGGATGCTGACTGGACTGCGGCTGGGAGGTGCTAGTTGCAGGGTGAAGTGAGAGCCTCACCCCAGCTCAGCCTTAGCTTCCTCAGAGGGCCTCAGCACCTTGGTGGCATCTGAGGAAAGTCATTTTTTCCTATCTTGATATCTAGGTCCTTGTTCAATATCAATGGAGTGAAGGCACCCCCTTCCCAGGGCATAGTTTTTATTCTGACCTATGCCTGCTGCATTGACATCAGTCAGTTCTGTGTTTTTAATCTTCTTTAGAAATGCGGTACTCTTGTGATGAAATGTATTCAGTATGGCCCCTAACCCTTCATTCATTCACTCATTTGAAATGGTGCAATGTAGCCCTGGACATCAGAATCAAGTAGCTTTTGAACAAATGCTGTAAAAAGTAGTCGAGCAGAAGTTGGGTGGTGGTGGCGCACGCCTTTAATCCCAGCACTTGGGAGGTAGGGGCAGGCAGATCTCTGTGAGTTCCAGGCCAGCCTGGTCTATAAAGTGAGTTCCAGAGCAGCCAGGTCTACACACAGAGAAACCTGTCTCGAAACCAAAAAACCAAGCCAAAGCCAAACAAAACAAGGAAGTCGAGCAGTGGGGGGAAGCTAGGGGGGAAGTAAGCAGGGTAACATGGGGTCTAGGGAATGGGGAGGGATGTCTTCTGCAGAAGGGTGCCTCCCTTTTGGGAATTGCAGGAAAGGCCACTGAGGCTGGAGTGAAGCGAACACTGTCAGAATGAGGGCAGGGTGGGTGGGACTCCCAGTGAGGACCGGGAGAAGAGCTCATCTGCCAGAAAGCTGGGATGGAGTTGGCGGCTTTGTGTAGTGAGCAGTGCAAAGCCACCGGGCAGTCCCAGCAAAGAATTACGTTTTTTACAATTGAGCCTGGCTTGGACATGGAGAATATTCGTGATACCGTAGTTAGCGGGTGGCTGAGATCTGCCCGGAAGGCAATCGGTGCCAATGCCCAGAACTTCTGCGTTGTGCTGTACTGTTTCCTTACAGCTGTGCCCAGCATTCCTTCTCTTGGTGGTACCTCCGTCTTCCTTGAATTATCCACTCTCTAGCTGGCAAATTCTTGCCTCTTTTATACATAAGCTCAGGTGTTTTTTCTTTTTGAAATAGAGGGACTATGATTTATCATGTTCACAGAGATTTGTGAATACCAAGGGGGATACCACTAAGGACTATACTTGATAAACATGCATAAATGTAGACAGCTCCAGCCAAACTAGGATGGGTGGCCACCTCTGTTTCCTGCTTGCTTGCTTGCGCTGGTACTCTAGAAGCACTTTGCACCATTATTTATCACTCCTTTTGGATACAGTGATTAAGGCCACAGACCCTAAGTCAGGCCAGCGGGATGTAAATTGCAGCTCTGCCCCTTACTTGGAGCTGTATGGCTGTAGTCAAGTCACATAAACTTCCTGTCCTCACTTGTACAACATGAGTAATGATAATATTTCTTCAGTGATTTGCTGTTCTTGTGGGAAGGCTGGGAATCATATATACACAACGTCTAGCACCAACACTGTCTCCGACTCGATGCTCACTAAACACTGGCTGTAACTCACCTTGTCACACAGGACTACAGCAGTTGTTACAGGCCTTTCTCTCCCATTGAACTGTGGACTCTGTTAGGGCAGGGACCATATATTACATATTCACCTTTATGGTTTTAGTTTACAGCTTAGTGTCTAGTAAGCAGTAAATTCTAAAAAGAGCCAAAAAAAATGAAGGGCACGTTAGGCATTAAAAACAACAACCACAACAACAACCACACACACACACACACACACACACACACACACACACATACCACACACACACACACACACAGACACACACACACACCACACACACACCACACACACACACACACCACACACACACACACACACACACACACCACACACACACACACCACACAGACACACACACACACCACACACACACACACACACAGACACACACACACACCACACACACACACCACACACACCACACACACACACCACACACACACACCACACACACCACACACACACACACACCCCAGCCCTCTTTCTTTTACCTTTGCCTATGAGAGAAGAAGATGAGTGTCTATTTCATGAGTCATCCAGAGGAAAAAAGTCAGAATCCAGCTTGCTCCATGGCTTTTCTACTGTGCAAAGTCTCTCCCATGACCTTGGTAAAAACAACCAGAGGACAATCACACACTGACAATAACGGATGGAGTTTCCCAGACTCGTTTCAGAGTGCAAAAATTTATTCCATTACTTCATAGACATATGGATTTTGGGGGATAAAATTAAAAAGTAATTTTTCTTATTGTTCTGTTTTGCTTACAGCAAACTTAAAAGTTCTGTCTTCCATAGGGCTAAAAATTAAAATTTATTATAAGAATTATTCAAATGTAATAATAATTGGCATTTATCAAAGCAAATAAGTCCGGAAGGCATATCTTGTCACTCCTTTTTTTTTTTTTGGTTTTTCAAGACAGGGTTTCTCTGTGTAGCTTTGCGCCTTTCCTGGAACTCACTTGGTAGCCCAGGCTGCCTTGAACTCACAGAGATCTGCCTGGCTCTGCCTCCTGAGTGCTGGGATTAAAGGTGTGTACCACCACTGCCTGGCATCTTGTCACTCTTTAAAGCCAAGTCATTAAAGCATTTTGTAGAGAATGTATACTTAGCATAAACACATGGGGATGAATGTAGATATCTGCTAAAAATATGAACCACATGCTTGGTATTACTATCAATCAGTACGCTAAAACCATGATGGGACCACAGGGCTTCTTATTTAATATTTTAGTTTAATATGCATAAAAAACTTTCTTTAAAAAGTAGACATTGTATACTTAAAATATGAATTTTAGATGGTTATTTTAGTTCTTCATTCATTTCTTTTGGGTGCCATCATTTCTTGAAATAGTTGGTTAATGATGAGCCATGATTAGAAGTAGATGTGGTTGATGATAAGAGTTTGAACAGCAGGAGGATTGGTACTTAGTGACGAAAAATAAGCATTTAGTTCTACTCCCTGTTACTGAGTAAGTTATTGTAATTATTAGTTAGCGCCACGTTCTTATGTTTAGAAAATACACTAGGACTTGAGGGTTGGCCTTACAAGTGATGGCCCTGCCTAAACCTCCATTGCTTCATTTACCTGACTGGCTGTCTTGAGAGTAGAATGAAGTCTGTTATCACACAATGTTGTATGTAGTGTTATCCTCTTTGTGGGCAACATCCCTTGGCGGCCTCTGTGCTTCTTAGAGCAAAGAACCAGGTCTTACTTAACCTGCGTTTACCTGAAGGGTTGGCATGGCCCTTGGCACATTTTCACTGCTCTCAGGAGGGGTTGGATGGAGGGGTGAAAACCTCTCTAGTGAAGACTGAGGAGCCACACGACATTCAGGACATGGTGGCAGGTTCTTCTTTCTGTCTTTTGGGGGTCTTGTTGTGCTCTCAGGAGTTTTGAAAATGTCCTGGGGGAGTATACGTCACTCTAATGGATGCTCTCTGATGCCACTGAAGAGTCCTAGGAGGAAGGATCAGATGGAACCCAAAAATGAACACCAAGGAGACGTTTGAAACCCGCTGGATTTCTCTCTAATGTCAACAGTGTTCTCTTACAAAACACTTCATTTCCCTAAAAAAGTTATTGCTGATAATGAATCCGAGATTCAAGTCAAGTATATCTGAAAACTAAACACCAAGAAATTAGGAAAACAATTCAATTTTACTGTTTATGAGACCATTAAATTATGGAAATGAGTTGATTTAAAACTCCTTCACACTAAATCTGATGATAGACCATTTGATTTGAATCTTACATTGTAATTAAAGTAAGATTTTGATGTATCATTAATTGTTATATATGTTACAGTCTTTGGTATATGTAAATATACATATGCTATAGAGATAAATTATTAAATATGCATGCATAATAGTGTTTTGCATATAGTGTTTAATTTATAGATTGATATTTCCACTATTATCCATGTTTAAAGAGAGAAGAAAAGCAAACCAATAGAACTGGTAAAAACACGTAATGACATAAAACATAGTTTTGTGTTTAGAAAAGGATACATTTTTATAGCCAGGACCATTCTTTAAAACTAGGAAGAGATGCATTTTCTAACTTGTGAAGGCTTCTTGAGTGTGTCCTTGCAAATACTGCAATTACTGTGCTGTGAAAAGTAGGTTCAATTGATTTAGCTTTAAGAAAGACAGTTACAAATAACACAGAAGCATTTCAGAATAAGATGTCTTAAAGACTCATAGTTGCTAATTTAGCTTGGAATATACTAGGTCTCCCTGATAATTCTTAAGTTTAGGCTTTTGTTCAATTAATAGAACATGATTTGCCCACGATATTTCATATGTTATTTTAATTTGTTTACTATATAAAAAATAAAACACTTTCTATGTCAATAAGCAAAGTAAATACATTTCTTTTTAAAAACCTATGGCTTAAAGAGGAAATAGCGTTGGAGAGATGGCTTAACTCTTAGGTGCACTGGCTGCTTTTCCAGAGGACTCAGGTTGATTCCCAGCACCTGCATGGTAACTCCTGTCTATAACTTCAGTTTCAGGGGATCCAAGGACCTCTTCCAGCCTCTGTGAGCACAGCATACCTATGGCACGCAGACATATATGCAGACAAAGCCCACATATATAGAACTAAAAAAAAAGAGAGAGAAGCAATGTATTAGATGGTTAATTGAGAGATCAAATACACACATAGAGGAAATAACTCTCCAGTGTTTAAAAACAAACCTCATTTGCTTTTTCTTAGGTATATGTTCTTCCATTAAATCAGGCTATTCAATAATTGCTTAACTGTTGTGTACCTTTAATGTTTACACTATTAATCATAATCTTCAACATTTGTTGAGCATGTAATGTATAGACTATTGTGTTAGAGGGAGTTACTTGTTAGAAAGGATTAATAGTTTATTTAGTTCAGGCTCTGCTCTATGGATATGTGGATGGGCCTTGATGGCTTACTGACATAGGCTATAGTGTATTTAGAGAGATGGGTTGGTTCAGTTGTAGCAAGGTCAGCTTTAGCAAGGGAAGCTTTGGAACAAAGGCAAATATCCATGCTTTATGACAATTACCAGGTAAGCTTTCTTCCTCCCTCCCTCCTTCCTTCCTTCCTTCCTTCCTTTCCTTCCTTCCTTCCTTCCTTCCTTTCTTCCTTCTTTCCTCTCTTCCTCCCTCCCTCCCTCCCTCCCTCCCTCCCTCCCTCCCTCCCTCCCTCCCTCCCTCCCTTCCTTCCTTCCTTCCTTCCTTCCTTCCTTCCTATGGTCTCACTATGTATCCCTGGATGGCTTGGAATTCACTGTGTACCAGGCTGGCTTTCAAACTCACGAAGATTTGTCTGCTTCTGCATCCTGAGTGCTGGGATCAAAGGTGTGCACCACCATGTCTGGCAAATGTTTTTTTTCCTCTAAAATGCTTCAGTTTATCTTTTGAATAACTACTATATGCCACATGCACATAAGCAAAGAGAAATGAAACAGCATTATTATGCAGAATGCTCACTTCTACTGCTTATCTTCCATTGAAATAACTTCATGCCCTACAGTATGAATGACTCTATCATTTCCCCTAGGAAGTGAGAGCTTCATAGGACGAAGCTCACACAAACTCCTGAGAAGAGATGCATGGAGAAAGGGCAGCAAGCAGAGGACATATGATTGGGGCAGCAGGCCCTGCCTTGAGCTTTCTGAAAACCCAGCGGCATTTCACAGGGGCAAGTAGACTCTTAAGGGAGCTCTGCAGATCTGTGAGTGTATTACATACACCGTTCCAGACACCCCAGTTCAAGTCCATCGGAATGCATGTTCTGTTCTTCAGCAATTCACACTGATTTAATAGAACTTAGGCTGTGTCTTTCAATATGCCGTACAAGGGATAGTTGAGTTATAGACAGAAAAGTTGAAAGAGATACATTTGGGAAATTATCTGTATTTGTGGAAATTTCAAATGCTTTGTTCTCAAAATTGTATCTTCAGGTATGAACTCTCATGGCTAGTTTGCAACTTAAATATATTCCTAAATATAACCTATTGACTCCATATAATGTTTTACACACACACACACACACACACACACACACACACACACCACACACACATTTTTAGGACTGATTGTGATAACTGATGAAAAAAGAGGTCATGAATTTGGAGAGTGGGAAGGGGTAAATGGGAGGGTTTGGAGGGCAGAAAGGGAAGAGAAATGTGATTAAAATACAACCTCAAAAATTAAAAATAAAAATTAAATGCAAATAAATAATATAAACTGTCAAAAAGAATCAACCATAAGTCTTTAGTTACTCAGTTAATTTGATATCTAGGCATTTTTGATTCAATAAAGTATGTATACATTTTCCATAAAAACCTCTAGAACCCTAAAATTATCATTTTGAAAATCACATGGATAAAAATGGGCACAGTGTGCTTGTTCATAATCTCAGCCATTAGAGGACCGAGGCAGAAGGATCAGCGGTTCGAGGTCATCCTTGCTACAGAGTGAGCTGAAGCTAACTTGGGTTACGTGAGACCCTAACTCAAACAACAACAACAACAACAAAAACCAAAAACCAAAAAAACCCAAAACCTGTCAGTAGCAAAAATTTATTTTTTAAAAAATTGGCCAAAATAAATGTACAAAAGAAAATGAAAACTTGAAGAAAGCAACTCTGCTAAATTTATGTGTTTCAAGAACCCATTGTTGAAATATTCTGTCTACACATGGAAACACACGGACAACGGCAGTTTTTCTTAGAGGACGGAAGAGGAGCATGTGAGGGTGGCTGAGCAGTGCTTGCTCACACGTGACAACACGCAGACAGTCTCATCCCTAGGCGCTCTCTCGCTTTCTCCCTCTTTTTTATAAACAACTGAGTTTTGTTGGTGTTACTTACAGGAATATGGATGAGGGGTTACTTACAGGAGCAGAAATAACCCGAAGGCAGTTGCATCACCAAAGCCTGCCCCAGCAAAGAAAGGCATTTACGGTAGTGGAATGAGTAGGAGAAAGCTAGGGTTTCTTCCTTGGCTGTAATCCTCTTTCTTTTGGTTCTACAAATGGATACTTCTAGCATTCAAGCATTTATTTCTTGAGAGTAAATGTGGCAGGCTGGTGACGAATTTATGTAGGAAACTTGTTCTGAAACAAAATATAATTTCTTCTGGGCCATCAATAGCTGTTGTATGTATAGGAAATCTAAGGATGCTCTTTAAACTCAGTGTAATCAGAAAAGGGGAAAATGTCATCTCAGGTGGCTTCATGCACCAGTTCTCACTGTTAAAAGGTTCCTGGACCTGATCCACCCTGTCTCTGTCATCAGAAACGAGAGCCCAGTCTTTCTTGGCTAATTCCTCAAAGGATGATGAAGGATGTGGAGGACATCCTTCCATCCTTTCACACATGGTCTCTGTTTGTGAACCTACATCAACAGCAAAAACAAACTGTCTTAGAATGCTAACTTTGTAAAACTCTGTGATCCCCATGAGTGCATCAAATCATCAGAATATCATCTGAAGATTGTCGTATTAGCCTGCTCTACCTGCAGTAACAAAACACCACAGAGTGGGTGATTGAAACAACAAAATATTTTTTCCTCATAGTTTGATGGCTAGAATCGTAGATGACTAATCATAATTGTCATTTCATTGGGTTGAGAAATACCCAGGAGATTAATGAAGCAAGTCCTTGGTTTGTCTGTGTTAATGATTTCAGAGTCAATTAGATCCTGAGAGGTCCAACACAATAAATGTACTAATCATTTGATGAGGTTGTAATGTGAGGGCATGGTAGGGAAGTGGTGAAAGGTGAGAGGTGGAGCCAGTTGGAGGAAGTAAGACAATGGGGATGTGTCTGTGGACACACTGCTGCTGTGGATATCACTCTGTATAAATAAACACTGATTGGCCAGTGGCCAGGCAGGAAGTATAGGCGGGACTAACAGAGAGGAGAAAAGAGAAAACAGAAAGGGAGGAGAGAGGCCTGCCAGCCGCCACCATGACAAGCAAGATGTTAGGTACTGGTAAGCCACGAGCCACATGGCAAGGTATAGATTAATAGAAATGGGTTAATTTAAGATATAAGAACAGTTAGCAAGAAGCCTGCCACAGCCATACAGTTTGTAAGTAATATAAGCATCTGAGTGATTATTTTATAAGTGGGGTGTGGAACTGCAGGGCTTGGTGGGACCTGGAGAGAAGCTCTCCAGCTACACACTACTTTGCCTGGTCCCTTCCTGCATGCCCTCTTTCTGTTCCTTGTCATCATTATGTTATGCCCAAACATTAAACCAAGTATCCATGGACTGAGCCTTCTGAAACCATTAGAAAAGTAAATAAATATTTCCCCCTTGAAGTTGCTTGTATCTGGTGTTTTGTCACAGTAACAAGAGGTATGCAAAGTCCCAGATCAATGTGCTGCCTAGGTTGATTTCTGGTGAGGCATTGCTCCTTGGCCGGAAGATGGCTGCTTTCTCTTTGAATCCTCATAGTGCCTTTTGTTTTCACACGTGCATCCACAGTGTCTCTCATCTTGTTATCAGGACCTTCCTCCTGTCAGTTAGAGTCCTACACTTAGGACATTGTTTAACATTCATTACCTCTTTAAAGGCCACATCATCAAAGGCAGGTGTGTAGACTAGGCCTTCAACGCGTGTTTCCAGACAACACATTTTGCTCTGTAACAGCAGTACTGCTGGGATATCCAGTGCACAGGATGCCCACTGCACAGGATGCCCACTGCACAGGATGCTCACTGCACAGGATGCTCACTGCACAGGATGCCTACTGCACAGGATGCCAACTGCAAAGGATGCCCACCGCACAGGATGCCCATCGCACAGGATGCCCACCGCACAGGATGCCCACCACACAGGATGCCCACTGCACAGGATGCTCACTGAACAGGATATCCAGTGCACAGGATGCCCACTGCACAGGATGCCCACTGCACAGGATGCCCACTGCACAGGATGCCCACCGCACAGGATGCCCACTGCACAGGATGCCCACTGCACAGGATGCCCACTGCAAAGGATATCCAGTACACAGGATGCCCACTGCACAGGATGCCCACTGCACAGGATGCCCACTGCACAGGATGCCCACTGCACAGGATATCCAGTGCACAGGATATCCAGTGCACAGGATGCCCACTGCACAGGATGCCCACCGCACAGGATGCCCACTGCACAGGATGCCCACCGCACAGGATGCTCACTGCACAGGATATCCAGTGCACAGGATGCCCACTGCACAGGATGCCCAGTGCACAGGATGCCCAGTGCACAGGATGCCCACTGCACAGGATGCCCACCGCACAGGATGCCCACTGCACAGGATGCCCACCACACAGGATGCCCACTGCACAGGATGCCCATTACATAGGATGCCCACTGCACAGGATGCCCACTGCACAGGATGCCCACTGCACAGGATACCCAGTGCACAGGATGCCCACTGCACAGGATGCCCACTGCACAGGATCCCCACCGCACAGGATGCCCACTGCACAGGATCCCCACCGCACAGGATACCCACTGCACAGGATACCCATTGCACAGGATGCCCACCGTACAGGATACCCACTGCACAGGATGCCCATTGCACAGGATGCTCACTGCACAGGATATCCACCGCACAGGATGCCCACTGCACAGGATGCCCACTGCACAGGATGCCCATCGCACAGGATACCTACCGCACAGGATGCCCAGTGCACAGGATGCCCACTGCACAGGATACCCATTGCACAGAATGCCCACTGCACAGGATGCCCAGTGCACAGGATGCCCACCGCACAGGATGCCCACTGCACAGGATGCCCATTACATAGGATGCCCACTGCACAGGATGCCCACCGCACAGGATACCCACCGCACAGGATACCTACCGCACAGGATATCCAGTGCACAGGATACCCACTGCACAGGATGCCCACTGCACAGGATGCCCACTGAACAGGATGTCCATTACATAGGATGCCCACCGCACATGATGCCCACTGCATAGGATATCCACTGCACAGGACGCCCACTGCACAGAATGCCCACTGCACAGGATGCCCAGTGCACAGGATGCCCACCGCACAGGATGCCCACTGCACAGGATGCCCATTACATAGGATGCCCACTGCACAGGATGCCCACCGCACAGGATACCCACCGCACAGGATATCCAGTGCACAGGATACCCACTGCACAGGATGCCCACTGCACAGGATACCCATTGCACAGGATGCCCACTGTACAGGATGCCCACCGCACAGGATGCCCACTGCACAGGATATCCACTGCACAGGGTGCCCACTGCACAGGATGCCCAGTGCACAGGATTCCCAGTGCCCAGGATGCTCACTGCACAGGATATCCAGTGCACAGGATACCCACCACACAGGATACCCACTGCACAGGATGCCCACTGCACAGGATTCCCACTGAACAGGATGCTCATTGCACAGGATGCTCACTGCACAGGATACCTGCTGCACAAGATACCCATTGCACAGGATACACACAGCACACTATCATTTAGAAGGATCATCCAGCTAGATGAAGATGAGATTTAAATCCAACTTTGTCTGATTGGGAGTGCATATTCTGGACAACTATACTTTGCTGGCATGAGATGTACCATGACTGCATATTTTTCTTTACATATTCTGCTTTACAACATCTGCAAGTACCTTTAAGAAGCTGATGGTAAGTTGCCCTGCAGGGTTCGTTTTCAAGGTTACTTTGAATTTTTGTCCTTTTAAATGCTTCCTGAACATTTTTACTTTGTGAAATGGTGAGAAAAATCACTTAGTAATTACTAAATGGTCTTGAGTAGGTAGGCTAACTAACTGTAGATATTAACTGTATTTTATAACGGAAGAAATGACTGTTTCTCTAATGGCTGTAAATCTATATCTTTTCTTATCAGCCCATAGAAGGAGTATCTCCCTCATGTCTGCTTGCTATTTCCTATTGATTGAAATAGTTCTTTATTGAAGAGAGCAGAGCAGCAGAGATTCATAGTAACCATCTTTCCTCAGAGTTATCAAAAGCTCCATTGTATAATAATACTGCTTTACAGGTTTTTATAGGAGAAATCAATTTTCTCTCAAAAGAATTATAATTCTGAAGTTGCAGGCAAAAGTACACTGAAATGTAAGCTGATTTTTCTGTGTAGCTTGGATTTTGTGTGTGTGTGTGTGTGTGTGTGTGTGTGTGTGTGTGTGTATGTGTGTGACTGACAAGAAGGATCAGTGTGGGCTGTTGATAATAGTTTCTACTCCTGAATTGGCATGATCTCAGACCACAGGTTCCTGTCAAACATCATGTGATAAATATAGCAGGCACTTGCTAGATGCAAATGCCTTAATGTAAGGTTTAAATGTTAAAATTCAGTGTTAAAGCTGTCTGTCCCAAGAACAATTTAGCACAAACCAAACTTTCTAGCCATTGTTCTGGAGCCTTTACTTCACCAGCTGCTCATTCACAACCAGAGCCTTGTTGCTTTGGAGAGCACACACAGGAAGAATTAAAGTATGCCCCTCCCACCCACCATTTCTATGTCTAGCAATGTCTACCACATAGTGAGTACCACTAAATGTTTGTGAGGTTGAATGTTGCCAATAAATGCATCCAGCCAAGCTGCTGGTAACTATAAGAGATAGCAGGTGTGGGATGGCACCCATGTACTAAAATCTCAAGGAAATAAATAGGGAATAGCTGCAGAGCAGTCATCCCATGAGGCAAATGATGGCAGAAAAACCACTCATTTCAGTAGCAAAGAAAGGGGGGAATCTTTAGAAAGTGGAAGAGGAGGAGAGAGTCCAGAGTCCGTTCGGAAGGACTTTGCCCCAACTGTGGAGAGCTGTGCACCCAGTGCAGGTTTGCCAATGCAGAAGGTAAGACCTGTGGCTTCAGCCAGAGAGTGCTAGAGAAAACCGACACACAGCACAGGGCGTTAACAAGAGGAGAAGAAGAGGGGGAGAGAGAGAGGGAGGGAGAGAGAGAGGGACAGAAGGACTGAGTTTGTAACTACCATGCTGGCAGAGGGAATGGAAGAGACCAAAGGGAAATTATATATATATAGTATATTATATGTGTGTAAATATACACATATATTCTCAAAAGTACAATCAACACTGAGCACACCATTAAGAAAATTTTCAATCCAGCTGGACAGGTATCCACATAGGAGCAGGCAAAACCTCTTTCCTCAGCTCTTGAGTAAAGCAGTGGGAAGAAGTCCTTTTAAAAAGATCTTTGACGGCTGGACATGGTGGCGCACACCTTTAATCTCAGCACTCGGGAGACAGAGGCAGGTGGATCTCTGAGTTTGAGACCAGCCTGGTCTACAGAATGAATTTGAAAAAAGACCCTTGCTGAGTTATTGGCTACTTGATTTAGAGGCAAATATTCTGCACCCCTGTATGGATGTATGTGATGTGATAGTATGGCACACTATCAGATCCCAGGGCATGTGTCAGGGGACTATTCTCTGAGACCCAGCCTGCACAATTCCTTTAGACCAAAAAGAAAACCAGAGTTAGAACCATGTAGTCTTTGTCTTTCATGTTGTAGAAATCTGTCCGAGTCACAGAGTGAAATTTACTGACTTACCAGGTGAGGGATGAGCCATGGTGCTCAAAGGTACTGGACTCTAAGATAGGACAATTGAAACATTTGCTGACACCCCCACCTAGTACCTAGAGACTTAAAGACATCTCTGTTTATAACACTCAATGCCTGGATGACAAACGTAACAGAGATCAACACAGGAGGCACAGTACCACAGTGGCTCTGCTCTAACCAGAAGATGTCAGCACAATTGAACAGGAAAAGAAAGTCAAGGGGTGTAAAGACAAGCTCTGGACCTGTGATCAGGTGAGGCTTAGCAGGAGACAGTCTGCACCTGTGCTCAGGTTAGTGTCCACAGACAGACAGACATACAGTCTGTACCTGTGCTCATGTCAGTGTCCACAGACAGACAGTCTGTACCTGCACTCAGGTTAGTGTCCACAGACAGTCTGCACCTGTGCTCAGGTCAGTGTCCACAGATAGTCTGTACCTGTGTTCAAGTCAGTGTCCATAGACAGACAGACAGTCTGCACCTACACTCAGGTTAGTGTCCACAGACAGACAGTCTGCACCTGTGCTCCGGTCAGTGTAGACAGACAGTCTGCACCTGTGCTCAGGTCAGTGTCCACAGACAGACAGACAGACAGACAGTCTGCATCTGTGCTCAGGTCAGTGTCCACAGACAGACAGACAGTCTGCACCTATGCTCAGGTCAGTGTCCACAGACAGACAGACAGACAGACAGACAGTCTGCACCTGTGCTCAGGTCAGTGTCCACAGACAGACAGACAGACAGACAGACAGTCTGCACCTGCACTCAGGTCAGTGTTCACAGACAGACAGACAGACAGACAGTCTGCACCTGTGCTCAGGTCAGTGTCCACAGACAGACAGACATACAGTCTGTACCTGTGCTCAGGTCAGTGTCCACAGACAGACAGTCTGTACCTGCACTCAGGTTAGTGTCCACAGACAGTCTGCACCTGTGCTCAGGTCAGTGTCCACAGATAGTCTGTACCTGTGTTCAAGTCAGTGTCCATAGACAGACAGACAGTCTGCACCTACACTCAGGTTAGTGTCCACAGACAGACAGTCTGCACCTGTGCTCCGGTCAGTGTAGACAGACAGTCTGCACCTGTGCTCAGGTCAGTGTCCACAGACAGACAGACAGACAGACAGACAGTCTGCATCTGTGCTCAGGTCAGTGTCCACAGACAGACAGACAGTCTGCACCTATGCTCAGGTCAGTGTCCACAGACAGACAGACAGACAGACAGTCTGCACCTGTGCTCAGGTCAGTGTCCACAGACAGACAGACAGACAGACAGTCTGCACCTGCACTCAGGTCAGTGTTCACAGACAGACAGACAGACAGACAGTCTGCACCTGTGCTCAGGTCAGTGTCCACAGACAGACAGACAGTCTGCTCCTGTGCTCAGGTCAGTGTCCACAGACAGACAGACATTCTGCACCTGTGCTCAGGTCAGTGTCCACAGACAGACAGACAGACAGACAGACAATCTGCACCTGTGCTCAGGTGAGTGTCCACAGACAGACAGTTGCACCTGTGCTCAGGTGAGTGTCCACAGACAGACAGACTGTTTGATGAAGTTAGGCATGGTAGAACACTTCCTTAATCCCAGAAGCAGATGTGGGTGGATCTCTGTGTGTTTGAGGCCAGTTAGGTGCACATAGCAAGTCCCAGGACATCCAGTGATACAAAGAAACACTGTCTCAGGTAGGTAGGTAGATAGATAGATAGGTAGGTAGATAGATAGATAGATAGAGGCAGAGACACAGAGGCAGAGAGATGAAATGAAAGTGAGGACATGAATAAAATCCTGAATGAATTAAAAGGAAATGTAAATAAATGGATGAATGAAATCAATACAGGATATGAAAGTAGAATTAATAGAATTCATAAAGATAAATGCTAAAAAATCAATTGAAATTTTGAAAATAAAAAGATCAATGCATCTAGTAGGAAGCACAAAATGGATCAGGTGGGAGTCAGACTACCAGGACTCAATGACAAGACAGGTAAAGCAACAAAAACAAAACTAAAATAACGCAGTACAAACAGAACATATGAGGCTGTGGGATACCATTAAAAGACCAGATTTATGAAACATCAGACTGGAAGTACAAGTTAAAGGCATAGAAAATTTGTTTTATGATAATCAAAGTAGAAAAATTTCCAAATCTAGTTGAAAGTGATGGTTATCAAGATACAGGAGGCATTTAGGATGTCGAGAGACAAGAGCAGGAAAGATCCTCCTCATATTATAGTTGAAATGGTGGGCATATTGACCAACTGCAAACCAAAATAGTAAGTCACGTACAACAGTCAACACATCAGAGTAACAGCTTCAAAACCCTAAAAGCCAGGAGGCCTTGGAAAAATTTATCCAAGTTCCAGAAGAGAATAACTTCAACCCCAGATTCTGATATCAAGAAAAGATATCCTTAATTGAAGGAGAAAGAGGTTCTTGGCATGGAATACCACTGTTCACAACATCCCTGTCTCCCAAGGAGAAGGATCCCTCTGTGGTGGCAGGGCCACCAGGCTTGACACTGGTGGCATATGCTCCACCATCCAAACTGATGCTTCTCTCTTTCTGTCCATTGATGTTGATGTCTAGACACACGACCACTTTCCCATCCAAGGATGTCTTCTGCCTAATGACCGTTTATGGTCCCCTCTCCTTTGAGGACAGCCTTGATCATTGGCTTCTTGTGTTTGTTGATGAGGTTCATGACATTGATTCTCAGCAGCTTGTCACTGACCCTCAAGCAACTAACCAGCTTCCTTCATCCACGTTAGTGACGAATGTACTGCAGTCCTCTGGTACACGAAGCTCCTTCATACCTCTGCCTTGTCAAACCCAAGTGCTTTCAAGTTTATATCCTCCATCTCCCTCTCAAACTCTGCAACTTCCCTTTCTTCCTTCAGGGGATCTGAGTTGTGGGGGCTGTGAGCCATGGGCAGCCTCCTTCTCAGCTGGTCTTCCACCTGCTCCTTGAGTGCCTATCAGCTCTCAGCTGATATCATGGTTGACATCATTCTGCTTCTGAATGTCATCCAGGCTGTTCAGAGCTCTCCCCAGATCGCTCACAGCCAGGGAGATGACTCAGCAGGGAAGATTGCCTAGTGCCATTCCTGATGACCTGAGTTTGACCAACCCCAGATCAAACCCTAATACGTATGACAAAAATAATCTTTTTTTTTAAAGCCAAGGTTTTGAAGGTAAATGTTCTTGAGAAGACGGTTGAAAGAAACAGGACCAAGAGAACATCTAGAAAGCTTGGCTGTAGTGAAAGAAACATGTCCTTGTACTTACAGGAAATAAGACAGTGAATAGAGAGAGGTTCGTAGCGTCTATCAATGCCACTCATCCACTAAAAAGCAATACTAAAATTTAAGTCCAGTCTGCCAGCTGAGTTCATACTAGTGAACTGGTGAATTGGTGACTGTGGATGTCACCAATTATACTTAACATATTGAATTACCTGTTAATGTGCCTGTCTTCCCTATTATGTGGTAAAGGCACTTACTTTCCAAAACTCAGTCAAACAAGATTTGGCCACATGTAGACATCCAGGTAATGTTTATAAAACTTGTGATTGAATGAATGATGGTATTAAATCTACTTATGAGGGCTTTATTTTAAAAAAATTTGAAGCAAGGGCTTATGTAGCCCAGGATAGCTTTACACTTGTTCTTATAACTGGAACTATCCTTGAACTCCTAGATCTCCTGCCTCAGCCTTCCAGCTTCTGGGATTGTAGATGTGGACTACCATACCCAGCTGGACAACTTATTTTAAGAATGGGGAGAATATGTGTTATGCAATTATCTAAATATAGTTCATTTTAATTTTTAGAAAAATGTGTCCATGACTTTTGGCAATACAATTGTTTTGAGGCAGGTCTCTCTGTGTAGCCTACATTGGCTTTGAATTCATTATCCTCCTTATCCCAGGCACTTGAGTGTTGGCATTACAGGTGGGTACCACCATGTCTGATTTGGTGAATGCAATTTACTTTCAATGAATCTCCTTGGAAGTTTTGGTTCAGATAGTCTTAAAATAGTGCTTGTTTGTGACGATAACCTAATACACCCATTTATCTCTCATCTATGACGTGGTTCTGCCACAAACATTGTCTCCCAGAACTTACCTGCTTGTCATTAACTGACTTACCATATGTCCTCCTATCCATTGTCATCTTCATCCCCTATAAGACTGCCAAGTGTCATGCATCAGAGAGATCCTGTCCACCTGTGGTGGTTTAAATGAGCATGGCCCCCATAGACTCAGGTATTTGAGTACTTGGTCCCTAGTTAGTGGAACTGTTTGGGAAGGATTAAGGGGTGTGGTCTTATTGGAGGAGTTGTGTCACCAGGTGTGGCCTTTGAGGTTTCAAAAGTGTTTTTCTCTTTACCTATAAATCAGGATGCATCTCTCAGCTCCTGCTCCAGCACTTGCCTGCATGCTATCATTCTCCCTGCCATAATGATAATGGACTAAACCTCTGAAACTATAAGCAAGTCGCCAATTAAGTGCTTTCTTTTATAGGGTTCCTTGGTCATGGTGTCTTCACAGCAAGGGAACAGTAACTAAGACACTACTGGATGGACAAGGTGACACAGAGACATTTCAAAGAGCAGCTTCAGATGGTCAGGATCCAGCAGGTGCTTCACAGGAGTCTTTCAGGAAGGGCCCTGTCAGATGTTTGCACTCAGATCCAGGCAGCCACCAATTAAGTAAAGTCCTGTGGATGCACATTTGCCCACCCTAGCAGATGGCTGAGCTAGAAATGCCTCCCTAATTCAATGGTAGGGACAACTGGCTGGTGCTTTACCTGCCAATGAATACAGAGGTCTGTTTATCAGTGGGTAAGTCCAGAAGGATCCAGAGCCAGGGTTACTGGAGCATCTCCTTTGTTGAGAAAGGACACAGAGCTTTGGATCCAGGATGGTGTACTATGCCTCTTACACCTGTGTTTTGAAACAAAAATCAGAATGTGAAAGACCTGCCTCTCCTATAGCCAGCCCACCAGCGATGCAGCACCTAGAACCATGTAGAACACTTTTATAAACCTTTAAGTGTTTGGTTGGTTCTTCACCTGAATGGCTCCATGTTGTCAGCGCCCAGACACTGGTCCTGCCCTTCTGTCACTCCCTATTGGTTTAATGCTTCTGTTTTGGGCAGAACTGTCTGGGAACATGGTAGGGGGGTGTGCTTTGCTATTTGAGGTTCTTCTCAATGGGACCAGAGCTTTGATAGACTTTCTGCTACTCTGTGACCCCTCTCCAGAGAGGACGTTACAACAGCAAGTGCTCAGTCCACCAGGGATGCCAGAACCAGTGTGTTGGCCAGTCCACCTCATTGTGTCAGTGTGTACCCCTGGCTTGGGAAGGCATTTTGGTACTCTTTCAGATTTACCTCTTGGCCTGTCTCTGGAGTCCTTAGAGTCCTCACCACCTCCCTGTACTATCCAAGGTTAGGATATATATATATATATATATATATATATATATATACTTGGGGAGTTGAACCATGCTTCTTGTCTCCAAATCCATCTCCTTGACCTACCAAACAACTCCTATGTTCTGGCTCCTAGGACAGACCTGGACAATGGGATGTAGATTATTGGGGCTCATGACTGTTTCACTTGCAAGGCATCATCAAGTGCTGTGAGATAAGATTTTCTTGAATTGCCCCCTTCCTTCCATACAGGTGACATTCTTCCTATAAATAGCTTTTTAAAAAGGAGTTACACAGTAAGATTAAATTTCCAGAGCTCAATTTAAAAATTGAATTAAAGGAGACTATAGTAAGGGGTTTAAACAGCGATGAATTGCTTTCTCTGCAGCACATAAAACTAAGAAAGCATCACATCTGATCAATGACCTAAAACCACATTAACATAAGGAGAGTTAATGAATCTAGAGTCATGAGCAATAGAATCTGGAATCCAAGAAAACAGTCCTAGAGTCTGCTTGCAGCCTCAGGGTGTAATTTTCCTCAGGACAGCTAGGTGTAGGAGGAGATTTGAAAGCAGTCATTGGAATCAGTTCCCTCGTTTTTTTTTCTTAATGTTGCAATACTGTCTTCCATGACATTGAGGTGCGTGTCATTAGGCACCCGCTCTCTGAAGGACATTTTATAGAACAGAATGGATTGCTTGTGCTGTGCTACAGACTTCAGTTCCTAAAACTTGACTGGGAATTCAAAAGGGACATAAAAGAAACAGCTGGGCCAGAGAGCAGCCTGATCTCTGGAACCCATGGCAGAAGGACACCACAAATGCACCATGAAGTGCATGCACTTATTATCACACACATGAAAAGTTAAATAACTGAAAGTCATTAGTTTTTCCCTGATGGTAAGTCAACGTATCAGGAGGACTGGAAGGGGAGAAGAAGGCGGGCATCCACATTTTGTCTTGAGAAGTCAGGCAAGAGCTGTAAGTCTTATAGCCAATTGTTCTGTGCTGCCCAGCATCAGGACCCTCTGTGGAACTCTCAGTAACCCTTGGCTCTGAATTTTCAGAAAAAGTTGAATTTCCCCCATCATTCTTCTGATTCTGATTAGCCACTCACCACCTCATTAAACTGATTCTTGGATCCCAGTTGTCTCTTTGTTTCAAAGGATCTCACTTTGGGTGTCTGCTGTCACAATGTGATTTCAAAGTTCCCCAGTGTCAGGGAACGAACTTGCTGCTGCACTCTGAAATCCGGGTTGGCATCTGAGTCCCGGGCACACTTCCCTCAGGCTGCATGTGGCCCCTTGTGTTCTGCAGGAGGGGTACCACAGTGCTGCCACAGCATTGGGAGGCCGGGAGCAAGCAGGACCAACTAACGGCCTTGTGCAACAGGCCCCAGGGAGCTTCGGTCCAGGCTTTGTCCGCCTTCTCCTCCACTCGGAGTCAGATGGAGTCAAATGGATGCCCCTGCTGGGCGCCTTCACCACTTTCTCTCCTGTGAAAGTGTCTCCCAGGGAAGTACCTGATAGCTTTATCTTATCACAGCTTACCTGTCCAAGGAGGCCTTGAACAATATAGAAAGAGAACAGGGGATTCTCTCTCTCAAACTCTCCAAACCTTTCTCTTAGAGGGGAAGGCAGATATTTAATACTGGGACTAGGAGTTAATACAAATTTCAGTGGTGCTCTTTGGGAAGCAATAAATATTTTTCTTTGAGACTTGAAAACACTGTTATACAAATAATGTATTTTGAATTTTACTATCTCCCATGAATAATACTTTTATTTTATAAATGGGAAAAGAGAAATTTAGAAATTAAGGGATTTGGTTAGGGCCATGATAATTAGGAGAAATATTTATTTTTATACTCACAGTGAAGGCATGCAATAAAATAGAGAATGTTTTGTAAGTTAGTAAAACTTATAAAATGAAACAAAGAAAAATCTGTTAGGCTAGAATTTGTAACGCTGAGAAAACGTGTCCTATGTAATCAATTCATGCCACACGTTTGATATTACTTTATAGGTAGCCAAAGTAGAAAGGTAAATATAGAGAGAAAAAAAGCATGTCAGCTTCGAGTGGGAAGGAAGTAAAGCTCTTTTGACTTAAAGATGAAAAGTAAAATTATCATGCCACACTCTTTTTAGAGGGCTTTCCTGGTTAACCACCTCAGTGACATTCTTCTAGCAATTATAATTATGATGTTGTGTTTTGCCTTGCTTTTCAACTGAAGCCAAAGTAGAAGCCAGAGCAGAAGCCATTTCTGGTGCAGGATGAATAATGAGGCTGGTACCACTATTGCTGGTACAATGTGGATTTGACATTATATATTCACAGACACAAAAGATGTATGAGATACTCCCCATGTTATATCACTGTGGCTGATATCCAGCATGTTAATGGTAAGCTCTTTGGACAGTTATGTTTTGGTGCCCATTGAATTTTTTTAATTCAAAATTTGGCTCCTTTTCTGCAGTATGTTGCCTTCAGTGTAGTGCTAATTTTCCTAAAGAATCAGAGGAAAAAAATAAACAAACAAATCTTATAAAGCACATAGTCAGATATACTCGTCCTATTAACTTTAGGTTTTGTAAATTTTAATTTTTTAATAAGGAGACCATTGACCTAGTGACCAATATTCAATTTTGTCATCTGTTTTTATTGTGTTTATGTTCATATGCTATCAGCTTTTGGAGTGATCGGATTTGATCAAATCACAGAAAAGAAAACAATCGATGGTATAATAGGGTTCATGGAGGAATTATATGTTGTAAGCAGATCTTACAGCTTAAGCCTCTGAACTTTGGCTGACAGGATGTCGCTGATTTAGGAGTAATAGACTTCCAAAGCAATTGCAAGACACAAATCCCACCCTAAACCCCTCTCTCGGAGAGCGACATCTGCTGTGTGTTGAGTAACGTCGTCTGCAGTTTGAAAGCTTATTTTAATGGGTTATTCCATGAAAAGCATGAACTGATCAAACACATCTCTCGTATGAAACAACTCGGGTGGGAAGCAAGGGAAAGAAAGGAAGGAGAGAAATCATTACTAGCCCTGGCTTATTTTCCACATACACTACCGCAATAATGTTCTTGGGGCTCGAAAGCTGTCTGCTTCCTTATAATAAGACAGTTGATTTTGGAGAACTGTGCTGAATGCAATGTGGGAAGGCACTTCATTAGAAGTGCACTAGAGACAGCCCTGCATAAGAGGAAAGAGAGGAAAGAATGAGCAAATACTGTCAGAGAAGAGGCATGCTCCCGTGAGGAGCCTGGCCAGCCCTTAGGTGTACTATTAAGGGTCTAATGGGGAAACAAAATATTAACAGTTTAGTGTTCACTTTGTGTGTGACACAATGGTAAACTGAGGAAAATGTGTTTCTATGTGTGCATATATTGGTGCATTATGTTCACATGGATGCACAGGCTCTCTGTCCACAAGGCAGTGTACTACCTACATCTCAATTTCAAGGTTATAGTTTCCTACACTATTTAAATGTCTTCTAAGTGTCCTATTTTGGTCAAAAGTGTATCATTTTTTATATGGGTCATTAAAATTTAAAAGTAATGTCTTTTTGTACTCTACAAGTTTTCATTCTTTTTCTAGGATTGCTAGGCAAACATTTTCCTCTTAGGTGTTCCCCTGGTAGTGGATGGTGCCTTTAGCTCAGTATTGTTACCATATATCACAGATAATGAACTTTAAACTCTAAGGACGTGAGGTCAGAGCTCTGCCTTCTGCATCTTGCACTCCCAGAGCTTAGATGTGTTAATGCACAGCAGGTGCTAAGATGTGAGCTTGTTGAAAGAGCCAGGTGCTAAAGCCAGGCTTGATGCCGAATACTCCAATGCTTCTTGTCCTCACAACGCTCACTATGCAAAAATGGATACTGAGTTGTATTTATTAGCAGTAAGGAACACTGATACCAGAAGACAGAAATACCTGCTAAGTAAGTCTCTTCATTTAAATTCGAATCGTCTTATAAGGAAGAAAGCGTAGTGCAGGGGCTGCACACTATCCATCTCAGCTCTGCCATTGACTGGTAGTCTGACTGTAGAAAGTGACTTTATACACTGAGGGTGAGTTCACTATTTTAAAGAAGGTGTTGGGAACGCAATCTACTGCACAGAGTTGGTACTTTATAGTGTAGAGAAGAGGAGCTTGTATTTAACTGTCTTAATTAGTGACAGTATCTTTAGGTCTTCTTCACTGCTTCTTGAGAGGCTTCTCAAGTAATATACTACAATTATTTGCTTTTTAAAATTTGCAGTTCAGCGTTTCATTATTTGAAGAGCAAAAAATTTTTTTTTTTGCGATCTCTCTGTCTCTGTCTCTTTAGAGCTGAAACAAAGCCAGAGCTAGGAGGTAAGAGTGAGGTTCTGATGAAGAATGGGAAGGAGGATGGATGGTTTTGGGGTCTCCTATGCCACCAGCTTTCCATGCTGCCTCTGAAAAAGAATCACATTGGTTACATGATGGGAATAGGGAAAGCTACTTATTTATTTATGTATTTGTAAAGGTGAGAGTTTGCTTAACTTGCTGGGAGATCAGTTTGGTAAATTAAAGCCACACACTGGTTCTGCCCTTTTCTTCTTACAATTGAATGTGTGAATAAATCTGAAGAGCCTGGAGGGTGCAAAGCTAAGGGTCAACTAAATAGCAGTGATAACAAAGTCCACATGAAGACAGAGAAGCAGAAAGTGAAGTGTAAGTATCACACAGAGAGAAAGGGATGCCAAAGGAACCAACTGGTAGAGAAAGAAATCTCACACTCAGGGGTAAGGAACAAGGGCGTCGCAGACTGGTTCTTTTCTCATCAGTAATATTGGGAAAGCTTAAAATAAGAAATGTAATCATATTTCTTGAATAGTGAATTATTCACCATCCTAAAGCTAAGTTGGTCTCGAAGTATTTCTATACATAACCAATACTATGTGCAATATGGTTATAATGTCACCAACCAACTTGGATCCTTCTGCTCTGGCTGGCTTGGAAATCATGAGTAGGTAAGAAGAAACTCCTCCAGTGCTGGCAATGCTGGGCCCTTAATGCCCAAGACTTAGTTCTGATAGCCAGGGGGCTATGGCCATTGGGTTTAGAAGCCAGAGACTTACGGCCCTAGGCACTCAGATGGGAGGCTTGTTTCTGCAGGTTTTAATTGCCAGTGGTTCCAGCATTTGGATTGTAGCAGCAGTGAGTGCCCATGGCAGGCAACACCAGCTGGTGAGTGCTACAGCTCCTGAACTGGCCTCAAGTTTCATGGCCTTTGCTTTCCAACATTGTGAGTATTCCAGCTCTTGTGCCTATGATATATGATATATGATATATGTCCCTGGGCAGAAGCTTGTGTTACAGGTTTTGGAGTTTGGATGTTGGGACTCAGATCATTAAGTTTGGTAGCTCTCCTGAATGCTTCCTGCACAGTTTTCTATCGCTGGCTCTTTATCAGCTTTTATCTTCAGCCTTGGCTCTCTACCCTCTTCCCTTCTTTTGACTTCATCCTTCATCATCGTTTCTGCTGTGTCTATTTTCAGCTCTTTCTCTGGTGCTCTCTAGTTATCCTTTGCTGCTGTTACCAATTTGCTTCTGCTTCTACCATATTCCTCTATGAATAATAAAGATAAAAAGTTGACCAGGAAAGACCACCAGAAGAAGCTTTTTACTGGGCTTTATATCACCACATCTCAGGCCAGCAGAGGGTGTCTGAAGTAAGCTGACCATCCTGCTTACGTAGCCAGGAGGGGGCTAAGACAAGGGTGTTTGCACCAATGATGTCAAAGCCCCTTATACAATGGGAGGGCTGTGCCTGCAATAATCTTAGCATAGTCCTTGACAGGCACAGGATGCCTTTGCACCAGCCCAGTCCATCTAAGTGGGCTGAAAACAGCAGCTAGCTTCTACCAAGGCTGTGGATAGCAGAGAGCCCAGTGCAAGCTGACTGAAACAGTTTTCAAGAGGAAAAGCGTCTTCTGGGGCCCAAGATGTGCTGTGGCAGCAAGCCAAACTCTACCATTGCAGAGCGGCTTCCTCAAAGCGTCTAGGAAGTGTTCAAAGCAAGCCAACAGCCATGAAGACAGTCTTGATGGCTGCCAACGATCAGCTGTTGGGTGACAGTTCTCTGCTCAAGGCTGCTGGGCACAAGAAGGCTTATAAAATCATTTTAGAAGTCAAATTGCTTAGGGCCATGAACTTGGGAGTAGTGGGATCATGAGCTAATAAACATTAAACAGCAGTGTTCCCTGTGGCTTCTTCACAGTGAGTCCAGTGATGTGCCGTTTATGTGTGTACATGTGCATGTGTGTGTATGTGTATTTTACTATTTTAATTTTAAGACTGATATTTTAAAATCAAAATATAATTATATCATTTCCCCTTTCTCTTTTCTTCCTCCAATTCTCCCATGCCCTTCTTTCTCACACCCTCTCAAATTCATGGCTTCCTTTCTTTATGATTGCTATGTATACACACATTTTATACACACACACACACACACACACACACACACACATAATGTATATGTATAAACACACACATATACATAACCTGATTAGTCCATTTAGTTTTGCTAGTGTGTATATAATCTTAGGACTGATCACTTGGTACTAGATAATTAATTAGGGAGATCATCTTTAGATGATTCTCCCTCTCTTAGCAGTCTTTAGTTGCCTGTAGGTTTTTGTCTAGGGGTGGGACTCTGAGATTTCCCCTTCCACATTAGCATGTCTGTTGGTGCTGCCCTTTGTTCAGGCTGCCATGCTGTTGAATATCATGGTGTAGCTTCCTTGTCGTTTCTAGGAGACACAACCTTACAGTAAATTTCCTGGCCCTCTGACTCTTACGGTCTTTCTGTCCACCATTGTGTGATGCTCCCTAAGCTTTAGTGGAAAAGTCGAGGCTGGGTACCCCGTGGTCATTATCTTTGCTTTATGAATCAGTGTGGATTTCTGCAACG
Organism: Peromyscus leucopus; assembly: GCF_004664715.2. Classification (NCBI taxonomy): domain Eukaryota; kingdom Metazoa; phylum Chordata; class Mammalia; order Rodentia; family Cricetidae; genus Peromyscus; species Peromyscus leucopus. The sequence goes on along the minus strand of NC_051071.1, from coordinate 87,652,386 downwards.
GTCTCCATCTGCTGCAGAGAGAAGCTCCTTTGATGAGCTACATATATCTGTGAGTATAAGGATAGGCATTTAGGAAGTAGCTAGGAATTATGCTGGCTTACTCACTACTGTGGGGTAGGTGACTGGGTCTCCAGTACCAGGCATGACTTCCTAGGTGCAGTGTGTGTTAGTCCAACTAGATATGAATGCCATTATTGTACCTTTTTTTGGGTATCTTGTAATGTTGGTCACTGTTGTGGTTCATAGGCACCACAGCTGGGTAGGACAGTTAGTTGCATCCCTCTGTTGAAAACTTGCGTCATACCTTCTGGTGTCCAAAGTGTATGGTGACATCAACAATAGGGACTCCCCTTCAGCCTCTGGAAGGCTACAAAGGGCAACGGCAATAGCCTTTACTGTTTTGGGAGTCTCTTGGACGTCCCTGATCAACAACTTGAAGGGAATGTCTCATGCCTGGTACAAGAATTTTTGTTAGACAGTCCATGGCTCTTGTGGGGAAGCATTTTCCACCCAGATGGGAAAATTTCATTTAAACTATGTATGTATCCATATACATGTATGTATATTGTATGTAATTTTAGGTAAATAAAATAATGTAATTCTTTATGGCTTTTTCAAATATACTTTATTAACTCTTCTAAATTACTTGATTGTACATGAAAGCATCATTTCTGGAAATGTTGATGCATGATAGCTAATAGTTAAGATATCTGGCTCAAACAGATAAGAATTCTAGCTAGAGGTTAATTTGGTTAATTAACCAAATATAATAGGTAGGGTTTAAATATACTAGATATTCTATGTATCAGGCTCTGCTGACTCCCCTGGGAGGCCTTACCTTTTCAGAGGAGGGAATGGGGGTGGGTGGGTTGGGGGATCCCTAGGGGGATGGGAGGAAGGAAGAGAGGGGTATCTGTGGTTGGTATGTAAAATGAATAAAAATTTTCTTAATAAAAAATATTCACAGCCTAGGAACCAGTCATTCAAACTCTGGTAAACTAGCCTAAGGAAATAATTAAAAAAAAGGGTGTAAAAATCTAGTAAATCTAGAATATATAGTAAATATATATTTATATAGTAAATATATAAAATATAGTAATTATACTAGATATAAATAGGTAGGGTTTAAATGCACTAGGTAAACAGGCAGGATTTAAATCTATTAGATACAGGCAAACAGGCTTTGACCTTAGCTGAAATGCAATAATACTGTTGTTTTTGTTGTGATCGTAGCCCTGTGCTTTGTATGCAAGTCTGAGCTCACTGGAAATAGCTGGTATAGAACATTCACTTGAGTGGCAGAGTGGGTTTTCCCTGACATTCCTGTGAATGGGTGCATTTGCACTGTTTTAAAGAACTGATAGAAGATAGCAAAGTGTCCCTGTAGCTTGTGCTATGGTAGGCACAGGTGTGTGTAGATCCCTTCAGCCACTGCAGCAGCTGTGAGGTGCTTGGGAAAGGCATAGAACATTTAGCTATCACCCAAATCGGAGCTGCTTTATCTAGTATTCCAGGGTGTGGGGCAAGCACTGCTTTCTGTGAGTCAAGATTTAGCCAAGGTTAGAAAGCTCTGTGATAGTAGATCCAAACTTCATTTTATTTTTTTCTCTTTGCAACATGTACGTGTGTGTATGCACATGTGTGCATGTGTGTGTGCACATGTGTGCATGTGTGTGTAGGCCTGAGGTGGATGTAGGTAGTCTGCCTTGCTTGTTCTTCATCTTATTCATTGAGGCAGGCTCTCTCACTTGAACTCAGAGCTTGTCTATATGGTAGTCTAGTTAGCCAGCTTTGGGGATTATCTGCACTGTCTGCTGAGCACTGGAATCAGAGCAGGCAAGCTGCCACGCCTACCCAGTGTTCTCATGCTGGGATCCAAACTCCTATTCTTCCACTTGTATGATGAGTGATTTATTCACTGAATCAAGTCTCTAGCCTTCACTTTACTTCTAGAAAGAAATGGGCTCCCACTCAGGTGAAAAGTCAACAGACTAGGGATTGTAGTGTTCCTCCTCCCAGAAATCCCTCCATGGTCATTGTGTTATCAGTTTCCATCAGAAATTTGCTTTATCATTATCTTTGCTTTAAACACATTAAACCGATGTGTTTCCTAATTATAAATTTTGTATCATTTAAGAATTTTAAATTCTCTTTAATAATATTGATAACAAACCTGTGTAGATGTAATTCTAAACAGTCTTATTAAGTAAGAAACACAGAGCCAAATAAAAAGTTAAAAGCCCAGAGATCGAGCAGTAGCCAAGAGCTGAGGCCACCTTATCTTACCACTCGCTGCTGTCCTTCCCCTGAGAGAGAGAGACCTTCTTCCTGTGTCCTGTCTTTTTACTGCTTTTCTGTTCTTCCTTCTCATTGGTTCTAAACCCAACCACATGACTTCCTCGTCACTACCTGTCTAAACAGACCTTCAGGTCTCTATGGTTGGTACTGAGATTAAAGGCGTGTGTCACCATGCTGGCTGTGTCCTTGAACACAGAATTTCTGCCTGTCATGTGATCAGATTAAGGGCATGTGCTACCACTACCAGACTTCTGCTTAATGGCTTGCTCTTAGCTCTGATCCCCAGGCAACTTTATTAACATACAAATAAAATCACATTTTAGCACAAATAAACTATCACTATAAAACTGGGACATTTGCCGGGTGGCGGCGGCGGCGGCGGCGGCGGCGGTGGCGGTGCACGCCTTTAATCCCAGCACTTGGGAGGCAGAGCCAGGCGGATCTCTGTGAGTTCGAGGCCAGCCTGGGCTACCAAGTGAGTTCCAGGAAAGGCGCAAAGCTACACAGAGAAACCCTGTCTCAAAAAAAAAACAAAAAACAAAACAAAAAAACAAAACACAAACAAACAAACAAACAACAACAACAACAAAAAAAACCCTGGGACATTTAAACAAGGGGTTGTTGTTTTATTTTTAAGCTGTACATGTCTTCCCAGTTGTTAATATATTCTCTGGGGTTATTTTCTTCTGGAAAAAAAGTAACTGAAAAATGCTTTCATTCTGAAATATTGAGAAGCCAAGTATGACATAATTATCACTTCCTCAAAGGGCATCGAGTTCTAGTACCATCACTTCCCATTTCTTACTGGTTATCAGAAGCTCTCATTCTTTATTGTCATGCTCTCAATGCTACAGCAGACTTCAGAGGTCCTTCATCTTCCTCAATTTCCTGAGTCACAAACAATGTGGGAAAGACACTGAAGGTCACAGATAGAGTCACAGTGGGACTTATAGTGATATTTCTATTGCTACCTCTGGTGTCATGGAGAGTCCTTTAAATATGCACTCATAGTCCATCATTGCTGAAAAGAATTGGATCCACAAAGTCACTGACAGTGCCTTTTGGACTCCAGGTAAACATGCTTAGGTTTACATCACAACATACCTTGGCACCCCCTCCCCGTTTTTTTTTTTTTTTTTAAGAAATCTAAAGGCTACCTTGATTTCTTTAGGGAAAAAAAATAGATGTGGTTTATAGAACCGAACTTAGGATGGCAGTTTGTAAAAATCGTGTGTGAATGTTTATCATTAGTGTTTCTGGTAGAAGCAGTGCTTCACATGTGATCATAAATATTTTCCTGGATTTATGGAAGAGGACAGAACTGAGCGATAGCAGAGGTGGCAGGTAAGACCCCATTGCTGAAGACACCATGCATTTCAGATGCAGGGTCCAAAGAGCCCCGAGCTGGAGCTAACTGAATGACTCCTGCCTAAGGACTGATTTAAAAGCAGCCTCCTTATGGACTGGTTTTCACGGCACCGGAAGGTGCTATGCAAGCTCCCAAGGGAGGGAAGTAACCAACACCCCTACCAGCTATGATGCCTATGAGCCACCACAACAACCAGCATGCTACAATAATCGTAATGGTGTGGTGGTGACAGGCATGTCTTGGCCATAACTAACAACTTTCTGATTGGACCTAAGACCCACTCAACAAGAAGGACACCATGTCTGCCACTAGAAACCCAGCCAACAACCCAGGGCTAGTGAAGTCATGGGTTGTGGAGGAGAATCTCCAACCGCCACTTTCCTAAACCAGCTCAACCCTTAACCACAGTCTAAATGTTTGTCCTTATCCTCGCAGGTAAGTGCAGATCTTACCTCTCAAGGAAATTTTCCTTTGCAACAGACAGAGTCCTGAAAACACGTATACAAATAATATTATAAGATGGAGTAGGTTGTATTTAGGAACATATATGTATATCCACAGACACATATGCATATAATAACAATTAATGAAAAAAAGAGGCTGTGGATTTGAAAGAGTAAGGGAGGGGCAGGTGAGAGGGTTTGGAGGGAGGACAGGGAAATCGGAGAAATGATCTAATTTTAATCTCAAAAATAAATAATTTTCAAATAGCCTAATCATTGATTAGAAATAGAAGAGGGATCTGTAAGAAATGAAGTTAGGTAGCCAAAGTTTGAACTATAATTACTGAAGTAAATATCAGCATACTATATGGAAACAATAAGTACTTCAAACTGAAATGATCTTAGATTTATCACTAATACTGTGCTTGAAAGAAAGAGTTCCTTGCTTTCCGTCAGTGGATACCTATTTTTGTCACCACATTTAAATTGGGTTTCTACATACAGAGTTTAAATCCATACAGGTAACCCTCATGACCCTGGCAACAGGTTCTGCTTATGGCTACTCTCCGTAAAATGCACACCCACAGATCCAAGTGTAACTGCAGAAGCCTTGAGGAACAGTCATTAGAAGTCATTTCTTGTCTAGGAAAATCTATGTGCACAAAGCAGAACTCTTGACTGTTCTCTGTTTTTCTTGTCTTTTCAGTTAAACAGTCATAGCAGCTGCTAGAAGTTTCCCTTGTGTCCTACTTAGTCTCCTCATCAGCTCAATCACCAAACAAACATTTTCAAGTAGACTTTATTTTCTAAAGTATATTTTCTGGTTTATAGCAAGATTGAGCAAGAATGATCAATGCAAAGAATTTTATACATTAATATAAAAAGCTTTGCATTATTTGGAATGAGTTGCCTGCTTTGTATAGTATAAATTTTCTACATTTCTTTTCATGATTCTTGCATTCTTATTTTTAAAAGATTTTAATTTAAAATTCATTTTTCTATATATTTTGATCATGGTTTCCCCTCTCTCATCTCCTTCCAGATCATTCCCAACTCACCACCCATCCAATCCACACCTTCTTTTTCTCTTTCTTTAGAAAAGAAAAAAAGCAAATTAAAAACCACAAACAAACCAGACTTTTAAGAAAGCAGAAACTGCTGTGGGATGGTCTTTTTGTATGCTGTGGATATGTGTTGCTCTCATTGGTTGATAAATAAAGCTGTTTTGGCCCATAGCTAGGCAGAGAATAAGGTTAGGTAGTACATTCAAACTAACGGGGGAGATGAAGAAGAATGGAGTTGAGAGACAACAGCCAGCCACTGAGGAAGCAAAACATATAGAAAATGAGATAACGAGCCATGAACCATATGGCAGGGCATAGATAAGAAATATGGTTTTAATTTAAATATAAGAGCTAGCTAGTAATAAGCCTGACCCATAGGCCAAGCATTTGTAATTAATATAATCCTTGAAGTGATTATTTGGAAGCAGCTGTGGGATGGTGTGGGACAGAGAAAAGCCTCTGTTTACAAGAAACAAACAAAAAACAAAGAAAAAGCAGACAGACAGACAGACACACACATACATAAAAACAGACATACATATACCACACACACTACACTCTCACACGCACACACTCCCACACCATATTCCCACACAATCCCACACACACCACACTTACAAATACAACAACACACACACACACACACACAGATCCCATAAAAATGACTCTTATTTTTCTTCACCATCTTCCAAAGCAATCCAAATCCCTTCCTGTGGTTTGTAGTATTGATGCTCATTTATCAGGTATGGAGTGCTCAGTTTGTTATTAATACCGCCTGAGGATATGCTAGTGAAATATAATCGTTTTATCTGTTAGTGTTTCTTCCTTCCATCCCTCCACCCCTTTGGTTGGGGGAAGGTTTGTAAGTATTCAACTCAAAAAAGCTTTTAACAGGAAGAACAGCATGACTCTGATGCCTTACATAACCGAGTGTGCAAGCTTTGATTCAGTACTCAGTGCACCCAGAGTCCTCTTTGCTATTCCACACTATCTTGATTGCCTTTGTTTTCCAACTTTTCAGCTGGCATGGTAGAGCTGCCGGCTTACCGAATGATAACACCCACATAATGTGAGAGGTGCTTCCAAAGTAAAGAGTTCCTGATGGGGGCGGGGAATCTTATGATTGAGCTTATTGATCCAAAGCAATTCGGTCTGGGCTGGTCCCCAGCTGTGACACCGCCACTATGATGGGAGTATTGAATGGACTGCTAACCCTTGCTCCTGGATTCCAGAGCTGGACTTGGGTAACTATGAGATTATGACAAAGTGCTGTTGTTTTGGGAAGTCAGAAGACATCACCTCTATAACTGCTCTCAATGCTTTTGTGCTACAGGGTTGAAACTCTCCTCATGTTAAACAAGCAACATGCATCTTGTTGCGTATTAATTTTTAAGCATCATCCAATCTAATCTCATGTTGACGAAAGACTTTCATGTGCCATGGTCCCAAGAGACACGTCTTCCTTGAGTGTCCTCAGCTATAGTGTTCACTTCTCCAAGAAGTAGCCTGTCCCTTGTCTCTCCATGCCAGGGAATCAGGTCTCTGTTCTTTTCCTGCTCACCACTTGGCTAGATAATGTGGTGGCTATCACAGTGGTGACTGCAGAGAAAAATAATTAGATAATTATTCAGACAATCCTGTTATTCTTCACTGATAGGAATGTTACACAAGTCCTGTGTGGATACAGTCACCACGTGACTAAAGATCGAGTTACTCTGGTTTATATGACCAGAATGCCAATCAAGTTATAGTCATGGGTTTTGCTTATATTTGCTCTTACCTTAAAGGATAACATTTTAAGCAAAGCTTTTTTTTTATGATCAGAATGATGATTTATGACAATATTTGTAGAGCCTCTCAGTCTGATGATCAGTGACTTTAAGAAATTCAAAGAATAATTTTAGGCACTAACCTTGAGCACACTTAAGGAAGAGGCTGTTAAATAGACAGATAGGATTGAATATAAATTATGAATCTCTAGCTTTATCTTCCTCAGTTTCATAGCTGACTTGTATGTAGGCTTTTATCTGATAATGGGCTCACATATGGGGAAAAAAGTATCTTAAATATCATTCTGTCATTTTCAAACATGATGCACTAGTACCTCAGGTGGACAAAACAATGTAAGCTCTTTGCTGTTGTATGGCAGAGGCTCCAAGATCTCACCTCCTACAGGAAGATGCAGGAGGTGACATCCAGATGGACAGAAGAACATGAGTTTGATTTTCCAGTAGTAAGTGTTTTGGAAACTGCTAAATGTTGGGTGGCGTGGGGTGGGGAGCAGCTCTAAGGATCTTAACACACATATAAATAACACTGGCTGTTCATGCACTCCAGGCTGTGCCGGGCTGTACAGTACTCTAGGGTAACGGAACTGAACTGTTAGACTCATTGAGTCCAGAAGGAATGAGGAGAGGAGATGATTTCCCCGGAGTTTTGGGAAGTTGAAGGCTCAGTGCTCGCTCCACAGGAGACAGTTTTAACTGCTTCTACACAGCCACAGATTTATATAAGGTCTCAGCATTTACCTGCTTATCTGTAACACAGTGTGAAGAGTGGTTCACAGAAGCTGAGGGCAAGAGGAACAAGCTTAAGGGAACACATAAGCCTGCTTTTCTCAAGATGCACTGCCAAGGTGCCCGGCCATATTTACTTCTAGGATGTCACTTAAGTCATTCATTATTTGTACTTTTTTTTTTTTTTCTGAATGGGAACCAATAGCATAAAGCACACATATAAAGGGATATGCATGAATATATATGTATATAAATATGCATGTAATTTCTGTACTAATAAGAGTTACCTATGTTTACAAAGCTGCCTTTAACTTTAAAGGCCCATCTAGGCATTTTATCATAAAAACTTACATTTGGAAAATATAAATTTAGAGAATTTTAACATTGGAAAATCAATAGCACAGGTGTTATCCACATAGACACAGTGACTTTGGTCACTTTATGTTGTAAGAAACACAAAAGCATCATTTGTACTTTTCTTTTGTAAGGTGCCTTTTTTTTCTTAGCCTAGTATCATCTTCCACCTTTTGGAATTCAGGTAGGAAACCTAGAACGGTTAAGAGCATATTACTGAGCATCTAGCTCCAGCCTTAAGCCTCTGATGACATTGGTTGGTCAGGATGGACTAACTACAGAAAAGCTGTGCCCTGAAGGAAGATGTTTAATTTTTGCCCTTTGTTCTTTTCAAAGCGTCTTATTCTCCTTGTCTTTCTATCAGGGTAATGTGTTTCTGTTCTGGCTGAGGCAACATGAGGCAACGGTTGAGTACTTCACACTTTGGAGGAGATCAGGACGTTCACCAAATGGATAATGTCAGAGGTATTTCTTTTCGTTTTTGGCCTTTATTGGATGTTACAGTGATAGGTGTTCAACTGGCCCTGAATGGTGGGACCAGGGAAGCCAGATGCTACACCATGCTGGCAAAGGCCCTGCATTAGAAAACTTGCCCTGAGTTCTACAGGGCTTTCACATATCCCATAAGTGGCACCTATGGTGCAGAATGTCCCATTTGCTGAGTATAGTAGCTGTGTGAGAAGGACACACGATGTACACTGACTACTTTTGTTTGAAGAGTTACTAAGAGTTGGTCAAGGTCGCCAAATAGATTACTAAAGGCATCATCACCTGTGGACCCTGGGATGCTTGCCAATTCAGATGAATGATTCCGTGTTTATAGCTGTTGATGTTACAATAACTCCCACTTTCTCCTTAATGCCTTATTTTAAAATATGAAACATATGCATTGGTTGGTAATATAGAATTGAATATTGCTTTTCTTTAAATCTAAAGGTAATCATTTTAAATAAGGATAAACACCTAGTTTCTTTTTCTTCTCTCTGGAGTCATGCCTGAGCATGTAAATACAGAAATGCATGCTGTTGCCATATTCATAAAATTTTATTTTTTCTTATTTTGTAGTTGTAGCAGTGTATTGATTCTTTGAAATTATGTATGCAAGTTCATTGGATTATCTATGAATTTCACTGTATGGTAGCAGAGGAGTGTGGTAAAAAGATGTTATTAAAGCTATGTGTTTGGTTGGATATAATTGAAAATCATTGCAATAAATTCTACTGATTAAAAATGAGAGGCTGAAATAATGCAGAATTTTAAAAGAATAAAAGAAAAAATGGAATCACAATATTAGAAGGGCTTGAAAGGAGTTGGAATGTAGAAAGACAAAAGAATTCACTTGGTTGAGTGTGATTTTTTTTTCTTTTTCTTAAATGGTCTCATCATGTAGCCTAAGCTAGACTGAACCAACATCCTCTTGGTTCAGACTCCCAAGTGCTGGGATTATAGGTATGAACCATCATTCTTGGTTAGAGAACTAATTAAAAAAATTTTTTTTTGAGAAGAATTAGTCTTTAGGTTCACATTCTCAGATGCCTTGGGACAGATGCTCTCTCTACTTTGGCCTAGGCTAGGGGGTTTCAATGTGACCACTTAGAAAAGCTTCAGAGTGTTTGCTGAAGCTGTAGCTGTGTGAGCGAGGAAGCTGTAGGAGATAGAGGAGAGCATCCTTAGGACAGTGGTGCCTGTCTGAGTGAGGAAGCTGTAGGAGATAGAGGAGAGCATCCTCAGGACAGACATGCCTGTGCTGTGGATGACTTGTCCTCAGAGAGCTGGTGATGATAATGAATTCATGGCTGGATACTGACAGAGGGTAGAGAGTCAACAGAGTGCTGTCCAATGCCCTTCATAGACTACAGGAGCTGTTGGAGGGCAACAGGACTCCTATGGAGAGGGTCTGTGTAGAGTGGATCATGCATGCTGGCTAAGGTCTTGGGAGGAGGGTAGTGAGTTGTAAATCTAAAACAATGCATTTGTCTCTGTCAAAGAAGCGCCATAGAGTCCCCAATTGCCTGGGAAAGAAAGAGCCAGCCTTAAAGAGGCAGTGGGCCCCGGGATAACTGCTGTCTAAGCAAACAGGCAATGTCCTATTCTCTTTACCTGCTTCCTTTGCTGTGATTGAAACCGAGGGGGAAGGGGACTTAGAGACCGGGCACAGAGGCCTGCAGCCCTTTCCTTAAAGTCCAGTGATGTTGAGCCAGTTCTCTACTGGTGAAGGAGGAAGACACGTCTTACTTTGAAGTGAAAGTGGAAGTGTTAATGACTTCATTGTGTTACAGTCCCTGGACTGAACTGAAACTGTGTAATTAAAAGGGACTATATGGACTGCCTCTATCTTGTAAAAGTAAGGCAATAAGCAATGGGGACTATCGGAGACAAAGGTTTCACTTTGGGACAAAGGAAGGATTATTCTCACTAAACAAATCTTCAGAGGTCTCTTGGTGTGTGTGTGTGTGTGTGTGTGTGTGTGTGTGTGTGTGTGTGTGTATGATATCTAGTAATTTCCCATAGGCTATGTAATAAGTTAGGCAGACCCATGCCCCAAATAGAGTTGTCTCTTTTACCCCGTTCTTTTGGAAGAGCTCACACTCATATGCTGTCTTTCTGTACTCTCAGAGGACATCTTGTTTCGACACTCACAAGTCATTTAGGGAAACTGCACCAGTTCTTTGTGCTTCTGGTCCTGTTGCTGCCCTACCTGTAGAAGAAAGGACCTGCCTCTTGCTGAAGGGTTTTTAGGCTCCTTTCAAAAGCAAGCAGAAGAGCTCTTTGAAAATAGGCTTGTTCTGTGTGTTTACATGGAAGATTGGAAGTGAAGATCTGTTGCGTATGCTCCACTACTAATGCATCCTTTGCAGTTTCAAAGCATTAGAATGGAGTATTTTAAAAGGCAGTAAGTCAGACAACAAAGAAACTTGAATATGGAGTTAATGTAAACTCCTGTGATCTGCAGAAGAGAGAGCATAGAGGAATAGCTAAGGTCTGGTATTAGTGTAGTTTCCATTTATAATCACTTAATAGGATTGTCTTATAATCTTATATTATTATCATCTACTAATTTAAGGAACTTTATCGTGAGTAAAATTATTAGTCTTAAAAGATTCACAAGGTTAAGAACTGAGCCTCTTCTATGTGGAGTTTAGGTTCATTTAAGAAAGGGACAATTTTTCTCATGTAAATGTATTAAATTTATTAATATAACAAATATCTTTGAAAAAGCAGTTTAGGATATCAGAGTTAAAATAATGTTATAAGTGCGCTACACACTCATTATTACAACTAGGCATATCAGTGGTTGGGATTAAATTATGAATTTAAGTTCAGCATGGAATGCTTAACCCTTGCAAAGACCCACTAATTTTTTCAAGAGATGAAGAGAATAGCAGCTGAAAGTAGGTGTGGGATAAGCAGTGGCTCCAAAACTGGGACCCAAATTTGCTCAAAGGGGTACGCCCACACAGGAGGCACAGCTGGGCTCGTTTATGGGCTCTTTGAGCAAATAAACATCAGTAATTTCATTAGCTATGTCTGGGATTTTGTCATCCAGTGAACTTTGATTGCCAGCAGTGTGCGAAGTACGCTGTTAAGAATTTCATACATCATTTGGGCCAGTCACTTAATGTCCTGGTCTAAGTTAGAAGACAAGGAAGTCTGACTTAATGACCTAGGCTTTTGGCTTTTGGACACCGAGTACGGTGCATTTGTTTTCCTCACCCTTTGCTGCTCTTCTGGACCAGCTCTTCCCTATATGGCTCCTTCTCTAGGGTCTGCCCTAAACGCCACCCTCCAATCTTCATTCTGTCCCTCTGGTAGCTGGCTCAGTCATGTGACGTGCTCTGGTTATAAGAATGTGGGCAAGAGTGGATCCATGGTGATGGTTTTAGAGATGTTCCACTTACTCTGCAAAGAAGAGTTTGGTATCATGTGGGGAGTGCCCAATAGAGACGGCCTTCACCTGTCAGGTTCCTGAAGATCTTTTTCCACTGCAGAAAGCTGCGGCCCTCCAAACTCTTTCAACATCTGCTTCCAGACGCAATCAGCCCAGCACTCACACCATGCTTGATACATAGCCTTCAAGTCACCATCTGAGTTTTGTTTGTTCCTCTTCCTCTGCTGCTAGAACAGCCTGCACTGAGTAGGTGTTACTGCTTAGCTTGGCTCTCAGAACTAAGATGTGAGACATACCTTAGCTAAAATTAACCTTCCTTGTTGTGAGCTACCGGGGTTTTAGAGTGATTATTATTTGTCTTAGTTAGGGTTTCTGCTGCTGTAAAGAGACCACAGCAACTCTTATAAAGGAAAACATTTAATTGAGGATGGCTTATACTTTCAGAGGTTTAATCCATAATTATGATGATGAGAAACATGGCGGCATGCAGGCAGACATGGTACTGGAGAAGGAGCTGAGAGTTTTACATGTAGATCCACAGGCAGCAGAAGGAAATTGTGTGACACATTGAGTGTTGCTTGAGCATATATGAGACCTCAAAGTCCACCCCCACAGTGACACACTTCCTCCAACAAGGCCTCACCCAATAGTGCCACTCCCTATGGGCCAAGCATTCAAACACATGAGTCTATGGGAGCCATTCCTATTCAAATCACCACATTATTATAGGATGACTTGACTTCACCAACAGTACAATGAAGTGTTTCTATCTTAGAACATTTCACCCAGAATGAAACAAGATTCCAATATGAAATGGTTATATTAACCTCTGTAGTGCTGAACTCCGAGGAATTAGCATTTTGTCTTTGAGAATATTACATACTTCATTGCTGGAAAGCACTGGCTGAGGAAGTCTGTCTACATGTAGGCATGGATGCCATCCTCTGTCTCTAATTTCTGTCACCAATTTCTACAGTGGCTACACCAGTTTGCAATCCCAGCAACAGTGAATGAGGGCTCTCTTTTCCCTCTGTACCCTCTCCAATCCCAGCAACAGTGAATGAGGGCTCTCTTTTCCCTCTGCCCCCCTCTCCTGCATGTGTTGTGAGTTGTTTTGTCGAACTCTGCCATTCTGCCTAGGGTAAGATGAAATCTCAAAGTTGTTTTGAATTGTATTTTTCTAATTGCTAGGGACCATGAACACATTTCGAGGTATTTCTTAGCCATTATTTTCTTTCTTTTGAGAACTCTCTATTCAGGTCTTAGGCCCATTTTACAATTGGGACATTTTATTTTTTGACTCCTTGTTTTTTTGGTTCTTTGTATATTCTAGATATTAATCCTGTCAGCTGTACAGGTGGCAAAGATTCTCTCCCATTCTGTGGGCCTCCTTTTCACCTGACTGATGGTTTCTTTAGCTGTGCAGAAACTGTTTAGTTTTATGGAGTCTCACTTGTCAATTGTTGGCCTTAATTCTTTAGTAAGTGGAGTTCATTCAGGAAGTTCTTTCCTACACCTATAGGGTATTGCCTATGTTTTCTTCTAGCAGTTTCAGTATTTCAAGTTTCAGGCGTTGTAGTAAAGTAACCATTCAGAAGCTTACTATTAATTACAAACTGTTTGGTCTATGGCTCAGGCTTATTGCTAGCTAGCTTGTAGATGAATTTCTAAATGGTCTTATTAAATAAAAACAAACAAACAAACACGGAGCCAGAAACTGGGGTTAAAGCCTGAGAGAGATTAGAGGAATAGGAACAGCCACAGCTAAGCTCACCTCACCAACTCCACAGCTTCCAAATGTGAGCGACTTCCTGTCTACCCATGCCTATATGCCTTGCTGTTCTGCTATCTGATTTGCTCTCTCTGTCCAGCAACATCACTTCCTCTTCCTGTCCAGCTCTGTTACTTCCTGTCTGTCTGTACAAACCTCCAAATCTCCACGGTTAACTAGTGTTGGAATTTAAGGCACGTGCCACCACACCTGGCTCTGTTTTCAGTGTGGCCTTGAACTCACAGAGATCCAGACAGATCTCTCTGCCTGCCAAGTGATAGGATTAAAGGTGTGTGCTACTGTTGCCTGACTTCTTTGTTTACTTATAATGGCTGGCTTTTTCCTCTGATCTCCAGGAATGCTTTATTTATTAAAGCACAAATAAAATATAACCAAACTAGCTATTACATCTTAAATTAACCCATTTCTATTAATCTATTAATCTTTGTATTGCCATGTATTTTATGGCAACGTATTTCACAGGCTTTACCTGTGTTCTATTACATCTTGCTCTCAGCTTCTGTGTCGACTCTGCCTTTCTTCTCCCTGTATCTCTCTTGGATTTCCTGTCTGGCTACAACCTGCCTTACCATAGGCCAAAGTAGCTTCTTTATTAACCAATGGTAGTAATACATATTCACAGCATACAGAAAGACCATCCCACAGCAAGGTATATGTCTTTGATCTATTTGAAGTTAGTTTTTATGCAAGATGATATAAACAGTTCTAAATTTAAATTTTTTTTTTGTACATGGACAATCATTTTGTACATGGACTCACCATTTGTTGAGGGTACTTCCTTTTCTTCAGTATGTGCTTTGATGACTTTGTCAAATACTAAGTGCTTGAGATTATGTGTGCTCATGTTCAGATCTTCAATTTTGCTCCATTAATCTACATGTCTGTTTTTGTACTAATAACACACACACACACACACACACACACACACACACACACACACACACACTGGGACCTCAGCGCATGGAATAGCAATGCCTCATTTAGGTAGATACTCTATCCTCAATTAACCAAGTCTAGAAACTCTCTTGTAGAATTGCTCAACATCCTTAGTCGTCAGGGAAATGCAAATCAAAATGACTCTTAGATACCATCTTACACCTGTTAGAATGGCTATGATAAAAAACATTGATGACAGCTTATGTTGGAGAGGATGTGGAGCAAGGGGAACACTCCTCCACCTCCACTGTTGGTAGGAGTGCAAACTTGTACAGCCACTTTAGAAATCAGTATGGCAGTTTCTCAGAATATTGAGAATCAATCTACCTCAAGACTCAGCTATACTACTCTTGGGCATATATTCAAGGGATGCTCAATCATACCACAAGGACACTTGTTCAACTATGTTCATAGCAACATTATTTGTAATAGCCAGAACCTGAAAACAACCTAGATGTCCCTCAACCAAAGTAGGGATAAAGAAAATGTGCATATACACAATGGAGTATTATTTAGCTGTAAGAAACAGTAATATCATGAAATTTGCAGGCAAATGGATGGAACTAAAAAATATCATCCTGAATGACTTAACTCAGACTCAGAAAGACAAACATGGTATGTACTCACTCATAAGTGGATATTAGATGTAAAACAAGGGGTAACCAGACTACAACCCACAGCTCCAGAGAAGCTAGGTAACAAGGAGGAGCCTATGATGGATCATCCTGGGAAGGGGAAACAGAGGAGATGTCCATGAGTAGACTGGGGGTGAAGGGGGCAATAGAGGGTAGGGGATGGGGATGAGAACATGAGGGAATGGGATGGTGTTGGAGAGCAATGAAGGAGATATCTTGATAGAGGGAGACATTATGGGGTTAGGAGAAACGTGGTCCCAGGAATAGGATGACCCCAGTTTAGACTCCTAGCAATAGTGGAGAGGGTGCCTGAACTGGCCTATCCCAGTAATCAGATTGGTGAATACTTAACTGTCATCATAGAGCCTTCCTTCATCTAGTACTGAGGGAAATAGATAAAGAGATTCACAGCCAAGCACCAGGCTGAGCTCAGGGAGTCCATTTGAAGAGAGGGAAGAGGGATTCTATGAGCAAAGGGGGTCAAGATCATGATGGGGAAATCTACAGAGATAACTGAACCAAGTTCATAGGAACTCATGAACTTTAGACCAACAGCTGTGGACTGGACTAGGCCCTCTGTATACGGGAGACAGTTGTGTAGCTTGGTCTATTTGGGGGGCGCCTGGCAGTGGGATCAGGATCTATGCCTGGTGCACGAGCTGGCTTTCTAGAGCCCATTACCTATGGTGGGATGCCTTGATTAGCTTTGATGCAGGGGGAGGGGCTTGGTCCTGCCTCAACTGCATGTACCAGGCTTTGCTGACTCCCCATGGGAGCCCTTACCTTTTTGGAGGAGGGGATGGAGGGTGGGTTGAGGGGAAAGCTGGAGGGGGCGGGAGAAGGGATAGGAGGGGAATCTGTGGTTGATAAGTAGAATAAGAAGATAAAAACAAGAAACTCCCTTGTAGACCTACCCACTGTTTGTTCCCTAGATGGTTCTCTCCAGTTGAAATTAATTCCAGCCATCACAGGAGGTTTGAGAATAAGTTTCTAGGCCCTTAGTTGAAAACCAATTGGTTTTTAGTCACAGAAACAGTAAGCCATTGGGACTTGTATTAGACCAGTTTAATCAGCTAATGCTGTTTATACCTAAGGTAAAATATGACCACCCGAACACATTCAACAGTGAGAGCTCTCTTCAGTGGCTGTATGTCCTCCAAACTATCCCACTGGTGATAGTTTTTCATTATGAAAGTCACTTAGATTTGCACCAGTGAACACGTTTATTGGAGAAATGATTTTGGTCACTCCACGTAGTTAAAAGGATATTTATTTAATGGCGTAACTCACAAATTAAGTAATGGGTAGGTCGCAGGGTCTGGGGAAGGTATAACGCAGTCCAGTGGTGTTCTCCGGAGCTCTGCACAGTCAATCTGCACCGGTCAGCGTCCTGGCACCGAGAGAGCACCCAGAGAGAGCGCTGGCCCATCCAGCTCTCGGGTCCCCAGGCGCCTCCCCTCGCCCCGCCTCGTAGGCGTGACAGTTGCCAGAGTCTCAATGGGGGTTGGAACTTCCAGAACCAAGCTGGAATGGCTACCCACTACATCTCCCCCTTTTTGTCTAAATAAGAAGGTTCTAAACTAATACAAGACTATATACAAAGGAATGGTTATCAAATATTGTCCAGAAATAATGAGAGATAATGACCTAGATAAGATGTAACTACAACCAATGCAAACAATATCAAGCAAGAAACACATAATAAAATCCAGAGAATTATAGAGCATAGGTAAACAGCATGTTATAAAGATCATTCAAAGGTGTCCTATCCTAAAGAACCTGAATCTAATACTTAATATGTTCTATCTAAGATATTATATATACTAAGTTGTAACTATAACTGCTAGTCTTCAATCCCATCAAAGACCTGAGAAATGGTAGATGGATGCAAGCAACTTTCGGGAATCTTGCAAGAGTAGACCAAGACAGCTGGCAGCCTGGACAGTCACCTAATGTTTCTCAGCATTGTTGGTGCATTCAAATTGGCTACAGGCCTAGAGTATCTGACAGACCATTTTCAGAAGCAGGATTTCTGAAAGACCATCTTACCCTGTCTTGGCAGAGTACAGTGGTCGCTTTCCTTGTGTCCCGCTTGTCCAGAAAGGAGAGCATTGCATTTGTACTGTCAGCCATCAAGGCAAGGGCAGTTCTTTGCCCAGTAGGCCATTTTGTGCCAAAAGACAAACTTCCAAATGGAAATGTCTTAGAAGCCCAACATTCTCTCGGGATCAATTGGTGCAGCCAGGAGCAATTGTGTCTCACGTCAACAGAATTCTAAGTTATTTAAATGCCATATTCTCCAGGTCTATGAAGTGTTTGAAGATTACCTGCCCATCTAACCTATGTATCTGTAAATCTGGATAACCTAACTAACGTAACTATAGAGATGACAGGCATAGGCGACTATAAATCTATAAATCTTATCTATCGAAATAACCTAAGGACTTAGGCTTCACGTAAATAAGGTAAACAGTCTATAAGCAAATGTATGGTGAAGAACGATGACTTCAAAATTGTGACAATACACAAGATATTTATAACAGAGGTGGGAATATATAGTGCGATATGCAATATGACATGGCTCAGCGGTTAAGAGCACTGGCTGCTCTTCCAAAGGTCCTGAGTTCAATTCCCAGCAACCACATGGTGGCTCACAACCATCTGTAATGAGATCTGGCGCCCTCTTCTGGCCTGCAGGGACACATGCAGGCAGAACACTGTATACATAATGAATAAATAAATTCTTAAAAAAAAAAAAAAAAAAGGGGGAGGCGGCGGGAGCCGCCCAGGCCTTTGGAGTTTGCCCCACGTTGGGCGCCAGATATTGGAGAAATTATTTAGGCCACTCCACGTAGTTAAAAGGATATTTATTTAATGGCGTAACTCACAAATTAAGTAATGGGTAGGTCGCAGGGTCTGGGGAAGGTGTAACGCAGTCCAACGGTGTTCTCCGGAGCTCTGCACAGTCAATCTGCACCGGTCAGCGTCCTGGCACCGAGAGAGCGCCCAGAGAGAGCGCTGGCCCATCCAGCTCTCGGGTCCCCAGGCGCCTCCCCTCGCCCCGCCTCGTAGGCGTGACAGTTGCCAGAGTCTCAATGGGGGTTGGAACTTCCAGATCCAAGCTGGAATGGCTACCCACTACACACGTTCTTGAAAGAACAAGCTCTCACAGTGACCACGTGTGCCTCCACAGCCAGCGCCACGTCCCTCCTACTGCAGTACGTCTGCTGGCTGTTGAACGCCATGCTTTGTGGAAGGCTTACGCCACTTCGGGAGTCTGTTTGCCTGGGGACCTTGACATGGGCAGCACAGCTTCCCTTAATAAAGCAACAAATTTGGCTGTGTGCTTTATTTGGCGTTTTGTGCTTTGTCTCTGACCTTTCACTCCTGAGGGTTCCTTGCTCATACCCAGGATTCGGGGTAGGAGTGCCACACTGACAACCCAGAAGACTCTGGGTAGACTGGCCTGGCTGGGTCCCCTCCCCTCGGTGGACTGCCATTCTATCAGACCCTTGACCCAACCGTATTTATACACAGTTGTACAACTGTCATCCAACTTAGGCATAAAAATGCTCATGGTAGGCAATAGCATTAGTTCATCTGTTCATTTATTCATTTGACAAATATCTATTGTGCGTTTACTTTGTGCCTTAAGTACTTTTGTAGCCGGAGCTGAATGAGTTCTTATGTTGACTACATTTCATAGATATGTTTCTTTGGAAACAACTTGACACAATCCAGTGTCATCAGGAAAGAGGGAACCTCAACTAAGGAATTGCCTAGGACAGGTTGGCCTAACTGATGTAGGAGGACCCAGCCCACTGTGGGCGGTGTAATCCTTAGGCAAGTGGACCCTGGCTGTGTATGAAAGATGGCTGAGCAAACCAGAGGGAGCAAGCCAGTAAGCTTTTTTCCATGAGTTCCTGCCTTGGCTTTCCTTGATGATGGATTGTAACCTGTAAACCAAATAACTCTTTCCTCTATCCAGTTGCTTTTGTTTGCTGGTCTTTACCAAAGCACCAGGAAGTAAGTCAGAACAATGGGTATATCTTTCATTATTTATTACCATTCGATATGTCGTTGCTGGTATTAAGGTTGCATGAGAAAGATACTATGTATATTATCCTTTTTTTTTAAAACATGGCTTCATCTT
Source organism: Peromyscus leucopus (assembly GCF_004664715.2). Lineage (NCBI taxonomy): Eukaryota > Metazoa > Chordata > Mammalia > Rodentia > Cricetidae > Peromyscus > Peromyscus leucopus. The sequence goes on along the minus strand of NC_051071.1, from coordinate 87,632,937 downwards.
TTTAAATTTAAGGATTGTGTCTTAATTTACCCCTCTAAGAAGTTTATTGCATTCATTATGTAAATTTAAATCTTAGATTTAGTTTCCTCATTGAAAAATTCTTAAGCAGCAACTCATAAAAGCCAAGATGCTCAAAAATGATTCTCTATCAGTTCATTCATATTAGAGACTTCTGATCCAATTACAGAGGGCGGGGCTGTGAGGCAGCTCGAGGTTAACAGCAGTGTATGCTCTTCCTGAAGACCCAAGTTCAGGACCCAATACCTGAGTCAGAAGATCAGAACTGCATGTAACTCCAGCTTCAGAGGATCTGACACCCTCTTCTAGCCTCTATGGGAATCTCTCTCACACATGTGGCGCTCTCTCTCTCTCTCTCTCTCTCTCTCTCTCTCTCTCTAATAAAATAAAAATAGATCTAAAAGACTTTAGTTACAAAGGTGAAACAGTTCACCATCTAAAGAAAAGGATAGATGTGCAGGAAGTGTTAGCAACCGGTGAAGTCAGGGAAAGAACAGAAGATGCTAATCAGAGGGAACTTTTGGGATTTTACTAGGTGCGAAGAAATGCTTTGGAAGACTTTATGTACATGGTTTCTGAGTGTGCCACACTGAATTTTAGAATGACAGATTCACAGTGGCAGTTAGATAAGCAATGACAGTGATGATCGCAAATAATAGTTGGCTAATTAAGATGATAGTAACAAATAGGTTTTTGCCATTTATTGCCCAGTAGTTAATCAATAACTTGACAATACCTGTATTTGTTAGTTATAAAAGTAATTGTTTTATCACATTAAAAGTTTTTTCTCTAAAATTGAGAAAGATATTGTCAATGGATAGTTGATGAAATGCTAAGTATGAATATTTTTATATCTTGTTATAATTGTTCATATGATGCTATACCCAAGAATGGTCTGTTTTAGGAAATGTTTTAATATAATTATTTAAAAATCCATTTTCTTTCTTTCAATCTTAAGTGGAAAATATTGAAACTAGTTTTTTGAAATGTAGGTTATATATAACTTAATTTCTTAATCTACTAACACTTCAAAGATTGCTATATTTTTTTTTATTTTTTGTGAAATATTCACAAGTAAAATCGTAAGTACATCCTGTGTATCTAATCTTACTATCAGCAAATCTGCATTTCCAAATTCAAAACACTGTCATTGTCTTTGGGTGTGAAACCGTAGATCTCGAGTCTCTTGTGTAAAACAGTCCCACGAAGTTTGCCTGTCACCTAAGCACACCCTTCCTTACAATGTTGCAAGCAGTACTAGGCTCCCTGTCACACCCAGTACCGTGCAAACGCTGAGCGTTGTTACCTTGTGCTGGTTGGGGAACAGTGACAGGAAAGACTGTGCATGTTTAATACAGATACAGCTGTTTAAAACGATCCGTTCCTGCTTGGGTAGGACCGGGACTCAGAAGCTGCGACTACGGAGAGCAACCCGTACTTCTGAATGTAACCCCCTCTCATTGATCTGTTTTTATTTTTCTCTCACTGCCGCTGCCTGCTTCAGCTGATGTGCTGTGAATTCCCCCTGCTTTCATGGTTTTCCCCTAGGCTCTGATCTCTACTTATTCCTTGTTCCTAAAGCAGCCCTTCAGCCTAGATTAAGTGGTATTACCCCTTGGCTCTGCTCACTATGGCTTTGGTTATCAAAGTAAACTCTGAAGTGCGATGATGCCTCTACATGCCCTGCAAGCCTCATTTCTTATAGTTCTTCACCCTCACAGGCCTTCGCTTGTGTTTTGAGTACACCAAGAGCTCTTGTGTGTCCCACCCTCTTTGCCCTGAATATACAAACCTCTCTACTTAAATGTGTGTGCATCCTGTCCTTGCAATCACAGAAGATTTTTATACCAGGGACTTGTTCTTTCTCTTTCCCCATTGCTGGGATGGTACCTGGCACAATGGAAGAGCCCAATAAATCCAAGTGAATGGATCTCATTGAGAAATCATTCACCCTCATCCTTGTAGCCCCTGCCCTGGACACATTTGAGACAGTCAGTGGAGACAATTTTGGTTGTAGCCAGAAGGCTGTGGTTAGTAGTGGTTGCTGCTGTATGATTATAATGCACACAATATTCTAACATCTCAATAAAGAAGCAATGCCTGATGTATCAATGTTTTCATGAGAAACCATGTACAAATGGCAGCAAACAATGTCAAGGGTTCCAGTTCCCTGGTTCCTTCTCAATACAGTTGCTCACAGTTGGCTGCATCCCTTGCCTGAAGGTGCCTGGAAGCTGTCAGGCTCAAATGGATTACTATGTGTGGACTCTTTTTGTCTGTGTAGCATTCTAAGCACTGTGTTCTGAAGTTCCTTTATATACAGGCCTCTTTATAGTTCCCTTATAAATAATTCTGCCTTGGATTATCCTTCTCAACATATAAACGTTTTGCCGTTAGGCCCCTGAGTGATGCAAATGCACTCTGGTGGACATGAGCCTGTTAGGAGAATAGGATAAAGCAAAGAGGAATGCTGTGGGATGTTCTGCATGTCCTGTGGGAGCCCGTTCTCGGGTTCCTTGTGGTTTTACCCAGCAGGTCCTCATAGAGGATGATTAGGACCACAGGCCTGAGTGCAGGTGTCTGAGATGGTCTGCACTTGGCTGTGCTGTGGAATGGTCTGTATGTCAAGTTGCTCTGATTGGTCTATAAATAAAACCTGATTGGCTGTGGCTAGGCAGAAAGTATAGGCGGGACTAACAGAGAGGAGAAATAAAAGAACAGGAAGGCAGAAGGAGACACTGCCAGCTGCCACCCTGACAAGCAGCATGAAAAGATGCCAGGAAGCCACGAGCTGCATGGCAGAGTAAAGATTTATGGAAATGGATTAATTTAAGCTATAAGAACAGTTAGCAAGAAGCCTGCCATGGCCATACAGTTTGTAAGCAATATAAGTCTCTGTGTTTACTTGGTTGGGTCTGAGCGGCTGTGGGACTGGCGGGTGACAAAGATTTGTTCTGACTGTGGGCAAGGCAGGAAAATTCTAGCTACAGAGGAAGGGACGCATACCTCAGCTTCTCCTGCACCCCACTTTCAGTCTTGTTTGCGCATCACTGGGTGAACCCAGCTAAATTCAGACTCTGGCAGCCAGTCAAAATCAAGAGACGGACCCAAGAGCAAATCCAACCAGGACTTTCACAAGGGCCCCAGAAGGGAGAATAAATAGGTGTGTTGCTATGGTGACATGAAGAGCTTGCTGATGGCTTGGAGTAGGATGAGGGACCAGAGACAGAGAGAATGAAACACAGCTTCTCACTGCCTCTGGTCATATAAGTTGAGAAGCAGCTTAAATGCTACAGAGCAGAAAGCTGGGAAGTAGCAGATACATGCATCTGGAAAAGCAAACCCATAAAGTTATTTCTGGGTCAGAACATTATCCCAGAATTGTCAACGCCTTGGGGATTTCAATAGAAGACAGACATCCAAGTTTTTATGTAAAACACCATTCAGTTTCTAAACTGGGACAATTAGTTTAAAAAAAACTACACAGAGTAAACCAAACTGAATTTGGCTCCCTACTCTAGATGGAGAATGATGAGTTCACAACCTCCACCCTACTTAGACCTACAAATGAGCCATAGATTAGAAGCTTCTAACTTATTTTTTGTGGCTCTATGTCTTTCTTTCTCATCTTTAAACTCAGAATTATGGAACTGGATCCATTTAAAAATAATTTCTAAAGAGCAAGTACAGATGCTATAGAACAGGTCAACCAACATCCTTGTCAGGACCAATGCTCTGTGGCTCTTCAAAATAATGGCACTGCGATCACAGCTCACATTTACTGTAACACACGGAACAACTCTAAAAGTGCATAACGCATTAATTGTTAATAAAACACTTCAGTTTATATACTTAGGTTCTGTATGAGATTTTGTTGAGGACAATGAAAAAATGATTTTATTATCAAACAGAACAAATAAAATATGAGAATAAATTAAACATCTGTAATTGGGAAAACAAAACCAGAAAGCCCAAGTCTCAGGAGTAACATGGTTGGAAAACCTAGGCTATCGGGGCAGTCCTTACCCTAGACTGTTCTCTGTGAGGAACCCTGCAGAGGCAGCACCTAGAACTAAGTTACTGCAAGCAGAGCCGGCGAATGATATCGACACCGTATCTTTCCAGGAGCATCCATGCCTGGATAGGGATTCGGACCTACCCAGAGGGGTGACCACAGTCCAACACATAACAGAGGTTGAACGAACCGTTCTAAGACAAAATGAAAGGAAATCACACAACAAGGATTTGTTTTTCTTCCTGCCTCGTATCTCCCTGCAGTGGAACAGGGTCTAGGGATGAAGTTGCCATGACGTCTCAGCCGAAACTCTAGGCTGCTCTCCTCCCCGCCTCCCTCACATAGGCTTGTGGGTGTGTGGTACTGAGCTTCTGAGAAAGGTACACGCACCCACACCGGAGGAGTCTGTGATGTGTGCCCCTCAACCTTACCATAACAGCCCCCCCAACCTCCAAGATAGACTGAGTGACAGTTTGTTGTACTCATTTTGCAAACCCCCACCCCCCAGGAGCCAGTTTCTGATGTAAACACATAAAGGTCCTCTTATTGTCAGGTTCGAACCAGGGCCACCACCAGGCAGATGGAGGGAAATGAGCACCATAGCAGGCCCCGGGGGTAGAGAGTTTTTATAGGGAAAAAAACCCCAAGCTGGGAACTATATGCTTTGACAACTTGGGACTGGGTAGAAGGGATATGGGGCAAGGTGATTTTTTTTTTGAAACTATTGGTCTAGACTTTTGGCGTGAAACCACATTTGAAGGTATTGGGTTGGATTTTTTGGCGGGGAACCACAAATTGCTGAGCAGGATAATCTGGACTGCTCAGCAGGATAAACCACGGACACAATGTCTGTAGGAGCATTACTTCCTGTATCTGTTCCAGTTGTCATGGCACATTCCTGAGGTCCTTCTTGGAACTGAATACAGCAGTTTGTCTGAGATGGTGGCCCTCCCCTAAGATGGAGTCTGTATTGCCTTCACAAGTTCACCCAGCCCGCTTATGGTATTAAAAACCATTTAAATATTAAATTAAATGGCAACAAAATAACCACAAGAGCTCTGACCTCCAAATCAGTATCATATGCGTGAGAAGATTTTTACAGTATAGCAGGGTTGCCATAGAGGAATGCTGTTTGTAGTTAGAGACTTAGGTCTTACCCCTGTGGGACCTTAAAAGTAGCATTGATCCTGCAAGGTCGGGGCTTGAAGATACTCGGATTCAGAATGAATTTCCAGATCCTTGATGTGAGAAACGCACTCTCTCTCCTCCTCTCCCTCACCCTCCCCTCTTTTCTCTTCCCTCACCCTTTCCTGCCCTAAGACTGATCTCAGCTCTGAAAGCAGTACCAAATGCTTAGTGACTAAAAGATAGGTCTCTACAGAATTTTCAAGACTATCACAGTGAATTTGAAGAGGGATGGAGTTAATCATTCACCAAATATTTACATGTGGTATCTCCACTACAAGCATTGTTCAAACACTAAGGACCCACTAAAACAAAACATTGCTTCATCACACATTTCACAGTGGGAAGTAGAAGATGAACGCTCAAAGGTTTAACATGCCAGAGAAGTGTAACTGCTTGTATCGGCTGTAGCTGGAGTTTTTCTGGTCCTGCCTAGCCCACAGTCAGGACAAATCTCTCTCACCCGCCAGTCCCACAGCCACTCAGACCCAACCAAGTAAACACACACAGACTTATATTACTTATAAACTGTATGGCTGTGGCAGGCTTTTTGTTATCTACTTCTTTTATCTTAAATTAACCCACTTCTATTAATCTATATTTTGTCACATGGCTCGTGGCTTACTGGTACCTTACATCTCCCTTGTCATGGCGGTGGCTGGCAGTGTCTCTCTGCCTTAGTCTTCCACTTCCCAGAATTCTCTTCTCTGCTTGTCCCACCTATACTTCCTGTCTGGCTACTGGCCAATCAGTGTTTTATTTATTAACCAATCAGAGCAACACATTTGACATTCAGGACATCCCATAGCACTCAGCTGATATTGATTGTCAGCCTGATAGGATCAATAAGCCTCTGGGCAGGTGTGAAGGATCATCTCTACTAGGTTAGTTTAGGGGAGAAGGCCCACCATAAAAGTAGGGAGCAGCAATCTCTGGGCTGGGGTCCTGGAATGAATAAAATTGAGACAGCAAGCTGAGAGCTTGAGGGTTTGTAAACATCCTTCTCCCTACCTCCTGACACTGTGTACACTGTGACCAGGTGTCTCAAGCCCCTGTTGCTGTCCATGATTCTCCCATCAGGACACTGTCCTTTCAAACTGTGAACCAAAATGAAGCTTTTCTCTCCTAAGTTGGTTTCATCACAGCAATAGCACTATAATTAATACACTACTGTAAAGACAAACAGCCTCTGGGAAGGGGAGAGAGGTGACATGGGGTTCTGGCTTAGAGAGATCCATTGTGGTGGTATTGTGTTCCCTAAAATATCATGTACCTTAATAAACTTATCTGGGGTCAGAGAACAGAAAAGCCACTAGTTAGGCAGTGATAGCACACACCTTTAATCCTAGCATTCCAGAGATAGAAATCCCTCTGGATCTCTGTGAGTTCAAGGCCACATTGGAAAAAGCCAAGCATGGTGACACACGCCTTTAATCCCAGAAAGCCAGCCATTAATCCCAGAGAGTGGTGGTAGAAAGCAGAAAGATATATAAGGCATGAGGACCAGAAACTAGAAGCATTTGGCTGGTTAAACATGTGGCTGGTTAAGCTTCAGGCTTTCCAGCAGCAGCTCAGCTGAGAGCCATTGGGATGAGGACACAGAAGCTTTCAGTCTGAGGAAACAAGACCAGCTGAGAAGTTGACCAGGTGAGGTTAGCTGTGGCTTGTTCTGTCTCTCTGATCTACCAGCATGGACCCCAGTAACTCGCCTCGGGTTTGATTTTATTAATAAGAACTTTTAAGATTCCTGCTACCATCCATCAAATAGCTCTCTTGTTCCAATGGTTCAAAACCTTTCCTGTACCTCAGGAAGAATGGCCAGTTGAGTCCATGTGGTAGTATGCCATTGGTAGGGGTAAGAACATCCAGGGTGCTTCATTTGCATACTCAGGGGCCAGGAGAAGGAACATTACAAATAGGAAGTCCAGCTGGGATGTTTCAGTGGTCAGATAAGCAGCAACCAGTTCCTCCTTGAAGACCTGTGTTGCTATGTGCATCTGGGCACATCCGATCTAACTCCTGGGATCTGCCTGGGCAGGATGAGAACATTCAGGGTGTTAGGCATGCTTCGACCCCTTTTTAGCTTCAGGCCAGTCCCATGTGAAGGGCAGAATCATGTTAGGATACAATTTACCATGGTAGCTGCTCTGGAGAGAACAGACTGCAGGGAACAATAGACTATTGTTTGAGTGATCTAGCAATCTGGTCATTATTCATTCAGTGAATACATGGAATATTTACTATGAACTCTTGTAGGTATGGTGGTTACAGGCGTAAATAGAAAAGGGTTTTGCTTTCAAGAAATTTACACTTCAAACGTATCCTCACATTGCTTTATAACGCTACCAAGTCTCTCACTGACTGACCCTGATGGGTGGTTGGAGTAGAAGTCTCCCGAGGGCCCTCCAGGAGGGCCACAGTAAGATCTTCACAAGAAGATTTCAAATAGAACAATTTTCACATTAATGGTTCAGTTTTAGAGAAGTGTATGTTGAATTTAAATTATTATTATTTTTTTCATTTTTCCATAGCTACACTCTGCTGCAAAAGTTTTATAACCAGAGACTCTGATTTTCCAGGTCTGAATTAGACCTGGAAAATCAATAGCTGCTTCTTACCATGAATTATGGGGAAATTTTAAGAACTATCTTAGAGTGGATAAAATTAATTATCAAAATCCTTAACAGATACATTTCTTCTTATTTTTATAAAAGAATTATGTCAGCTATTGGTGATGAAGCGCCATCTGAAATGTGACTTTGTCAAGCCCGATTTCAACAAGTCTAGTTGAGGATGAAGCTTCCTCAGCAATGACTGGAACTCAGTCTGTAGACTAGGCTGGCCTTGAACTCAGAGATCCACCTGCCTCTGCCTCCAGGGTGCTGGGATTAAAGGCATGCACTACCAAGCCCAGCTTTATTGAAATCTTAATATGGTAAATTGGAGGCCTCAGATTTGAACAGACTATTTATGGGTTCCAGAGTGTTTGCTTAACCTTAAACCTCAATTTCTATCTATAAACACCAGTGTGTTACTCACTTAGTGAAGGTGACGGCTTTCTGAACTGTATTTGGCCCCACCTCAGGCTCTCAGAAGAAAAGATAAACACATTACTTAATAGTATGTGGGCAGATTCAAAGATAAGTTCCAAGACTCTCCATTGAGGGGGGAAAATGGAATAACTTCCTTTATTTTGAAGCAAGTATTTCATTAAAAATTCACTAGAGTTTAGGTTTATAGATCTCATTTCCCCTACAAACCAAGCGTGAATTACAGCTAATAAGATCTAGAGTAGATGAAGTGTTAAAACCCTAGCACATGCTTGTTACCTAGTCGGGAATTATTTACTGATAAAATATTCTGAAACTGGGAGGGTTAGGTTTTAGATATGTACCAGCTTCATTAGGATGATGGCAAATTCAGAGTTTTTCACAAAAAAATTTGGGAGGTTCCCAGCAAGGCAGGGAGATACTGTGTGGATTGAAAGGGTGTTTCCCGTTTCCCTGACGTATCAGAATCTGTTTTCACCTCATTTCCGTGTGCTTCAAAAGCAGAACCTCATTTTTGCCTTGTCTATTCAGTTTAGTTTCTTGGCGTCAGTTAGGTAGTGAGTGGCTTGGCCACCTTCCTGCTTGTGCCATAGGTCTTTGGTCATGGGCCTCTTCATAACGCCAGGAGGTCGCTTTCTGTGTATTACTAGAAATTGTCCACTCCGCACATTACTGGTCATGTTGTGTGTATGTGTATATGTGTACATTCCTAATGTTTCCTGATGACTTTAGTCAGAAATAGTTGATCTTCCGAACTTCCTTTGCTTCATTGCCAATACTCTGATACAGTAATTAAAAAGATCTTGCTTAATGGTCATCCATAGCCATGTATAACAATCATTGAGTTCTTCCAAAGAGTTGAAGCAAGCTTTTTTTTTAAACTTTGCCATGCACAACAGATATCTAGTGAATATTTGTTGTTTAGATGAATTTATGGTTGTGTGATTGTGTGTGTACACTTGCATTGGTATCATTCTTGCCTTTTATTTCCAAAGATGATATCTCCAATCAAAATATGCAGCTGTGTTTGAAAAGAAAGCTACCAATGTCTTTTCTACATTGCATATACGCAATACATTTTCAGTTCAGAAAATGTAGTTATCTGCAGACTGGTATTTTTTACTCCTAAATTCACAGTTGGCCTAAAGCCTTTGCCCACAAAAGTGCAATCATATCTTGCAACACGCAGCAGGTGCCTATTAGCTGGTGTTTCTCAGCACTTCACAGCCACGCCATATTTTTGACAAGCTGTGTTACATCCCATCATAGAAAGGCTGCTTCTGCTTTGCCTATCCAATGGTCCTCTGCCTCATCTCATGGGGTCATACCTTCTCTGACTACCAGTTCAACAATAATAATGGGACAATGATTCCATGTTCTCAGTCTAAGCATGTGCAAAGATGTACAAGTAAGAGGGATGATATTTACAGCTCAATTTCATTAGCATTTTCCTTAACTCCTCTGAATACAGGAACTTCAGTATGATATGCAGACTCACACCATGGCTGATCTAGTGGTTGTTTGTGCTTGTGAACAAATGGTATTAATTCTCACTTAAACTCGGTTTTCTTATATATAAAGAAGGGGTAACTGTCATCTCTGGCTTAGTAGGTAGATCAATGCATGTCACTGAGATAATAATGCTGTAGAATTAGAGATGATGGCTGTCAGTCTAACTTAGTGGTACAGAGTGTGCTTTCAATAGAGTAGCTATAGTAACAGTGATCATGGTAATGGTGATGCTTGTGGTGCTATTGATAATGGTAATGGGATTACAACCTTTATAGTTGTTGGGGGTAGCATTTATTAAATAACTCATAAAGCTTTAGCTGACTTTGGCAGTAGATTCTATTCTCTCTGGCTTGTATTTTCACTTATAGTGTAAATGTTTGGTTGGCATATTTTGGTCAGAAGACATTTTGGTACAAGAATTGCCATTTCTCCCATTACTTTCTTCCTTCAAGTAGGTAAGTGTTATCTTGTTATTCTCATCCAACAGAATGTTTTCTTTCACTTTAAAGTCTATTCTTATTAAATCTACAACTATTCATGTTCTATTCATTACTCATGAATCCTTTCAATACCCCCCCATGTGGTTACAGAGCACAGTTATCATGCTCTCTAGACCTGATGCATGGCAGACACAGAAACTGCAGTCTAGAGGAGCTGGTGCCTGTCCAGTGTCTCATGGGTAAGTATTGACAGTGGCGTTGACAACAAAAGCTTCACTTGTATCAGGCTGTACTGCTTCCTCCAAATAAATTCAGGCTGGAGGTCCATGTTTGCAGTGTGTGTGTGCACATGGCAATGACTTCCTTCTCTGAGCAGACCAGATGTCATAGCTTTCATTCTGCATCTAGACATGTACTCCTAAATGTGTCTTTCTATGGCTGGTCTTGAAATAAGATTGTGACTGTTTTATGGGACCAAACATCAGACTTCTTTTCTTAATCTCCAATACCATATTTGGAATGGAGATGCTGCTCAGTGACTGTCTGGGTGAAATCAATTTAGTCAAAGCAGAAGAACTTTACATCATCCTCACAGGAGCACTGCTTCTCTGCGGGCCTGTTCCTCTTTGAATATACATCTCTGTTTCTTTTGGCAGACTTCGAATGTTTGATAATCAAGTAGTTGATTTTTCTCTGGGAAATGTCTAATGAGGATCACAATGTCTTTTGTTGGGGGAGGTGTCAGGAGAATTGACTTTATTCTTTTTTATTATTGTTTGAGAATTCCATGCGTGTATATAATGAAATACAACCATATAATACTGTTCCCCTTCCTAACTTCATGTGGTATTTATTATTATTATTATTTTGATAACCCATTGATAGTGCTGCCTACAAGTGTCTAGGTGCGGGACCATCCACGGGAGCATGGCAAACCTATCAGTGGCCACATCCTCAAAGACCAGTGATTCTTCTTTACCTAACAATGCCCATGGCTTCTCAGTAAAGGTGGGGCCTGGAGGTCATCTTCCTCACCCTGCAGAACTTCTGGCTGGCTTGATCTGTAGGTCTTATGGAGGTAACCACAGCTGGTATGAGGTATGAGTTCTTAAGTACAATAGCTTTGCCATATCAGAAGATAGCATTTTGGCTGGGTGGTGGTGGTGCACACCTTTAATTCCAGTACTTGGGAGGCAGAGCCAGGCAGATCTCTGTGAGTTCAAGGTCAGCCTGGTCTACAGAGTGAGATCCAGGACAGACACCAAAACTACATGGAGAAACCCTGTCTTGAAAAACAAAAAAACAAAAAAACAAAACAAAACAAAACCAAAAAAACCCAAACAAACAAACAAACAAAAAGAAGATGCATTTCACAGACTCCTCTCCATCCTCTGGCTCTTATATTCCTTCTGTTTCCTCTTACATGATGTTTCCTGAGCCTTGATGGGGATGGGGACTTAATAAAGATGTCCGATTAAGAGCTGACACTTGGCCCCTCCTCAGCATTTTTGACTAGTTATATATCTTTGCACTCTCTGCAGTCTACTGTAAAAAGATGCTTCTTCCAGATGCAGAGATCCACAGTCAAATACCAGGAGTCCAGTAGAAGAGGAAGAAGAGTGATTCTATGAGCAAGAGGCATCAAGATCACGATGGGGGAAACCTACAGAGACAACCAAACCAAGCTAGTGTGAACTCATGAAAATTAGACCAACACTTGTGGAGCCTCCACGGGACTGGATTAGGTCCTCTGCTTAAGTGAGACAGTTGTGTAACTTGATCTGTTCAAGGAACCCCCTGGCAGTAGGATCAGGATCCATCCCTGGTGCATGAACTGGCTTTTTTGAGCCCACTACCTATGGTGGGACACCTAGCACAGCCTTGAGGCAGGGGAGAGCGACTTTGACCTGCCTCCACAGAATGGACCAGGCCCTGTTGACTCCCCATGGGAGCCTTACTTTCTTGTACGAAGGAATGGGAATGGGTAGGTTGGGGAAGGCTGGAGGGTTGGGAGGAGGGAAGAACGGGAATCTGTGATTGGTATGTAAAATGAATAAAAATTTCTTAAAAAAATAAGATGCTTCTTCAATGCAGGCTGAGAAACCAGAGCTATGAGCACAAACATCAATATTTAGAAGGCAATTTGACAACACAATCATTTAGCAAAATAACAACCCCAGGTTCTGACCTAGGACCCATGACCTTCCCAGCCATGGGCTTTTGACCAGCGTGACAGGGCCAGGGATGAAATTCCCTCTTGTGGAATAGGCCACCTCAAATCCAGTGGAAAAGTGATCAGTTCCCTCTAATGGTCCTGACACTGCTGGAGCTGTGGACGAGTTTTACGTAACAGTTTGGTGTTGCAGCATACAGGGTCCGGGACTAGGGAAGAGTTCTCGTCCCTTTCTCCCCGGAATCCTACACAGCACCTTTTAGCACTGTGAAAGTTAGTCGGAAGGGATGTTGAGCTTGATTTCTCTGTGCCCTACTTTGAGAAGTGTGGTGTCTTCAGCAACACGGTCTGAGAGTATTGTTAGGGAGGGTAACCAAAGACAGCGGCAACGGCTTGTGTAGGGTCGGAGACCTCTGGGGCTTCCCTGCCCAAAAGCCTGCTGGGAGATATTACATGCCTTGTGCTGTGTTTTCCATTTAATAACACGTGTCTTCTTGGGGAATCATTGTCCACTCATGCAGGGCATCTCTGAACTCATTTTAAAAGGCTGTATTTTGAAATTAGCTTTTTAACTGGTAGATTTACTCTTTATATACCCCCAGTTAGCCCACCCACTGCCTCCTCTTCTGTTCCTTCTCCAAGTCCTGTCCCTTCTTAATCCTTTAGCCCCAGTCTTCCTCTTCAGTACCTTACATGTATTCTACTGCCCCTCCAGTTATATTTTCTAATTAAGTTGCAAGATTAATAATAGACTTCCATATAGCTTTTTAAATATATATATCTTTTTCCTTTGGGTTATCAGCTTTTCTTCCTGCCTCCACCCAACTACCTGCAAAGTTCATGATTTTACTTTTCTTTACAACTGAGTAATATTTTATGGTGTGTTTGTGCCATGTTTTTCTTACCCTTTTACCTGTTGATGGACACCTACGTTGCCTCCATTTCCTAGCGATTGTGAAAGACAATGTCTTGAATGCTATCTCAAATGAAGACTGACAGGGAGGCTCACATTTCTTCAAGCTAATTATTGGTTCTATAGAGTCCTTTCCACCCAGGCAAGCATGTGATCAAGTAGTTCCCCTTCTGTGTTTATAGTTTTAGACCTCCAAGTCACAGAAAGGGAGTGCTCCTGGGTCAATGGGTGATGTTCAGGGATTACTCCATCAAAACAGGAAAGCAGAGTTCCAGTGAGAGTTACATCCCTCTCATGACTCACAGAGTCAGTTAACTGTTCAGTATTGGCTGATGACTACCGTGTGCCAAGACTGTGCTTACCACAGTCAGCTACGTTATCTAATCTCCTTCCCATGAAGTATGTGAAGTAAATATCACTGTCTTTATTGTCTAATTTGGGAAATGGAGAGGTCACATGATCTGCTCAGGCCACCTAGACAGGAAACAGCATAGCTGTAATTTAAACAAGATCTGCTGATAAATCCAATGCCTTTTCTACTACACATATGTATTTCCCATTACCTTTAAAAATGTTTAAAGTTAAAATCTTTTGTATGTATGAGAAATATGTATACAATATTAGTTATTATCATCATCATTGCTCCATCTTCACAGTCTGGCAAATCACATTTATATATCCTTATCTCCTTCTTGCATACATTATTGCAACTAATGTTAAATGTTAAAAGTTAAAAGTAGGATACTTTGCTGTGGATATCGCTCTATATAAATAAAACACTGATGGCCAATGACCAGACAGGAATTATAGGTGGGACAAGGAGAGAGGAGAATTGGGGAAGCAAGAAGAAGGAGGGAGAGACACTGCAGCCACCGCCAGGACAAGCAACATGTAAAGACGCCGGTAAGCCACCAGCCACGTGGCAAGGTATAGATTTATAAATGGGTTAATTTAAGATAAAAGAACAGTTAGCAAGAAGCCTGCCAGGGCCATACAGTTTATAAGTAATATAAGTGTCTGAGTGATTATTTTATACGTGGATTATGGGACTGTGGGGCTTGGTGGAACCTGGAGAGAAGCCCTCCAGCAACAATACTTGACATATTTTCTTGCTGTTATTGATTTGGAAAATCCTTTAGATTTTGAGACTTGGCATGAGCTGCATATGGTAGTTAATGCTGGTAAGTATTTGGCTTAAGAACATCAGATTAAATACTTCAAGATTTTTATTCTTTCTGTTGTTTGGATGCTGTCATCAGAAGCTATTCTTATTTATGTTATTGTTTACTGCCCAAGTGATTACAAAATCTTTTCACCAGGATTGTTAAAAATAGTCTCTACACTGTTGGGGAATTTCCCTTAGTGGTGACAGTTGGGTCTACATTTATGAGAAGAAAAATTTAAAAGATCAGTTGCATAGTTTTGGGCTCACATTATTTATCTAATTATCTATCTATCTATCATCTATCTATATCATCTATCTGTCTGTCTGTCTGTCTGTCTATCTATCTATCCATCTATCATCCATCTATCTCTCTATCATCTATCTATCTATCTATCTATCTATCTATCTATCTATCTATCTATCTATCTATCTATCTATCTATCTATTTATCATTTGCCTCTTGACCTCCCTTAGTGAGCTTGCCTTTTGAGCACTGTAGTTGCAGGTCAAGCAGAGGTGAGACTAGCTGTTTAATTCAGATAGGACTTGTTACAGAACAGTAAGAAATCGAATTTCTAGACAGAACTCAAAGTAATCCATGGTATTTTCATGTTGTCGTCATGCTTCTGGGGCTCTGCAGCAAGGCTGGGATAGGAAGGTTGGAAGCTGAGCGTGGACATACATGTGGATGCATCTGAGGTTGCCTGACAAGAATAATAGTGTCTTTATCTCACAAACCCATGTCTGCTGGGATCTAAGGCAAAGCAATTTTCTATTAGCATTGTTGTTCAAATGACAAACAAATTTAAAATTAGATTTTAAAGCTGATGTTATCTGAAGAGGCTTAAGCTTCTTTGATACTATTTTGAAATAGGTTTCCCACCATTGTCTGCTGTGAACTAAATCTGTACTTAAAAAAAAAAAAAAAGGCTACCATGGTGCTGAAAATTGATGAATACCTGCTTTTGTTGAGGTAGATACTCTGTATTCAGAACCAAAGTATGTTTAACCACAAACAGACATAATTTTCTTGGTTCTATGAGCCACAACTAAAAAAAAAAAAATCAATGCTTCTATAAACTTAATAAAAATTGGCTCAAGGCACATTTTCTGCTATTGAATTCTAACATCAGTGCTTTTTTCCAACAGGAAGAACTTCCAGGAGACTAATTCTATCTGCTTTCTTTTGATGTGAACACAGTTGTCAAATTGTAAAATGAACTCTTTTAGGAAAAAAATTAAAAATGAGTATACTACAATATTATGTATTTTTCAAAACCCCTAGTACTGCTCACTGTAAAGAATGAATCCTGATAAAGATGTGTTAGTACCATTGGCTCATCAATTACAATACACATACAAGAAATTAGTGATAGGAAGAAGTATGGGAAGAGGTGCAGAGTCCACAGGAACTCTCTGCATGTTACTTCACTTCCCCCCTTGCAAACCTCACTCTGCTCTAAAAAGTGAACGTAGAATCCTTCTCTTGTCATTGAAAGGTCACCAAGTTTACTCATTCTTGGAACTATTAGTATTTAAACTCATGATACAGAGAATCATTATGACTATGACAATCCACTGGCCCTGTGATTCCTATCCCAATAGACACATAAAAGATATTAATTAAAAACTATTAAGATATTAATTAAAAATTAAAAGACATTAATTAAAAGTTGATTCTTAGATAACTTTTTTTTTGCCTCAGGGTTTATCATTGCCTTTAATTTACTACTGTGTAATATGGTTTCCAAAAGGGAAGTATTGGGTATAGCATTTCTGAGAATTCATTATTATGAAATCATTATTTTCCTGAGGATGAAAACTTGCCTAGGTAGAGGACACCTGAGAAAGGTCATGTTCAGGAGCATCGCGGGAGACACGTGACTGATTCTGTCAGGATGGCTTCACGTCTATCTGTGAAAGGACTCATAGTTCAAGAAGGTGTGTTGAATCTCTGTGATCCCCATACATCCAATCACCTGCCAAAATGACTGGTGGCCCATCTGACTCTGGGACGATTTTGACAAGAGACTCAGGATGTCGATAGTTTCACTTCTTGTCTAGTTAGTGAACCTGAGACTCGGATTCAGAAACTAGACCCTCACTAGGACTCTGTTTCTATACGCTGTTCTTTTGGGTCCCCTGCTCCTGAGCTCCTTGCCATGTTCTCTTTGGAGAGCCAAGTTTCAACTTTGCCATGCCCCAGTGTCTGAGCCCTGTCACTCCATGGGTGTCTCTCAGAAGAAACAAGTGATTTGCCTGTTAGCAGCCTTCTCTGAAAATGTCAGTGTGTGTGTGTGTGTGTGTGTGTGTGTGTGTGTGTGTGTGTGCATGTGTTCAGGGATGCATGTGCAATTGTGTGCCCTTGGATGTGGAAGCCAAGGACTGATGTCAGGTTTCTTTCTTCAATCCTTCACCTTAATTTTCAAGTCAGTCTTTCACTGTATCTGGGGCTCTGTGATTTGGCTTGACTGGCAGGCCAGCAGGCCCCAGGGATTCTGCTTCCCCAGCCGTACTAGCCATTATGGCTAGCTTTGTGTGGGCACCGGGGACTGAACTCTGTTTGTACAGCAAGCACTTTACCCACGAGGGCTTCACCCCAACCTGAAAAACCTAGTTCTTAAATGTCTGAATTCTCATCTGTGTGCTATACAAACTTCCCTAACCTATTACTCTCCTCTCTGATGGATGCCAGATTACTTAGGATCCCAGCGACCCTACACAGGGCTTTACCAATCGCTGAGTTGTGGGGGTCCCTGCAATGAGCACAGCTGGCAGGGAAATGATCGGGTGAAGTAAGAAGAAAACTCGGTTCAGCATGACTTAGTTAGCCACGCTGGTTTAAACTTCTGGAATCTGATGCCAAGTTTATTTTTTACATACTTAAACACAGTAAAACTTTGGAAAAGGTTTCCTTGTGACAATTATTACAATAAAGCTTTAGGCATGGCCGCACTGACACTCCTTTTTAGCAAAGCACCCGTGAGCTTTACCACACAGTGGGTTCTACTGACTGAGAAGCAGTACTCAGGATAAGGGCCTAGGGAGGAAGGGTTTGTAATAAGCACAAGGGTGGGTTCCACTGATTGAGAAACAATGCTCAGGATTCTGGGGTCTGGCTCCATGGACCAGCAAAAGATCACCAGGTTATTAAAAAAACACCCACTCCACATCCTTCCAGATGAACAGGTGTCAATTTCTTCCACCGAGGAAAAGCCTGCGTGCTTAACAATTCCAGTTTGGCTAGTGAGTATATGGACTTTATGTCCTTCTACACTGGATGTGCTTGGGTCTGCAAAAATAAAAAAGAAATCATGATTTGGGGCCAAGCACTAGATTTGTAAGTTTTAGAACTCAAACTTATTTAGCAATTTTCCTTCTTGGAAACCGACTTAAAAAATTTCCCCTGAAATTAGAATTTAATTTGCATTAAATTAAATGTAATTTAGATGCATACGTTTGAAGAGTTACACCTCAATTAGCTCTGACAAATCGATGCACACATAGGATAGCTCACATCTTCATCAAGATGGAGATCGTTTCACCGTTGAGCACATTCCCCTCTCTGGACAGCCCACTCCCCCGCGCAGTCACGGCCCGGATCCCTATCACTACATAGCAGTTATACAGTCTGTCCTTAAGTCTCACAAATGAATATTACCCAGCCAGAAAGATGCTTTTTGAGAGTCATCCACACTGTTGCATGTTTTAGCAGTTTATTTTGAAAGAGGTGGTCGCTCCTCAAGTGTGCCTTAGTAGTATCAGCACACACTTGCCACTACATACATAGGCTTGGAGACGAGGGGTGGTAAATCAAGTCTACCTTTTAAAAATGAGATTTAATTTCTTAAAATTTTTTATTAAAAAATGATAGTCCCGAAAGGACCTAAATCAGACCTTCCTTAAATGAAGCTTCATTCCAAAGCATCTGACAGGGTTTGCCCCTTCTCAGCCAAAGGAACACATTGCATGGCAAGTACAACAATCCCCAAAATTATGTTTTTCTGCTTCTATCACACTTTTTTTTTTTGTCATGTGTTTATTTGGTGTATAGGAGGTCCTGAAACTTGTTTTGTTGGATTGGGATGTGAACGTAGAGAAATACATTAAAATCATGGAAGTTGAATAAACCTTAGTTTATTCCAATAAAGAAGGGGAACTATTTATGTATTGATTAAAGGAAAAAAACTTGTATTTACTTCATACTCAAGTTTTAGGAAATTATTTCCCAAGGTGTATAGAATAGAATTTAAGCACCTTGCTAATAATGTAAACACTGCTGAAATACACAGGTTGAAAATTAAAGAGTTGTTGGGCGGTGGTGGCACACACCTTTAATCCCAGCACTCCGGAGGCAGAGCCAGGCCGATCTCTGTGAGTTCAAGGCCAGCCTGGTCTATCAAAAAAGAAAAAAAAATTAAAGAGTTATACAATATATTATTCTCCAAATCTGATGGGCATCTATTACTCCTGGAAACCCAATATATGAAAATGATTGGTTTCAATGTACTCATGGTTTCCATTTTTTTAAACAATTCTGCTGTATGAATATACAATAATTTGCTTATCTGTTCAGTGGACACGCTCTCAGATGCTTCTAGTTTTTACTTATTGCAAATAAAACTGGTATAGCATTTATGTACAACCATTTTGTGGCCATATGTTTTTATTCCTTTGCATGAATACCTAGAAATGGAATTGTTGAGTCACACTGTAGGTGTGTGTTTATCATGATAAAACTTTCCAATCTGCTTCCCAAAGTAGTTTAATCACTTTCTTTTCTAACCAGCAGTTGAGAGCTCTGGTTTAGCAATGTGCTGCCACTACAGGGTGGTATCAGTGCTTTTCATTTTAGCCATTTTTTGTAGGCATGGAATGAAATTTCTTTGTGGCTTTAATTAGCATTTTTTGATGACTAGTCATGTTGAATGCTTTTTCATATACATATGGACTATTTATAAATCTCCTGTCAAATGTCTGCCGAAGTCTTACTCATGAGACATCATTACATGTTTGTTTTCATTTCTGAATAGTGAATGTTTATATACCCAGGAATTTGTGTGTATCAAATATATTTTCACATGTACGTCAAGAATGTTTTCTTCTGGTCTACTTTCTCACTGATGACTTTGGCTTAGTAAAAGCTTTTATTGTTGATGAAGTATGTTTCTTTTTTCTCTTCTTTTTTTTTTTCAGAATGAGCACATTTATTTGCCCTACAAAAATCTTATCATCCTTCAAAATCCAAAAATTATTTTTCCCTTTAAAAGATACACATTATTTTTAATAGCTTTAGAGATGTTTAGTTCTCATGTCCTGGTGTGTAGCTCCTCTTGATTTACTGTTTGTTTACAGTGCAAGGCAAAAGCTGAAGTTCAGTTTTTCTTTATCGATATTGAGTTATTGGGGATTGACTTGTGCTATCCAAACAGGAAACAAGTTTGGAATGCTGCACGGTGGCAGGATGCTTGCTTAGCATGGGTAAGACCTTGGCATTCAATTCCCAGCACAGACAAGGTGGGGAGTGAGAAATAAAAGAAAGAACGAACAGACCAACCGTTTAAAAGCCAGCGCATCAACTGATGTCTATCATAAAGCTGCTTGGCTATGCATCCACATTTTGATATGAGGCGGTCATAACTTATAAGCAGACCCAAGTGGGGAGTAAAAAGTAGTAGTCAACTACTGATTCTTTGGACTTGAATTTAGAACAAAGGAACAACTAAAAACTTGTTGGGAGGACTAGAGTGAAAACTCACACGAGCGTTTCATTTTCTAACTTCCTTCTCAGACAAAAGAGCACCAACCACAGCAGAGAACCCCCAAAGCCAACGTGGTTCCTCGATAGGTTGCACGGTCTACGTCACTGCTGGCTTTGCTCCTGTTTTATGTTTTGCCTTTGCTTGTAGCCTATGACAGAGCTCCTTGTTCACGTCGGTGCGCCAGTTCCCGACCACAGCGCAGAAGCACAAATTTTAGCGCTGCTTGGTTCAACAGATAGAAACTCACCTTGAAGGTGTTTAAGAAAAACAGAATTGGGCCTGATTATGTAGCTTGAGAAGTCCAAAGACTAGGTTTGCTTTCAAAACATAAGGTGAAAATTGTTTTGGTAAACATTTTAATAGTGAAAGCAGTCTTATGTTCTCATTCCATCAAGCTATCATATATGTGTGTGTGTGTGTGTGTGTGTGTGTGTGTGTGTATAATTTTCATAATTTAAAAATATCCTATAGCTGTCAAAGTCAGAAAAATTGCCTAAAACATGTAGTAAATTATATTAGTTTTCTATAGAGTTTTTTGAAACCTGAACAAAAGTATCCCATACCCTGATTTGTTAACACAAATTACCAGTATTTTCTTTTCTACTTTAAATTGCAATATAAACATTAGTGAGTTTGCTTTAGTGGATATTTATGCAGGGTTTTCATGAAATAGGGAGACAGAGAAGAGATGGTGTTGGACAAATGACCTCTGTGGTCCGGGCGCAGCTCCAATCCTTGCTTCTCTTCTGAGGCTATGACCATCTCTTGTTTATTCTGACATTCAGAGAGATGGCACATCTCTGGCTTCCTTTGCTGGTTGCGGAAAGCTGAGGTGGTGGAAAAGCGAGGGTGACTGCCTTCCCAATGGCTTTTCGATCTGTCCTCCTTGGTGCTGTGCAGAGCTGGAGCCACACAGAGGAGGAGCTCCTTGGCATTGTGCGGCAACCCCCCTCCTCCGCAGCCCCCCTCCCGGCCAGCGCTGAATTTGCAGATCTTGGTTGCCACGTTCCTGCTCCTTTACATTTTCCCTGCTTCTCATTTCGCCAGCAAACGAGGTAGCTGTAGCCACAGATAGACTTTTTCCTTTTTTCTTCTTCCCTCCTCCTACCCCTCCCTAGACCTCTCTGGGCTTTGACGTCATGTGTGCTCCTTTCAGTTGCCATAGCAACCCCATTCCCCAAGCCCTCTCTGTCCGTCTCCTCTGGTAGGCTCCACAATGGTACAGGCAGCCTCCCGCTGCACAATGGTTTCCAGGCAGTGAGAGAGTGATTCAGCAAGCCACTCTTCTCGTCCAACCGCCCGACTCTTTTTATTTTTATGGGAGTGGGTGGTGCTTCATATATTATATGCTTACCTGTTTTTTTTCTATTTTCGTTTTTACAAATTTCCTTTCTCTTCCTCACTCCTCAATTCCCAGGGGCTTGAGTGAACTAAAGATCGGGTCTTCTTGGAAATCACCTGTCTGTTATTATTTTTAAACAATTTCCACACCTCCAAAGACTCTCCTCCTTATTCCGGTTTGGAATGTGGCTAATGAAAACCCAGTAGGGAGGATTTCTGAGGCAAGCATCCGGACCAAGATCCTAGTTCTCAGGCACGGAATGGTAGGTGACTCCTTGCTCATTTGGGGTTCTAACCTGTTTTGGGAGGGTGGGTGATATCTGTCATCGGTCTTGTGGGATGGGAGAGAGCAAGAGAAAGTAGGAAGCGATGGGGTTGGAGAGCCAGTTTAACGAATCATACTGTCACCGAGGCAAGAAGACCTTGGGCATTTTATTCTGGGCATCCTCTTCTCAGACCGAGGAGTGAAGAGTGCTAGAAGGTGGACAGACCTTTATTATTGTGACCCGGCAAAGCAGAGTGAGAGAAATGCACACATGAGAGTGGAGAGAGAGGCAGAGAGGGAGAGAGGGAGAGAGGGAGAGGGAGAGAGAGAGAGAGAGAGAGAGAGAGAGAGAGAGAGAGAGAGAGAGAGAGAGAGAGGCTTGTTTAGAAGTGTGGCTCTCAGTTTGAGAAATGCTATAGGTCTCATAAGATATTTAAAATGTCATTAATACACATAAATTTTATTTCCAGACAGGTTTAACTTTAAATATTCTGAAATATATTCATACAGTTTATATATGTATATATACATACATATACATATACATATACACACATATATAGCAAACTAATGAGCCAGATATCTATATCTATATATATCTCACAAACTAATGATGTTCCTTTTGTAGAAAGACTCTGAGCTAAATCTGCAGACAGGAACACAGAACAGGGGCTTGACCAGGGAAAGAGCAAACATTGGCACCGCAGCTACGTAGGTAAAGGTCCCTTTAAGAAAGTGATCGCCCAGTCACGGCAGGCAGCATTTTTCTATGGCAAGGTTCCCAGGTATTCTGTGCTGAGATACTGTGTCCCCTAGAAATGTCAGAGCATTTTCAGAAGAAACAGATGCTGTCATTGGGAAGGAGCTTGGTGATACAGTTTTCAGAATTTATGTGTTTGCTCCTTCAGCCGAACAAGTGTAGTTTATCGGAAAGCCTTCAAGTAAATCAGGTTATGGATATTTCAAGAAAATTATATGTATACATTATGTATATCCCTTTCTTTTCCCTCCAACATTTAAATATAGAGACCAAGATGCTGCTTTGACTGCCTTATGCAGATAACTTTCAAGGGCATTGCAATCTGGCCACGGAAAAGAATGGCTTATCCCAGGGCAGTAGGCTCTGAAGCAGCCACAAGGTTGTTTACATGGTCTGCTTTTGCTGCAGAGCAATGTGTCTGTATGACAGCACTGGCGATAACTTTCACGAGCACAGGCTAAGTCATATGGGACAGGCCACAGTCGGCAGTGAAGGAAGGTGGGTGTTGGATGGACCAGGCATTACCTGCCCAATTTCTCCCCCTTTCCCAACGCTACTATTGTCAATCCTGGAAGGTCCTGCAGAATGCTGATCAACATATTTAAAATGGTTGCGGTAATGACCATTTCTCTCAGAGAGGCTTCAGTAGACATCTGTCCTCGGTGGGCATGTATGTTTTACTACAGCAACCATGATCATGAATGAATTCACGAGCTTCCAACTCCACTTTGGAACCATTGGGTTTTAGGACCAGACAGTTTGAGATAGCAGTCTTGCTGCTTCTCCTTTCTTTTTTAAAACCTTGATCTTACCCTTAATATTGACACAAAGTATTGGATTCGTTTGTTTATCTACTAACATTAGAAGGGATTGTCTCTTTCCCCACAACGGGGCTTGAAAAGAAGATGAGAAAGGTGGAATGACCTTAAGTATGAGTTTCCAGCGTCCTTAGTGGCTTCTCCTTCCCTCCTGCCATTACTAGCTTCCATTAGTGGGGCTCTGGTTTCTGCAAAAATCTTTGCAATTGTAATGAAAGAGATTCCAGGTGACTGACGGGGAAGCCAGAGCCCCCTGGGGAGTGGCAAATTCAGCTGCCTCCAGCTGCCTACTTGCTGCCCCCCAAAACAGTATCTGCTGGGAGAGGGTGTGTGCTTGCCTGCCGCCGGAAGAGGGTGATTCTGAGCAGATCCCCCAGGGACTGAGTGTGTTCTCACTGTGACTGTGACTGGCGCATCTGCAGCTAGTACTACGGTTTCCTAGTGCGTGGTGGAGATGGTCCAAGGTTAAGAGGAGAGCTGATCATGGATGCTATAAAATATATAAAATATAGTTATTTTAAATTTATAGCAACACTCATTCACTGTCAGTGTATGCTATATCAGAAGCAAACGAGGTGTGCCCAGTACAAGTGTTCAAAGGTACATCTGTATATTGAAAGTTATATTAGAGCCTCATGTAAATGAATCTATCTCTTTGAATATAAGCTTGGCTACAAAGTTTTCCCATCCTGATGATAAAAGATAGAGACCAATTGAGGCTCCTTGTTTGTTGGATTCAGGGCCAGGCATTTTTTTTCCTTCTTGTTCTAGAGCTGAACTCAGGTCTTATTTGTAGCTAGAGGATAGATGTGGAGTGGAATTGTTGTGAGTAAACCAAATAAATCTTTGGTTGCTCATTGGAGAAATGGGGTGCTAGCAAAGAAGGAGACTTCCTTCGATCTGCACATGAAGCGATCTCACCCTCCTCCTGCTTCCTCTAAGATTCTTTTCAAAGCTCCTGCTGGGCCTTGCGGAGGTCTTGCTTAGAGGAGCACAGAAGTGTCCAGTGACAGGAAAGGAGTGCAGGGCTCTGTTAGCTCCGGGCTGGCCGAGCACTTCCCTCCACACATGCAGCTCTTACCGCACCTTCTACAGAGCACCGAGGACGCACAGGGAAAGGGGGCCTCCGGACTCCTGGGAGAGGAGCTTTATCAGTCAAGATGAACAAAATCCATTTGTTTCTTCGGCGTATTGAGGTTATTTGTTGCATTACATAATCCTGAGCACTGTGCAGCCGATACTGATAAGACTCCTTGCTGCATATTGCTTGAAGAGGACTGTCTTTCAGAACGGGAACTTGTGTTTTTAGACACCCATTTCTCCATATGTTTTCACACGGAAGTTCTAGTATTTTGAGAAGATTTTTTTCCCCTTGTTTTGAGTATAGTTCAACCTCATGAGCAAATTAAGGTGAAGAAAGAAAACTTAAACATCTATATATTTGAGGACCATTGGTTCCCCTATGCTTAATGTAAAAAAATTTCTTCTTCTTCTTCTACTTTTTTATTAATAGAGACTCTTGGTAAAAATGCGTGGAGACACTGGGTAACACCGCAAAACCCAGGAATGAAACCTGTGTGTTTGAAAGCAGGCTATGAACACTGCTGTTTTCAGCAAAGGATCTTGTAGTTTGACATTTTGGACATCCAAGAAGCTACCTTAGCGTTTCCCCTCATTCTTAGCCCCAGTGCCCACAAGACACAAAACCCTAGGCTTAAGAAATTAGTGCTGGTGGGAATGGAAATCTGAGTTCTGTGTGGAAAAACAAACGACAGAAGGCTCCTGCCGAAGTGTTCTAATCACAGCTGCTCAAACGCCCTGAGTGGTGTGCAGAGGGAAGGCGCAGCCGTGGTGCAGGGCAGCAGGCATGACCAGGCCGCCTGCGCAGCGAGAGACAGGACCCCAGTGATTCCTCACCTCACCCCTCCTCCTCCTCCTCCTTTAACGTCAGGAACAAGACAGAACATAAGCAACAGAGACTTAAAAACACTACAAATTCACGTCAGTGGGTTTTCCTCTCAGAAATTAAACCGAGTCCTGGTTGGTGGCTAGTGGCCTGCTTGGATGCACCAGGAGCTTCCCGAGTGTGGGATATTGGGGTCATTGTGCTCCTTTTGTGTGGAAATGGGACCCGGAGCTATGAAGTGTGAAAGGAGGTCCCCTGGTCTGCTTACTTGGCTGTGTTTATTTCGTGTCTATAGGAGGAGGCGCCCTCTGAATACTGATCACCACACAAAACAGTGATCTCCTGTGCCTTCAGGTCTCTCTTGCTCAGTCTAGCACACAGTAGGCATCTATGAAGTGAGAAGTGCTGTGGGTGGAGGAGAGTGAGATGAGAACACAAAGTTTCAGCCATTGGAGTCCATGCTCATGTGGGGAGTTGAGTTACACGGTGAGGATGGGATAGTTTGATGGTCAGTGCGGCAGAACCGAGGAGGAAGATGCTCCACTCTCAAATGGTGACACAGGACAAACTAGACCGAGCTGGGGTGTTGGAAGTAGCTGTGTGAGTGGTGGTGAGAAAGGTATTCCTAGAAATCGCTGGAAGACCCTGGCCACGGGTGAGGCTCTTATTTCACTAGAAAAGGAGATTATTTCGGGATTGGATAAGATGGAAATTAAATTCATGGATTGTCAATAGGTAGAAAATTGAAAACTGGCATAGGCCTTGAGAATCTGGTCTAAACTAGTGCAGCAATAAGGATAAAGAGTGGGTCTATAAGATCGGATTACTGCAGACCAACGTAAGCTTAGTTTTATGTGTCAGACCTGAGAGGGTTTTACCTTTTCTCCTTTTTGTTGGTAAGCATGTAGCCATTGTTCCTGTGAACTCTACTGTAAAATGAAGACTATGTTCAGTGGAGGCCAAACTGGTGTGTCTCACAACTAAGTCTACAGTTAGAAAAGCAAATATCCTATCCAGTCACATAGTTACTAATTGGGTTTTATGTTCAGATTTTAAAAACATGTAGCTGTGCTGCTCTGGACACCAAAGTTCCTTTGTTTGTAACCAATTCTAGCAGAAGTCATTACCTCAAATAACTGATGTCATCTCCCTGCTCTTTGCCACACGGGAAAATTGCTTTACTGTATTTGATGTTAGTATTTTGTTTTAATAGTGCAAATGAAGTTAAATGTGGAATCTTCAGATTGAACTGACGTATCATTTTTCTCTGATTTTAGGCTAGTGTGAGAACACCACCGGCAGGACCCTCTCAGATCCTGGTTATGGCAACTCACACAAGAAGCTGTTGAATTAGATCCCTTTCCTATAGATGAGAAACCACACAAGCAGTGGTGAGTTGAAAATCTACAAATATTCCTTAGTAGGACATTTATAGTCAACATGATCAACTTACCTATCACATATTGTCTCATCTATGGATCTGAGGAAACACTGCTCCAAATGGTATCAATCTAGGTAAAAATCAATAGGAAAGAGCATGTACAGTAGTTGGTGGTGTGGTCATTCTAATACCTCTTATAATTCTGTGGTTTTGAGATATACCATGATATCATCTCCACGAGCCATCCCGGTCTACATAGAAAGGCCTTAGCTAACAACGTCATGTTGTAGAGTAACAGCTGGGTAACATTATTTTAAGTGGTATTTTTAGTTTGTAGTGTGCTACTACATTATTAAACTCCTTTAGTGGAAAAATTGGTGCTGAGCTAAATTAAAATGCTTAATTCTTTTCAGAACCACACACACACACACACACACACACACACACACACACACACACCGCATACACACCACACACACATACCACACCCCCACAACCCACACCCCCACTCACACACATTGTTTAGATCTTCAGGCACACAGGAAGGACAACTCTACCACATTTGTGGACATGTTAATCTACAAATCCATTTGTTCATGATAAACAACATTAATGATATACCTAGCTGCTCTGCTTACTTAGAATAATTTGGAAAAATGTATTATTTTATAAGAATATCAGCACACCCAAGCAGAATATCTTGATGCTTGATAGCCACCAAAGCCAGCAGTTAATAAACCACAGTGGAGATGAACAAGCTATATTGTGTCAAGTAACATCTGTGAGAAACAGAATGCAGTGGTTTTGCCCGTAAGACTCCGAAAGGAAGCTATTGGTGCCGGCGATCGATATCTCACTTTCATTTGCTTGGTGGCTTCTTTGTAGTAAGGCTGTCCTGTGGCTCAATGTGGTGCTTATAGCTGCAGAAACCTGAGGAAATGAACTCTATCGTGATTCATATTATGGTTTGTAGAATCTGCCAATCATCACAGTGAAGTTGCAGATCCAAGTGTTCCCACTATAGTGTGCTTTATAAAAATATGTTCCATGTTTGTTGTGAAGAGAGAATCATATACAATTGTCAGTAACCAACCATTTGTGAGCTACAACAATGACCGTTTTATATGGCTGACTCTATATGTTGTTCTGTGTTATTCCCAGTGAGTAGAAGACATACATTATCCCCAGGCTAAACACTTATCTATTACGCTAACATTTAATGGGAATCTGTCATGTAGATATCCTGTTGGCTTTTGGAATAGATGTAATTCTCTGTCTTAAAGGACTTCTCAGTTTAAAGAATGTGTTACTTACATGATGTGCTTGCTCTTAGCAGGACAGATTCATCCTAAAGATGGTGTAC
Source organism: Peromyscus leucopus (assembly GCF_004664715.2). Taxonomy (NCBI): domain Eukaryota; kingdom Metazoa; phylum Chordata; class Mammalia; order Rodentia; family Cricetidae; genus Peromyscus; species Peromyscus leucopus. The sequence goes on along the minus strand of NC_051071.1, from coordinate 87,604,870 downwards.
TTGTGAAGTGTGATTCGGTCGGTAGAAACCAGGAGCAAAAGCAAAGAGAACCATCTCACAGATATGGTGAAAATTAGTCCAGGAAGACTTCGCAAAGGGACATTTAGGTTAGCCAGAGGAAAGGCATAATCAATGCACCGTGGGACACTCAGACCATCAGTTGGGAGAGCCGTTGCTTGGGAGCACTCTCACTCAGCATTGGTGTAGAGGGGTATAGAGGAGAAACAGGAAGGATCTTTTAGACAAAGCTAAGGCATTGAGATTGTATACTAAAATGAAGAGCTTTTGGAGGTCTTAATTAGGAGTAACACAACTGACTTACTTTAAAACTGTGGGTATTTTACTCACTAGAAGAACATGCTAAATAAGGGGAAGGTGAAGATGATTATGTATCATATTTCATAGACTCCCGGCAAGCACCATGTGTTCCAGATCATGTACTTTTCCTTCCACACCACAGGTGACCACATAGCCTTCTGACCTGTCACTCACCCCCCTGCTGTTCTTTGTAGAATTTACGTCTAAGTATCTCCACAATAGATATTTCAGTCTGTCCGCACTTTAGTTCCACGTAGTTGTTATTATATACATGCATTCTTAATCCTCTGGTGATAAACCTTGAGTCACACATAGAGTATATTTGCATAAGTTGTCATATATGTCGTATATAAGCATTTTATGTAGAAATACACCAAAACTTGCTTATCCATTTCCTGTTGATGAAAACTCAGATTTTATTTAGTTTCCATCACATACATTTAGAATAAATATCAAGAGGAGGGATTGCTAGGTTTTGAGATATATGTGTCTTTAATTTTAATAAATAATTTAGAAATATTTTTGAGTCGGACACATCCATTTGTACTCACGGCGATGGTATAGGGAAACGCAACATTTCCCCTGCACTTCATTTGCAAGTTCTTAGGTTTTTCTAATCAGGTGAATGTGTAATTATACTCATATAAGTATCAATTTGCATTTTGTTGATTACTAATGAGGAATATCATTCCATTTTTTTAAATGTGGCCAATTGATGTTCCTCTTTTGTGAAGTGCCTGTTCCAGCCTTTTTGAGATGTATCTTTTAAAATGGTATCCTTTTTGAATTCTTACTGTGTAATAGGCACTACACTGAGCACTTTACAAACATTAATCTTCCATCATCTTTGTGGCCCACAGACAAGGGAACTCAGTTTAGGAGGTTAAATAACTGACTGACAGATACTCGGGGAAGGAGCTGTGGACTTAGCATTCAACTTGAAGTCTTTCTGACCCGAGAGCTCTTTAGTTTCTCAGAGTTTGTTTAGAGGCTGATTAGGCTGAGGCCAGAGGGAACATTCTAAGTGCTTCTGCAAGAACAAAAGTAATGAAAGCGTAAGGTAAAGACCTGGCAGAAGGAGTAGACCTGGAAATAAATGTAGTGGGTGGGTGGAGAAGGTAGGGATGAAAACCATCTCAGGTTTCCCTATCCGTGGGCTAGGCAGAGTCAAAACGAGTCATACGTGTGTATGTATAGTCGTGGTATTGTAGAACCTCCAAGAACATACTTCATGATTCTAACATTTAATAAGAAATCAGTTAAAGCCTGTAGGGTTATGAAGTTCGGGGTTAAAAAGAGACCACGGTGTTTATTTGGGTCAACTCTTGACTTTCTAAAAGATGTGGCACTAGTTGATAGCAAGTGGCCTTTTCAAGATCATGGGTCACCAAGGGTCATGTTAAGAACAGACACTAGGACTGCAAAAGACAGCAGCAGCAGCAGCAACAACAACAAAGCAACGAAATACCAAATAACAGCTGCCTGCCTTTTAAATTAATATGTGACTCTGCAATCAACCTGTTTATTTGTTAAACCCTCAGAGGTCAGTACTCTTTGGTCGAAGTCTATTGTCACTGTCACAGAGGCTCTGTTCAGCATCTTTCTCAGACTTATTTAAGTAACCTTAGCACTGTCATATTTTTTTTTTTTTTTGCTGATGATTCTACCAATGAAACCACACATTTTTATTTTAGTTTACAATTATCGCCATACAACCTGCCTGAATGAGGCCTTGTCAATATAAGCTATTGTTCATGTAATAATTTCCCTTCTCAAAAACCACCACATTCTTGCCCAGCCCCAGCTTAGAGACTCCTGCCAGGGACTCCAGTGCGTCTCAGTCCACCTCCACACTCAGGGCTTCTCCTCTGTGGTTTTCTGCATAGTGCCAATTCTGCTTTTTCCCACTCCCTGTTCCTCACAAAAGGCTCTAACTTACAATACTTAACTTACGGTTTTGTCTTTGGTGGTTTTTTTTTTTTTTTTGTTTGTTTCACAATAATGCTTAAGTGATATACATCCATTAAGAATCATGTTTCAGCAACTAAGAAATGCAGAGACGGGGGAAATAGTCTTACTTAGGGGAACCTTCCCAGTTGCTTATCCAGTACCAAGTGGGCATCCCTGATATCACATACATACAAAGTAACACCATACAGACTCTGAATGCTGTAGTTACATATTTAGGAATATATATGTACACCCATATGTGTGTACTCATGTGCACGTGCATGCGTACGTACGTACGTGTGTGTGTGTGTGTGTGTGTGTGTGTGTGTGTGCAGATAACAACAGTTGATGAAAAAGAGGTCATGAGTTTGAGAGAGAGCAAAGGAGTACATGGGAGGTGTTGAAGGGAGGAAGGGGAAAGGGAAATGATGTAGTTATATTTCAATTTCAAAAATAAAAAAATCATTAAAAAGAATCCTGCTTCATATTGTGAGTCTTGGTCTTTTGCCCAGCTGGTGATATGCTGGGCAAAATTCACTTGTGATGATTGGAAGCAGCAGGAATCTGCAGATTCCAATTAACTAGATGAGGTACACAACACTTTAGTATAAAATATGCTTTTCATGGGATGACATTGGCCAACTGGAGGCTAATGGGAGTGTCCTGAGTCCATTCGAGGTGAGATAAACCACGCTATGATGCTTGCAAGGTTGGGTGTAGCATGAGTGCTTTTGACTTCTGATAGTTTCAGCTTATGATCCATTTGCTGGAGGGAGCATCAGAGTCAAGGAGCATCTTTATCTGGCCTTGCTGGTTGTCTTCGTTACTTTCCCATCACTTTGACCACAACACCTGTCTGAAGTAATTTAAAGGAAGAAGGGGTTTCAGAGAATTTTGGTCCATTGTGAAGGGGAAGGGATGCTGGAAGAACTTCAGTCCATGGTGGCAGAGCTTGTAGCTGAATTCTTCATAGTCTTTGGATCCATAGTCTTTAGATCAGGAAGTAGATAATGAGTCTGGGCTGGGGGTCATGCTCACAGGCCTGTACTAGTGACCTACCTCCTGAAGTCCCCACAGTTGGGAACAAGGTGTTCCAACATGACCTTGTGTAGGACATTCTGTATTCAAACCATGTCATTATCCTCCCAAACATTTGCTACACTAAGAAAACACAGTGTGTGCCTCTTCTACAACTCAAGAGAAATGCAGCATCCCAGGACCTCCTGAGACTCACTGACTCAGGATGTGCATTTTCACAAGACTTGGGTGATTTTTATGCACATTAAAAACTAAGAGGTACTGTGTATGTTGGCTCTGGATTTCTTCTGGTGTCTTCTCTTAGAAATAGTCTTTTTAAAATCTTTTCCATCTGACATTCTTTCTCAGTTCCTTTTGGCAATCTGAACATATCCCCCTCACTGGATCTCTGCAGTGGCTTATGATGTGTGTGCCTTGTGACTGCATTAACGAGGAAGTAATGTCAGCCAGGTTTATTTATCTCTGAAGCTCTTCTGTACAGCTCAGTATCTGCTACTTGCTGGATGATGGTTTCTGGAAAGACTAGTGAGAAAGAGACAGACAGACAAGAGACAGACAAACAGAATGACAGATGCAGGACAAAGGAAGAGTTGGGAGGAAAGTATCCAACTACATATAGAAACAACAGAACTATATAAAAGCATAAAAAATAGTATCTTTGACACAATCTGGAAAATGGCTTGGCAAAGTTCCCAATTTCATTTGAATGGGTGAAGCCTATAATGTTTGACATATCTCTCAAAAGAACAGATGACTCTGGTTTCTTTTTAACAAGCGTTGCGTTTGGTGACTGTTATTGATAGTTTTGCCAAAACTCGTTTTGTTTTCCTAAACAATGTACCCACTGTTCTTTTTACTAATTGAAGGTCATTGGAATATTATGTGCAGTGTTTAATGACTTCAATTATGAAGGACGTTCTCAAGAAGACGTGGGTCCTGAGAATGGGAGTGAGGACGGTGAAGACTGAGGAAATGTACCTTGTGATATAGCATCAGGAGGCATTGCAGTGATTGGCCTGGAGTAGAGAAATGCAGGTTGAGGAAGTACTGCTTTAAAAACCACTTGGAGGGCTTTCACGTGGAAGAGGTTAGAGGGTACAAGAATTTTTAAAAATGTAAATGGAGAAGAGACTGCCAAATAGACAGTAGATATTACACACGGTAGAACTTGCTGCCTGTGGAATTGCTTATGTGTGCATGCTTTATGAACAGTAGTAAACTTTGGGTCCATGTAAATATTTGACCATAGTCATGGTTCACCAAATATGAAAAGCTTGTTAGAGATTCTGTTGCTCTGTGTGGAAAAAGGAAGCAAATGATCTCTTAGTAGCAAGATCCTTAGGATTCATGAGTTACAGTTGCTCAGACAAGGGCAGGAAGAACGAAGCTCTGATAAAGCTGAATGCCAGCTGACCCGACTGACTATTGAATACCACATACGGCTTGACATGCTCTGTCTGTGCTGATCCGTTCAGTCCCCTCGAAGTCCTTCTGCACACACTGATTTTACTAGTCATGACAAGGAAGTGTGGACTATTTAGTAGCTTTCCTCAGGTCACGAAGCAAGTGACTGCAGGGCCCGGGGACTTTTACTTTGAACTATATACGTACAAAAAGGTTGATATGCTTCTTAACATTAAAAGTGAAAGCTGAACCCAAATGGAGCCTTAAAACACCGATATGATTTAAATTCGAGGTAAATACCGAGGCATGAATTCCAAGGAGATACATGGCATAATTAAAGTAAGAGAAATTCCCACAGGTTGGTGGAACCAGACCCCTTACCAATGAGACAGATCAAGGACTGCTCTGAATTTTGTCATTCTAGAGTGCTGCTCTGTTTTGATTCTCAGTCACTGCTAACCACACTGAAACTGGAAACTAAATTCTTAGGGCTGTTTGACTTAGTGAAACTAAAGGAAGTATTTTTCAAATAGAATACTCGTGTATCTCCCTCCCAAATTCTCCTATTAAATCCTAGCTCTGGTCAAAGGGTGAGGGCTCAGCATTAGAAAAATGTTCCTATGAGAGAGAATCCAGAGAGCAGACTGGTCCTTCCATCAAGTGAGCCAGGACATAGTGAGAAGTCCTGCTGTTCTGAGCCAGGACATAACTCACAAGACGCAGAATCTGATTGTATCCTGGACTTGCCAGCCTGCAGAATTGTCCCTTAGTTGTTTTTTACAAGCTCCCCACTTTATATTACTTTATTACAGCAGCTCAAGTGTACCGAGAGTTTCCAGTTCGATACACAATTTTGGAGACAGTTTCTTTACATTAATTGATGGGCCCTAAGGCTATCTACCTCTAAGGATGACAGATGCAGAGTCACCAAACATTCCTAAGTAACTTGACACTGGATCGGATGCTGTACTTTAGAAATTGGGTTTTCCTGGGTCTTATTTAGAGAAGAAATCAGTGTCTCCAAGTCTTTCATTATTTCTTGGGGGTTTCATGAAAAATTCATTGTATTCTGATGGCAGGCATTAGAAGAACTATTATTGAAATCAGGTATGAGATGCTAAGAGAGTTTGTGTAACATAAGAACTGTTTAAAAGTTAGAAGGTGAAGAACTTAGTTTGCAGTTTAATAGTATTTATTGCATGTACCAATTTATTATTTATAGTGTAGATATAAACGTAATGCTAGAAGAATCAATGTTTTCTTTTTAGTTGTCCTTTTGGGGGGCCTTGTTTGTGGGTATCTTAAATCTTGTCACCCACCTTTAAGTTCCTTTAAGTTTGAATGTGAACAACCTTAATGGTGGTGTTTCTAGAAAAACTGATAAGTCTTGAGAATCAACGTAGTTCAGTGTTGGAATACAGCTTAGTGTGTATGTAAGTGTACCATTGGTGGAGATGTACAGCTTAGTGTGTGTGAGTGTACTGTTGGTGGAGATATACAGCTTAGTGTGTGTGAGTGTACCACCATTGGTGGAAATATACAGCTTAGTGCGTGTAAGTATACCATTGGTGGAGATGTACAGCTTAGTGTGTGTGAGTGTACTGTTGGTGGAGATGTACAGCTTAGTGTGTGTGAGTGTACTGTTGGTGGAGATGTACAGCTTAGTGTGTGTGAGTGTACCATTGGTGGAGATGTACAGCTTAGTGTGTGTGAGTGTACTGTTGGTGGAGATGAGAGGACAGCATGTGGGAGTAGTTTTCTCACTTCATCAGGTGGACTCTTAGGATTGAACTCAGATCATGAGTCTTGGTAGCAAACACCTTTACCCATAGGTCCATACTGTTGGTCCAGCCTGACCCCATGTTGGGGGAACGACTCTGCAAAATATTGAGTAGAAGACAATTTAAACTATTTAAAATTTTTGTGAGTTTCAATAAATACAACATTTCACCCACCTACTGACTATCCTGTCTCCCATAGCAGTTCAAGCTAGCAACATGGAATGTAGTCCGTCAGTAAGACTTCAGTTGGGGACTTACCTTCTAGTCTTGCATTTGCATGTGTAAGTATATAGCTCTGATGGGAGCACCCACAGTTTGCTAACCATTTCTGCTTCTAAACCAGACAGAGTGTGATATCTCCACTTACCCCTCTGGTTAAAGAATGTCTACATCTTCTGTGAAAGGCCACCATGAAGCAGACTGGCTGGCACACCTGGAACCCACGGTGTGAAATAAAGATCACAGGCTTCCGAAAGATGGTATCCACACTTGGACAAATAGTTATTCCACATTAAAGTAGCCAGCAACTGCAATCATGACATATATAAGTAACATTTTATGTGGAGGGAGTGAGTGCATCCATCCTGCTTAGAAAGAGTGCTTTGGAGGGTTTAGGGAATTATTTTAAAGTTTTAATCGTGTGTTTTCTGGAAAAGGAAAAAGAGCCTGGTGCAGGATTCTCACTGTAGCTCAGCCCCAAATGAATATTTTCTTGTTCAAGTCCTTGTGTAGATGAACTTCTACTGTGTCTGAAAGGGTTATAACAGATTATCTAAATGTATTTTTAATTATAAAATTGTATAGCTCAAAATGCACAGGTTGAAGCAAAGCATGAGATGATGTCTAAGAGTTCAGGTCCAGTGAAGTACCATGGTGAGGTAGTGGTAGCCAGGAAAGGGACTCCGTAGGGATGAAAGCAGGTTCCTGGGCCCTGAAAGAGGAACAGACTTAGAGGGGTCTCAAAGATGGGCTTTGCAATGTGCAAGTTTTTCTTTACCCTTTTTCTTGCAATTATCTTAATTCTGCCCCTTCCTATTTTCTCTAGAATAACCCCTATGATAATTCAGTTACAAGAAATCAGTTTTTAATTATTGAGAATTCATTATCCTTTATAATAGATAGTTCACGCAGAGCCAACAGAACTGACCACATCTGTTCCCTCAGTCTGCATCTGTTTCCATTAAAGAACTAGTGTACATACATGCTCATTCACCAATACACTTGTGAGATCGACTTTCAAACATTTGCCTTCAGAAGACATGATTTCTAAGTTGTACTGGGATTCGTCAGCATGGCAGGTGAAACTATTGGCATCTGAGTCAGTTAAGACACACCATCAATATTACACACTTGCATGAAGATTAGCAGCCACATTTCAAGACCAGATTATTATATCGGAGTCACTGAAGGATGAACAAACCACCACCTCCCCCCACTTCCTTCTTACAGGTGTGCACTGTGATAGGCACTGTAGAAACACTGTCACTGTCCATGGACACCCTGTTGTCAGACTAGGCCTTTGGGCTGAGGTCGGAAGCGGGGGAAATGTGACTAAGTGAATCTCTTACATGGGTAGTGTAGTTTCTTTCACAGCATTTAGGCTCTGGGAACAGCACAACTGTAAACGACTGGACTTCTACCCAGGCATTTTTAAATGGGTTCGCAGAGTGCCATGAGCTCTCTGCTTTAAGGTGCCAGCTCTAGTGATATCTTCACATTCATAAAAAAAATTTGAACAACTAAATAGACCATCAGTGCTTTTCATATTAAGAATTAAATGTAGCCGGGCGATGGTGGCGCACGCCTTTAATCCTAGCACTCGGGAGGCAGAGCCAGGTGGATCTCTGTGAGTTCGAGGCCAGCCTGGACTACCAAGTGAGTCCCAGGAAAGGCGCAAAGCTACACAGAGAAACCCTGTCTCGAAAAACAAAAAAAAAACAAAAAAAACAAAACAAAACAAAAAAAAGAATTAAATGTAAACTATCGAATGCACACAATTCATTTAAAAATCAACAACATGAAAACCATTTCAGGCTAACATAAGTGACACTGTCTCTTTACCAAAGCTGCTTCCTTATGGAGTGAAAATCACCTGGTAACAAAGTGGATTGTCTCACATTTTCTACAAATCTGTTTAAAGAATGGGTTTAACAAAAGCTGGTGGAGTTCTCTTGTCTGGTCACCAATCTGCTGTCATCATGTCATCACGACTGTTGCGTCTGGGAGGTGGCTGCACCCCTGCCAGAGAAAGAGCATGGCAGTGGTGAGCAGTGTCTTCAGAGGAGTTTGAGATATGGCTTAGAACAGCCTGGGTTTCCCCGAGGATGTCTTAGGAATCTCAGGCATCAGGCCACTGTACTCAGGAAGGAGAAAATGCTACGATATAACATGTCTGCAATGTAACTGTGAACATGTCTGCAATGTAACTGTGAACATGTCTGCAATGTAACTGTGAACATGTCTACAATGTACCTGTGAACATGTCTACAATGTACCTGTGAACATGTCTACAATGTAACTGTGAACATATTTGCTATTGTTTCCACCCTGACTGTCACCCAAAGGTGCATGTGGGAAAGCCTGGGTTCCAGGAAGGTGCTGTTTGGAAGAGAGAAGTAATGTTTAGTGAAAAAGAGGTCTTTCCATTATTTTAAAGAGATGGTGGGGCTCTGGTCCTTCCTCTTTCTTCATGGCCATGGAATTAATGCTTTTGCTTCCATACCTGCTCCTGGCATGAGGGGCTATCACAGGTAAAAGGCAGCAAAGCTCGCCTACCCTCGGTTGAGACACACCCAGACTGGGAGGCAAATAAACTTGTTCTCTTTGTACACGAATGTATCATGTTGGCTGTGGTAGCAGATGGCTGACTAACAATATTTTTGGTAACACTGAAGTTAGAAAGGCAGTTTCTGGGAAGAGGAGCAGAATGCAGAAGGAGCAGCGTGGGTTTGGAGTTCAGAAGTTGAGTCCGTGTGACAGAGGTGACAGCTGGGGTTCAGGTGGGGGGCGGGGCTTGAATGGGCAGTGAAGGACCTGGGTCTGTTTTCATGGGTGACGAGCTGCTGTGCTTTTCTAAGCAAGTTTAAGCAAATGATTCTGACAGCAGTGCTGTGTGTGGCTGGAGGTGCGGGCGGGGTGGTGGTGGTGCTAGGGTGACCAGGAGACAAGGTGAGCAGTCAGAAGAGGAAGAGTGGACCCGGCCTGAGGAAAGTGTGCAGAGAGGGGCCCAGTAGGAGAGCAAGTCTCTGTCCTTGAGGTAATTCAGAGTGAGAAGCTGGACGTGATGGTGGGAGCAGCCGGCTTCCTTGTGATTTTCTTCTGGGCTCAGGCAGTCCTGCTCAGCAGTTCTGGACAGGCTCGGAGGCTTTGGGTTCTGCACATACACAATGTAGAAATGGATTGCCCGCCCATGTGCATCATAGGAGTGTGTGTAATGATTAATAAGCTCTGTGACGGAAAGTAACTTCATTAAACTAAGCCATCAATAATAAAAATGCAAATGTTTGCCAGGTGCTTTTGCTCCTGTGTTGGGGGCCGCTGTGTAAACACGAAATACTTCCTGGGACTATTGCCACTGTTGATAACAGTAGAGTCATTACACAAAACGCCTATGCAGCAAACCGGGTTTTAGTTATTTCCAAAGAGGGAAGATGGAGCCAAGCATGGAAGTCCATTGTGTGTGTGTGTGTGTGTGTGTGTGTGTGTGTGTGTGTGTGTGTTTATTCTGAAGCTTTCTGGTTGGCAAGGAATTGATAGTATTGTTTCTGATTATTTCTGTCACACTCTTATCAGATATTCCATCTTTAGCATAGACATGTCCTGACTTTTCGCTGTGCACAGGAAGAGTGATAAAATTGCTATGTCCAGTGCTTGTACCCACCTTCTTGTCCCTGTTGCTTGGGTCCATGATTCGACCTGCAGTGTATAGTATGCTGGTCAAGTCTGAAGAGCCTGGTGCTTGACTGTTAACTTCAATTCTATTACTTTATGAGATCCTGGCGATGTCACAACTTCTTAAGCTCCAGCCTCCTCACATGTAAAGCTGTGCTCTCAGTGTTCTCAGAGATACTTGAGAATAATGAGTTCAATGCACACACCACCTGCTGCTCAGTCATGCTGGGCTTTTTGCATTGTTTTCGTATCTTTTGGAGCAGTCATGTTTTATTACCTTTATCATCAATATGTTTTCATCTTTTCCTGGAATCTTATTTGTGCGTGCGTGCGTGCGTGCGTGCGTGCGTGCGTGCGTGTGTGTGTGTGTGTGTGTGTATGTATGTTTGTAAATTCAGTTTTAATTGGTCAGTAGTTAATTCAGGACCTCACAATTGAACATCAACCTTCTCTTTAGATAAGATAACATTCTGAAGAATCCATGCACATTCTTAAATTTTACTTATCTCCTCCTCATGTGTCATGGCTGGGAGTATTTTTTTAATTGCCAGATAAATCAAATGTTTGTTTCTGCCATGGATATAAAGGATCCAATAATTTGGTTCTAACTATTGACCAGCTAGCCTTCCTATAGCACATTTCCACACAATTGCCCTATGAAGAAAAGTTACTTATACTTTTTTTATAAAAATGTTTTTATTAATTAAGTTATTTGAGAATTTCATACAATGTATTGATATCAGAATAACCTCCCCAACTCTTCCCAGATTTTTCCAATTCCCCAACTTTGTATTTTCTTTCTTTCTTTTTGAAAACCGATTGAGTTCAATCTGTATTGCCCAACTACTCTTGAGTATGGAGCTTACCTTATGGTGTGGTCAACTTACCATTAAAACTAAAGCTAACTCTTCCTCTTCCAGCTGCTATCAAGTGCCAATTGAGCCTCAGCTATGGATGGAAACTTCCTTTTTGAGCCTTGTAATTTTTTAAAAAAAGATCCATAACAGTATGTCTCTTCCTATTGATCAAGTTTCTTTAAAATTCTGCAAGGACCTTCCTGTGAAATGACTGCTACACAAAGCTATGCATGGGATACACACCACGCCCTTGGTGTGTAGCATGGAGGCTTGAGTTGACCAGGCTGCCAACAGGCTTCTGTTCTGCTTACCAAGCCAGGGCTCATTTTCTTAATTTGCACAAAGATGGTAAGAGTTGACTAATTCTCTTGAGCCACTCATTAGTTATTAGCCATTAACACCAAGAAGTGATATTCTTATATTCTTGTGGTTTTTAGCTAAATACACATGGACTGATTCTCCTCTTTGTAGTAGCTGTTCGCTGAGTGGCTTCCTTTGTCTGTATTATCTCTGACTTCTTGGGGACAGGGATGAAATGAAGGTTTGCTTCCTGTGAAAAGTTGATCCCTATTTGTTAATAGTAAATTATATCCTTTCCAAATTATAGAGGGCGGGTTGAAACTGGCTCCTGGAAATAGCTGCTGGTAGAAGTGGCAGAATGATTGAACAGGAATGTAAATCAGAGTACATTAGCATCTAATCAGCTCCCACTTCTGCGGTGCCCGTGTTAGTATTTCTCTTAGTCATGCTGGCTTAGAGACTGTGTAGATGGGCACAGGGGGAGAGAGCTCTCAGTAAATTGTGGTCCTTTGTCTGGCATGAATTCACAGCGGTCAGAACCCAGGGCCTCTCTGTCGTGTTCCTACTCATATGAGACGAACACATCATGGTCACACACCACATGTGTGATCCTGGCAGTTGCTACCTAGCACTTAGTCTCATTTTTTTCCCTTTGCAAAATAGGAATTTAATTGTTCCACTTTCATGAAGGTGGCTGTGAGAATTAATTAAGACAGAGATGCAAATTTATTAGGATAATGCATTGTAAAGAGGAAAAATTTGAAACTTAAAGTCAAATATTACCATCAATTTGAAATATCATGGTGGTGAAAATTTGGGGTCCATAGTTAGACTTGATTACTGTCCAAGTCAGTGGTTTACAGCCTTCCTAAGGCTGTGGCCCTTTACTACAGCTCCCCATGTGGCGACCCCCAACTATAAAGTTATTTTTGTTGCTATTTCAGAACTGTAATTTTGTTACTGTTATGAATCACAGTGTAAATACCTGATATGCAGATGGTCTTAGGCGACTCCTGCAGAAGGGTACTTTGACCCACAAAGGGTCACGACCCACAGGTTGAGAAACATTGATCTAAATCATGTGCTGTCTTGGAATCTGGAGCCCTCTGTGATCTTTCTGTAAAACTGGAAACAATATTACAGATAACAGCATAGTGTCTACTTCACAGCCTTCACTGGAGGAAGAGCTGAGAGCTTTTGGTGCAATTTCTCATGGAGTTCTTCGATAATTTTAGAATCCCGATGGTTGGGGTTATGTAGCAGTTAGAAGAACAAATGCATAGAGAAGTTACTTTGTGCCAGGTGATATTCCGAGTAACTTACATGCAGGACCTTATTTATTTCTTGCTAAGCCCTTGCATGGTTTGAGCCCTGGATCTCTAACAAGGGCTGATGAAGAAATGAGGAAAGGACAGACACAGTCACAGAAAAGACGGGATCCGGTGGTCTGGGCCCTCAGATGGAAAACCCTTGAAGCTCCCGGTGTTTATTGTATACAGTTGAACAGCGGGATGGGGTTATTGCATAGAGCTGAACAAAGAAACAGGGTTATTACATACAGCCAAACAAGGAGGCAGGTTTAGTCAGCCTTAGTAGGAGCAGATTCTGTAGGCGGAACAGTCTTTGGGCTGTAAACATTCAATGAAGAAAGCTAAGGTAGACGTTTTCTGCACACACTCTCAACATTTGCACTCAGACCTGGAGAAACTTTGCCATCATGAGCCTTCTACCTGGGAAAGGCTTTGCCACACCCATGGGTCTGAAGCACAGGCGTCTTTGACATGCCCATGCCCACATCTCCAGCATGTATTCACTCCAGGCTTCCTTTGCTCCCCCACAATTTCTTAGCACTCCTCTTTATGACCCAGGTGCTGTGGATGCCGCTGTTTCTGAAGTCCAATGCTCTGTGCTGCAGCACAGTGCCCATCTTGTCTTTACTTTATAGATGAGTAAAGTTATGCACAGAGCAGTTAAGGCTCCCAGCATGGAGGGTTGGAGAAAAGAATCCACTCGGCTTTGCTTGATGAAAATAATGACCGGAGCTGGCTGTAATATTTGCAGAATGAAACTTGACTGTTAGGCTAATGGCTAAGGCTGTGTCCTGTCATCTTCTAGTCCTAACTGCAACAGTAGTTACGATGTTTAAAATGCAGAGTCTCTACTAACACCAAAGAACTAAAGAAGGGAGACAAGTGTGAGTGACAGGGAAGACTCGAACTTTCTTCTGAGACAAAAAGCTGGTGTGGGGAGTGAATCAGTAGCTGGGCTGCATCATTTCTTGCAGTCCTGCTTCAACTCCTTCGCCTTACCTCTTTCTTGCTGCTTTTCTTATTCACTGTAGGACCCAATGGTGCTAGGCAGTTGATGGGCTTACTTTACCCCAGGGTCCCTGATGTGATAGTAGATGACTTCTTCACGTGGCTCTGCAGTCCCACGTTCTTCCTCCCATGTAACAGGACAGTGCCCGTCCTGACATGCAGAGTGCCCTGGTTAGGAGATGCTGTTGAAGGTCAGACTCATACTTCCTAAATTGCTTCTATTGGGCAATGTAGTCAAACTTAAAAAAAAGAAAACCTTTAATTACATTTATTGTTATTGTTATTGTGTGTATAACAGGAGGCTGGGAGGTATGTGCATGTCATGGTGTGCATGTGGATGTTGGAAGACATCTTTATGGAGGTCACCAGGCATTCTCTGCAGGTGCCTTTACTGAATCAGCCATCTCCACAGGCCTGGCAACAATTCTTAAAAATATTTATTTATTTAATGTATATGAATGTTTTACCTGCATGTGGGTGCCTGGTACCTGTGGAGGTCAGAAGAGGTCATTGAATCACCTGGAACTGGAGTTACAGATGGTTGTAAGCGTCTATGTGGGTGATGGGAATCAAACCCTTGTCATTTGTAAGAGCAGTGGCTCTTAACTACTGAGCCATAGTCAACATTTTAAAGCCTTAGTTTCTTTATCTATGAAATGGATGTGTAGAGCACATCGAGATGATTATGTTTAAAACATACAGAGTGTCTTCCTGGGGCAGAGAATTAAATTTCATTATTATTATTATTAGAACATTAGCACTCTGAAAAAGATTGGCTTGATGTGGATCATTACCAAGCAGTTTCATTACAGCATTAACAACAGAAACTCAGTTGCTATCATGACAAGTGCCCTGGGGTGTTTTTCAATATAATAAACTGATTTCATTTTTATCATCATTAACACGGGTGTTCCTGGTAAATCCTCCTAGACTTGGGGAGAGTGAGCTGTGGAGCCCAGAAGCACAAGGAAAGAAATGTGTCTATAAATGCAGTCTGCTGTTTATTTGTATGAGTGAAATAATGTGTGTGAATGTGCTTGGAAATGTGGGCATCTCTGTAAATCTAAGATATTGTTTTCAAACTGTCAATAGGAAATCTGAAAAAAAGAGTCAGTTTCACCAAGGGAGATATGAGAACAGGAGGTTTGTGACTGGACTGGAGAAAACTGGAATTTGAGTTGAAAAGGTAGAAAAAGATAGACATTGGGAAAAAGTATATATTCTTAGAATAAAGTGACCAGTCTTACAGTATTGGAGTATCTGACATCTATGGGGGAAAATAATGAGGTCCCAAGTGCTGGTGGGGGATTCTGAAGGACACTCAATGTTTTCTCTAGGGTTTCTATTGCTGTGAAGAGACACCATGCCCATGGCAACTCTTAAAAAAGAAAACATTTTTTTTTAATTGGGGTCTGCTTACAGGTTCAGAGGGACATGGTGCTGGAGGAGGAGCTGAGAGTTCCACATCTGGATTTGCAGGCAGCAGGAAGAGATAGTGAGCCACCAGGCCTGGCTTGAGCTTCTGAAGCCTCAAAGCTTACCCCTGGTGACACACTTCCTCTAACAAGGCCACACCTCCAAAAATGCCACTCCCTATGAGCTGATGGAGGACATTTTCATTCAAACCACCACACTCAGTCCACCATGTCAAATCTCCAGCATCGGTGCTTCCCTCTTTTGGGAATTAGCAGCCTTTTCACTTCCTGTATGTGGAACAGAGGTGACAGATTAGCAGAGGCCCCCTCCCTGCTTTCAGCCCCTTCGTTGACGACGTGACTGTTTGCTCGTCTACACCACCCCATGTTTGCACTGGGGATTCTGAGTCTACCGTACAAAAAGTCTAAAGTTACCGATCTCTCTGTTTCTCCACTCTCCCTCTGTGAGTAGTCAGTTTGTCCCTTATGATTTCTAAAACCAGAGGACATCCATTCAGGTCAATGTGGAAAGAAATCTTGTTAGTTTCTAAGGAGGCCACCTGAAGTGATATCAGCATGATGGATGCTCAAGATGACAACTGTCCTCTCATCATTAGTGCAATAAGCCATTTCTAAGTTGAATCTACGCTTGAATTTTTACTGTCTTAACCTGGGCCATGCAAAGATATGGGCAATCAACAAACACATTTTTTTTTTTAAAAAATTTATTCAGTGAACATTTACTGCATGCCAGATCCTGTTCTATCTGTGGGAACAGAGTAATGAAAATGATGAGTTCAAAAATCATTTCATAGAGCTGCTGTTATAGCTGAGAGAGACCGATAAACTGGATCACTGGTAAAATATGTTGTGTACTCGGATGCCAACATGACTAAAGAGAATATTAAGAATATGGAGCAAGGAGTATGATAGTGAGTTACAATTGTATGTAAGGGGAACGGGGTGGGAACAGGGTTCCTTGATGGGTGTCATCGATGGGTAAGGGGGCTGATGTGACCTTAAAGGCATGTGTGTGTGTGTCTTCCCCGCAGATGTTTGTCTCTTCCCAAGCTGTATGGTTAAAAAGAATGAAAGCTTCTGTGGAGCTTTCATGCTTAAGTTAAAACGTTTAATTCTGTGAAAGACCATGTCTCATGCAGGTACATCCAACCCTGGAGTTAGTCACTGTGGGTTATCTTTCCACCATACACAACACCAACAACACAAAAGAAACAATTTAACCTTATAAACTTATTTCTCTCTTATAAAATTGATTCTGCCCTTACTTAAAAATGATCTGACATTAATTTATAGAAGCAATTTCTTGTTCTAGTTATTTTCTAAAGGTTACTGCATGACATTTTCTTGTTCACCCATCTATTATTTGACCTCATACTGATTTCAACACAAATTACACTTTTCTTTTTAGATAAAAAAAAAAAATCATCTTTGGATTCTACTTTGAGTTCCTCTGGTTAATTTCCAGATCAGGGGCATATCGCTGACATTACATGAGCAACAGAGGGTTTGATCCATTTGTTCTGAGGCGAGAAGAGGAGTAAGAAACAGAAAGGAGGAGGAAGTGAGTGAGAGCAAGAAGATAAAAATCTGCCGGGAGGGTGGCTCATACTTGCAATCTCAGTACTAAGGATGTTAAGACAGGAGGCTTACCATGAAATAAATCAAGGACAGCCTGGGCTGCACAGTGAGGACCTATTTCAAAAAAATAAAGCAAAAATAATTTTAAAACAGCCATCATTTAATTTTTTAATTTCTGTTTTTAGATATAGTATTTTTTTTTTAAACAATCACCTGATACTTTAAAGTATGATGATTTTGGACAGACTTAAAAGCTCCAAGAAAGAATTATTGTTAACATGTATATGAACGTGTGTCTATGTGTGGGTACCCACAGAGGTCAGAGAGGGCATTGGATCCCCTGGAGCTGGAGTTGTGGTCAGTTGTGAGCCAAGCAGTCTGAATAATGGGAAATAAACTGGGGTCTTCTTCAAAAGCAGTTAAGTGTTCCTAACTCTGGGCTGATGCAATTACTTATATTGTTACATTATTAAATAAAAACCCAGGAATCAGATACCAGGGTTAAAAACCTGGTTGATCAGAGAAGCAGCAGAGAAGCAACCAGTGACCGCCTCTCTCCTTCCTTGATCCAAAAGGCCCATGAATCTTTCTAAGCTCTTCCCTACTACTTCCTGCACCTCTCTGTATGTCCCGGGTCCTCCAAAACTTCTATGGCTAATTCTGGCCAGCTAGTAGTTAGCTCTGACCTCTTATTCAAGGTAAACTTTATTGTCAGTCTCGGGAGTGTCAGAGTGCAATCAAAATACCCCACATTTCCAAATTTTTGTCTAAATAAGATGGTGTTAGGAATGTCTTTCTTATGCTGTGAATGTGTTGCTCTGATTGATTGATAAATAAAATGCTGATTGGCCAGTAGCCAGGCAGGAATTATAGTATAGGCAGGACAAGAGAGAAGAGAATGCTGGGAAGAGGAAGTCTGAGTCAGGAGATGCTGTCACCCACCACTGCCATGAGAAGCAGGTTGTAAAGTACTGGTAAGCTACAAAGCCACGTGGCAACTTATAGATTAATAGAAATGGATTAATTTAAGATATAAGAACTAGATAG
Organism: Peromyscus leucopus; assembly: GCF_004664715.2. NCBI lineage: Eukaryota > Metazoa > Chordata > Mammalia > Rodentia > Cricetidae > Peromyscus > Peromyscus leucopus. The sequence continues at coordinate 87,586,952 of NC_051071.1, read as the reverse complement.
CAAGAAGCCTGCCATGACCATACAGTTTATAAGTAATATAGTCTCTGTGTGTTTACTTGGGTCTAAGCAGCTGTGGGCCTGAGTGGGACTGGAAAAAACTCCAGCTACAAGAAGGAAAGGTTTGAGCTTTAACACAGTAATACTATATAAAATAAGAATAATTATCAGGTAAGAATGACATTCACAATGTTTAGTCCATTTGTATTTGGCGTATTTGAAGAAAATATTCCATTATCTATCATTTCTTGGTGAGTCCAAAGTGTTGTACCTAATTTACTTTCTATCATAACTAAGGAAAACTGTAATTGTAACTATCTAGTCTTCAATCCTTTCAGAGATCCAAGAAAGATATACTACTACTGAGTAAAAAGGAAGTGCAGAGGAAACAACTTCCAAAGCTATAGAAATGATAGAAACAGCTGGTTTCCTGGAGAGTCACCCCAGCTTCCTCTGTAATGCTGGGGCATCTATCTTCAACCTACAGATCTAGAAGCAGGAACTTTGAAGGACTGTCCTACTTTGGCTTAGCAAAGTTTGGCACTTGCCTTCTTTTGTGTCCTGCTTGTCTAACTTGGACAACCTACAGTCAGCAGTTTAGGCAAGGGCAGTTTCTTACCCAGATTGCTAACTTTGCCACAATTAAAGCAAACTCCATATGGAGGTTCTTTGATGCCCACCATAGTTTTTTTTTTTTTTTTGAAGTAAATTGGTGCTTTCTGGAGCAGATGTATCTCATTGTCATGAAGAGCTTTATGTTAAAATATCTTAAATGACATATTCTGTAGGTCTCTGAAGTGTTTGAAGACCATCTAGCTACTTAAAATATATCTCTGTTTGATCTTGAAAGCATACCTAACATGACTATAAGTCTGATTGTTATAGATGTGTGGTGACACTGTGTTCCCCAATATATTGTGCATCTTAATAAACTTAACTGGGGTCAGAGAACAGAACAGCTGCTGTATTAGACATAGAGATCAGAAAATGGTGGCACACACGCCTTTAATCCTAGCATTCTGAAGGCAGAGATCCATCTGGATCTCTGTGAGTTCAAAGCCACACTGGAAACAGCCAGGCATGGTGACACACCCCTTTAATCCCAGGAAGTGATGGCAGGAAGCAGAAAGGTATTTAAGGTGTGAGGACCAGGAACTAGAGCCTGGTTAAGCTTTTAGGCTTTTGAGTAGCAGTTCAGCTGAGATCCATTTGGATGAGGACACAGAGGCTTCCAGTTTGAGGAAATGAGATCAGCTGAGAAGTTGGCAAGGTGAGGTTGGATGCAGCTTGTTCTGTTTCTCCGATCTTTCAGGGTTCATCTCAATACCTGGCTCTGGGTTTGTTTTTATTAATAAGACCTTTTAAGATTCTTGCTACATAGATGACTAACTATTAATCTGTCTTTCTTTATTATTCTAGATAACTTTCAAGAATGAAATCTTTACATTTTTGAAGGAGCTGCATAGGTACAATACCTTAAACAAGAGTAGAAACATACATACAGTATAACAAAAATAACTTTAAATTTGTATCAATAAACAAAAATATCTTAAACAAGAGTAGAAACATATATACAGTATAACAAAAAAACCTTAAAATTGTGTCAATATACAAAAATCCATACCAATGTGAAATATTTGAGACTAGTTGCTTTTTTACTTTAAAATCTACCTTTTTATACTATATCCTTGAATCTAATATCCTCTAGTTAATTTCTTCCCTAACTACGACCAATAACAATTTGTAAGCAACCTCCCTAAATGATGACAATTATCCTCTGAATGACAAAAAAACAAAACCAAAACCAAAAACATCTCCTCACCTCTTGGGAATGTGGGCATCATTTTCCTAAAATTGCTTCCTGTTGTCTGGGGTGTGTGTGATAGCATCTGTAGGGGACCCTGAGAACACTGAGATAATGGCCAAGCCCCGGGAGAGCTAGCTGTTGTCCAGTCTCAGTGTGATGGGAAAGTGCAGGGCTTATCTGAAGTCCTGACTGGAGTAGTCTACAAGGCTGGACCATCTTATCTAACCACCTTGAATTGTCCTAAGCAGTTTGTAGTCCAAAGCTGATCTTTGGGTGGTGTTTGTCAGCTTAGTGGTGTTACCACAGTCCAGGTGGATTTGTCATTGTGGAGCTCCATCCTTTCTTTTAGAGACTTCAAAGATCATTGCCAGGAATGGTGATGGGTCACTGCAGAAAACTTAAAAAATTTAAATGTCATATGTATCAGATCTCTAAGAGATTAAAGGGACACAATTTGTTAAGTATATCTGGGGAACCCAAACCTAATTCCTAGTTACCTGCTTCAGAATGAAGGCCGAAATCACGTACAGGAAACTAGATGAAGTCTATTTCTGGTGTTAGTTAGTGCTCTGTATGACTATTAATATCATGACAGTAAATATATATATATATTAATATAAGTTTATTAATATTAATAATATTAATACTATTAATATATATTAATATAAGTTATATAAAAGTTTATATATTAATATAAGTTTATTAATATTAATAATATTAATATTATTAATATATATTAATATGTTATATATATATAAGTTTATATATATATATAAACTTACTGTCATGATATTTTTATATTATATTCTTCTGTTCCATACCAGGTGGCTCATCTGATATGAGACAGAGATTTGGATGTCCTTTTAACAAGCATGCTTGGATTTAGAGAAGAGAGCCATGTTCCAGCTCCAAAGCCAGCTTTAATTTTTAATTGAATTGAGACTACAAATGGACCATTTGCATTATATGTCTGTAGAGAACAGCAGAAACAAACATTTGGGAAGATTCATAAATTTTATCCTGTTGGAAGTATACTATACCATTAGCACAATTTACTCTTTTTCTTGGGACACTTTTTCTTTATGATTTGTCCATCTTCTGATGTTTCATTTGTCCAGTGGTCTTCAGATTCCTTAGTTGGATGCTTTTATTCCCCTGGAAAGAAAAAAATAAAACCCTGCCCCAATCCTAACTTTGAGAAGTTTCCTTTTTGGCAGGTTATATCTGATCAAATGAAAGGCATTTATTAGTCTTATGAGTTAGTTTAGGTTGAATGGCCATGCTGTTTGATGAACTATCGCCTCTCCTAACCAAGAGGGTCTCTTCTGTTTATCTTTATCAGTCTTGATAGTATCCATAGCTTTTCTTCTCCTGTGGAAACAAAAGCAAAACCTCTTCTTCAATGTAACACATATCCTAGTTTCCATTCTGAGGTCAGCACGTCTTTAAAGTATACAGGCTGATTTAATTCATCAGTTTTTTCTTCTAGCCAATGTCTCTCCACAGCTGTTGTTCCTTTCTCATTAGAATTTAAAAAAAATTAAAGTTAATAAAGCATGGTGCAATCTATATCTGGGGGTCCAGTCGTTTGATAAACATTGATCATGCACAAGAACATGTTTACTGTCATGGTGCTCTCAGAAAAGGTACTCTAGGACACACTTGGAGATACACAACAAAGTATAGCTTTAGAAGGGTAGGAGAGAAGATGGGAAAAAATATTTAAGAGCGCTTGATGTACAGATAGAGAAGAGAGTTCCCTCTCCCTTATAAGTCCCTGGAACCGTGTGATGATTTCTTGTTTGTCATACCCATTAGTCAGCAGCAGTACATTCAGATTCAAAATCTGTAGCCAGAAAAACACTGGTGTATGGCTTCTTTGTGGAGAGTCTTGGGAATAGGTGTGTTATGAACAGCAACCAGCCACAAGCAGATGCTCCCACCCAGTGTGACATCCATCGTCTTTCAGCAAACGTCACTCCATTTGCTCACGTCTGTCTATTACTCTAAATCTGCAGATAGCAGGGTACCTCGAGGAAGCCTCTTTAAAGATGACTTCTTCTTATAACTTCAAGTCAGCCTTAGTTTTGTCCAGGTTGTTGGTTCATCATCCTTGCCATGATCTCCAAATTATTAGGAAGCTCTTGCGAAAGTCTTTATATAAATCGACAGCACGAACTGGCTGCTTCCCTGTGTAAGAGGGCAGTAAAGTCAACTCCAGCCATGCTGCGTCAGATCACAAGTCACACCTTCACTCATGGGAAATTTGAAAGGGGCATTATTTCTTTTTTTCTGCTAGAGAAACTTATTTACTGAGAATGCCTTAGCAATGGAATCTGGAAGGTGTGCTCTGCACCGTTCCTTCTCAAACTTGAAGTCACAATGTGACTTTGACAAGCCAGTGAAAATCTTTAGAATCAATAAAAAAAAAATCTTCTCAAAGAGTGAGGACAACTTATACAATGGCACATTTAAAGTAAAGTTACAGTGAATGTAAATGCTATTTCAACTTATATTTTATTTCAGGTTTTATTAAAGGTATTTAAACAAAATGCATTTGCAAAATGCAGAGTTTTTGCTGATTCACCTCAAAGTCTTGATTTGGCTGTATTTTAAGTTTATGTGTTTCATATTATTTGGAAAAATAAAACAAAATTATTGAGTTCTATAAACAGAACTTTGTTTTTTTGGGTTAAATGCATGTTTTAGGGGAAAAGTATAAGGTTAGTAATTCAGAAACCTGTTAGTCAATACAGAAAGAGAAAGTAGAACCAAAGCTAAGAGCAGAAGGGCACAGCTAACAATTAATGAAATTTCTACTTCCATGTGGCCTTGTGGACACCCATGTGGCCTTATGGCTATCCACATGGCCTTGTGGATTATTATACTGGCCGAATCATTTGTCACACTGTACACGTCTTCGCGTTCACTAAGAAGCATATTTCTTGAACTTCATTTTATGGTTGATTTGTGACTCTTAGAAGCATTTGTGTCTTGATGTTTGCTTGAGGAAATTCCTAGGTCACTTTGTTGAATGAAAACTGGGGGGGGGGGTGAGGTCAGTGAGGCCACATTTCTTTCCAGTTCGGTGGCTCACTGTGAGTTAAAAGCCAAATGATCAGTGCTTAAACCTGTTTACATACATGTTATTGTAAGTGCAGCTTGTGACTTCTCGGAAACTTCAAATGGAGTTTTAGACTTGTCTTAATCCATTTGGGGATGCTACAGAAGAATAGCACAGACTGAGTAATTTATAAAGAGCACAGATCTATTTTCCAGAGGTTCTGGAGTGTGGAAGGCTACAAGGCTGTCAGCATTGGCTGTCTGTGGGGGATCTGTTGTACTCTCATGTGGTAGAGGCAACAGGTCAAACCCATCGAATGCCATGTGAAGCCCCGTGCATAGGGACCTTCACTCCATTAGTGAGGGAGAAACCTTCAGGACTCAACTCCTTTCAGACCTCATCTCTCAAAACCAGTATATTAACAATATCCTAATTTTCCAGGGATATTCAAACCACACCAAAATTTGAGACACGGTATTTAAGCATGCTAATATGATTCTAAATAATTGGACATTTATTTGGGATATTGAGTCCATGTTCTTCTTCTATTAAAACTGTACACATGGTAACAATGAAATCTACCAGAGTTTAACCACGATTGGAAGCAGTAGCTTTCTATGAGCTTTTACCGTAGCATGTTGTCTCTAAAGAAAACACTCGTTTTTTTTTTTTTAAATCTTAGGATGAGATAATATATGCTAAAAAAAACCCTCAGTGTATATTCCATATTTGCTAAACTTCACTTGGAATATTCGAAGTTTGTAAACTTTAATAAAAGAAATGACTTAAAGTCAACTGGAGTATATGCTGCATGGAATAAAAAGACTCTGAGCCCTTGTATATTATACACACTCCTGCTACACAGTTATAAAAAGGTTCTTAAAGTTGATTTAAGGATGCCGTAAGTAATGGCGTAGCGAGCGAGCAAGGGAAGCACGTGCCCAGGAGATTTAGGGTCAGGAGAGTGTGTATTTCTGGTGCGACGAGGCATATTTACACAACCGTTAGCCTCAGCAGTTCGCTCCATTTTTCATCAGAAATTTTATCTCTCTACTGAATATGGTAAACTTTCAGTCCTGTTGTTTGTTACCGCTTAATTTGCTTCCCCACAGAGAAAAGGCACAAAGAGTTGTGTTTGCCACATTTTCAGTCGTTTCATCTTAAAAAACCTAGCACACTAGACTGGCTGATTCCAGGTGCATGTTGTTATAAAGAAGGAAGTTATCCATCACCAAGCTCCCTGCTAGACCTTCTCAGCACTTAGGGAAGACGTCCCCCCACCAAATCTCCCACCCCACTACCGCCTCGGCTTAAATCCTTCCTGTAGGTTTGTTTTAAACTCTTGTGTGTGTGTGTGTGTGTGTGTGTGTGTGTGTCTGACTACCCAGATCTCAAATAATCAGATGGAGACTTATTCTTTCTTATGAATGCCCAACCTTAGCTTGGCTTGTTTCTAGCCAGCTTTTATTAAATTATAACATCTACCTTTTGCCTCTGGGCTTTTTACCTCTCTTTATTCTATACATCTTACTTTCCTTCTTATTCTGTTGCTGGCTGGATGGCTGGGTGTCTGGGTGTCTGGGTGTCTGGGTGTCTGGCCCCATTGTCCTCCTCTCCTCCTTTTCTTGCTCCTACCTCTTCTCTTTTTCTCTTTCCACTTATTATCTCTGTCTGGCAGGCATGCCTATCCCTCTCCTGCCTAGCTATTGGCTGTTCAGCTCTTTATTAGATCAATCAGGTGTTTTAGACAGGCAAAGTAACACAGCTTCACAGAGTTAAAGAAATGCGATATAAAGGAAGGCAACATATCTTTGCATCATTAATGTCCCGCAGCCCAAACAAATGTAACACATCTTCAACCAATATTCCATAACACCTTACAACCAGTGTGAGTCCTTCCTAGTCCTGTGACGAAGGACTCAAGCTGATCAGTGTAGGAGAATGACAGATTTACTTTGGCTTACAGTTTTGCCCAGCACTTTCTCTTGCTTTTGGGCCTGTGGCAGTGCAGGACCCCATGGGGCCAGAGTGTGGCAGAGCAGAGCTGCTCACCTCATGGCCACAGGGAAAGGAGAGGGAGAGAGAGAGGAAGGTGCCAAGGTTCCTCCCTACCTTCCAAGGCCACACCCCCAGGGACCTAACTTTCTGGTGGGCTTCACCTTTTGAGGGTCTCCCTGTCTTCCAAAAGGGCCACAAGCTAGCTACCACCCTTTACAGTGGAAAGCACAGCGCCATCTTTCTGTTACCTCCCGTCACCTTCCTGGTGGCGTTCTCCTCAGCTGTCCCCACAGTGAGAATGCACCAGATATACTGCGATGACAGTGAACCTCTAAAGTAGACAGAACCATGCTTTCCACTTGGCCACAGGCACTGGAAAAATCCAGATTCTCTAACACGGTCAAGTCATACTGTAATCCTGTCCACACCCTCTCCTGCTCCTCGGAGAGAAGCTGTTTTTATTTTTATTTTTTTTTCCTTTGGACTGAGATACTCTCTGCTACTTCCAGATCCTGGCTGGGTATGCCACATCCTCTGTCACACTCAGCAAAAGTATTGCTCCACTTTCTTGGTTCCCATAAATCTACAGTGTATCCTCATTTTAATTCTTAGCATGTACTGTAACTTTGTAATATCAGTAGTTTTTTTTTCTATCTAAGATAGGTCTAATTTTTCTCTCACCAATTTTCTGGAATGCTCTGTGAATATAATAAATGTTGAATTAATATTGGTCAAGAAATAAACATATTATCCTAAAGGTTTTTTTGCTTTATAAATGTTTAAATATTCATTTAGTATTAGCTAACAAATACATATTAGCAATTCAAGGTTATGTATCATTGCTCAAATTTGGAAAAGAATACAAGGCCTAATATTCTACAATAACCTCTTTAAAACTCTATAATACTTAAAATACAACCAAATTAGTAATGTTATAATAAAATTTATGTTTTAAGACTCTGATTTACAGCCGGGCGGTGGTGGCGCACACCTTTAATCCCAGCACTGGGGAGGCAGAGGCAGGCGGATCTCTGTGAGTTCAAGGCCAGCCTGGTCTCCAAAGCGAGTTCCAGGAAAGGCGCAAAGCTACACAGAGAAACCCTGTCTCAAAAAACCAAAAAAAAAAAAAAAAAAGACTCTGATTTACATCTATGCACATGCATTTTTGCCACTGAAAAGGACTTCAGCTTTTTTTTTTTTTTTTCTGGTAGATTGTTCATTTAGTAAGGGGAATAGAGGCCTTCGAGTGTGCTGTTTAAACAAGAGTAACTTTGAAGTCAAACCACCTGGCTTTAAAGATTGACTTTCAGATCACTTGCTGCCATTTGGAACACTTGGGAAAGTTACTCTGGCTCAGTTTCCTCGTAAGTGGAGATGACAGTGGTGACAGTCCTCACAGGTTATTTGTGGATGCAAGGAGTCCTGTAGAAGTGCCTGTGCACACTGCAGGGGCAGTAAGTGTCATTAGCCCTTATACCTGAACTGCTGTGTTTTCTCCTCTGCCTCTGTGCTCCGTGGTCCCTTCCTCTTTGTTATTGGTGCACAGTGTTCCACTTCCCTGTTTCTCTCCCCGGCCCCCCACCTCACCCTGGAACACATTCCAATTCAAATTTCAAGTTTAGTTGGAAATTAGAAGTACCAAAGAATAAGTAGCAACTGTAATAGTGTGCAAACCACAACTCAAGAACACAGTAGAATGCTTGAATGTGGTATGAAGACACACCTGCAGAGAACTCATGTGTGTGGCATTTGTGTGTATGCGTGTAGAGACTTTGAAAAGGATATCCAAAGACTTTATAACCATTCCTGAAAGTGGAGGACAAATTTTCCACTGATGCCCTTTATAACATAACTTATGCAAATTATATTATGTACAGTGCGAATTTACCATCTTTGCAGAAATGGGATATATTCTCCCCATAGTAATACCATATAGAAAAGTGAGTGAAAACAGGACCCATATTCCATGACAAAGGACATACAGTGTGAGGAATCTGAAGGCAGACCAATACTTGGTTCCAAATCTTAGTGCTACTATTTGAAAGATTTATGGTTTAGGAATTTTTAAGACATATGTATCTTTAATTTTTTTTGTAAAATAGTATTCAATATCAGATGTGCAGTTTTGGATTGAGGTAATAAATGCCCAGTTGTAGTGTCTGGAACAAAATGAATAGTAAGTAAACATTGTCTCTCATGTTTGTATGCTTTTAGTTCTGACATTAAAGTAAGTCTGTGATGTAGAACATGTCTGTCCCTTGCACTGTCATGCTGACACTACTTCTCCAAACCTTTCATCTCATGGAGAAGCTGTGTTACATGTTCAGTGGGTGATATTTGGAATTGGTCAACAACATACTGTGCGTTGGATCCAGCTTTCCCTTGTTGGCAAAGAAATACGATTAATAATGTCACTTGAATATTTTTTAAAATTTATTTTATTTATGTATATCTGGGTGTATCTGTGAATGCAGACATATGTGCAGATGCCCAAGGAGACTAGAGTAGAGTGTTGGTTGTATGGGAGGCAGAGCTGCAGACAGGTGAGAGCTACCTGATGTGGGTGACTCAGGTCTTGAACCCAGGTCCTCTTCAAGAGCGTCAAGCACTCTTAACTGCTGTGCCTTCCCCACAGTTCTCTTGAATTTCTCTTCATTGTTTACAAGACAAGATCTCTCTGTGTGGACCAGGATGGCCTTGAACTCACAGAGATCTGCTTGCCTCTGCCTCCCAAATGCTGTGATTATAAATGTATGAGTCACCATGCCCAGCACATTTGAATGTTTTAAAGGCAGATTAATTACCTCTGTCAAGACTGGCATTATTTTTATCCAGACTTTCTCAGTGTGTGCTTTCTTTGGTGGCTCAACTCTTTAATTAGTAAAATCAGCTTGTAAAGTCCACATAATAACACAATGTCAAATAAAATAGTAAAATATTTTTTTGTTAATTCTGTTACTGAATTTTACCAGCAGAAACTAAAGTTCCAGAGACTCTGACAGGATTTACTCCTTATAATTACTTAATTTTCTTCCTAAATAAGATAATCCTTCTGAAATCTTCAGTTATTGCTTAGACTGTTATAGGAAGATTATGAATAGACTGTCTGGTAGGACTCACTACCTCTTTGCTTTCAATCCTTGCTTGCTGTCTGAACCCACACAGATTAGTTCTCCAAGACACTTGACAGGACCGGGTTAGGTTGAAAGGCGATTGCATACATAAAACACTTAGCTGCGTGTTTGGCAGCAGGTTGGCAAACACGGTTTATAATTTATTTAGGATGTGTCTGCCCTTGCCTGCTCTGGATTTATAATGGAAATGAAATATGAGACCTCAATATTGGGCAGATGGACTGTAAAGAACAGAGCCAAAAGGAAGTGGACTTTTTATTACTCTCTTCCCTTCTAGTCTGTGAGACAGACTTCTGTCCATCTGCTCTCAAAGATGCTGTTTTCTACATGAACTCTGAGATCTGAAAAGTGACTTCTTTTCCTGCTTATGGTTAGACTGTTTTAACTTTACAGTGACTCTGGTTAGCATACACATCACAACTGCCAACTTTGAATTCCCTGGGAGAAAGAGTGGCCCTTCTATGAGCATGAGGGCAGGTCAGTGATATGATGCTGGTACAAGACCTCAGAAACACACAACAGCGCTCTGCCTCTTCTACTGAAGTCTCAGAACAGGGTGATTGGTTGGATGAGGAAGTGTGGAATTGAAATAGAATTCAGTCACCATGTGTGCACCTTGGCTGCCATCTCTTTAGGCTCTACAAAGAGACCCAGCCTGAGTGAAGCCTCTAAGACCTCTGCATAGCCACCATTCAGGCTGCTCGCCTCCTCCCTGCCAATTAACTCATGGTAGACATCTGCAAGCTCCTGTCTCCTGCTCTGTGTCTTCATAGCCTCAAAATTCTATAAATAGATCCTGCAGAATGTAGGCTAGCTGACTAAATTATATTGTAAAATATGTCACATAGAAGAGATGTAGTCTCCTGAGAGGTGAGAAGCTGAGGTAGAAAAAAATTCTAAGGACAAACAAACCATGTTTTTCTGCTTTTTAAAATTTGTAAACAAACCCCTTAAAAGTAATTTTTTTTTAAATTTTATTTTACAATACCATTCAGTTCTACATATCAGTCACAGGTTCCCCTATTCTCCCCCCTCCCACCCCCTCCCCTTACCCCCAGCCCACCCCCATTCCCACCTCCTCCAGGGCAAAGCCTCCCCCGAGGACTGCGATCAACCTGGTAGACTCAGTCCAGGCAGGTCCAGTCCCTTCCTCCCAGACTGAGCCAAGTGTCCCTGCATAAGCTCCAGGTTTCAAACAGCCAACTCATGCAATGAGCACAGGACTTGGTCCCACTGCCTAGATGCCTCCCAAACTGATTAAGCCAATCAACTGTCTCACCTATTCAGAGGGCCTGATCCAGCTGGGGGCCCCTCAGCCTTTGGTTCATAGTTCATGTGTTTCCATTCATTTGGATATTTTTTTCAATAATTGAGTAAAACTGAAATTTATTATAAGCCACAGTCGTCCTAGGGACCTCCATGCTATATATATAGCCTCCATGGTTCTATGGGTTGTGGTCTGATTATTCTTTATTTTATATCTAGAATCCACTTATGAGTGAGTACATACCATGACTGTCTTTCTGGGTTTGGGTTACCTCACTCAGGATGATTTTTTTCTAGTTCCATCCATTTGCCTGCAAATTTCATGCTTTCATTGTTTTTCTCTGCTGAGTAGTACTCCATTGTGTATATGTACCACATTTTTTTCATCCATTCTTCCATTGACGGGCATCTAGGTTGTTTCCAGGTTCTGGCTATTACAAATAGTGCTGCTATGAACATAGCTGAGCATGTATCTTTATGGTATGAATCAGCATTCCTTAGGTATATGCCCAAAAGTGGGATGGCTGGGTCTTGAGGTAGTTCGATTCCTAATTTTCTGAGAAACCGCCATACTGATTTCCACAGTGGTTGTACAAGTTTACATTCCCACCAACAGTGGAGCAGTGTTCCCTTTGCTCCACATCCTCTCCAACATTGACTGTCATTGGTGTTTTTGATCGTAGCCCTCCTGACAGGTGTAAGGTGGTATCTCAGAGTCGTTTTGATTAAAAGCAATTTTTTTAAAAAAATTACTCATGACTCAAAACATGCCAGAGTGCAGCTTAAACTTGTGGCTTAATTTGTGGGTTTTGTAGTTATTATAGATCATGATTTTTGAGAATCAATAACACATTTGCATTAAACAAAATTTATTCTTTGAGAATTTTCTAAGTGTAAACAGTACATCTTGGTCTTATCCTCTCTCCAATCCCTCTAACTCCTCCCTGAAATTTACAGTGATACTGAAAATGAATCTAATTATTTGTTATGCAGTTCCACTTAAAAATAGAGGAAGCTACAAATGAGCACAGTGTGTTCTTGTCTTAGAGGAAAAAGCAAGTTTGTATCTCATGCTGAATGTTAATAAAAACCCTCATACATATGTTCTTTATTAGCCCAAACTTGAGGTGGTCAGCACCATTCTGTTTGGCAATAAGTGTATGCAGTCTCTTATTTTGGCCATTTAGAAGCCTGATAATGACATACACCACTCTTGACAATGCGAATAAAGTGAAGGCTTTCATTTTAATTTTTTATTAGTCTAGAGTTAAAATGACCTTCCAACAGTTGAGATACAGTGGAATTTTGCGAATTTGGCCTTGTTATTTCTGAAGTATAGATTGGGGGATGTGTTTCCAAATTAAAGAATATGTTAGCTGGAATAAACTGAGCTCCCAACTCTGAATTTCACAAGTGTGGGAGCCATCTATAGGGCAGCGTAACTGACTTGTCCAAGGATGTGCATATGGCTACTTGCCCAAGAGACCTGGGCTGTGGGTGCCATGCTTCCTAATAACCCCCATGCTCATTACTTCCAGAAGCATCCTCTAAAGAGTGAACATGTCAGAACATGTGGTTCTGCAGGAGGGACTGCGGAGGTCTTGGGTACAGGTAGTGAATTTTGGAAGTTACACGGGAAAACAGCAGTGAGGGGGAGGGGCTGATGAGTCAGGGGAAGAGGCCTTTGCTCTTGGAAGTTGGGGCTTGACTTAGACATGACTGTCTAGGCATCCCAGGCTTGTTTGAGTCAGACATATTTGAGGACAGAGGCTGACATCCATTACAGCTTGAAAGTCCCTCCTGGGGACACTGACTCTTCAGCATTTTCAGGCCAACCTTGTTCAAGGTTGAGGAGACAAGGATCTAGATGTGGTCCCAACATAAAGAAATGATTAGGATGAGATTTGCTGTCACAATCAGCAGAATAAACTTGTTTGGAATTGTCCGGTGTAGCTACAGCTGAGGATGTGGAGAATGACAGGGAAGCAGCCAAGGGCAGCTCTGGGCTGGCTGGATCTGGATCTAGGGTTCTCATCAGTGTATTCTATTGCTTCACATCTCATCATGGGAAAACCCAGGACTCTACATCCTTACGAAAGCCCTTAAAATGTAGGTGGCCCATGTCTCCATCTCTGTCAGGGAAAGAGATGTGTGGCCAACCAATCAATCACAATTTCTTTAATACTTAGTCACATGTTAGAATTGATTTGTTAGGATTAGTAGGATGTTCAGATGTAGAGGATGCAAGATGGAGCTTTAACTGTACAAGAAGCTGTAGCTAATTTGAAAAGAGTGAATACCACAAAACAGAAGTCATGTTAAGTAGTCTCAAAGTGTCGTTATGATTCAAGGACGGGGAATCTGGTAGTTTGAATGAGATGCTCCCCTACACTCAGACTTTTCAACACTTAATCTTCAGTTGGCCGTGCCGTTTGGGTAGGTTTAGGAGGTGTGGCCTTGCAGGAGTAAGTATGATCCCGAAGATGGGCTTTAAGAGATCAAAGCCCCCCGTCATCCCCAGTTGGCTCTCTCTGCTTCATGCCTGTGGTTTGAGGTGTGAGTCCCCAGCATCTTGTTGCACCTGCTTGCTGCCATCTTGGACTCCCATCCCTCTGGAGCTGTAAGCCCAAACAAACCCTTCTTTCTCTAAGGTGCCTTGGTCATGGTGTTTTATCCCAGCCACAACAAAGTAACGCACTCACACAGAGGACTTCCTCACAGGCTTCATAGGGCAGCTTCCTAGAACACAGCATTGGAGTTTTAATCTTGCCTGGGTGGGGCAGGGCATGTGAAGCAGTAGAGCGAGGAAAGACGAAAGCACAAAGAGGGACGTAAGTGTGTAGGTTCAGGCTTTGACCCAAGGCATGCAGTTTAGACAGGACCAACAGCAAGTTTCTGGTAAAGAGGAAAAGTGGGAGAGTCAATCAGTGCACCCCAGAAAAATCTGACAAATCCTTGTTTTGGAACTTTGCAGTGGAACTTTGCAGAATGATGCGTCTGGGGGTGACGTGGATCCCTCCAAGAAGAGGAGAGACTCCGTTGAATGTGTCAAGGGATGTGACGTTAGGCAGGGCACGGCTCCTTTGCCATATTGGATTAAATCAGAGATTATAAATGGATTAACTTGGGCTGTCACTGTTTTCAGTAAGGCTTCCGAATTGTTTAAGCAAATTTAGTATTAATGAGAAGCCTTTGAAAACTGAGAGCTTAAAAAAATTCCCTCATTCAAGATGCCAAAATCAGAAGCATGGGGTGGACAATTTCCCCATGGCAACAGCCACTGGCTGCAGCCACCACCTGTGGGCTTGTTTGTCTGCTGTTTTACACCCTCAGCTTCCTCACCACCCACAGTCCACATGGGCATTGTAATTAGCAACTACAGGACACACTCATCTCTGCCTGCTGCTACTGCTTCCCAAGTCAAAGGTCACTGTCTTAACTGAGATGGAAATCACATCACCTTACAAATTTTTGTCCATTCTAATAAAAGTAAGATGCTTCTACTTTAAAAGCTTTTTTTTTTTTGGACCAGTGAGAAATAATTGCAAATTTGCCTATAATTTATAATTGTAGTGTATTTCTGTGGAGGCTTGTGTATGACAGAGATAAAGGACAGGCACCAAGATTGTACCTTCTTGAATTTATTGAGACATCACTGGAAATCCCTGTTATGTACAGTGTTCTTAGTTATGCGACTGATTTATATGTTTATCTGTGTCATACTGCTCACTATTCTTAAGAAAGAAGTTTACTTTAGTTAGATTGGACAATTTTCCTTTAAAGGAGGTAAAAATATTTAAATGCCAGGTTCCATGTTTCTTTAATGCTTTTTCAGATGTAATTTTTGGGTATTTATGCATGTATAGTTAAGGACCAGGTGTGCTAGGACGCTTTTTTTTTCTCTTATTTTCTTTGCTAACTGGTGTGACGAGTGTGATAGATCTGTGGGAATGCCACCTTGTCAAGTTAGTGTTGGACACAGGCAGTTCCATCATTTAAGGGCAGAAATGCTCTTTGAGCTATCACTCTACAGTGCATCCTTCCTGAGAGAGGTGCTCAGGCAAATCTCATTTAAGAGTGAATATAGAGAATCATTTGAACATAACACAGGTCTTAAGGATGTACATTTGTAGTGCTTTGGGGAAGAAACTAGTACTATACACCAGATCTCTATGTAGAGAGTGTTATGGGTGTTGGAGAAATGGTTTCCAGGTGAGAGTGTTAGCTGCTATTTCAGAGGATGCCAGTTTGGTCTCTAGCACCCATGTTGGGCAGCTCATGGCCATCTGTAACTCCAGCTCCATGGGATCCGATACCCTCTCCCAGCCTTTGTTGGCATCTGCACACATGTATACACACACACACACACACACACACACACACACACACACACACACACACACTTTGAAACAGAAGAATAACATTTACAAAAGTGTTTAGGTTTATAAAAAGTTAACAGAGCTGTATTTGAAGTTGAATTAGTTTTGTATCCCAATGTTTCTTGGTTGACTGTGATTGCTTTAGTATCAAAACATGCATATCTTTGCCCAGATTATATGATTCCTCGCACCAGATTTATAAAGTAACTTTATATGTATATGCAAGTAAAATTAGGGGTGTAAAACTTAGTTTATAATATTCTTGGTGGGAAATTTGACTGTACAGTATATAATAAATGTTCCCTAACTGTTTACATTATTGGGTTAAGTGATTTAACTTCTTCTAGGTACATTTCTAGGGTACAATGTGCATTATGAAAAGTACATAAGGATAGGCCTCCAGCATAATTCAGAATAGAAAAACTCTGAGAAGTTAAAATTTTAAAACCATTTACAATATTTATTAGAGGATAGGTAATAAATAACTATGTATTTTGAAATACTTTATAAGCATTAAACTGTTTACGTAGAAGGATTAAGGCACAGCTTCACTTTTGAGAGGAAGAATTAGAAATTATATTTACATATAGACATAATTACTTCCCTCCCTCCCCTTTGTCTGCTCTTCCCTCTACCCCCTCACCCCACTCTCTCCTCAGTCTCTTACATTGAGGTTGAGTTTATGGTTGATTGGATATGATAAAATAAAAAGGTCAATTATCGAATCTACTTTTAAAACGGAACTATTTGTTTTAAATAGGATAAGTAATAAATTTTTTTTGTCTGACTTTATCAAATGTTACTGGACTAGACATTGTAAATATATATAATGGAGTTTCTTTTGTCTGAATCTGTCAAATGTTAATGGACTAGGCATTGTTAATGTAATTCTTGACTATATATATTATATATACTTATTGGATAAAGTTTTTCTTGTATTAGTTATAAGCTTTCTAAAATTTTAGACAAAAAGGGGAAATGTGGTGTATTGCGTTCCCTAAAATATTGTGCACCCTAATAAACTTATCTGGGATCAGAGAACAGAACAGCCACTAGATATAAAGGCCAGAAAATGGTGGCACACACGCCTTTAATCCTAGCATTCCAGAGGCAGAGATCCATAAGGATCTCTGTGAGTTCAAGGCCACACTGGAAACAGCCAGGTGTGGTGACAAGAGCCTTTAATCCCAGGAAGTGATGGCAGGAAGCAGAAAGGTATTTAAGGTGTGAGGACCAGGAACTAGAGCCTGGTTAAGCTTTTAGGCTTTTGAGCAGCACAGTTCAGCTGAGAGGCATCCAGTCTGAGGAAACAGGATCAGCTGAAGAACTGGCAAGGTGAGGTGGCTGTGGCTTGTTCTGCTTCTCTGATCTTCCAGCATTCACCCCAATAACTGGCATCAAGTTTTTTTTTTTATTAATAAGATCTTTTAAGATTCATGCTACAGTTGATTTTTTTTAATTCTCTAAGTTTTAATATTTCCCCAATATATATTCCTTTTGCAGTAAAAATACCAATGCGTAGCAGGAATCTTAAAGGTTCTTATTAATAAAATCAAACCCGAGGCCAGTTATTGGAGTGAAATGCTGGATGGTCAGAGAGACAGAATAAGCCACAGTTACCTCACCTCGCTGGATCCTCAGTTGGTCCTGTTTCCTCAGACTGGAAGCTTCTGTATCCTCATCCCAATGGCTCTCAGCTGAACTGCTGCTCAAAAGCCTGAATGCTTAACCAGCCAAATGCTTAACCAGCCAAATGCTTCTAGTTTCTGGTCTTCACGCCTTATATACCTTTCTGCTTTCTACCATCACTCCCTAGGATTAAAGGCTTGCTTCCTGGGATTAAAGGCTTGAGTCACCATGCCTGACTGTTTCCAATGTGGCCTTGAACTCACAGAGATCCCAGATGGATTTCTGCCTCTGGAATGCTAGGATTAAAGGCGTATGCTATCACTGCCTAACTAGTGGCTTTTCTGTTCTCTGACCCCAGATAAGTCTATTAAGGTATACAATATTTTGGGGAACACAATACCACCACACCAACGTGTACTATTTCTATTGAATCATACTCAATGAGTGCATACCTCTTAAGCCTAGAGCTTGGTGAATTCTCACACACGTGTATACCCATGTAACTACCAGACAGGTTGAGAGGTAGAACACCTCTCAAATCTCAGGATGGCTGTTTGGCCTTCTTCCGGGCTTCAGCATAGAGTACTCATTTAAATCATAGTACATCAAAGAGCCTGCCATGTCATTTTGAGTTTTTGTTGCTGATGCTGGGAAATGAAGATGCAGTGAAACAGATGGACTCAATGCCCTCTCTCCATGAATGTCTGTAAACGTGAGAAAGACAGGTCAGGTTTCTGTCTGTGTGGGCTCATCACAGAACATGGCTGGTCTTCTCCTGGGGTCCAGCTAACCTAAGGCTCACTGTCATATGGGTTTGGGAGATGATGCCTTAGATAACACTTTGTGTTGTTCTCTGTTCCCAACTTCGTTTGTATTGTTTCCCCTTTGAAGACCATGACAGAATTGTAGTGAATTAGATGATACAAATGGGTTTATTATTATATTTTATTAGTGTGTGTGTGTGTGTGTGTGTGTGTGTGTGTGTGTGTGTGTGTGTGAGAGAGAGAGAGAGAGAGAGAGAGAGAGAGAGAGAGAGAGAGAGAGACAGAGAGAGAGAGAGAGAGAGAGAGTGTTTTAATAATTTTATTTTAGGGCATTAATCCAGATGAGGATTGGGTTGCATGACTTTTCCTGTGGAGATGTGAGTAAACCTGTGTTCAGCCCACAAGGGTCACTAATGACAGACTGGAGAAATGGTTTCGTCCAAGTTTATTTTAGTGGAAGTAGGATCACTGAACTTAGTGGAAGTGGGATCATTGGACTCAGTTGCAGGAAGCTGAGTGAGGTTCCAGGAATGTGGCTGACTCAAAGGCTGTATTAATGAAGAGCCCCACCCAGCATGGGTGAGGACTCATGAGAGCTGCAGCATGGGTGAGGACTCATGAGAGCTTCCTGCAGAACTTGCCTGTGGCTCAGCAGGTTGGAGAGTCTGCTCTTCCCAGCAAGTGTGTGCTAATTTATAACCTTAACAAGAGGTCTTGCAAATCCAGTGACTTTTAGAGCCGTGTGCATTTCATCTGTATCTTGAGTCCTTAGACACCTGTCTTCTGGAAGGAGGGTTTCAGCCCAGGGGAAATAGCCACACAGCACAAGGTGGAGCACCATTATTCATCATGTAGCGTGAGATCTCACAAATTTCAAAAGTAGTCCTAAGAGGTGGCTTGTATATCTGATAGATCAGATATGCCTGGGAGGATACTATCAACTCTTCATATTGTGAACTATGAAAAGCAGAATATGAACTATATAATCCATGAGGGCACACCTGCTAGCCCTTGAATAGAATGAGGAGTGTTACCAATCCTAGTATAGAGAACAGTGCTTAAAACCTTACCTCTACTCAAAAAGAGAAGAGATTATTTTATGTAGTCACGGATCACTATCCCTAGAGGTGTTTAAATGTGACACCCAGTGTCACAGGATAAAAAAAATAGTTTATTTTGATTAAACAGTGATCTCAAACTTTTCTGTTTTGAAGCAATCATACACAAGTGTTAACACAGAATGCAATGCAGTATTGACTCATTATTTCACTAATTTTGTCCTTAGAATATCTGAAGATGTTACATCCAGGTAGCACAAGGATCCAGAAAAAGTATTTGTGTGTGTGCACCTGCTGCTTCTGAAGACACTTCCCCTGTATCGAAACTTTACTTTGATTCTTCTGGAGCACAATGACAGAGAGTTCGTTGAGGCACAAAAGACAGGGTCTGATGAGGGCATGGCCCTTCCTTTAGCTTCTCTGAAACACAGTGATCTTAAAGCTCATGTTTTTTTCTCCTGATGTTTGCTCAACAGTACGATTCTTCATTAGTCCAACGGTCCTGGATCCTGGGGCTGTTCTGTCTGTCTTCGTAGGGAAGCATGTGACAGACAGCTTGCTTTTGATACAGATTTTATAAATCTGGAGCCTTCTAGCTGATGTGGGAATTAGAGTCTCATCATTTTTTTTTTTAACTATACATGGTGTACAAACCATGAAATACATATTATAGTTTAGTTCCACCGGAAAAAAAGATATAAAAATTGGCATCATTTCTTAAAGAAATATAATTACAGTCTTTTAAAGTCTATTTGCTCACCACAAGACTAGAAAAATTCTATTCTTAATGGCACACTGGGTGAACTCCAATGCCAAGCTGGAGTGTTCAAAAGCATCCTATGACATAAGATTAACATTATTTTAAAAAATTAAAACATCATGGCAGGCAAGCTAAGAAGCATAGAAAAGGCAGGGTTTCTCCTTGGGGCATCAATACTAATGACTAATAGAAGAGAGCTGAGGGTTTCTGAGTTATAACTTTCTCCTTAATATTTTATAACTTAAGACTCTTTGTTAATGCTGAACCATTTTGTGACCATCATACTTTTATATTATTCAAACGATATAAATTAGCATATAAGTAGAGCTGGACACTCATGGTTGACCAATGTGTATATTTGTGTGGGGAGGTGGGGGCTTAGTATAAAGGGTGGTCATTATAGTGCCTGGAATCTTGTGCTGGGTTACCTCTGGGTCAGTCTCTGACCTTGGACTCTCAGAGGAAACATAGGACATCTCATCTTAAAGTAAGGTTCTGACCTGCACACGAGGAGATGTGGGATAAATAATTGAAGCTGCTTTTATGAAAATCACCACACAGCAGGAAAAGAACAAAGAATCTTTCCTGAGAAGAAAAAAACAACCAAAACACACAGTGAGAGATTCACGGAAAAAATAGGAAGGCAAGCCATCATATGCAGTAGCTTGAGGACGTGAACAGCATTTAAAAAGGTTGCTGGCCATTTACAATGGGCTTTCCCTTTGACATAATGTAGTGATGTTTTTATAAATCCTGGTATCTATTTCTATCCTGGTGAGGAACTTAGTAATGTGAAGCCAGCATACTGTGCACATGCACGAGAAATCTTCAGGCTTCATCAAGTCACTTAGTCATAGACTATCTGCTATTAAAATGGATTGTCCATGCTTCAGAAATATATTTTCTGTACTTTTCAATAAAAGACAATATAGAGGGTGTTACATGATATACGGTGTTACATAGAGTAGTACCGTGCCTAATTTTTAGGTCTGTGTATGTCCAGGCATACATAATGGTTAGGTTAAGTTATATGCACTTAGAATTTTCTATATGCAAGGCACTGCTTGCACTTCCTTAAATCTGTACATCTTAAACATGTTTTCCTTAATAGTTAGATGAAGCATGCCCCATCATGACCCTCAGTTTATGGTATTGTCATCAAGGAAAAGAGTGGTTAGTAGCTTAATTTTTGTAAACTAGAGCCATTCAATATTTTGATTATTAGGTTAGCTTAGAACATGACTTGAACATAGGTGTCATTAAGTTATTGTGACCACCACCACCACCACCACCACCACCACCACCACCACATCAACCTTATAAAAAACTGACCCAGTTCACATTCCTGGAAGGTAGTTGCATGTTCTGGCATCCAACGAACACCAGCTAACCAAGGTGTATATTGAAACACTACAACGATGGCTAATTTATGGACAGGCATGGAAAAGTCTCTGGTTAATTAGATGTTGACATCAGCATTGCCAACGCATCTTCATTGTGCAATTGCCATGCAGAGGTGAATGCAGGTGGCAGGTGGCTGAAGGCAAGGTGGCTTTTGGTCTTCACTTGATGAGCACAGGAGTCTTTGTTCATTACATTGAACAAATACTTATGCATGGAGAGTCAAGGAAGTTCACAGGCCAGAGTTCATCTACTCTTTGTGTACCTGACCGTGATTTGCCTATGGCAACAGAAGAGAGGCAGAGATGCATGCTGAGTAGCTCAGGGATTGTGAGGCTTCATTCAAGCTCGATTCCTTTTATTTTAGTCACACAGTATGGAGTAGGTTTTTAAAAATACCATACAAAGTTATAAGATAAATAACAAGAGTAAAATAAAGGCTAACTACTTATACTTTTTTTTGTCAACTTGACACAAACCTAGATATATCTGAGGATAGAGAACTCCAACTGAGAGAATACCTCATCACATGTGCCTGTGGGCAAGCCTGTGAGGTATTTTCTTGTTTTTAAATACAATATATTTTGGTTATAGTCTTTACACTTCCCCAACTCCTTCCAGATCCTCTCTACTTCTCTATCTGCTCAACTTCATGTTCTCTCTCTCTCTCTCTCTCTCTCTCTCTCTCTCTCTCTCTCTCTCTCTCTCTCTCTCTCTCCCTCCCTCCCTCCCTAAAAATTAAGATTCAAAACAAACCACCCAATAATACAAAAACTATCAAACAAACCAAACCAAACCAAACCAAAAAGTGCACAAAAAATATGGAGTCTTGTTGTTCGAAATCTAAATGGTCTTGTAATTAAAAATCCTGGACCCTGATATTGGGGTAAAGGCTGAAAGATCAGAGAGACAAATGAACAAGCCACCACCACGTATCACCTCTAGGATTCCTCAGCCTGAAAAGGCCTCTAGCTGAAGGGGACGCTTCTGCTGAAAGCCTTTAGTTCCTGTCTCCTCGCGCCTGATATACCTTTCTCCACCCAGCCATCACTTCCTGGGATTAAAGGTGTGTGTTTCCCAGTACTGGGATTAAAGGTGTGTACCACCACTGCCTGGCTCTGTTTTCTTTCCTAGACTAAATCAATCTCATGTAGTCCAGGGTGGCTTTGAACTCCCAGAGATCCAGATGGATCTCTGCCTCCTGAGTGCTACAATTAAAAGTGTGTGCCACCACTGCCTGGCCTCTATGTTTAATCTAGTGGCTCGTTCTGTTCTCTGATCTTCAGGCAAGTTTTATTAGGGTACACAATATATCACCACAGAGTCTCTTTTATGTTGGCCCATCACTTCTGATCACAGAGCCTTCTCTTGAGTGTTGCTGATACACTCAAAGACCCTTGATTGGAGAAAGCTTATTTCCCTTGATTGGAAAATATCAACTGTGAATAGTATCTTCTTGGTTGGGGGAGAGGCTTTGAGCCCAAATCCTTCTCTCTGTGCTGGAATTTTGTCCAATTGGAACTTGTGCAGACCTTGTGTGTGTGTCCACAGTCTTTTTAAGTGCATAATATGCATCAGTCCAGTTGTATCTGGAACATACTGTTTCCTTGAAGTCATCCACCACCTCTAGTTCTTACAATCTTATTTTACTCCTTTTTTGCATAAATCCATAAATCTTGAAGAGAGGGATTTGATAGACATCCCGTTTAGGGCTGAGTGTTTCAAGTCTCTCACTCTGCACAGTGTCCAGTTGTGAGTCTCTATATTAATTCCCATTGACTTCAAGAAGACTATCTTACGATGTTTGAGTGATGCAATGATCTATGGGTACACCAATATGTCATTAGGAGTCATTTTATTGCTATGTTCCTTTAACAAAAGATTGCTAGGTTTCTTCTAGTCTAGTCTCAAGTTCTTGGCCACTTTAAGAATGTCATATATGGGTTCTATCTCATGGAGTGGTTCTTAAAAATAAAATTAAAAAAGTGATTGGTTATTCCTGTAACATTTGTCCCACCATTGCACCATTATGTCTTATAGGAAGGTCACTGCTTTAGGTCTCAGTATTTGTAGCTGGATGATATTGATTATTAATTTTCTCTAAAGTAGCATGTAATGTATCTTCCAGAACCATGAATGCTAGTTAGTAGTTTTGAAGATTCTAGTTGGGCATCAGCTTGATTTCTCTGTGTTTCATGATGTAAGTGTCTTCAGCAATAGTGCTGTATCATTAGGTTGTAGAGGGTAACCAGTACTATTGATTAATAGTCTGTTATGTTTGGAAGTGTCTATAGGACCCTTTTGGCCGATAACTCAACAAGATTTAACCAATTCCTGGTACTGAAGGTTTTACTTGGTGGCATAAGATGTCTAGTTGGGGCATTCACTGTCTGTGTAGTGACTTCATTTAATTTCTTTGATACATGTGTATCTTGTATGTAACTTCTACAGGAGTAGGTTTCCATATAGCTTTGTATAAGGCCTTCACTGTTAGTTGTCGCTCCTTTATTCTGCCCTTACATTCCACTCCCCGTTTAGTCCTTTTTCCTAGTCTTGCATTTATCTTCTTATAACATTGTATCCGATTTCCTCTTCCTTGAAAAACTCCCTTTATCCTTCCTGACCCCTAACTAGTTACCTAACCCTGTGGTTATTCTGATTGAAACCCACATATCTAAAGATTTAAAGCTAACAAGAGAAAACATGTGATATTTGTCTTTTGGGATCTGTGTTGCTTTACTCAGGATGATTGCTTATAACTTCATCTATTTACCTACAAATTTCATTTTTCTTACTACTTGAATAATATTACATTGTTTAAATGTATCACATATTCCTTATCCATTTATCAGTTAATGGGCATCTAGGTGGTTTCCAGTTTGTGGCTATTATGAACAGAATAGCAGTGAACATGGATGAGCAAGTAAGTAAGATGTAAAGACCTCTGGATAGATGCCCAAGAGTGGTACAGATGGATCTTGTGGTAGGTTAATTTTCAGGTTTTTGAGGAACCTCCACACTGACTTCCACAGTGGTTAAATCAGTTTGGATTCTATAATGAAAAATGTTCTGTGTGGCGTTTTCTTGATCAGTGTAGAAGGGCTCAGCCCTCTGTGAAGTGAAGTTACCTCTAAACAGTTGGTAATGGGGTGTGAAGAGCCAGACTGAGCAATC
Source organism: Peromyscus leucopus (assembly GCF_004664715.2). Taxonomy (NCBI): domain Eukaryota; kingdom Metazoa; phylum Chordata; class Mammalia; order Rodentia; family Cricetidae; genus Peromyscus; species Peromyscus leucopus. Next base: position 87,562,521 of record NC_051071.1, on the reverse strand, counting down.
TAGGAAGGAGCAAGTCAGTAAACAGCATTCCTCCATGGCTTCTACTCCAGTTTCTGCCTTGTATTCCTACCCTGACTTCTCTCACTGATGGAATGTGTTATAAGAAGAAATAAACTCTTTCCAACCCAAGTTGCTTTTGGTCATAGTATTTTGTCATAGGAATAAAAGCCCTAACTAGTACACCATTAGTGCTAAGGGATATTCTTACATAAAACTTTGAATTAGGCCGGGCGGTGGTGGCGCACGCCTTTAATCCCAGCACTCGGGAGGCAGAGCCAGGTGGATCTCTGTGAGTTCGAGGCCAGCCTGGGCTACCAAGTGAGCTCCAGGAAAGGCGCAAAGCTACACAGAGAAACCCTGTCTCGAAAAACCAAAAACCAAAAAACAAAAAACTTTGAATTAAAGAGAATTTTTTTGTTTTTTTCCATTTCATTGTGAGCATTGTAAGATATACATGCTTTTTCAATTTTAAGAATGGAAGAAAATTTCATGATCTAAAGTTTTTAGTTCACTATGATAATGATGATGATGGTGATGGTGATGGTGGTGATGGTGGTGATGGTGATGATGATGGTGGTACTTTTGTTCTGAGTACTGCTGATGATTTTAGTGTTATGAAATCCAGTTCACTAAATAAAACTTAAACATCAGAAGATAAAGCTTTAATTATTTCTCCAACTGGATGCCGGTTTATATTGGCAAAAATAGCAGTAAAAGCAGATTTTCGTTTTCAGTGGTATGATTTTTCTTTCCAATCCCAGATAGCTTTGAAAACCATCCTTTTTCCTTCATCAGCAGAGCAGATGTATTCTTCCCCCTGTTCTATTCTAAACTGAGCTAAAAGCTTGACAATTCATGAGTAAGTAGCTTGTGGGTATTATTCTTGGATATATGCACCTAAATAGGCTATTTATAATCTAACTAAATCATGTCGTGAGACACATTCTTTCCTGAGAAATGGGGGAAGGCCTACAGGAACTCATGTGAGAAGACAGACATAAACGTATTATATCATTGAGTTCTCTTACGGCATATTTTATGTCTTTTTTCTCTTTATAATCTTGAAGTTGAGGCAATTCAGCATGGAAAAGTAGATTTTGTGGAAGACTGCACTAACTTAAAAATTATGCAGAAATACAGGGTAATGTCAGATGTTTTATTTTGGGAGAAAAAAATGCAACAATAAAATCTAGGTGTTTGTTGAGCTACATAGAAGACTTTCTTATCCCTCTCCACGCTGCAGCCTTAAGGCCCTAAGGAGATATTTAAAGATCATAGGTAAGATGAGTCTCAGATCTTATCTTCAAATGGTAATTAATCTCAAACCTGAAGTTTAACACTCCAAGCAAACAACCATTATCTTTATTCCAAATCAATTATTTTTGTCCTTATTAATATTAATGTTATCAACATTTCCCTAATGGACTAGTATCAGTACCTATTTTGACATCTTTATCTCTTAAATGGCACATTCACCTAATTGTGTAATTCCTGCTTGGACCACATCCTCTAATTCCACAGCCAGGACTCAGTTCAGGACCACTCTGCTTCATGCCTGACTTGGACTAGAGGCCGCCTGCTGCCATCTTTCCTCTCTCCTCGATATAAATGGCTTGGTGCAGAAATCTCCAGCTTCCGATCACCAATGATTCCTTCTATCCCCAGAACTGACAGCAGACTATGTCTCAGCTTAGGCCTTAGAAGGCACTGCCCATGTCTCTGACAGCACTTCTTCCATTTGGGAAGCAAGCCTGTGCCTCAGCCAAACTAGATCTTCCCTGTTTCCTGAAGAGGCACCACATTTCTTGACTTTGAGGTAGCCTTGATTTCTATCTTTTTTTTCCTGTTTGAAGTCCTATTTGCCCATGTATGCCAGTATTCAATTCTCCATATCCCAACGTAGATAGTCCCCATTCCCTATGAAGCTGCATCGGCCTTTTATGCTTTCTGTAAAGCTGCTTTTGTTATAATCAGTGTTTCATTTTATGACACTCATTTCATTGCCCCTTTCTTATCCTCATGCACAGTATCCAGCTTCTTTTTACAAAGTGATAGGGCTGGAGAGTGAGGCTGTGTTTTCATCACCCTAGACACCTCACAGGCATGTATATGATCAATCTTCCCTTAGCATATTAAAGGCAAATCTCAAACTGCAGCCTGAGCTCATGAGCTCCTCACAAGGCAAGCTCTTCAAGGACACAGTGATTTCCTAATTAGTGAGGTGAAGAGTCTCTGTCTGAAAATTTAACTCAGAAAACTGCAATGCCTTTGTAGGGGCCCTGGAGACTGGACTTGTGGTTTTCCCTCTCTGTTGTAGTTGTTATAATCCGTTTCATCTAGTACTCTTCTTGTGATGCACGGCTTGTCACTTGAACGATGGCAGAGACTTGGAGGGTCAGGAAACGCGTGCTTGAATGTATTTCACCACCCACTGTAAGGCCTGAATACATGTGTGGGCACACCTAGAGTGAGTCTTACTGCAGTGCAGGCCAGGGCCATCATGGCAATATTTGTTCAATGGGTAAAGAATATCTCAGAATGTGAGTGTCTAAGCTTTGGGCTAGTTGTTGAGATGCTTTTAAGAGTAAACAGCAAATATTTACTACAATTTCTCTTTGCATTTCCCTCTAAGAACTTTGAAATTTTTGAAATGTTAAAGGACAAAACTCTGCTCCACGATATCCCTTATTTATTTTGCATGATGACTTTGGCCACACTGTCTCATATTCATGGTTCTAAGACTGTGCTTGAGGATAGATGAGAAGGCCATCTGCAGTGAGCACCAGAGTGCACTTCTCACAGTGTGTGGTGGGGGACCACTGAGAGTTCCTTACATCCTTACAGGAGATCTGCAGGCTCAATGCTATCTTATGATATTTCCATTGGCCATTTTCATATCTGCTCTTTCGTGAGTTTGCGATGAAGCCTTCTAGAGATAATCCATCTCTGACATCACAAGAGACCAAATGCAAAAGCAAGTGTGAGGGTCTAGCTGCTTTCTATTAAACCAGAAACCTGCAAACACAAAACAGTACCAAAGTTCTCACTACTTTTTAATTTTTTGAGACAAGGTTTCTCTGTGTAGTTTTGCATCTTTCCTGGAACTCACTTTGTAGACCAGGCTGGCCTCGAACTCACAGAGATCCGCCTGCCTCTGCCTCCCCAGTGCTGCTGGGATTAAAGGCATGCACCACCACCACCTGGCTCTCACTACTTTTTCAAGTATTGCTTTCAAGACTGGGGTCGTGGCTCAGTAGCAGAGTGCTTATGTAGATTCATGAAGCCGTAGGTTCAGTCCCCAGTACGAAAAAGAAAAAAAATCTCTTTGAAATGAAAACACTTTGAAAAAATAAAACTCAATTTTTTCTTAGCATTTTATGTATTTCTTATGGTTATTTCAACTAATGGATATTCTTTGAAACAAATCTAAGTCAAATTTCAAATGCAGCAAAACTGAAGGATGCGATGGTCACACATAGACAATGCTCTTGGTGCCAAATTAAAACTCTGTTGTCATTAAACAGATCATCTAGTTTTATGTGTGAAATTTATGTTATTTTTACATTGTGATAATATTAGGCACAGCAGTTAATTCCACTTTCATGATGTTTAAAACCATTCATACAAGAATTGCCTCTTGATCTTGAAAATAAGTGATTGTTCTTATTGAAATGGAAATAAATATTTAAGTGAAATACATTCTGCTTTGCCATCATATTTCAGAATTACCTTTTTTTGAGTTTTTGATCATTGAATTCCAGGATATGGCTGTTGTTTAGTTCCTGAAAATGATCTTAGTACTCTGACATAATGGCAACAAGCTTTCCCAGGGGACTCTTTTCAAACAATCTAGCGATGATTGCTTGAAGTTCCCTGAGCCACATCACTTTTTTTCTGGGTTAAAATTTATGGATGGAAGTCTTTTCTGGATACAAAGCAAATAGGAATAAAGGATAAATAGTATCTATTATGTATGCCACTTTATTGCAAATAAGTATATATTAATTATGAATTACACTTTATTAAAATATGTTTTTAAAAGATTTTTAAAAATACATGTTAATTTTGTGCATAGATGTTTATGTATAATAACATTAGAAACCACAAAGTACTCCTTGTTTCTATTTACATAGCATGTAGGCTCACAAATATGTCTTTGAATGAACACTAGGGCCATGATGTTTCCGTGAGCTGAATGTTTGAGCTTAGCGAAAGGAGTGGCTGGGAGGGCTAGAGGATCAAGGTCTGTGGTTAGGTAAGACAGGTATGCCAAACATACACACGTTTTTGAAACTTAGAAATCCAACAAGAAGAAATTATAGTTTAAAATGCCCCCAAGTAATTCATAGTTACAGAAAACAAAGATTTGAATAAATTATACTTTAGTGGTAACTGCAGCACTTTATTATTCTTTGAACTAACACATGATCATTGTTCACAGGGCTGCAGTGTGAATACCTGAATTAACACATGATGGCTGTTCACAGGGCTACATTGTGAATACTTGAACTAACACATGATGGTTGTTCACAGGGCTGCAGTGTGGATACTTGAACTAACATATGATGGTTGTTCATAGGGGGCAGTGTGAATACCTGAACTAACACATAATGGCTGTTCACAGGGCTGCAGTGTGAATACTTGAACTAACATATGATGGTTGTTCATAGGGGGCAGTGTGAATACCTGAACTAACACATGATGGCTGTTCACAGGGCTGCAGTGTGAATACCTGAACTAACACATGATGGCTGTTCACAGGGCTGCAGTGTGAATACCTGAACTAACACATGGTGGCTGTTCACAGGGCTGTAGTGTGAATACCTGAACTAACACATAATGGTTGTTCACAGGGCTGCAGTGTGAATACCTGAATTAACACATGGTGGCTGTTCACAGGGCTGCAGTGTGAATGACTTGGTACACACTCACAACATGTTTGACTTGTCAGGAAATTAATCTGTACGTCTCTTTGAACATTTACCATTTCTTCCTGCTGAGAGTGTTGGAACCCTTTTCCAGTTCTTGATAAAATCTATAACGAGCCATTGTAAACTACACTGTGCTGTAGTAGACAAGCTGCTTAAACTGTGGGTTACATCCCCACATGCATGTGGGGGGGGTCACATAAACTGAGGGTGAAGTTGTACAAAGACAGCAGTAGTGAAAGCGTTCTCATCATGCATGGACCCACGGTGAACTGAAAATCAAATGCAGCGTGTCTGAGTTGCTTCAGGCACATGTTATACCATGTGAGTTGTCTGTAGCTTCAGATGCAAACACGGCATGGGGATCTGCACTATGTACACTGTCACGCCACGCAGTTCCAGTGACTTTTACTGTATGTAGAAAGTTTTCTGCTCTTCCAGAATGTAATGGTTTACTTACGGAAAATAGATTTCTAACATTCATTACTGTGATTTCTCGGTACCCAAGAGTCAAATTAGTATGTCTTTGGATTGTATTATTAGAATATCTGATTTTTCAAAAATTACTGTTTGAATTGATGACTTAAACTTTATTAAAAAAATCATCATGAAATGGGAGATGGGGAAGTGGCTCATTCAGTGAAACATATGCCTTACAAGTATGAGGACCCAAGATCGATCCCTGGGACCCACATCAAATTCTGGTGCAGTGGTACATGCTTGTAACCATGGTAATGGAGAGAGATAGGTGTATCCCTGGAAGCTTACTGGCCAGCCATCACATCTGACTTGTAGAATGTCCCAGCCAATGAGAGACTTCGTCTCAAACCAAAGGTGGAAGGCACTTTTGGATGGACATCTAAAGTTGTCCTCTGACCTCCACATGCACACGTGTTTACCACCCACACACATGTATGTGCACACACTCATACACCTGAAAAAATCATTAAATAAATTCTGGCTTGGAGAACAGAATTCTAACAATTTCTGAAATGCCCCTTAATGTACTCCTGTCATTTTATATTATGTATTCATATAATACATCATTCTCAGCCTCAAGGATTATAGAATTAAAATATTGATCAACTGAAAAAATGATGACTGCTCTGACATGCAGGATTGGATATCCAGTCAAGACATTTCTTTATTGGGTAAAAATAAGCAAGCAGTTCCATCTCATCAGTATGAAAAAAATTATGATTTATTTTTACATGTATTGGTTTGTATGCTTATTTTATATGTATCTGATAAAAAAAGCTATGAAAGGTAAATGTTTAAGAAGTCCTGGTCTAGAAGAGTCAAACTTATTCCTCTAGTTGTCAATCTCTCTCTCTCTCTCTCTCTCTCTCTCTCTCTCTCTCTCTCTCTCTCTCTCCTCCAGGGACCACTATTCTACTGTCTTCTTCTGAGATCAACATTTTTAGCTTTTATGGCTAAGGTTACAAATCTTTTAATGTCTTTCCACTGTCTGTGGACAAAATCTGCCTTTGCATCACATATGAATTCTTTCCATTTGGGCTCTAGCTCCATAATCAACCGAACCGCTTCTCATGGCCTCATTGACCTCTCCCTGCTCAATGCTTGAGTTTTAGGCATATCCAAGTTTTCACCTCTTGCCACATCCTTGTTTTGTGTATGTTCTTTGTAACCTGAAATGTCTCTTCCTTCTTCTGTCAGGAAGAACTGTTGGGAATAGAAGATGGGCTCGTGAGGCTGATGGGTGGTAGTGGTTTGTGCAGCGCTGACTGGCTCTCTCTTGACTGGGCTGCTTTACAGCTTTGCAGTGGTAGAAGATGAATTGGTGGGAACTGATGATAACCCAAAAGGTTTCTGTTCATAGTTATGGGAATGATTTGAGCATATGAATCTGTGTAAGTCAAATAAAATACTTGATAGATCCTACATGTGAGCAAAAGAAATGAGTTTAACTTTTGAAAATGATATTTTCACACCTGCCTTTCTGAGCTTCCATATATAAACCCTCTACTCCTCTTTAGAATATAGTGACAATACCACCTCCCTAGTGTGACATTCTCCACTCCCCTGAGCAAAATTAGCCTTGTGTCTCATAATGCCGCTGTTGCACTTTTAATTTCCCCTTTTCTAGGGCATTTGCCAAATTTTGTATACCTAGACTTCCCTTTTCCCATAAGAGAAAACATTTTGTCTGTCTATCACCTCCCCCTTCTCTGAGAGCACAGCGCAGGGATGCAGATATTTGCACTGTTCTGGAGGAAGTTATCGAGGAAGGAGAGCACGTTTCAGTGTCTGTTGGATCAGGAGAAGTTGGCTGGACAGAGTGAAACCCAGATATTTCACTTGCTATGAAAAGTGTAGTTTAGCGTGATGGTGAAGGGAGTGATGGAGAAGGTGAAGGGCATCAGAACGACCTAGAAGACACATGCCCAGCGCTGGGACCTGGAGCCTGGTAGTGTGGCTTCTTTCCAGATCTGCTGTAGTAGAGACATTTTTCTTCTGTCATACTTGATGCATTCGTAAATTAGGGCTAATAATTAATGTAATTACCAAGACAGAAGAATTCCCACAATGGGATGTTTGAGGCAAAAGTGTACAGGAAGCAGGCTGACTTGGCTCATTTGTCAATGAGTGGGCATGGGAGACACTCAGAATAAATACAGCTTGAACGAAAGCTAAAGAAATGGCTTGAATCATCACCACGTATTTAGAACCATCTTCCACAGTGATTTGCCTTCCTCCCACATCCTTCCCATTCAATGATTATTTATTTGTGAACTTGTGAAATGAGTTTTTGACAACAAAAACGACTATTAGAATGAAGAGATAGACTGCCCCTCCCCCACAAGATTCTGCACACGATTAAACTGAATTGTGTTTGGATACCTAAGGATTCCAGTGTATTTCCAAATCCCTGGAAGGTTTTACTGAAGCAAAGAAACATTTCAAATATTTATTGGCAAATAGGCCATTTACAGATAAGACTTTAAAAAAATCAACAGTAAATGCTCAATTTATGTCTTGGCAGGTGAGAGAACCAAAACTATTTACTAACACGGTTCATCGGTGTTTCCATGACAACAGAGGCCAGTTCCTGTCAGCCCAGAGTGGCTTTGCCAGTTGACTTCAGCAGTGAACTCTGTGTGATGTTGCCAAATGTCTGGCTTCTGTGTTTCCTCTTCCAAGCAATTGTTTCTTACTCTGCATGCTAATGAGCAGTCTACAAAGGCTGTGGTTCAGTGCCACTGAAGCCAGCACCCAGGATCGGATGTGGAAAACTAGGGACTAGCTTGCCTGGAGTGAATTTGAAAACACATGTAATTGGATTTCACATTCTCTAACTAGTCATGCCAGTGCTGTATTAATAATTTTACCCTGCTATTATTAGGCAGCCGGGCCCGAATGAGAAATGGCGGCACATCCGTTATCTTTGAATCAGCTGCATTTTCAGAAGGGCTTGCTGCCTTTAGCTGGTTAACAGCATCATGTAAATCTAAATGACTGTGCACATGCATGTCAGCCCCCAAAGAAAATTGCAATCCAAATGCTTTTTTTGCTTTTGAAAAATATTCATCTATTGATCTCTGTGATGCAGAGAGAAAGCAGCTGCCGGCGACGCCAGCTGAGGGATTCAAAACGAGAGAAAAGAAAAAAGAGAAGCATTTGAGAGAGGAAAAAGCTAAGCATTTTCTGCTTTTTAAAAAATGTAGAGGAACTGAGATTTTAATTTCTGATCATGTGCTCATCACCACTGTGCATGACTGACATGCCCTTTGTCTGTGTCCTCCCTACCCCTGAAAGCAGAGAGAGGGTCAGAGTTGGAATTAGGTTTCCTCCATGGCAGAACTTCTTTGAGCAGAGTGTTTTCTACACTGCCTTCCTGACAGCCAGTCTAGGGCCTGGCACCTACTGAGTACTCAATAAATATTTAATGAGCTCAGTGAAACTGGGATCCATGCAAGGAGCTGCTTGCATTTAAGCCTGCTGCATTTCCTGGAAGAAGCCTCTGGCCTCCTCCCTTTGTTGAGGAGCAGGACAGCCCATTGCCATGACTCTCACTGTTCTCTGTGCACAAGCTCTGTGGCAGCTCCAGGTGCCTGCTCCCAGCACCTCTCAAAGGTGGCTCTTTGCATTAATGTGTTATTTTTTCCCCAAATTATAGAACTAGATAGTAGCTTTTTATAGACTATTTTACCACTGCTTTTATCTTTAATTTTGTTATTATTGTTTGTATATGTTCAGGAATGTGGACCTGTATGTGGGTCTGCCCACGTGTAAGTACGCATGCACACATATGCATGTGGAGGTCAGAGGTCTGTAGCAGGTGCTCGCCACCTTAGTTTTTTTTTTTTTTTTTTGAGACAGGGTCTCTCACTGAACCTGACACTATTCAGTTGGCTAAACTGACTGGCCAGCTAGCCCCAGGGACTCTGCTGTTTCTGTTCTCCCAGTACTGGGGTCATGGGTGTGTGCTAACTGGATTTTTACATGGGTATTTGGACTCTGCACTCAGGATCTCATGCATGTATTGAAAGTATTTTTATCAACAGGACCTCATTGTTCACCAACTCCAGAAGAAGCAATTCATTCCTGGAACTGGGCTTTCTGTTAGACTGTGGCGTCTAATAGGTGCACTGTTGGCCTGTCATATGGTTTCATGGTTTCTCCTCCCTCCCTCCCTCCCTCCCTCCCTCCCTCCCTCCCTCCCTCCCTCTCTCTCTCTCTCTCTCTCTCTCTCTCTCTCTCTCTCTCTCTCTCTCGTGTGTGTGTGTGTGTGTGTGTGTGTATGTGTGCACGCTCACATCTGTGTATTTTATATAAAGAATCATATACAGTCATGAGTTTCCTATCTCCTTTTTTAAAAGCTCTTTAGTGTTATTTTCCCCCCACCATAGCATTTTTTGACACAAAATGTCTATGAGTGGGTAACTTACAGTCTCATGCTTTAAACTTTTTATGGAATTGGTTAAAAATTCTTCAGAATTACACTATATGCCCTTGTTATCTTTTTAAAAATTATCCTTTCCAACCTCACACCCCTGCTTAGCTTATACTTTAAAATTTTTATTTCTCCTCTGAAGATGTCACATGTTTTCTGTGGGGAGAAAGACTTACACTCTTTGCTGTCAATATCGGAATCAGCAGACACATGGCTATTATACAGCAACCCCAAATTCCAGACAATGGAAAGACAAATATGAACTGGCATCCTGAGATAATTATTCATGGGTATTCCACAGCTTTGAAGGGAGGAATGCTGAGAAAGCTCTAGAATTATCTTTAACATTAAGTGTGGAAGCTACTCTAGAAACAGTAACTATTTCACATTGTTCTAGATTTTATCTCATTGTATAAGACTTTTATTACATTTATTTCTGCATCATATCAGATTCTAGAAAACAAATGTCACTCACCTGTCTTAAGGATACCATTCTTAGGGTGTATCCCTTTTGCTCTTTGAAAATTCTGAACTAATTGAGTGATTTTATAGGAATTTTAAAAAGAGGACTGTTCATGTTCATGAATGAGGTTTAGGATTCAAACTTAATTCTTACATTAATGGCACAACCCTGCACAGTTAAGTCTTTCTTAACTGTGTGCATTAAGAAGGTGACCTTGAAGCCGGGCAGTGGTGGTGCATGCCTTTAATCCCAGCACTCGGGAGGCAGAGGCAGGTGGATCTCTGTGAGTTCGAGGCCAGTCTGGTCTCCAAAGCGAGTTCCAGGAAAGGCGCAAAGCTACACAGAGAAACCCTGTGTCGAAAACAAAACAAAAAAAACAAAACAAAACAAAAAGGTGACCTTGATTGTGATTTTTTTTGACAAGTTTAGTGACAAAGCAAGGAGAATCATTGCACCTTTAAAACCCTTTACAAATATTAAATAATTAATCCTCATAAACTCTTAGAGGAATATATTATCTCCCTTGAAAGATGGAAATACTGTTTGCCATATAATATTCCAGTCCAACAAATTCATAAGCAGTGGTTAAGGGTAGTATTTCTGCTCTCAAATACTATAATTAAATCCCTTTTCCAGATTCTTCTTTGTAAACAGCGTAACATGATAATTTCTAGTCTTTGCCTTTAGATGACTAGTCTCAATAGTTTAAGAGAAAGAATATCTGGATAACAATGCACAGAGCATCTTAGTCCTTTCGGTTGGCTATAACAAACCACAATTGACTAGGTAATTTGTAAGTGACAGATATTTATCTCTTGCTATTTTGGAAGCTGGATTTTCAAGACAATGGTACCAGCAACACCCATGTGTGCTGGTCCTGATCCCTAGACAGCAGCCACATTATAGTAACCTCGTATGACAGCAGAATGTAAGGTCCTCAGTAGCCTCATTTAGTAGGGCACACTTTCCATTCATGAGGTCTCTGCACTCATGATCGCTTCAAGACTCTATCCTTGCTATTGCCACCTTGAGGTTAGGATTTCCACCTGTGAAATTTGGGGGAACACTTCAGACCTTAGCACGAAGTAAGGAAATAAATTATAATCTGCTAAAACTATGTCTGGGAGCTCATTTTTTCTTTAGATTTTATCTAAGTTCTTCCAATTCCCCTTAGTGTGAACATTTACATGCCTAAAGTGTAAAACAGTCAAATGATTGCTACTACCTTCATTCTGAGAAACAAATTACTGTTATACCACAAATCGACTTAAATTTGAGATTCACACGAAGAGGGTCATGTCTCCCAAGCATCCCACTGGTAGGTTTTCCGGTTTCTTTTCCTATTTTCCTATGGCTTTGGATGGTGTGCTGGGGAGGAGGAGCATGCACTCTTATTTTCTGCCCAGCTTGCTCTCCCTTATCTAGTTCTTGACAGAGAACTTCATGAGAGCCCTCTGCCCACATTCTGCCTTAAACTTTTGGATTTTCACTGTAAGAAAGAGACCAAAAGTGAAAGAGAAAGTTGATAAAATGGTGATTGTTGCACGCAGACCAGACTCTAAGAGTTCAGGAATGCTGCGGCAGGTGACTGAATTAACGCATCATACACTAATGGCAAGATGAGGTAGGCGTCTCTGCAGTGAGGACTAGGTCATAGGAGGTGGCCACTGTTTACGCAGCATCTCCCATGAGCCTGGCAGTGGGATACAGTAAGTTATGGTCTCTGCTTCCGTGGAGTTTCCAGAGCAGGAGCCAAGGAGAGCACAGAAAGACACAAGTGATCTAAAGGACGACAGGATACAAGGGTGAAGGAGAGGGGTGGTCTCTACTCTGGGGAGATTTCCAGGTACCAGATCATGAGGAGCCTTTATGCTGTCTCAGGGAGCTTAAATTTGTTCAGGCAAAAGAAGAAGCCACTGAAAAGCTTAGTAGAAGGAAAGTGTAAGATAGCATTTGGATTTTATGTCTCCCACCCTGGCTACGATGTGGGGGAAGGAGATTAGACACAGAAAAAATGGTTATGATCATTTTAACATAAAATCACATAGAAGAGCCAATTACATTCTCACCAGGAATTATCTTTATTATAAAATTATTTGTGTGTATACAGATAAAGCTGTATGATGATGTTTATGTGAATGGTTTTTATATAGCTATAAAACCTAAAGATTTACAAATTAAGTACCAATCAAATTAAAACAACAATGAAATTCAAATTAATTACATTAAATTAAAAGGATGAGCAGTATATTCTTGAAAAAATACATTTGTGATGTGAAATTTTAGGGTTTACAACTTTATCTTTATATTTAACTTGTTCACTTGACTGCTTTTGAGTATGATGCACCCTGGATAGTTTCCTCACCACAGCTCCTTATTTTTTTTCTTCTCTTTGAGAAACATTGATTTTTTTTTTTTTTTAAGAAACCAATTTCTTATTTTGGTATCTCCCAAGTATAATATTGCGTCATAACATAGATTGTTAAAATACTTTCAACTTCACTATTTGTTATTAGTATTTAGTAAAATATAACTGTTTACTGCTTGACTATTAGCAAGAAATTTGACACATACAAAGTAAGGCATCTACAAAAAATCCCAGCTTACAACAAATACATGATGACGATCCAGCTGTGACATCTGAGTGCGGAACATTTGAACTTTTGCCATAAAGCTATATGTGATCTGAGAACTACAGCATCCATTTTTATGGCTTCTGAACTACTTTGAAACTTAGGTCAGTACCTAAGACCTAAAGAAGTGAGGTCATTGTCTTTAAAAAATACATTTTTTTTATTTTTTAAAATTGTAATAACTTAAGTCCCCTCTTCCCATTCCTCCCTCCCATTCTTTACTTGTCTAGGGTTGAGGCCCCATGAGCTTTCCACCATCCTTGTTAGTATGTCTATTGATAGCATCCTTGTGCAGGTCATGTTTGGCAGTCATGTGATGAGACGTCGTAGTAGCTTCTCTGACATTTCCAGGAGGTGCAATCTCCCTGTCCCTCCAGCTCTTACAATCTTTCGGTCCCACTTCTGTAACACTCCCCGAGCCTTAGGTGGAGGAGTTGTGTTGTAGATGAAGTCCTCACTCTCATCAATGAAATTTGTCTTTCCAACAGACAAAGGCATTTCAGAACACCACAATGAATTAAAATGTGAGGAGCAAGAGAGTGTGGTGCCCAATCCTGACGGGTACCTCTGAAACACAACTCTCTTAATTAGTCAGTTACATTTAACTTTCTAATTTTCTCTGGGCAATTAAAAGAAATAGTATTCTAATATCTGCTATTTTTCATGAGATCAAAGTCTCAATTTATTATAAATAATATAAGGATAGAAAACCCATTCAGTAAATGTCTCATGTGGAATGTATTCTCAAATAAAGAGCTTTTTATTTTTATCATAGGCAAAAGTATTCAGTGTGGATTATAATAGATGTGACTGCCCTACTTTGACTTCAGAAGAAAACTTAATCCATATATTATACAAATATTTATTTGGGTTCCAAACTGCACCAAAGTCAGGGATAGAGGTATGCAGGAAGGAGAAAGTGGGAGCCAGAGAGAGACACAAGACTCCTGTGCTAGGCACCGTTCTTCAGACAACTCTTCATTGCTCCCAAACCCTTTGCTTTGCATTCCTGCTAGTGCCTTTGAGACTTCAGTTCTCATATTTTCCAAGATAGGAAATAATAGAATTAAAGAGGAGGGAAATATAAAAATCACACACTTTTGAATACGTGAAGACGTACTTAACTATCAGAAGGTTTGGCACTCATGTTTTCTTTTCTTTCATATCATAGTAGACAATCAATACAGCCAGAATCATTTTCCTAAAAGATGTATTGCAGGCATTCCTGAGTTTGTACTGTGTTAGGAGCAGAGCAACAATGGAACCAAACTCTCTGCTCTCATGAAGGTTACATGAAAAAAGGGGCACACAAAACAACCAACCAACCAACCAATCAACAAACCAATCAACCAACCAACCAACCAACCAACCAATCAACCAACCAACCAGCCAACCAACCAACCAACCAACCAACCAATCAACCAACCAACCAACCAACCAACCAATCAACCAACCAACCAACCAACCAACCAACCAACCAAGCAATCAACCAACCAACCAACCAACCAACCAACCAAATCAACACCCCCCCACACACACACAAAAGACCTGGTGGCACATGTTCATAACCTCAGTAGATGCAGTAGGAAGCTAAGGTCAGAGGTTCAAGGGTGGCCTGGCTGGCAAAGAAAGTTCTAGTCAAGCCTGAGAACAATAGTGGGACCTTGTTTAAAAAAAATCTGAGGATGCAAGTCAGTGATAAAACATTCACCTAATGTGCGTAAGACCCTAGGTTCAATCTTTAGTAACACAAGGAAAGAAACAAAACAAACTAGAGCATTTTGCATGCTGATAAACCTGTACAGAACAATCGTGCAAGGCTAGATGTTAAGCAGTGGAGAGAGTACTTCCTTAAAGGGAGTTAAGGAGAGGCGGCTTCACTAGAAAGGGAATATTTGAGTCCACACCTGAGAAGGGTTGAGATCAAGTCCCAGCTGTCTGGGGAGGAGTGCTCAGGTGGATGGGACCATCAAAGCCGAGGCCCCGAGGCCAGGGCATGAAGGGAAGGCAGCAAGTGACTGTCAGGAGCCCTAGGGATCAGTGGCAGCTTTTATTCCTTTAATTTTTATTGTTTGTTCTTTTTCATCTACCACATTATTTAGCTGTACCACTTTTGGGCCTATACCCAAAGGACTCTGTATCTTACTACAGAGATTCATGCTCATTCATGTTTATTGTCGCTCTATAATAAAATAGTACCCTGGACAGCATCGATGTCAATTAACTGATGGATGCATAATAGAGAGGCAGCACGTTTGTGCAATAAAATGTTTTTTCAGCCTTTAAGAAAAATGAAATTATTTAAATTCACAGATAAATGGATGGAACTATAAATATTCATCCTGAGTGAGGTTAATGTAGACCCAGAAAGATGAACAGTTGCTGGTTTTCTCTCATGTGATTTTAGCTTTGGCCCTTTAGATAGGTATGCTTTATTTGGAATACCAAAAGAGGTTAGGGAATTAATAAGGAGCCACGGGGCAGGAATATTTTGAGAGAAGGGAGACAGAACACAGTGATATAGAGAAGGAGAGGGAGATGATGGAGCTGGAGGAGTTCAAAGGGATGAAGAGTGGGAGGGAAATGGGGGGGGGAGAAAATATGGCGAGGGGCAACTAAAACTGAAGGCCTGTAGATATGATAGGGTGTAAAGGTAACAGGCAGGTGGGAGAGAAACTTCCACCTATACAGACCTATTTAAAAAAAAAAAAAGAAAACCTTCTACTGAGGAAGCTTTCTAAAATGAATACATATGCACAACTTTAGAAGAATTTAAATGGAGTTACCTTATAATGGTGTGACAATACTCCAACTAGACACTACATACTAGCAAATAAAGGCTCTAGTACCAGAAATGGATCCCTCCCCCACTTTTTTTTGATTTGTTGGCCAATGGACACCCTCACCCACAAGCAGTTCAGGCTATTGCCAGTACTCTTTTCTACCCTTCGGGACTTGGTAGTAAGACACTTTTGTTGAAGACATCACATTCTTGATTCATAAAACTCCTAGTCATAAAACATGTAGAAATCTAGTTGGTGCTCATTTGGAAGCTTCATCCCTACTGGCTGGCCTCCACAGTGTTGGAAGGTACTACTCATGCTACCGGAGGAGAAAAGCAAGCATCAGTCATATCCATCTACAAACCCTGTGCACTACAATAATGCCCGCCCTGGCAAAATATGCCACTGGTGCACATGTGGCATGGATGTTATTGGAGCACTGGCTCCCTGGTTGGATTTAAGGTCTATTTCATGAGATGCAGCTCCTACCTGGCACTCTGTGGGGACGAGAATTTGGCTTTACTCTTTTAAGGGCCACACTTAGGCGATGGCTCTTGAGCAATGCAGACAAAACACCAGTTTTTCCTCTCCTCCTCCCCTCACTCTCCCTGCTCCTCTCTTGCCCATGTAGGAGAGTTCTCCTGGATGTTAACCCCTAATTGGCCAAACCACAAGCACCTAGTACTACAACTTTTGATTGTCAAAGGGTAAACTAAATAAACATCTTTCACATCATAGGCTGTTAATATTCACACACAATTCCTGGCCTGCACTTAAAAAGTATGTGCTGTTTATAAGAAAAGCACAAATTCTCCCTGTGTATTTTTGGAATGAGATATTTCTTTCTTTCTTTCTTTTTTTTTGTTTTGAGACAGGGTTTCTCTGTGTAGCTTTGGAGCGTGTCCTGGAACTCACTGTATAGCCCAGGCTGGCCTCGAACTCACAGAGATCGCCTGCCTCTGCCTCCCTAGTGCTGGGATTAAAGGCATGCACCACCAACACCCAGCTTGGAATGAGATATCTCAAAAAAATAAATTAATTAATTAAAAAAAAAAAAAAGCCTGGGCCCTCAGATTTAAGTGCAGAGCAGTTTATTAGGAGGGGATTTCTGGAAAAATGGAGAGAGTGAGGGTCCAAAGGGAGGGAGACACTAAATGGGGTACTGCCAAACGCTCCATGCTTCAGGCCCTGTCCTGCTCGGCATCTCTGTGAGCCTGTGGACCAGAGCTCCTTAACCTTCCCAGTCTCCACCTTCTGTCAGAGACATTTTCATGTGACCTGGGGTGTAAAGGCTAATAGAGGGTATACAAATTAAATATTCACAATAGTACATTATAAACAAATTTGTTTTAAAACAATACTTTGATATTCATACAATTTTAGAACTTATTAGCTACAAAATCAAATTTACATACTAATGAGATGGATGCATACACTTATTTTCACATGAATAATTAAATCTTAGCTGAATAGTTGATCCTTTAAGACATAGAGCATCTTCAACATTTTTCAGAGGTGAGGCTATTTTGATATTATAGTCATCTATGATGAAAATGCCGCTTTGTAAAAATATGTAGTACAAAGCAACAGAAGTAGACTTAGGACCATTCTGAAATTGCTGAAATTTGTCTTAATGAATTCATTTAATGAAAAAAATTTTATATGCATTGGTGTTTTGCCAGGGGTATTGGGTCCCCTGGCAATAGAGTAACAGACATTGTGAGCTGCCATATGGGTGCTGGGAATTGAACCTGCATCCTCTGGAAGAGCAGTCAGTTCTCTTAATCAATGAAACATCTCTCCAGCCCCCTTAATGATTTTTTTTTAATGAAAAAAGTCACTAATTTAAATAACATTTTTTTTTTGTCTGTCAAGACAGGATCTCACTATGCATATTTGGCTGTCCTAAAACTGACTGTGTAGACCAGACTTGCCTCAAACTCACAAATACCCACCTGCTTCTGCTTCCCAAGTGCTGGGATTAAAGATGTGCACTGCCATGCTCAGCCACAAATAGCAATTTTAAGTCACTCATTCTAACAACACAAGCCAAAGATTGGTTATTTTGATGCTTACATACTTAAAATTAAAAACAGTAGGAAAATAATGTTTTTGTTTCCCATCATTTAACTTATTTTTCTGTAAGAGTAGAAAACTTTGTGTACAGTACAAACACTGCAGGAGTCTCAGGTCACAGGTTCTCAGGTGGGATTTTCATGAATTTACAGCAGGCAGTCTTCAAGGGGTAGAGACAAAAAGCTCAGGGTGGGTAGAGAGAGACAGTAGTGCCTGACACCAGACAGGTGCGCATTAAGCTCATTTTAATAAGTGCTTGCTCCTGATTTAAACCAGCAGACTAAATAGACCCGAGTGAACAGACACATAGGATCACATCACTTTTCCTTTTTTAATAATTACAGGACAATTCTCTTTTATTTCTTTTTTAAAATTAAAAATATCACACAAAATACTGTTTGTCACTGTGACAATTCCACACGCATGTATCATTATACTTTGTTCATATTCACCACCAACCCATAGCCTTCCTTGATTCCCCTTCAGCATCCACCGAGCCTTTTTCTTTGCTCAAATAATTCCATGTCTAGTTTAATTTCGCACATATAGTTAAATTTACAATCTGCATCCAAGAGAAAATTTGTATTTGTCTTTCTGAGGCTGTCTTACTTAATTAGAGAATCAAGACAGTGTATGGTTGGAATTGTTATCAAGAGGAACTTTCTGATTCCTGTAATTTTGCTGATTGCATTCCAAATCTTCTCTCTTTTTTTCCTTTCTCTTTTATTTATGTTAGGGGTTTGCTGAAAAAACTGAGTCATACATGGTTCACTCTTCCTGTGTTATTACTGTTCATCTGCTCTTCTCATGAGAATTATCTTTTCCTGTGGTTCCATGATTGACACTGTGTCCCCTCTCTGTGTTTTGGATTCCTTTTAATAGCGTCTGCAACACTGGTCATCAACTGCTTTAGTTTTTGTATCTCAGAAGGCTTTTACCTTCTATATCAATGTTAAAAGGCAACCTCACTGGTTATAATGTTGGTTGGTATTTATTCACTTTCATGGCTTAAAATATACTATTGCATGCTCTTCTGGATTCTAGGTTTCTGTTGAATGGTCTGATGTTAGACTAAGGAGTATTCCTTTGCTAGTGAGTTCATGTTTTTTCTACTATAGTTTCATATATTTTTTTATTAACCCTAGATTGTTAGCAGGATAACTATAATATGTCATGTAGACGCTCTGTTCTGCTTATGTCTATTTAAGGTTCTGATGTCTCTGTGCTTAGGTATTACTTTCCCTTAGATTTGTGAAAAATTTGCTATTATTTTATTGAATATATTTGCTATAGCTTTAATTTTTAAAGACTCACCTCTTTCTTTTATCCCATGTATTCTTAGTATTTCTCTCATAATCATGTCCTAGAATTACTGAAAATGTCACCATGCTTATCTTTTTATCTTTATGGATATTTGAATGTAGTATTTCCTCAATCTCTTCTATTTTTGGTCTTTTTTCTTCTTTTTCATGTAGTCTATTGGGGTGCTTTACACTGTTTATTTGATTTACTGAATTTTTCATTTCTAACATTTTTGTTCCTTTTCTTTCAAAATCTCTGAATTTCTCATCCACATGGCCAACTTTCTTATTCAAGCCCAGAATTTACTTTTGTTTTTTGCTTTTTATAAATCCTCTTTGAAGTCAGTGGTCAATTTTTTTTCAAGTACATTTTTGAATTCTTTGCCCAGATTTCAAACATTTGTGTATCACTGGATTCAGTTATCGAGAAGCTGTGGTCCTTTGGAAGAGTTGTGTTGCCTTGCTTTACATTTTTCTGTGTTTCAGTATCACAATTTGTGTATCTCTTCTGGTTTCAATTGGGAATCTTTTCAATGAGTGGTTTTTTTTCTTGAGGGTGCCAATCTCTAATACCAGTCAAAGAAAAGAGAACAAGTCACTTTAACAATAACAACCCAAAACGTAATAATTCAATACCAACTACTTTACCACTAATGATCACAGAAAAGGGAATTGCAAAAGTAAGGTAGGAAGTCAAAGATTAATTATGATACAAGAAAAACTAACAATTAAATGAAATAAAGGAAGAGGAGCAAGTTAAAGGAAGAATAAAGAAGATGTGAAATTGATGAAGTAAAGAAAACGAAAAAAAGTTAACAAAGTTAGGAGGATATACATGAGCAAGAGATAAAAAGTTTCTGATAACACATGAAAAAGGAAAGTTAGACAATCAGAAGAGGAATAAAAAGTAAACACAATAGCTTTTTAAAAAAAGTAAAATAAAGTAGCATTAAAACAAAACAATCAGAAAACACAAAGAACAAAAACAAAAAAAGAAAGAAAGAAAAGGCAAGGATTAGAACAGCTTCTTTCCAGAGCTGCTGTGTTGGAGAGCTGAGGCCGCCTGCTGAGATTGGCATTCCTTATCTTTCTTTTTCTTTTGGAGGGGGTGAGGGGTTATTTTTCGAGACAGGGTTTCTCTGTGTAGCTTTGGTGCCTGTCTTGAGTCATGCTCTGTAGACCAGGCTGGCCTCGAACTCACAGAGATCTGCCTGGCTCTGCCTCCAGAGATTAAAGGTGAGCGCCTCCACTGCCGCTGCCTGGCCCCTTATCTTTCTTACAGTGTGGGATTGTGGGGCTCCTGGATGCTGTCACCACTGCAGTTAGTCCAACATCTTCGTTCCACGTCATGGTTCCCTGGAATCAGCCTTAGGTCTTCAGGTTTGACAGAAAGACCCTTTAGCCACAGGCCAGCTTGAGGCCTGGACATAGCTTCTTTTTAAAATAAAACAACTCGTAACAGCTTAGTTTTATGCCTTTGTACCTGTCTCCTAAGGAGGGTTACATTATTACAATCTGGGCAGAGCAAGAATTCTGAGAACACTAAATTCTGCAAA
Organism: Peromyscus leucopus; assembly: GCF_004664715.2. Taxonomy (NCBI): domain Eukaryota; kingdom Metazoa; phylum Chordata; class Mammalia; order Rodentia; family Cricetidae; genus Peromyscus; species Peromyscus leucopus. The sequence goes on along the minus strand of NC_051071.1, from coordinate 87,541,866 downwards.
AGCACTGAGGAGGTCACTGAAGTGTTCACAGATTCACCATCCCCCGCCCCATCCTTTGATGACTCGGTCCCCACCTTTGACTATCTGTTATTGCTACATCATGAACACAGTTGCACTTAGCTTCTCTTTGTTCAGTTATTAAATTGTTTTCTCCTATGAAATGTGATCTAAGAATGAAATGATTATGCTTTAACATATGTTAAGAATTTGTGTAGAAGTGAATGTGGCGTTATGTTCATGTAACCCCAGTACATGGGAGGCTGAGGCAGAAGGATTGTGGGCATGAAGCCTTCCTTGACTACATAATGAGACCTTTTCTTCCCTAAAATTGTCCGAGACACATCAGTATCATTTTTTTCCGGGCATCACTTAGTTGTACACATTTCTGTATTTTCTAGATTATTAAAAACTACTTCTTAACATTTTAATAACAGATGCTGAAAACCTTGCAAGTTCCTGGTTAATTAGTCTATTTCATAATGAGTACTTGTGAGAGTCTGCATCTATAAAATATGAAATCATCTTCCTCCCTGGGCTCAATTACTGAAGAACTATCATTGCCTGAAATTATCTTCCACCATAAGCACAAACCTTCATAAAAATCATTCAGAAACTTATGTGACTATTTTGCTGCTTTACACTTGACTCTCAAATATCCTATGTTATAGGATTTTTCAGGATAAGTTTCTGCAACAGGAGCATTTTTTCTTATCTTGCTTTAACCTAAAGGCATATCACGCCTTGGAATCGCTTCAGTGTGGAAGTTTGCAAATGCCACTGCATGCAAAATTATCTGCAAGATTGCCAGTACTTAGAAGTAAATTATCTCAAAACTAAAAACTTAAGCTGAAATGTTATGATTGCTGATTTTTTTTCCATGGGCAGCATCTAGCCCTCCAGCTCCATGTCTCAGTTTGAAAAGTGAAACCTAAATGAATTTCTTGAAAAAAATGTGTATAGCACAGTTGGAAGCATCACTCGAATAAAGCCCTGTACTTTACATGTAATCACCGAGCCAAAGATGAGGCACGCTCAGCTTCTCTCACTAAGAATGCTTTATCAGAAGCCTGTACAGCTGCCTCTGGGTAGTCCAATGTGATGTAGCACAGCCATGTAGAACCAGCTGATGCAGAAGCTGAAAAAAATTTCTAACAGCCAGATGATAAACGTGCTAGGGTGGATTGGTCGAGGGCAGTTTGTGTTTCCTTCGCCTATGGCATTACCGGTGGTTATTGCGGTGAAGACAAATAAATACTTACTGAACAATTTACCAAGTCAAATTCCAGATGTGTTCTGATGTTGGCCTCCATCCACACAGGGGAAGTCTGCCCCCACTCTTTCTCTCTCCGAGCTCCTCTCATTTTGTGTTAACTAGGGTTGCCATGACTGGACTGATCATGGTGTGCTATAGTTTTCCCATTTCAAGCTTTCATTCATCACCAGACCCAGTGTCTCTTGGAATGGTAACTCTGCTTTATTTATCCCGCACAACCGAAGTTTAGCATTACTACGGCTTACACAAACTCTGGAAGTTTCTTAGCTAGCCTTTTATTATTTTAGTGATATATGCGAATGTCTGTTTCCTTTTAACTGTTAGTTTTTTTTCTCCAGTGAAAGATGCAACTATGACAAAGGTTAGTTGTGGTTAAAAAAGAAGATATATAAAGATGTGTATATTTATATAGGAAGATACATCTTTCATATATATAGTTCTGTCTACATGAATATATATATAGGAAAAGGGCAAATGTGTAGGGTTATTATAGCTAATACAGATGAGTGGCTCCATCCATCCATCCATCCATCCATCCATCCATCCATCCATCCGTCTGTTCGTCTGTCCGTCCGTCCGTCCGTCATCACTCACTAATCAGTAGTTATGTCCAGTGTCACCTAGGTGTCAGTCCCTATGTTATGTACTCACGAAGCTGCAATCAATAAAACAGACCCAAATACTTGATTTTCTGGCTTTTATAATCTAATAAGGAAATAAGTAAATGATCTAGTCTATTACATAGTATTAAGGGATGGAGAAAAGGGGATATAAGCAATGGGGAGAGGGGAGCAGTGTTTGGACAGGGTGGCTCTTTCAAAGATCACTCAAAAAGTAACGAGTGAAGACCTGGAGAGAAACGAGTTACTGTTGGTGGAAATGCGTCTATGGGACACACTCAGGAGGAAGAAAGCATGTGTACTACCCCATGGCTGAGTCTGAGCTCTCAAAATACCATTGTTGCAGCTCTCGATCGGGTCGGTCATGCTATCTCACTGACACTCTTGTATAGTGTTGACTATTCATTTGTTGACTTACCTTTCCATGTGTGTGTGTGTGTGTGTGCATGTGTGTAGGAATGCTTGCATGTATTTACATGTTTACATGTCTATAGAGGCCAGAAATTGATATCTGGAGTCTTTCTCAATCATTATTCACTTTATTTTTGAAACAGAGTCTGTCACTGAATCTGGAGTTTGTCCATTCAGCTAGACTGCCCGACCAGCAATGTCTAGGAATTGTCCCGTCTCCACTTTGTCAGGGATTACAGGTGTTTACTATGACGCTTGGAATTGAAGTCAGATTCTCCATTCTTGCGTGGCAAGCATGTTACTGATTGGACCATCTCCCCAGCACCTCCAACGTCTCTGTGTCTAACAGCCCATCTATCATAATTCTTTATTTTTTCTCCACTCTATTTGGTTCCTCATATCCTGGCTAATTAGGTAAATCCATAGTTCCAACCCTGATTTTTCTGAAATGTCGACTTATGTATCAACTGTGTACTTGACATTTAGTTCATATCTCTAATACTCATATAACATTTATGATGTCCCAAATTAAAATGTTATCAGTCCCATACTCAAATATGATTATCTGTTTAATTTTCCAAGCTAAATATTGGGAGTCTACGATTTTTTTTAACCTTCATATCCCAAAGAAATTCATTGGCCAGTCTTATGGGATCCAGCTTCAAACCATTTCTCTCAAATGAATACTTCCACTTTTATAACTCCCTTTCTACTTCAAGGCACCACTATCTTTTCCTGGACAATATAACATGTATTATACTTCATAATTATGCTTAAAATGTAGTGTTAGCAGAATGATATTCTTGGGCTATAGCAAGATTACTTGTTATAACATGTTATGCTATATTTGTAGTTTATGAAACTATTATAACTATGAAATATGATATACATACACATATCCTTCTATAGTCATGGGACTGTACATGTATGTATGTCATAATATGTGGAAACTTTCCCCCAGTTTTTTCCTTGCTTTAACTCTTGCTGTTGGCCTCTTTATTCTCCATACTATATAGAAAAATGAAAAATAATGATGTCACTCTTTTGCTCTGGACGCTTCGGGAACTTTCCGTTCTCCTACAAATAAGTTCACTCTTGTTACCATGCTCATCAAGTCCCTACATTACCATGTCCCCATCTCATGTCAGCTATCACCTTTCACATGCACGGAGCATGCTCCTGCCACTGGCCATTTCTTAAGGTTGTCTTTGCCTGAAATACTTCCTTTGTGGCATCTTCAATCTGTATCCACGTCACACCCACATGAAGGCTGTTCCTGACCAAACTATCTAAAATAGAATCCTCTATCAATCCACGTCCACTTCATCTATTTTATCTCAACAGCCTCAACACTATCTAGAGTTGGGATGGGTTTTTGTTTTTGTGTGTGTTTGTTTGTTAAGTTTTACCTGATTTTCTACAGCTGTACTCATGGTGCTTTTGAGAATATTGCTATCACATGACTGATGCTTGATAATGTTTGTTGAGTTGATAGAGATCTCTCTCTCTGGAGCTTTCACAACCCTTTATCAGCAGTCCTATCACACAGCTCTTTAAAAACTATCATAATTTGAAGTTATTTTTCTCACTGTTAGATGGTGAGCCCTGGGGGGAAAAGATCATAATATTCATCTTTGATTTTTTTTCCACTGTTCTGAGAGACTTGAGCTCACAGGTTACTTCATGAAAGAACTTAATGAATTCATGTTTACTTGGCCCCATTCCCCAAAGAAGCAATTTGGGGACTCTGGGGTTCCCCAAAGCATTTGCTAAGAGAGTAACCGAACACTGTCATGGTCTCCTGCCTTGCAGCAGGGACGTCGGTGGCAGTGGAAGTACAGTTTGCAGTCCTGTGCTTCCTGAAGCTACCCGAGGAGCTCCTCGGAGACCTCTGCCACCGAGAACTGCAGGCGGAGTCCACAGAAAGCAGCGCTGATGTCTAAGAGGCAACAACACAGATCTCAGCACAGATGTTAACACACCAGACAGAGACAGCAAAAAGATGGTGTACAGCCGAGTGTGGTCCCTGTGCTTCTCCAGAGAGAGTCACGCTTCAGCGACAGGGGCCATCTCTGTGATTCCAGGGCCTTCTGAAGTTCCATTGCTTAAAAGGTTTTGTGAAAAATCTGCTGTTCTATTTCTTCAGGAGAGGAGACAGTGAACACCCACCGTAAGGTGGTTCCTCAGAAGCACTGGATAGGGTTACAGTCTAACAAGACAAAAGCATTGGCCAATAGGGTCAAAGGAAACTTTACTAGGTCACAAAGGGGTTGAGACATGCTTTGATTGTAACAGCTTGGTGACCTTGTTTGTTGGACTCTCAGAAAATGATAGGTGTGAGTAGGTAAGAGAGTGAGGTTCAACCCCAAGACCATATGGGCTTTGGCCACAAGCGTCCTTCTTCGCTGTTTTACTGTTCTTATGTAAAATATCTCTGGATAAGAAGGGTATTGTATTTTTGCTGACATCTTTGATCCAGATGGCAAGAGATCTCTGGGATGAGGGTCCCCTTCCTTTTCCTCCCTAGATACATTTGATTTTCCCTGCTTTTCTGTCTTGACTTGGTTGTAACACAACCCATTCTGGATTAGAAAGTAGTTGGATAATATTGAGAAACTATATGAAGTTTTTAGATTATGATTTTTCATAGCCAAGAGCATATAGACACGCAGATTCGCACATGAAAACAATACCAGGAGTTTAACACAAGAGTAGAGCACCTTAGGTTTTTCTGAAGTCCAGCGCCTACGATTATCTAGCCCAGAGCACTATTTTATAGGTGAGGAAGCTATGGCCAGGCAGGAGTTGTTCTCTGTTCCTGTATCAAGACAAGCCAGACCTAGGGTTAGGATATCTGGGCTGTGGCTCAGTTCCATCCCCATCCGACCACTCTTCTACACGTTACTCCATGTTTCTGATCCTTGTCATCACCTGTCCAGGGACATCACAGAAACCTATATTTATGAATGGGTCGATGATGGGAGGTAATTTGAAGGGACAGAATTAAGCCATAGGGACCAAGCTGACCTGAAACTTGGAAGTTCCCTGTCTGTGGGTATGTTGACAGATGTACCTGACTGTCAGAAGATAAGTTGGTGGGACCATTATCATTGCATGCCCGGTACCTGACAATGTGGTACCGTTCCTTGGCCTAGTGTGTTCAGTAAATTCACATGCCTTTTTTTTTTTTTCATATACTGTTTTAATATCCATGTGTGCTACACCCACATGTTCCCAGGGCACTTCAGTAAGTTCATGGTTGGTGCAGCTTTACTTTCGTGTATAAGTTATTGGTCTGTGGAGTCTACATGCGCAAATGAGATACAACGCCATTAAGCCTCAGCATTTGCACACAAAATGGAATGAAGTGTGCCTTGTACAGTGGAGCCACCCAGGGCAAAGTGTGGCCTGAACGCTGCTGTTTCCCACCATGTGCAATAACTTAGACAGTGCAGGGCGTAGCCTGATCCCCACAAATACCATACACTAAAGTGAGAAACGATTCTGATTATAAACAGGTGTAGTGTCCATTTTTAAATGAACACATATATTTGTGCACTCAAAACACACAAAGAGCAAACAAACCCTTATGAACTAATATATTTTGATAACATCAATCAATAGTTACTGGGTACTTATAATTTGAAAACTAGAGCTGCCCGTAACAGGGGATTATAATTTCTATTTAACTGTGGTAAGCAGAGACAATACCTCAAACGTTCATTGAATGACTCTAAATGTAAAATGCTGTGCTTACCGCCTAGATGATAATTTACAAAGTACATTGCTATTTAAACTTTCTCTGGCTGTGCCCAGTTCTCATCCAGCTGATTAATGCTCCTCCTTTGTCATCTCACATACTGTCCCCACTGAATCCAAATGTGTGTTTATAGTCTGTTTTCTCTAAAGGGAGAGGTAGAGGGCTCTGTCCCTGTTAACAGTGCTGGATTCTCCCAAACAGGCTACAGCTCGCTCGCTGCCCACCAGCTTCTAAAACTTGCTGTTTCTGTCCTTGCATCTCTCCCATTAGATCTGACTGAACCAGGAAAGCTCACCAACAAACTGTGGGTTTTTTTTTTTCCTGCCTAAGGCTGGGATTGGTGGGGAGATGGATGTGTTCAGGCTCAAGAGACCTTGGTATCCTTCCTCTTCATTCCGTGTGCATGTCCTAAAACGCACATGTCCCTCTTTATCACATCCTTGCCATCAGGAGCAAGACCTCTGGATCAGGCTGCCGGGATTGAGACCTCTGAGGCCAGTCAGGAGCTCTGCTCTTGGTGGCTGTGTGGTTTTTACTTCTTTCTGCCTATGCAGTTGGAATAAAAATAGAAATTGTCATGTGGTGCCGTGAAATCTACATTATAAAAGCAAACAGTAGAAAGCATTGGGAAGCATGGTAAACAGCAAGTGCTTTAAATGTCAGTCATGATGGTCACTATGACTGAGTTAACACTCGTCTCTAGTAATGACGAGAGAAGCAACAGTCTCTTTGAAAGTGAGGTGGTAGTCTCTAGAAGATTGCCTCCCTGAAGACTGCTTGGGGACACTGCTGGAAAACAGAAATTCAATGCTGCTTCAAGCCCGAGATGAATCAGCCTCAGATCCAAAGTCCAGCAATGATGCAGGGACAGTGCTGCTGCATTGACAGAGGCTGGCACGCTGGCCCAATGGCTTGGTGGACTGCAGTGTCAAAGGCAGATGCCACTGTCATGGTGATGTCATGTCTGTTCCACAGGGCTCAGGAATCCCTAAGCTGGCAGAGCGTGTCCTGACTTGAGGAGGTTTCTGGAAGGAATTATCATCTGAATTAGTAGTCTACGTAAAGACTAAGGCGGGAGGTGGCCTGCAATCCGTGGCGAGTCTGGATAGAGCGAAACAGCAGTGACGGGAGGGGTTCCACTTTGAACTGGGACATGATCTTCTCTCCCTTGATGTTAGCAGCACCCTGTCTGGTCTGGAGACTTTAGGTGGGCTTACACCACTGGCTTCCCTGTGGCTCACTGGCTTCCCTTGACTCACTGGCTTCCCTTGACTCACTGGCTTCCCTTGACTCACTGGCTTCCCTTGACTCACTGGCTTCCCTTGACTCACTGGCTTCCCTGTGACTCACTGACTTCCCTGTGACTCACTGGCTTCCCTGTGACTCACTGGCTTCCCTGTGACTCACTGGCTTCCCTTGACTCACTGGCTTCCCCTTGACTCACTGGCTTTCCTGTGACTCACTGGCTTCCCTTGGCTCACTGGCTTCCCTGTAACTCACTGGCTTCCCTTGACTCACTGGCTTCCCTTGGCTCACTGGCTTCCCTTGACTCACTGGCTTCCTTGTGACTCACTGGCTTCCCTTGACTCACTGGCTTCCCTTGACTCACTGGCTTCCCTTGACTCACTGGCTTCCCTTGGCTCACTGGCTTCCCTTGGCTCAGTGGCTTCCCTTGGCTCAGTGGCTCCCCCTTGGCTCACTGGCTTCCCTGTGACTCACTGACTTCCCTTGACTCACTGGCTTTCCTTGACTCACTGGCTTCCCCTTGGCTCACTGGCTTCCCTTTGGCTCACTGTCTTCCCTTTGGCTCACTGGCTTCCCCTTGGCTCACTGGCTTCCCTGTGGCTTAGGTCTTTGAGATCCGACCACATGGCAGCACTGGCCCTCCTGGCTGTCCAGCTTGCAGAGGCAGCTGTGAGACTTTTTGGGAGGGGTGATTCTAAAACCACAGGAACCAGTTCCTACATTAAATTGCTCTAGTCATTTCTACCCATGTCAACATCTGCATCTGTAACCACGTCTATAACACTATCCTTGCTTCCGTTTCTCCAAAGAACCTTACCTGATATGACAATGAAACCACATAAATGCTAGACTCCTTTCAGATTTATGAATGAAATGGCACTAGATGCATAGAATTTCTCTGCTCAGATAATTAACGCCCTTTGGATTTTAAGTAAAGAACCAAGAAGAACTCTTAGATATGTGTTCAGAAGATGCAGACTATATTGAACAGCACTTTTCTGGCTTATGTATTCATTCTACCTTCCAACTCACTTATCTTAAAAAGCCAAGGGAAACACAAAAAGCCACAGGGACCACAGCGAGGGCTGCCTACATTATTTTGCTAGATTTCAAGGCCTTCCCACTTATGGCAAGGCCATGGAGATGAAGCTGAGAAAAGCATCAGTCTATAGTCTTTACTGAAAGAATAGTGAGAAACACGTGTTTCTGAGAGATGGTATGAATACCTTTTGTTTCTCTTTAGTCATTGGACTTCCTATCCTTGGTAAAAACAAAGATTCAAAGGTACTTGAAAACAAGTTCATAATCTTCCTACTGTATCTATTCTACATAACAGCAGAAATAACACAGAACCATTAACACCATCATAAATATTTATTGGGGCTGCACATGCATTGTCCAAAGGACTTCATTTTAGTCTTACTTCACTTATACTGCATATGCCTTACATACCTTAGGGTAGCATGTCCACCACAGATGAAGGGAGGCACTGGGCTCTGTGGAAGTACCACAGGAGAAGCATTGCTGAACAGAGAGCATGGCTAGTGTAGTGATAATGGGAAGGCTGACTGGAGTGAAAAATTCAGAAATATTCATGCCAGCACACACTGGAGTGAGCCCTTCAGAGAAATAAGGACAACTGACAGGAGAACAGTAAGCTTCCTGAGGGAGTAATGGACTGAGCATGCTCAGTGCCTCCAGGGAAGGAGGGGAGGCAGAGGAGCATGTAGATTCAGGCACTTCACATTCAAGCTCTTCCTGTCAGCTTTCTGCACTTGTTTGAGCTGCTTGACTCTCTTCTAAGACCCAGTTACCTCATCCAAAAAGCAATGGTGCTGAGTCTGTTCCGATGATAATGGGATTTGTTTTTCACATGGTCTTTGGGGGACCGGCCTAACAAATAAATGCCCAACATGTAAATAGCCTCATTACTCTTACCACTGAATGGGTAAAGGAGAAAGGAGGGGGATCCTTGGCCAACAAGAGTGGAGGTTTTGTTTAATTCTGTTTGTTAATTATGGCAGTCTTCATAGTACTTAATATGCTAATCTACATTGTAAAACTACACGAGAGAAATTCTCAGATTTGTGTGACCAGATAATACCATTTCCCCCCCTGGAGTAAAAGCAGTATCTCACGGGACACTGTTATTTTGCAGTTCACAGTCTGAGAAAGGGTCTTCAATTCACACAGGAATAGAAAAACAGATGTGAAATGTCTTTCTTTGGCAATCTTCAAGCAATTTCAAGCAACTAGCCTCTGAAGAAGGGCATTTTATTTTTTTTATTTTTTGCAAAGCATTATGAAAGCATTCTTTGATCCATTGTACAGAACCAGATACCTAGGCACTCAAGTCATACAGCCATTCAATCTTTCTACACCATCACCTTTAACAGTGAACTCATTCTCAGCACTTTTCCAATATGCTAGAAAAGTGAGTCAACATTGACATCATTCAGTCTTCTGAGAACATTATCATTTGCTGTGCATCTGCCTCTTACTTGTTAATAAGAGCCTTAGACTCTTTGGGGCAGAGTCGGATTTTTCTAGAGCACCCCACTTTGCTATTTGGAATGATCGAGATCTAGCATCAAAGAGTACCCTACTTGAGATTTGAGTTTTGTTTTTGTTTTTGTTTTTTTGCCAATACTGCTGATATACTATACTGAACTTTCCTTTCTTACTCGATGTCTTTCGGCTTAGATGACATGGTCTGCACGGCTTTCCAGAACCGCTCATGGGCTTATGCAGAGAGACATTAACCATCTTCCATGAAAATCAGGATGTTTGCATCCCACTGTTAGTAATCAGGGTTGAGTTGCCTCAATTAAACATGAAATCTCCTGGCAACACAGAGAATCCCCTGTGCAGGAAAGGTAGAAGAGAACAAAATAGTTCTGCCATTCAAAAAGCCTTCAGTCAGGCCACAGGGTGCATCTTAGGCAGAGTGATAAGCAAATTGCAACCAGGAGAGGCTGTTTTACCTTGTACACAACCATTCAGGTACAGCGCAGCAAATGCATGCTGATTGTCTTTAGATGAAGAAAAACAAAATTTCTTGTATCTCTGGGAAGCAGGAAACTGTGCCATGGAGAACATCCTAGTCTTAAATTCACCAGAGACACACAAATCAGACTTACTCCTTTTAAATGCCCCCCATGTGAAAAAAAAAGCTCTGAAGTGTCCAAGAAATATTCTTGCGGGGCATAGAACTAGCAGGTTGCTTATTAACCTATTAACAAGACAAATAATTCTCCAAGAAAGAGAGAAAGCATCTAAAGCCCCAAGCTTCCTATGTAAAATGCTCAAACACTTTGGCACTTAAAATTTTTTAAATTAAGCACTTTATGGATTTGCTACCCTATGTAATTTGTCACCCCATTTCTTTTTACAATTTCATAGTAGCAGTGTAACTTTTAAGCCTATTCTTATTACAGATATCCAGTAAGTGATAATCAGAATTATGGTACAATGGGGCAAACGTTGGTACAGTATTTACCTTGGAGAATATCCTGCGGTATCACTCCAGGGGCCCAGTTTTTGGTTACCTCTGATTCCTCATTAGCCATGTATTCACAGTTTCCCTCACATACTGAATTCACAAACAGTGGTTCTGACTTTTGTAGTTTCTTGTGGTGTGTTACCCAATCTAGCCTGTGGAGTAGTTCAGTTCTGTTATCTGATCATTGCATTTTTTAGGTAAAGGTTTCCTTTCAAGGTCAAGTAAGCTTTTCTGAGTTCTTGAGTTTACATGGTCAGGTAAGCCTTTTCAGTAATAATTCCACCTTTCCAAGTTTTTCCCAGATTTTGAACACAAAAATACCCATGGGCATTATATGACTTCAAAGGCGGTTTGAACTTCTAGTGTTAGTGGGTTATCTTGAAGACACACTCAAATTTTGGTTCATTTTTTTTTTATATCAGTCCCATCAGTAATTATTATGACAGTCAATCAATTATAGCAATGAGTAATAGGCAGCCATCTTTGTTCCTTATCCTTGTAGGGGGGACACACATACACTATGGACAATAGAGACTTGGCTGAAAGACTGTGCTCATTATTACTCAGATGGCAGTCCCATGGGGAACCTTTTCTTTTCCCTTCTTGTTTTCAACATGGACTCAGAAAGCTTCATTCCTGTCCAGTGAGGTCAGACTGCTCTCCTAAGTCCGTGTTCAGGAACTCTGCTCCCCTCAGAGCTAGAACTGGGTCAGTAGATAATGGTACCAGTGCAAACAACACCTATTAGGTTGACTATAACATAACCAATAGGTATCCTCTTGGGAGACAAAGGGGTTTCCTGGGAGGACATATGATGTCTTACAGAAACAGCTCTGGCACTGGAGATCCAGGCTTGTGAGCCAGGAAAGAAACAAACTCAGCCTGGGTCACTCCAGGAGACTTTGGCTACAGAGCTGGAGCTAGGGACTTTCTGATTCCTTGATGGTGCTGACACTATCCCTTTGCACACCGTCCCTTCTAGAATCAACATTCCAGTTTGAAGCAAGGGTTGAATTCGTTGAGTTGCCTTCCAGTAATGTCAGCTTTATTGTAGCAAAAGAGTAAGGGGAGGGAAACAGCTGTGCTACTTGGGTCTGCAGTAAGAGACCTCTGTAGCTGGAAGTTTCTGTCCCGCCTGGTCCTGCAGCCGTTCAGTCCCAAATAAACACACAGAAGCTTATATTAACTACAAACTGTTTGGCCTATGGCTCAGGCTTATCATTTACTAGCTCTTACAACTTAGCTCAACCCATTTGTGCTAATCTATGTTTTGCCACATGGCCGAGGTGTTACCGGTCTGTTGGCATGTCGCTCCTTGGGTGGCGGGCTGGCATTGCTCCTGACCCTGCCTTTCTCCTCCCCTTGTCTTTGCTTGGATTTCCCGCCTGCCTCTAAGCTGCCTTGCCATAGGCCAAAGCAGCTTATTTATTAACCAATGGTAGCCACATGTATTCACAGCATACAGGAAGATATTCCACAGCAGACATCTCTCTGCCTCTATATGCTTTGCTATTTCTGTCTGATAGCGATCGCTGTAGGCACATACTTCACTAATTATGTCAAATGCATTAATTCATTCTGATAACAATACTATTTCATAAGTATTGTGATAATGGGCTAGGCACAGGAAGTTTTTTAAAATCACCCTAAATTACACAGTGAATGGTAGAGACAGAATCAGAAATTAGAGACATGGGCTGCAGCATGGGTGTTTTGGTCTGTTTGCTTGCTCAGTCCAGACAAACACAAATGTTTGGAGGAGGGGAAAGAGACAGAAAAAGAACAAACAACAAATCCACATTTCTTAGTGTGGTAATAAGACAGGATACCTCTATTTGTATATATTATACATTTAGATTTTCCATTTGGATATTATGTTAGACTTACAGAAGGTAACACAGGGAACACCTTTTCCACAGTCTTCATCCAGCTTCAACATCAGTGCAGTGCTACCATGCTGGGGATTTTAACAACTGTTCCAAGATTCAGTCCAGGGTCCCACATTGTCAAACCTGCCGCCCTGACTCCGGGACAGCTCCTTTGTCTTTATCTTATGTGATAACGATACTTTGAAAGAGCAATGGTCGGGAATTTTATGTCAGTCTTCAACTGGAGATTGTCTGATGTCTTTCTTTCTCTCTCTCTCTCTTTCTTCCCCTCTTCCCTTCTTCCCTTCTTTTTTCCCTTCTTTCCTTCTTATCTTTCTCTCTCTCTCTCTCTTTCTTTCTTTCTTTCTTTCTTTCTTTCTTTCTTTCTTTCTTTCTTTCTCTCTCTCTTTCTTTCTTTCTTTCTTTCTCTCTTTCTTTCTTATGTCTTTTTATGATTAGACAGAGGTATCAGTTTAGGAAAAGAATGTCTTTTTTTCAGGGCATTCTCCTGAGTGATATAGATATCACCTCACCGGTGATAAAGCATTGATCATTAGATTCCAGTGAATATTTATTCAGCTTATTTTTCTTTATTTTTCACAAGGTTGCCAGGCAGACATTTGGTTGAAAAATCGGGAGTATTTTTTCCAGTATTTAATAGATGTTATTCATTGTGCTAACTCCCGTGGATTCTCGTAGTGCATATAAATCCTCTTCATTTTCAGTCCTGTTTCCGTGATTTAACCACACCTAACTGAACATTCCTTCTGGTGCGTAATGAGCCAACTGGAAGATGAGCAGTCCACCATGCCCATACTCTAGAGTACCTGCCTTAGCCAAAGGCAGGCCTTACCCTGATACAAATGTACTGCCACATCAAGGAGTTAGTGAATTATAGCCAGTTCTCCCTACTTAACGGGTGTTCAGGCCATTTCTTTTGTTGTTTTTGAAAGCTACAGTTTTTTCTTAAGGCCTTCAGGCCAATTTGGCTATTAGCCCAGGTTTGATGACATTGCTCATTTTAAACACTACTCCATATGTGAAATTGTACATCTGCCTTTTGTTATGCATAAAACATGTGCCAAAATACTAATGCAGACAAACTATTGTAATAGAACACCATTCAGCAAATGTTTCTGATTCTAGTTTGTACTAACAACACTGTATTATACTTTGCTTTTCCCAAACTAGCATTTTTTATAAGTTGTCATCTCCACAGACACCCATGCACCCAATTATTAGTCTTTCTTTCTGTATCTCAATACTTGGGTGTTTTAAAAAAGTGTGGCAATTTTAGTATTAATTTTAAAATTGGTATGTGACTTTGAACCATGTTTTTAGTCATCAATAAGAGCTGATATCGAGCCCTGAAAGCTTGCATTTTAATTTTAACATTGATATATGAGAATTTCTTAAAAGGGGAAAATTCTACTTCCCAGCCTGTAAGTATCTAGAAAGCATGATTTCACGACTCCTGCCCTCTCTCCTTCTCTCCCTTCCTTCCTGTTTCCTTTTCTTCCTTTATTCCTTAAAGTTTTTCTTTTGAGGTAGGCATTGGGAAAGTGGAAAAAAACATTTATCAGCAGGGAACAGGATACAAAAGTAAATATATTCATAATTTTTTTTTTTTTTTTGGTTTCTGGACAAACTAAAAGGTCCACCTCAGAGGGAGAAGCCACTTAGTGTGGGGAATGCGCATACCTGTGGGAATTAGTAGTTAGTCTAATTAGGGAGTGTACAGTCTCACTGTTAAATGGATATTAAAACAAAGGAAAACTCCAGACTCAGCTCTTCTTAATTCTTATCACGTTTTACTAAGGATATTACTCTATCAAACACACACACACACACACACACACACACACACACACACACACACACACACTTACACACACTTACTCTCTGAGCATTTAAGGTCTGTGTGAAAGTGTGTACATCACTTTCAGCTCTGCACACAGTGAATTCATGTTAGTAGCTTGCTAATCTTGCAATTAAAATTGTGCGCATGTCTCTTGTTAGAGAAAATTAAACAGCATGGGAGATTAAGTGATTTAAAGTTATTATGCTCCTTTCAGTGCTATCTGCCAGTCAGAATTACTTACTGAGCCACAGTGTATCTTGGGGCATTTGGTTTGCTTTCTTCTGCATAGACATTTTCTTCTCTAATAGACAAAAATTCTGCCACCCATTCAGAGTATGATTTTCCCTGGGCTACCAAGTGAGTTCCAGGAAAGGTGCAAAGCTACACAGAGAAACCCTGTCTCAAAAAAATCAAAACAAAACAAAACAAAACAAAACAAAACCAGAGTATGATTTTCCTACTGAGAACAGCCTACTCAGTATTTGCTCCCTGACCTGGCAAATCTTGCCATTCCTCCTCCCTGCCTTGATTTTTGTTTTGTTCATGAGTTTATTACCTTCCTCCCTCATTAGAATAGAGAGGAACCTTCTTTGACTTTTCTCACTTCTAGGTTTTTAAGGCTTAAATCAGGGGCAACTGCACAGTAAATGATTAGTGCATGTTATAACCATTAATCTAACAGTGTCCCAATAGTTCAATAGACAGTAGCAGTGAAAGACAGATGGGAACAATAACATTTGTAGACGAGAAAAGTACTGCTAAAGTGAAAAAAGACAGAGATGCCGGGGTAATCAGCTCCTAAGAAAATATAGGGGTGTGTGAGTTTGAGTGTGTGTGCGTGTGAGTGTGTGTGTGTGTATGTGTGTGTGAGAGAGTGTATGCAAGTATGTGTGTGTGTGAATTTGTGAGTGTGTATGAGTGTGTATGTGTGAGTGTGTGAGTGTGTATGTGTGTGTGAATGTGTGTATGTGAGTGTGTGTGTGAGTGGTTATTAGTGTGAAAGTGTGTGAATGTGTGTGTATGTGAGTGTGTGACTGTGTATGTGTGAGTGTGTGAATGTATGTGAGTGTGTGTGAGTGTGTGAATGTATGTGAGTGTGTGTATTTGCATGGCCATTAGTGTATGTGTGTAAGTGTGGGAATGTGTGAGTGTTTGTGATATAGAAATATAAAGGCACTGAAATCTTATTCAATTTCTTGGAGAACAGAATTTGGAAATAGGTTACATCAAATTTTCTTTAGAAATGGAATCCACACTGTGTTAGTTAAGTACCCATCTGAGGAAATAATGCTTCTAAAGCAGCATTAACTCCATGCATGAGGAGAGGGGTTTTATCTTAGGGAACAGCAATACTTTCAGATTTTTTGTGACTTTTCTTCATCTGCAGGAGCTTTCAAAAACCCCTTCTTTTTCCAGACAATTGAGTAAAGTGAAATCTGAGGCTGCCATTCTTTTCCAGGCTGAACTTTGTGTCATAGGAGCAACTTAAATGCAGAAGAGCACTGACTTTGATGAAAGTATCCATTACTAATACTTAGGAGTCGACTCCACTTTACTGCTGAATTTCGAAAAGTAAGGTGTGAGGCAGGCATCTGATGATTTATAGTCCACTCTGTCTTGTAATGTGGGTCACAAGCTGAGCATTCAAGAGCAGGGAGGGCATTGCTTAAGAGGAATAGTGTGAAGACTGACAAATACTATTCAAGATGATTTTTATTTGTTCTTTCATTAACCTTGCCATCAAATATTTGTTAAGCACTAATTGAATGTCACAGTATTATTACAGGTGCTATGAATGTAATGAAAGAAATAGTCCCACCCTTGACTAATTTAATGTGGGAATAAAAACAGCAATGACTTAACTGGTGTTTACAAGGTTCGAAGTGTTGATCACATGACCACAACTGATCACATGATCATAATTAGCAATGTGGATGAAACAGAATCTCTGGCTGGTATGTGAAGAGTGGATCAGAAAATTTTGTGCTAACAAATGTTTGAAAATCGGCTCCTAGGAAAGTAAAAAACAAGAGAACCCAACAATAAAACCCCCTGCTCTGTGGTGCTTTCGTATTTCAGTCATGAGCTAGTTACCATGGTGATGCGTGTGATAATGACATCAGTTTAGTTGGCTCTGGTGACAGAATAACTAGAAGGTTCCAGCACATCTCCATTGGCAAGCATGGTGTAGCAGCTCAAAGGCCAAGGAAACAAGGGAAGAAGATGTTGTCTGAACAATGTTGGTGAGCTGGAGCACATTGCAGGGATGCTGAAGGAGTGGAGAGACAGGCGAGAGCATTGGCTGACTAACAGGAGTGAAAGAGAACAAAACAGTAAAGAAGGAAGAAAGACAAATGTTCTCACATACAAGGAGACTAGGGAAATGAGGGGTAATATGAGCAAAAATGATAATAAACATGTATGAAGTAGTCTCAGGGAAACTCATTATTAAAAAAGCACTCAGGGAAGTAAATCATCATAAAAATACTGGGAGGAGGAGGAGGGGGATGTAGAAGAGGAGAAGGGAAAGAAAGAGGAGGAGGATGAGGAGGAGAAAGGAGAGGAAGAGGCACAGGAGGAAGAGGGAGAGGAGGAGGAGAGGAGTTACAGTCATAGGGGCACCACAGACACAGAGCCAGACTGAATCCAAACCCTGGTGCTGCCTCTTTCCCAGCACTGTGATACTGGGGTGTTTTTAGTCTCACCAGGCTTCAGGATCTCTTTTGTAAATTAGTGATAACCATGGTACCAGATGCTTAGATCATTATGAGCTATAATGGAACCAATACACAGGAAGCATGGCAATGGTAAAGGACGTAGTAAATGCTGTCTTTATCAACATGGAGTGAATACTGGTGATGGATGATTGGTTTGTTGGTGCATGGGAAAGGAAAGAGAGGAGTCAAGGTTGACTTATGGTTTCCCATGCTTTCCAACAAGTAGCGACAGATGTAACTTTGATCTTCCTCTGGTGACTGCCTGTCTGTCTTTCTTTGCCCTGTTATGTCAGAAGCAACTGCACACAGGCTTTTAAAAACATTGTAGCTTTAGTGCCTCTGTCGCAACATACCATTCTGCTGTGGATAGTCCTGGAGAATTGTTTGTTTTTTTTGAATAATAAAATGGAATTATTTTATGGCAATCAAAGTATGATTTGAAAGAGAAAAATTAGTTTTAAGTAGCCATTAGGTGGAGGCAAGATAGTAGATAGAGATAGATACTAGGAGACTATTGGAATATTTTGTGGTAATTTTGAGGAATTAGAAGATAATTGATTTATGAACAAAAGAAATAATAAACACATGAATTAACCAATCAAACAAAACACAATAGCAAAAGTCTCATAAATAAAATACCAAAAATGTTTGTTTTTCACACATAAGTAAAAACCATTTCATGACAGTGAAGTCCAAAAGTACATTTTTAACATTTCAATAATTATGAGCCATGCTTTGTGGATCCTCCTAGGAGAAAATACAAAGTTTCGTCAGGCACAGCCGCTGCACATACACAGTCCATGCACTTTCTACCACTCAAGTAGGCATTCAGGCACCGAATACCAACAATGTTCAGTCACTGAGTCAAACACTATAAAGCACTAGGAACACTGAGATTAAAGAAAATGGAAAAGGGTGCCTTAATCAATGTAGGTGGTTTCCTAAATAAAGTGGCTCTTTCATTAAAATCCAACGTCCACAGGTTGTTAGCACCCGGCAACGATAGCACACGTAGCTGGTGACCACAGCATGTGCAGCGGATGGCACACCTGACTTCTCTTGTCCTTTCTGTCGGTTCGAAGATCGTGTTTGATTTCCAGATTTAGTTCTGGGAAGACACAGAGTCACTGTGGTGGTCTTTTCTAGAGAGGGAAAACTTTCTCTAGTCTTTGCTATTCTTTGGGTCTTCCACATTGATAAAATAGGAATAAATGTCACTGTCCTGTCTTAGACATACCGGTTGGTTTAAATATCTTGTGCCACTAACTAGAAGTTATCGGCATCATTCTTTTGACACAAACTCTACATTTATTTTATTTGAAAAATTGTATAGAGTATTTTGACTTGTGGCCTTCTTTATATTGTAACAAGGAAACATCCAGTGGCCTTGTTTGACACGAAACTGGTTAAAAATTTTCTCAGAAACCATACTGAATTAATACTCTTCATGTTTTTGTTCATTAAACAGTATAGTTGGATGTAATTCTTCAAAACTGTCCCGAGAACCGCATACAGATCTTGTAAAAACACTGGAGCATGCTTTCACAAGACCGTGGAATCATTACCAAGGGTTAACTTTCTGTTTCAGTTAAGAGCCTTTGTTTTGGCTAAGTACCGAATGTTTGTGAGTGCCAGTGACAGCAGTCTTGAAGACAGGGTGTTTTGTAGGTAAAAGGCCTTATAAGGTCTCCGTGGTCGCCTAGAAAGTGTTGAATTTGGGAAACACAGCTGTAAGTCACATACCTTGTTCTCCTGAATTTGACTGAGGAAATTGCTTAACCTCAATCTTCTCCATCTAGTTTGAATGGCAGCTAACTACCAGCTGTGAGGTGCACTAGAATTCTGGGAACCTTAAAATCCCTCTAGACTTGCTGACAGCAGTTGATATGTGTGGTGACTTGAAAAACAATGGCCCCCAAAGGGAGTGGCTCTATTAGGAGGTGTGGCCTTGTTGGAGGAAGTGTGTCACTGTGGAGGTGGGCTTTGAGGTCTCCTATGCTTAAGCTATGCCCAGTGTCACAGTTCACTTCTGCTGCCTGGGGATCATAATGTAGAACTCTCAGATCCTTTTCCAGAACTATGTCTGCCTACTCACCACCATGTCCCACCATGATGATAATGGACTGAACCTCTGAACTGTAAGCCACCCCAATTAAATGTTTTCCTTTATAAGAATTGCCATGGTCCTGGTGTTTCTTCACAGTAATAGAAACCCCGACTAAGACAATATGATACAGCAGGGTTAGAAACTTCTAGGGACTGGCTAGATCTTCAGAGACTGGACATAGAATCAAGGATCAGTTTCCACCCAGCAATATTGTCCTGAGAGAAAAAGGAAAGTCCCAATAGGTAAAAGCAATTGAGTGAAGGGACAGAAGGTTCCCCAGGAAGCATGAAGGTGGAGTGAGGGCTGGGAAGATGGGTGAAAGTGAAAGGTTAGATGGCTGAAGGGTGGGGAAGTGTGTCGACCAATGGATGAAAGCAAAGGGTATCAGACAGGTGGGTAAGAGCGTCGACCAATGGATGAAAGCAAAGGGTATCAGACAGGTGGGTAAGAGCGTCGACCAATGGATGAAAGCAAAGGGTATCAGACAGGTGGGTAAGAGCGTCGACCAATGGATGAAAGCAAAGGGTATCAGACAGGTGGGTAAGAGCGTCGACCAATGGATGAAAGCAAAGGGTATCAGACAGGTGGGTAAGAGCGTCGACCAATGGATGAAAGCAAAGGGTATCAGACAGGTGGGGAAGAGCGTCGACCAATGGATGAAAGCAAAGGGTATCAGACAGGTGGGGAAGAGTGTCGACCAATGGATGAAAGCAAAGGGTATCAGACAGGTGGGGAAGAGCATCGACCAATGGATGAAAGCAAAGGGTATCAGACAGGTGGGTAAGAGCGTCGACCAATGGATGAAAGCAAAGGGTATCTGAAGGGTGGGGAAGAGCGTCAATCAATGGATGAAGGCAAAGGCTATTTAAAGATAAGGGTTAGACAGTGGACTTTGTTGGTTCTGGGGCTGGATTATTTCTTTTGTCTATGGAAAGTTGTACCAGCACTTGAATTTTAAAGAAAATTCACAGAAATTGTATATAAGCTCACTCTTCTGAAGCAGCCCAGATTAATGCTGCATTAAAATAATGCACAATCAAAATACAAGTGTATGAAATTCTCAAAGAAAGAATTTAAAATGTTTAATAAGAAAAAATAAATGAAATATAGAGAAATATTTTGCTCCAATAAATTAATATTCAATGAGTCTCAATTTGCCTGAAAAACTTGGGAGGTATTTAGATACATCAGTCAAAATTTAGATTATTATATGTTAATTTCTAACTTAGTACAATACGATTTTTGCTTTTCTCTTCGCTGTGACAGAATGTCTGACTAAGGAAACCTAAAGAAGGAAAGGGTTTCTGCATCACAGTGTGAGGGGTGAGGATCCATTATGGCGGAAAGCATGGAGCCTGAGGTGGCTGGGCACGCTGCCTCAGAAGTCAGGAAGAGAAAGGATTACTTGTGTGCCTCTCAGGTTCTCCTTTCTCTTCAGCCTGAGACCACAGCTCCTTAGGTCTTTTGTCCTCAGTTAACTCTTCCTGCAGGCATTCTTACAGAGATACCCAGGGGTATGTGTCATAAGTAGCTCTAAATCCTGCACAGCCTCCAATCAAGATTAGTCACCACAGACACTAGTTACTAATGATATCAATAATATAAACACCAGCACTCTATCCTTAATGTCTAATGTAAAATTCTTAGAAAAAATATTTTACTGTTAATTCACTAAATTGGCGAAATCCTCATTAAGAAAGTCAGTCTTCCCAAAAGTGTAACAAATGTTGGCTGAATTGACATGGTGATTCTTGGCAATAAGGGCAGCCCCTTTAAATATATATCCCACAGTGCAGTTCTCCAGAGACTGACACAACAATACAATTTTATGTTTCTAAAAATATTTTGCTGTCTCTGTGAGTCCACACACAGTTGATATTCATGGTATACACGTGAGACTGGAGCCTGTTTACCGAAGAATCACTAGTTGATTTTACTTATAGGATTGTCGAGGATGATGTGCACTGCTCTTTTGAAAAATTATAATTTTGCTGATGATGCTGGTTTTGTTACAGCTTTGTGAACTCTGAGAACAATGGCCTTCTTTTGTTATGCCTTAGGCAGGGCACAACTCAGCTACATGGCTCTTATTTCACTTGTATGGCACTGGAGCTTGGTGGTGTGGACCCCCTATGAAAAATAAAATCTTTATTTAGAAAAATTTCATTAAATAGTAATGTGCATCATTAAATATGCTTTTGTTTTTTTATTTTTATATAAAAGTTTTGCAAAATAACATTATATTTGTTAAAAAAGAGTCTGGCTTCTAGGGTCTGGGCCTGCTGTCTGGAATGCCACTGAGCATTTTGAAGATGGTTGTTGATGTGCATGTCTGTGTAGAAGGTCAGACCATTGGCCAAGCCATGTGATTTTCATAAGGATGGTGTAATTAGCTCATGATACATAAAGGCTTGAAGACGTGTAGTGCAGTCAGCAAGTGAGGATGGGTTAGAGGCGGTTGGCACCTATGGGTTATCCTCACCACACCCATGAGCTATGTTTAGCCTACTTCTATTTGGTATTCTTTATGTGGACAAGAGTTGTATTAAGCAACAAAAACAACTATTCCCATAATTGTAACAGTGATAAACCTGACATATGGTAATTGTTAAGGATGTACCTGCATTGTATTATGTTTTGATGTTTCTCAGAAGATAATCTTCAACTAATTAAAAATTAATGTAAATATCTGAGAAGAGTAGAGGAAGGGGAATACATAATGAGGATAAATATGTGAGAAAAAATATATTTACAATAAAAGAAAAATTTTCTTTTTTTGTGGTATAAACTTAAGATAGACTATGATATAAGCATATGAACAAACTTTTGGGAAAAATGAAAGAATACCCTTTACCTTGTAATGGACATACTTTCTTAAGCACTAATTAAATAAGAACAAAAGCAAGCTAGGACTGGCCACAATCCTAAAGTAGTCTCAGTGATGGGATACCTTACTTTAAAAAATAATGTTTAAGAATTTGAATTATGCTTTCTATGTGTTTACATATAAAAAATAAAAATAAAATATCTCTCAATTGGAATTATTTCATTAACATATTCATTTCATTATATGGAGGTTTTTGTTATTATATTTTCTTCACACTAATGCCAAATATTGAATTTAATGCCATCATGGCTTCGTGGCTTATGTTAGGATATTGCTTCTTGCCTGCTTTTTATTAATTATGAGATTCTACTAATTGAATTATGATTGAGTCTAATTGAACAGATGAGCTAAAAGAATGTAGTATTTGAAGTGAAATTGCTCTCCAAATAGGAGAGACAAAAGGGGTAAAAGACAAGAAGAAGTAATAATTGAAGTGGTCTGGATAGAGGTGAGAGCACATATATAATGACCCAGGCCCCCGAGTGCTAACACAAGACAGACAGACTGTGGCTTATAGGCATCCAGCACTATCTGGAGTGAACTAGGGCCTAGGAGGTCAGAGTAAGAACTCATGCAATGTAGTCAGATAGTAATGGCCATGAGAAGGGAAGGATTTAGACGACACAATTGGAATGAACTTAAAAAAGAGTTCTGAGGCTGTGAGGCTGTGGAAGACAAATCTGAATTTGTCAAAATGACAGAAGCCAAAACCATTAAAGAGTTTAGGCATGTCATTCATAGTGATGGACAACATACTCAGCATGCAGCCTAATAGCTCACTCGAGTGTACTAGCAAGTTCTAATAATTTATGTAGCTTGCCTAGGAAATGTAGAGAGGAACATAGAGAACATTATATTACACATAATCACTTGTTTATTTATCTTTCTACCTTGTGTTATAAATGTGAATTAATGTCACTTTCATTAGTCCTCACTATTTTAATCACAGGAAAGTGCACTTTAGTAATTTGTGAACATTATAAAGGGAGTGGACAAATTATTGATATATAAATATTATACTATACATTAATGGTGATAATACTAAGACATTGGACACTGTTTTTGACACTGAAAACAGTAGGATGGCAGAGAAATAGCTACTTACCTCAAAAAATTTAAATTTTCCTCCTAATGGGGGAAGTAGAGAAAGCATAATTTCGCATAATTTATTTATCATTTACTTATTTATCCTCTCACATAGTATACGTCATGAAGTATTCAAATCCTAGTGACTAGACCACCAAGGACATTATGAAGCACTGGAAAATGGAGTGATAATAGAAAGCATCAGGGCTGGCCAATAACGTCAGTTAGACTTCAGGTAAGTAAGGTAGGAGAGGATGGGGTCCCACAGCGGGAGTGAGAGATGATTGCTCCAGAACCTATGGGTTGCGGTAACCCCTTTAGATATTATTCCAATTCTAACGGGGATCAATGGAGGTGCAGAAGTAATAAGCTTTCAATGACCATTTCAATTGCCTCATGAAATTAATACTTGGATTGGTGTTGAGCTCAATATGGGAAGAAGGTAACAGGATTTATGATATGTTTTGTGGTAGAGTGGTCATGACATCCCGAGGAATCTCATATGCAGCATGAGGAAAAGGCAGGAACTCAGGGTCTCATGTAAGTCTCTGCCTTGACAAATTAGTGAATCTCTCACTATGTTCTAAAGGAATAGCAAAAGTTAAGTAGAGGAGCAGTTTGTCTGTATATTTATATGGATATGGATATTGCTAAAAACTCAATTTTGGCATTATCTAATTGTTTCAATGACAATTAGATTAGTTCCTACAGAACTTCCCTGAGCACATTTTATGTTCCAATCATTGGTCTAGATCAGTAGTTCTCAAACTGGGCCGTGACTCCTTGGGTCCATCAGAAAACACAGATACTTACATTATGATTTATATCAATAAAAAATTACAGTTATGAAGTAGCAACAAAAGTGGCTAAGAATGTTGAACATTGGCTGGGTGGTGGTTGCTCATGCTTTTAATCCCAGCACTCGGGAGGCAGAGACAGAAGGGGCTCTGTGAGTTTGAGGCCAGCCTGGTCTAAAAAGCAAGTTCCAGGAAAGATGCAAAGCTATACAGAAAAACCCTGTCTCGAAAAACAAACAAACAAACATAATGTTGAACATTAAAAAATGTTTCTTGGCCTTTTGTATTTCAAAGTTTGAGAACTCTATATTTGGTTCCATGCCCCATTTTTAAAATTGGATTGTTTTCTTCATGTTTAGTTTTTTTTAAAATTTTTTTTGGGGGGTATTGTAGAAACTAACTTTCTGTCAGATGTATAGCTGGTGTCTGTAGCTAGAGTTTTCCTGCCTTGCCCACAATTAGGACAAATCTCTGTCACCCGCCAGTCCCACAGCCGCTCAGACCCAACCAAGTAAACACAGAGACTTATATTGCTTACAAACTGTATGGCCGTGGCAGGCTTCTTGCTAACTGTTCTTATATCTTAAATTAACCCATTTTTATAAGTCTATACCTTGCCACATGGCTGGTGGCTTACCAGAGTCTTCACATGCTGCTTGTCCTGGCAGTGGCTGCAGTGTCTCTCTCCTCAGCCTTCCGCTTCCCAGAATTCTCCTCTCTCCTTGTCCCACCTACTTCCTGCCTGGCCACCTACTTCCTGCCTGGTCACTGGCCATCAGTGTTTTATTTATATAGAACGATATCCACAGCATTTCCCCTTTTCTTCTTTGAAGACTAGCAGTTATAGTTACAACTTAGTATATATAATATCTTAGATAGAACATATTAAGTATTAGATTCAGGTTCTTTAGGATAGGACACCTTTGAATGATCTTTATAACATGCTGTTTACCTATGCTCTATTCTTCTCTGGATTTTAGTATGTGTTTCTTGCTTGATATTGTTTGCATTGGTTGTAGTTACATCTTATCTAGGTCATTATCTCTCATTATTTCTGGACAATATTTGATAACCATTCCTTTGTATATAGTCTTGTATTAGTTTAGAACCTTTTTATTTAGACAAAAAGGGGGAGATGTAGTGGGTAGCCATTCCAGCTTGGTTCTGGAAGTTCCAACCCCCATTGAGACTCTGGCAACTGTCACGCCTACGAGGCGGGGCGAGGGGAGGCGCCTGGGGACCCGAGAGCTGGATGGGCCAGCGCTCTCTCTGGGTGCTCTCTCGGTGCCGGGACGCTGACCGGTGCAGATTGACTGTGCAGAGCTCCGGAGAACACCGCTGCGTTACACCTTCCCCAGACCCTGCGACCTACCCATTACTTAATTTGTGAGTTACGCCATTAAATAAATATCCTTTTAACTACGTGGAGTGGCCAAAATAATTTCTCCAATAGGTGTCATAGTTAGGCTTTCTATTGCTGTGATAAATTACCAGAACTAAAAGCAACTTGAGGAGGAAAAATTATCTTATAACTCTAGGCAACAGTCTATCATTGAGGGAAGTCAGAGCAGGAACCTGTAGGCAGGAACTGATGCGGAAGCCATGAAGGGTACTGCTTACTGACTCGCTCCTCATGGCTTGCTCAGCCTGCTTTCTTATACATCCTGGGGTCACCAGCCTAGGGTGGCACCACCCATAATTGGTGGGACCTCAATCAGTACCAGTGCCACATCAATCAGTAATTAAGGAAATACCCCACAAGTTTGTCTACAGGCCAGTCTGGTGGAAACATTTTCCCAGTTGCTTTCTCTTCCAAAATGACTCTAGCTTGTGTCAAGGTGACATAAAAACTAACCAATAAAGCTGGTAAAGATTTATTTCTCCATTTTTGTAGGCTGCCTTTTGACTCAGTTGATGGTATCTTCTGCTTTACATAAGCGTTTCGGTTTCACAAGGTCCCATTCATTAACTGTTGTGCTTAATGCCTGTGCAAACAGGGTTGTATTTACAAAGTCCTTTCCTGTGCTAATTATCCTGAACTAATTATATTTCAAGTGTATCCCAACTTTGTCTATCAGATTCAGAGTCTCAGGTTTTATCTTGAGGCTCTTTATCTCTTTGGCATTGAATTTTGTGCAGGGTGAGGAGATAAGGGTTGAATTTCATTTTTCTACATGTAGCCATCTACTTTAATCTCATTGTTGAAAATGCTGCCAATGTGCATTGTTGGCTTCTTTTTTTTTTTTTCAAATATCAGGTAGCTGTAAGAGTGTAGACTTATATGTTGGTCCTCAACCTGACTGCTGATTTTTTCTATATATTTGAGTCATAGAACATGGAGAAATCAAGCCAGTACTGACCTGAAACCTTCATCCATACTGGCTGGTTTTCATACTGCAAGAAGGTGCTGTGTATGCTGCTAGACAAGAGAAGCAATTATCAATATTACCCGTCTGTGGACCCTGCAAACTACAATAACAATGGGCTTGTAAGCCAAGCTGCTGGTACAATGACGACATAAACACAGGAGTAAACCACTTTCTGAATAGATTTAAGACCCGCGGCACAAGAGGAAGCCCATATATGACACTATTATCAGACCATGAACTTTTGACTAGATTGATCATAGATCCTAGGGGAGAACCTATTACTTTTATGATGCTCAATGGACGTGCTATTAAATGGTCTTTGAATGGCTTGTCCTTCTACCCATAGATTAACAAGTCTCTCAGTTTTTACCAGAGAAACTTTTTTTTTTCATAGCAGATAGCAATTATACCAAGACCTACAACTGGTCAAGGTTCAAAAATGAACCATTTGTTAATTACATGGCCCTTACTAGAGCATTTATATCATACACACCTCTTCCAAGGTTCAGGGTTAATTTCAGAGGAGGTGGCAGAAAGAGTGTGAGAGCCAGAAGTGGTGGATAAGTACATGGAAACAGTGTTTTCTGGATGGAGTGGAAGTTGTGTATATAAAGTCATAGTGATTGTAACAGTGTACACAAGACCTGCTCATACTCAAGTCAGACCAAATTCCGTTGTGGAGAGGGGACATGGACACAATGTCCCACTCCCAACTGAGGAGGCATTGGCAACTGATAGCTGCTACGTGAGTCAGAGTCAGTTTTTCTTAAGAGTGGAACCCTGGTAAGTCGATTATGTGCCAATGAAAGACCACACATCCAAAAATACTGTCAGCACAAGTAAGACCTGATGTGTTTAAAAATTAAGGGGACACAAAGTTGGGTGGCTAGGGGAGAAGGTGGTGGATATGGGAGGAGTTGGGGGAGGGGGTAAGTATGATCAAAATATATTGTATAAAAGTCTCAAAGAATTAATAAACATAATTTAAGGATGGGCAGAGAGCCTGCCATGATGATATCATATTTTTAATGATTGGCACTATCTAGACCTGGTTGTCTAAGTGTAGACTTAGTAATCAGCTCCCAACAAAAGGTAGTATATGCTGGACGTTTCCTTAAAATGAAAATCATATCTATCATATGACTCAGCAACACTGCTCCCGGGTATTTATCTAAAGGACTCACAGTCAACATGTCACAGGGACACTTGGACATGAATATGCATCTATGAAGCTATCATGCTGAAGATCATTGTTATCATTTTTTTGGTGATGAATACATGCTAAGAAAAATTTAATGAAGGAAATGCTCCAAAGAAAATGAGAGTAAAACAAATCAAGTCAGACTAGACCCAAACTAAACCACTGTCAGCAGTGATGGTGAATCACCTCAAGAGGGACACGAGAATTTCAGTTTGATAAAAGAATGGAGCTTCCCTGAAGTGGAGCTCATTCATGGCATACTGAAATATTAATATCTATACTGGTCAATCTGGGCTAAACCAGTTTCATCTGTTAATTATTTTTTATATGATTTGAATGAATATCTGTAGGAGGTATGCTAATAATAGCTCCAGTTGCCTTGGCATGATAGAGAAAACGGAAAGTTCCCATTGGCTTTCAAGCTCATGCTTAACCTGTGTTTCCAGATGTATTTGTCGTCACCCAGATACCTGACATGTGGCCAGTTAGCACTTGATCCATTTCCCAGTACTGACCCTGAAAACCTCATCTCTACACTGAAGAGTTGGGGCTATACAGTTTTATAGAGGAGGAAACAGAAATACTGATTGTTAAATGACTTGTGGGCTATAGTCATCTAGCTGTTGAGTGTTCTGCCAGCTGGGAAAGAAAGGACTCTGCTTTCAGAGTCCAAGATGTTATTGACGGGCTGTGTCTTCGCACAGATCTTGGGAGTTCTCAGCCAGGCACCTGCTGAAGCTGGGCCTTCTCTGCAGCCCACCGATGTCCCTGCTCTCAGCCCTGAGCATTTCCTCTGCTGTGTACGCATTTCAGGGAGGTCCCACAAGTTTCCAGCGCTCCTCTTGAGCCCAGTCCTTTTGTTTCTGACACACCTTCCCTTTCCAGTTTCTGTCTTCTTCTCTCCTGCTCATCTCTGTTTAGGAACCAGCCTTGCCAGCTGTGAAATGCTCTCTGAGTGACATGTTTCCCTGGCTGATCAGAAAGGCACTAGTCCGTAGTGACAGAGTGGGCCTGAGACTCATGCGAATGGGCAGTGGACCCCAGTCCAACTCAGGGTGGTAGGTTGTTTCCTTGACATGAAGTTGGCGCTGCTCCAGGGCGGCCTAAGAAAGAATGCTGAAAATAGTAACTGTAGAATCTACCCACAATGCACTTCTCATTTATTTTCTGTGTAGCCCAAAGCTTGAATGGGACCATAAGCATTCTCTTCCTTCTTTTATCTTATGCACATGTCCTTTATTTCTTCTCCTTTGACGTCCATGTACCAGAGATGAAAAAGAATACAATAAAGCATCCTTCTTCTTGGTTCTCAAAGCCCATGGATTCCAGGCATGGAACTGGCATAGTTACTCATTCCATGGCTGGGCAGGCCAGCTTGGTGTTCAGTAGCGACCTGGGATCCACATATTTCATAACAGCATCTTCTAAAGACTATCAGGCAACGGGATGTATATGAACAGGCTCAGCGCCTTCACATGGATTCAAAGTCCAACAAACACCAGGAGAATGGGACACATTTCTGAGAATATCTGGACCTGGGCAGCCTACTGTGAATTGGATGACATTCGTTCCTTTTAAACGGTTCATTTCCTTCCTTGACATAATCCTTTATTAAAAGCAGAAGAAAGAAAAGAAGGCCTCACTGTAAGGTTAAGTTTAATAACTATGCATTTTAAACTCGTTTGACATTGTGGATGGTCAGACATTGTCCTTTGTTATCAGAGTAGCTCCTGATGTCTTTGGGAGCGATGGGAAGAAAGATGGGAGGAGAGGCTAATAAACCATTTCTGGCCTTAAAAATCAAAGCTCACAGCACACCAGCTATTGTAGAGACTGGGCCGGTTGGTAGGCCTATTTAAAGATGTTTTAAAAATGCATGCTGAGACGCTAAGCAGAACTATCATGTCTCTTCCTGTTCTTTGTCGTGTGAAACTCACTGCCAGAGAAAGTTTTTCACTCTCTGAATGTGTGCACTTTGAAAAATCATATTCCTAATTTGGACTGGCAACCATGCCAAATATCCCGGCAACTTTACAAAAATAGCTTCAATGTTAACGGAAAGTGATACACTACGAAGCCTGTCATATTGTGTTACACTCATAGGGGACAGAATGGAATTAATACGGCATTTTTCTTGTTAACTTGAGATTTCAAAATTAAATCACATTTAATTCTAAGTAAGAGATACACGTATGGAATGCAAACCATCTTAGTTTGGTTTCCATTGCTGTGTTAAAGACTGTGACCAAAAGCAGCTTCAGGGGGACAGGGTTCATTTCACCTCATGGTTTATAGCCCTTCAAGTAGGAAGCCTGGACAGGAACTCAGGGCAGGAACCTGGAGGCAGGAACTTAAGCAGCAGCCATGAGGGAAGCCTACTTAGTGCCTGCTCTTCATGGCTTGCTCAGCCTGCTTTCTTCTACAGTTCAAAACCACCTGCCCGAGGGTGGCATTGCTCGCAGTCATCAACTATTAATCACGAGAATGCCCCACATGCTCGCTTACAGGTCAATCTGATGAGGGCATTTCCTAGGCTGAGGTTCCCTCTTCTCAGATGACTCAAGTTCGGGTCAAGTTTACAAAAACACAAATGAGTACAATGACTTTTTCAGTCACTCATATTGGTGACAAATAGAAATAATAACACAATAATCACAGTTAATAATTACAATATTTGATATTGTTAATTTTAATGTCTTTCTGAATGGAAATGATTGGTGGGTTGGATTGTTGTACAATAGCTTTGAGGTTACAACTGTTATAAATGATGCCACAATCTACCACTGTTGTGCAGCATTTATTATATACAGACACTAACATACATTATCTTTGGTGTTTATTAAACATTCAGGAGGGGCCTTGTTCTTCCTAATGTGAAGGAAAAGCAAAAGCTCTGATAGTTTCATTCACTTGTTCACGCACCAGTGTGGAAGTGCTGGACTTGAGATTCAAGCCAGAGGTGGTGTTACGCACCACTGAGGCTGAAGGATCACTAATTGGAGGCCAGCTGAGGCTACATTGAAAAATGGTCTCAAATAAAACCATTTGGATTGTCATTTAGCCAGATATAAAGTCTCTGCTCTTTTAACTGCTTTCAGCTTTATCTCCAAATAAAAGTTATTTGTTGGCTGCTTGTCATGCTAGGACACAAGTGACGGTGGCCTGGACTAGAGTGACTTAGATGAGGAAAGGTACAGCAAGGTCTTGTCAGAGATAAATAGTCAGGGCTAGACGTGATTTCAGCTTGGACAGGCCAGCTTTAGTGGAATTAGAATACTGAAGGCGGTTCATGACTGATGGACTGAACCAGATAAAACTCATTAAGAGTAAAGGGCATGGTAGCACACCTATTTCATCCCAGCAGTGGCAGAGGCAGGTGGATCTCTGTGAGTTTGAGCTTTGTCTACATAGTAAGTCCCAGGACAGCCAGGCCTATGCAGAGAGAGCCTGTCTCAAAAACCGAATAACAACGAAAAGAGTAAGAAGTATTATAAAATACAGAAAATCCTTAGCCCATCAAGAAAATGTCAATCAAAACTGCACTGAGATTCTGTTTCACCACAGTCAGGATGGCAATCACCAAGGAAACAACTGCATGTACCGGTTCGAAGGCAGGAGACACATCACCTGCATGCCCTGTTGATGAAAATGTACGTCAGTGCAGCCACTGCAGAGATCAGTGTGGAGAGCAGTGCCAGATTACCCGGTTAGCTGCTCTTGGAGAGACACTCACAGGAACAAACCTAAATTGGGACACAAGACAGACACCTGTACATCCACGTCTAAAACAAAACCATTCACAGCGGTCAAGCTCTAACCACCAACAGATAAATGGGGGAAAATATAATATATGTGAGATTTATTCACATACATATGTTTACACACACACACACACACACACACACACACACACACACACACACACACGCACATACACACACGACTTTTACTCAGTCCTAAAGAAGAGGAAACTATGCCAATTTCAGGAAGATAGGTGAAAAGGAGATTAAACAATTCAGGTTCAGAAACATAAAATGATCACTTTGAGTCTCATACATAGAATCCCATTTAAGAAAACACTATGTGAAAGTAGAAGGGTTATTTGGGAAAAAGGCATCAGTGGGTGTGAGGTGGAGAGAACAGAGACGGAAGGGGAGATATATGAACAGAAATACATATATGAGAGGTGTGCAATGAAATAAGGACATTTGGGCATCAGTATTCACTGATAACATAAACATGAGATCTTTGAAAAGAAAAACAAAGCCAAAGTGCTTCAGCAGGGGCTCTGCATGAAACAGTGCACTTGAACTTGGTCATTTGAATTCTGAATAAAGGATTTTATACCGGGTGGGAGGATATGGGGAAACAAGAGGATGTATGAGTTCCCAGAAGGGGAGAGTGGTTCCCGTACCTGGAGAGAATGGAAAGATGAGGAGGATCTAGCAAAGCAGCCATGGCCTTTGCAGCTCCCTCGATGTGCCAGCTGGAGAGGAAGCTGGAAGAACAAACGTCTCACCCTCCATCAGGTACCCTCTCCAATGTCTAATGCTTTCCTGACTGGCTGGGTCAGAAGCTGCAGGGTAAGACGGTCTGTTGATAGGTTCTAGTCTGGTCAACCTTCAGGACCTAACAGACTGAGGAGAGGTGTGGAAGAGAGCTGGAGATGCAGGTTAGCGTAAAATGATAGGCAGAGGATAAGCAGTTGGACTCAATCATAAGAGAAGACACAGGGAAGCAGAAACACTGGGTTAGAATTAAATGAAACTTGAGAGCTGAGGTTCAAGCTTTGCTCACCCACTGGACTGGAGAGTCCAGTTCATTGTTCATTCATTCTTTCACTCATTAAATAATTTATTCATTTATTTAATAACTCACTTTTCATTTTCTACTGTGTGTCTGGCATATCATTACTGTTCTCCACATAGGATGTAGTATAAGCTAGTCAGGAGATATACTAAAAAGAACAACCAGGAACATTTTTCTGTTGTGTGTATTAATTAATTTTAGATGATTCTGTTATCTGTCATTATGCTATACCTAGGTACTAGGACCAGGGAGTTCATTCCAGGCTGTTTAAGTAATAAGATGTGGAATTTCTGTAAGTCAATTGATGCATTGCTGTGGGATGTTTTGTATGCTGTGAATATGTGTTGCTCTGATGGGTTGATAAATAAAATGCTGATTGCCCAGTAGCCAGACAGGAAGTATAGATGGGGCAAGCAGATGAGAATTCTGGGAAGAGGAGGGCTGAGTCAGGAGTCACCAGTCAGACACAGAGGAAGCAAGACAACAAGGCAGAACTGAGAAAAGGTACCAAGCTACATGGCTAAACATAAATAAGAATAATGGGTTAATTTAAATGTAAGAGCTAGTCAGTAATAAGCCTGAGTTAATGTTCATACAGTTATAGTTAATATAAACTTCTGAGTGATTATTTTATAAGCAGGCCAAGAGACTGCGGGTGCCAGGTCGACCAGAGAAACTATCAGCTACATTTGGTTTACCAACGTGGTTCTCTCGAATTTCCATAAGGCCTAAAAGAATTTAAAAAGGACTTCTAAATATACAGTAATGGAGCCAAAAATAGTTTTCTATTTCATGTCTCATGCTGGTCAAGATACAGAGATGCCAAGGTACAGAGACACTATGACATGCAGACGAGCTACAGTATGGCATGCACAGTGTATGGGCTTGAGTGCAGCATGGTGGCTTCCTGCCACTGTACACAGTGGTGTCTGGAAGCCATGCAGCATGATGCATAATCGATATAACTTTTGCTAGTACAGACAAAAAAAAAAAAAAGCAAAGAAAGAAAAGGTTTTCAGGCTACACACTGCTGGATGGAAGTCTAGATCCACTGCTTCACAGAGTCAGTGATGAGCATGGTTCCCCCAGAGCTGGCAGTAAAAGTAGTTCCACCATGTTGGAAAGCTGAGGTGGGTGGAGCCAGCAGCCAAAGCTGCCATTTCAGTCCTAATCATGCTGCAGTTTAATGCAATAGATTCACAATAAGACAGATTCAGATGGAGATAAACCCTAAACAGTTTAGAGTGTGTGTAAAAATGTACATAGGATTGGAAGAGAAAGGAAAAGGTATATAGACAGTTACATAAAGAAATAGAAAGTTATTTTAAAAAAATAAAGTCTTTAAAGGGAAAGTAAAAGTAATATAAAAATAAGCCACATAAAGATGGAAATCACACAGAGAGTCTGAGTTATGTTGTCTTTGGGATATTCAACTGCAGAGAGACATTTGACTGTAAAAGCTCCTGAGTTAAATCAATATGTGCATTTTAAAGATATCTCGATTTCAAAATATATGTCTAAGAATATGTTGCTTTGGAAAAGAGGTTTTGCTTTTGTTTCCACAGAAGATGAGAACCTATGGATTGCTTCTAGGCTAATATAGTTTGATCAAGAAAGACCCCCTGAGGGGTCTCCAGATGTTCCAACATCCAGATCAGCCTTAAGGCAACTGGCTCAGACAATGCAGCCTCACAGACTACTCCAGTCAGGACTTGACCATAATTCTTAATTTTCTTAGGATCCCCACAAGATTGCCAGCACCCCCATCCACCAGGAAGTAGTATGAGAAGCTCTGCCCAAACTCCCAAAATATTGTTTATAAATGTTTATTTTTATTTAAAGGGGGTTGATTATAAATATGATATTTCTAAAGAAAAAAAAACAGGTATTATAGATATGATAGGATGAAAGGGTAGGTTATTGAATCTACTTTTAAAAGAGATGTTTTACATTGCTATGGATTTTAGTTTATTGATATAAATTTAGAGTTAATTTTGTTATACTGTATGTATATTTCTACTCTTTTTTAAGGTATTGTGTTTGTGCAGCTCATTTAAAATTGTAATGAATAATTAAGAAATACAGATTAATAATTAGTCTTCTATGATAGTCAAAGTTATAGTCATGTTAAATTTTCTTGGTACATATAGATATAATTCAATTAGGTAGGTAATCTTCAAACACTTCAAAGACCTACAGAATATGGCATTTAAAATGTTTTAAAAACTTAGACTTTTCTGGACAATGAGACATGTCTGCTCCTGGCAGCACCAATTACTTCAAGGAGAATGATGGGCATTGAAGAAACTCATCATGGAATTTGCTTTCTTTGTGGCAAAAGTTAGCCAGTGGGCAAAAATGTGCCTTTGCATCAACTGATTGACAGTATGTTGTAAAAACTGGACATGCAGGACCCATAGGAAGATGACCACTGAACTTTGCAAGGCAGGATAGTTCTTCAGGTACCTGCTCCACAGAAGAAACTACCAGACATTCTGCAGGACACAGAGAGAAGCAACTGAGAGACTTTAGGCCTATGGGCTGAAGACGGATGCCCCAATGTTGCAGAGGAACTTTGGATGACTGTCCAGGCAGGCAGCTGTCTCTGTCATTTCTAGAATTTTGGAAATTGCTTACAATGCATATCCTATTTACTTAGGTAATATCATATCCTTCTAGGGTCTTTGATGTAGTTGAATTATAATGTTCCTCAGTTATGATAAAAGATAAATTAGATATGAAACTTTAGGCTCATAAATATAGGATAGATAGAATATATATTTTTTAATTTTGCCAAATACAAATAGACTAGATATTGTAACTATAATTCTTGCTTGATAACTGCTCTATTATATATAATTTTACTATGTTAAAGTTAAAACCTTCCTTTTTGATTAGACAGAAAAGGGGTGGTGCTGTGGAATGTTTTGTATGCTGTGAATACGTGTTGCTCTGATTGGTTGATAAATAAAACACTTGATTGGCCAGTAGCCAGGCAGGAAGTATAGGCAGGACAAGCAGATGAGGAGAATTCTGGGAAGAGGAGGGCTGAGTCAGGAGTCACCAGTCAGACACAGAGGAAGCAAGACAAGGCAGAACTGAGAAAAGGTACCAAGCCACATGGCTAAACATAAATAAGAATAATGGGTTAGTTTAAAATGTAAGAGCTAGTCAGTAATAAGCCTGAGCTAATGCCCATACAGTTATAGTTAATATAAGTTTTTGAGTGATTATTTTATAAGTAAGCCATGGGACTGTGGGTGCCAGGTGGACTGGAGAAACTTTCAGCTACAAGGCATTATTGATTTAAGGGTACAGGAAGCAAGAGTCTAAGGGGACAGTCCAGGCTGAGTCCATGCTGAGTTTACACATCAATGAAAGATGATTTACATGGGCCAGGGTTCCCTTGGCTTAATCCTCATTTCCATAGATGCAAATATCCCTCATAACAGTTCTATAGGCAGCATTCCTTATTTCTAGTTCCTCCCACTTCAGATTCAATAGCCAACGAGGTTATTTTTCACCATAAGCTGACTGCCTAGCAACCCAGCACACCTCCTTTAGCAGACAACTGGAAGAAGAGACCCAGAAAGTAATTCCAGTGTTAAAGGAGAAAGTGGAAAGATCTTAACTCCCTTATCCTGTGTGTGTGTGTATTCATATTTGTTGGATGAAACGGCATGGGAAAGTACTTTTACTATGCTAAAGTAATTTTAGGTATTTGAATGATCCACAAGACTTTAACTTGAGAACTAGTTGTGACATTGTGCTGAGCTGTGGTTGAAGATGTCATCATGAAGGATAATGATGTCATCTTATAAAAACTCTTGGAATTAGTTCATATTTGAAACTTAGATTGTCATATACATTTACTAATACTCTGTTTTCTGTGTCACAAAATATGAATTAGAATGGCCATTGACATACATGTTGGGTATCTTCCCCAGGCATGTCAAACATATAATAGTCTTCTTGTATTTGAATTATAAAGCCCATGTCAAAATCTTCTTCATTGAGCAGCAAACCCAGTAAGGGCCATAATCATTTTTGTCTCCAAAGTGCATCTGCAGCATATTACATGGTGTCCTGCTTGGTAACTACTCAGTAAAAGCAAAGTCTGTTGAATGAATAAATGAACACTGAAGAATGTATTCTAAATTCACACTATGATGGACTTAAGTATCAGATAGATCTTTTTCTTATAGGACTAAACTTCTTTGTTAGAGGTTTGAAAATCTGACTTCCTTAGAGTTCTATTTTTAATAGCTGATTGCTGATCTCCTCCTAATGATGGTAGATGACAACTGACTGGTTAGCACACAGTACAGAGATCTTTAAAGATGTGTGTTATTCTGCAGTGGACATTTGTCAGGACATTCAAGAAGTTCCCCCTAACTTCAGTGGACATTTATTGTTATCTTCAAGGTCCCTAAACAGCAGTTCTTAAGACTCAAAGGTGAAGTTCAATTCAGATCATTTACTGCAAAAGGGAAAGTTCCTCTCAAATCCATTTAGAAAAGAATACAATTCAAGTATAAAAGAGACGACACTCTATGGAGTTTATCAGTTTGCTAATGACTCTATATCTTCATTTGATAGTTAAAATTTATATAATGGCATTTTCATGCACTATTTTAATTAAGTCACAGTTCTGGAAATAAAGTTTTAGAGCGCAATAGGACACTTAACTCATGGACTTGGAATCAAACAGCCTGGGTCTGAGACACGACTGTGACCAACTGTCATCCTGAGTGAAAGACTCCATCTCTGCCCCTTGATGCCTCATCTGAAATTGTAGGACAGGACCCGTGGAGCTTGTTTTATTAGGTTTTAAGAGGACCATCAAATGAGAAACTCTAAAAAGTATCTGTCAGGTTGCGAGTGCTCAGTGTTTGCTATTATTAACTTGTTTGAAGGCTAATAATTCATAAATAAGAAATAACATTTTAACTCTGGTGGAGAGTTTGAAACTTCAGTGTTCTGTCTACCATATCACTTTATAATATTTTTTTGGAATGGTACATATTTTGGTACTCTCTTTGGCATTTTGAGACAGTACAGTCTTGCTATAATTGTGTGTTTTTGTTTGAAATATGACCTGTTTGGTTGTGTAACCATGTTGCCAGTAGATGGCTTTTAATTGTTTAAGTGAATGGTGGAGAAGATAGTTGCTATTAATTCTAATCTATAAATTTATTACAGAAAATCCAGTATTCTGAGCCAATATTTCTTAAAGATTTTTAAAGTTATAGAAAAATATCCACTGAGTGCTAAAAACAAAGCCTTTCTTGACCTACCTATAAATACGTCCTGTTCACACTATTAGAACTGTAAATCTTTTGTTTGGCTACTTCCTGCTTATATAAAACATGGAGTCATGATCACATCCAGAGCATCATTTTCACCCCCCCACTAGGAGGTGTTAGATAAAATATTGTACTTAATTTAGAAAAGGTAGTTTGCAGAAGACGTAAATAGATACAGTTATAACCATGTGAGTTGGCGGTGATGGTGGCTCAGAGGGAAGGTCCCTGGGAAAGAGATGAGGAACATTGTATTTGTGTCACAGTGAAGGAGAAAGATTTGGGTTGAAGATATGGAGGTCTCAGATACCATCATGAGGGACATGGTTCAGATCATGGCGATGGCTGAAGTCACCAAGAGACAAGGTGGTGAATCTACACAGGGCAGTGGGGTGAGCATTAAAAGCTGAAGGATGTTTAAAGAGGAAGCAAAAAGATGCAGAGAAAGGAAAACAAAGCTTGGGAGAAAAGTCAAGTCAGACTGTTGTCTAGGAAACAAAAAATTCATTTTATGTCAGGTTTTTTTTTTTAGATTTATTTATTTTACTTTATGTGTGCATAACATAAAAAGGCATAAAACACTTTTGCTTGCATATATGTCTGTGCACAAAATGCATGCCTGGTGCCCATGGAGGTCAGAAGAGGGTGTTGGATCCCTGAGAACTAGAGTTACTGATAGTTATGAACCACCATGTAGCATGAATCTTAAAGGGTCTTATTAATAAATACAAACCCAAGCCAGGTATTGGAGTGAATGCTGGAAGATCAGAGAAGCAGAATAAGCCACGGCCACCTCACATTGCTAGTTCCTCAGCTGATCCTGTTTCCTCAGTCTGAACTGTGCTACTCAAAAGCCTAAAAGCTTAACCAGGCTCTAGTTCCTGGTCCTCATGCCTTATATACCTTTCTGCTTCCTGCCATCACTTTCTGGGATTAAAGGCGTGAGTCACCATGCCTGGCTGTTTCCAGTGTGACTTTGAACTCACAGAGATCGAGATGGATCTCTGCCTCCCAAGTGATAGGATTAAAGGTGTGTGCCACCATTTTCTGGCCTCTATGTCTATCTAGTGGCTATTCTGTCCTCTGACCCCCGATAAGTTTATTAGGGTGCACAATATATTGGGGTATACAATATCATCACATCACCATGTAGGTGCTGAGAAACAGCCTAGGTTCTCTTTAAGAGCAACAAGTGCTCTTAACCTCTGAGCCATTGTTCCAGACCCAACAAATGTTTCTGAAGCTATTACTTCATGTAAGGTTTTGAGATATATCTATAAAAGAAACAGATAAACTTACATGCTACTGGAAGAGATAATAAAATATAAGTAAATTCTGTATTTTGTTAAAAGGTGATA
This sequence comes from Peromyscus leucopus, assembly GCF_004664715.2. NCBI lineage: Eukaryota > Metazoa > Chordata > Mammalia > Rodentia > Cricetidae > Peromyscus > Peromyscus leucopus. The sequence goes on along the minus strand of NC_051071.1, from coordinate 87,502,692 downwards.
AATACATCAAAATAAGTGGTGTAAGATACACACGGGAATCGACTTCACAGAGCTGATGCAGAGATCAGAAGGGAGAGAGTGAGCTAGCCACAAGGTTACTGCTGAAGGAGTGGGTGAGGACAATGTGGAAGCAAAGGAGAGAGGCAACCAACACCACAGGAGCCCCATGGGAAGACTTATGTGTTTAAGAGCTACTTTTTGACCTAAGACACCTACAAGGATGCTGCCCTGAGTGGGCATGCTAGCTAGACTTAGCCTTTGCTATTTTCAAAGGAAAATTAATCTTCAGTTTATCATATTTGTTGGTTATTATGACCCAACTTGACCCAAACTGATGTTTTTCTTGACAGGGCATTTACTCTTCAACTATAGTCATCAGAAAACAGCAAATCACAGTAAAATAATTCATATGTAAGAAGGATAAAAATGTCAATGTTCTGGTCACGTATGGTTGAAGATGTATTTATTCTAGTACCCAATATCATTGACATTTTCTTCTTTAAAACTGTATCATGAGCAACATTTGGAATAAAATCAAAGGAATTGAGCTGTAGAGCATGCCAAGTTACTTGTGATAAGAGAGATATGTATAACCACTGAAACTGGGATGCACTTGAGATATTTGAAGCTCACACACACATGCACACACACATGCACACACACATGTGCACACACACATGCACACACACGAAAAATTATAAGTTTAGTTAATCCACAATGTGGTTATTTGTTCAGAAAAGCATCTACATACTAAAATAAAAAAATATTCTTCTTGAAATACGTACCTTATTTTGGAAGAAAATCTGTTTCTTGAGTTCTAATGGAACCCCAAGTTCTCAGAATAAACAAAGCAGAAACACATAGCTGGTGGTTTGGGTCCATTTCAGGACAGAAGCAGTTAAGGAACAGAAACTTTTATAGAATAAGCTAGTGCTACTTATGGGTGTATTTCTAGTCTCTTCCAGAAGGAATGTGCAAGCTGCCAACACGATTTGCACACTGGACAAGGCACCAATTCATTCACATTGACATTATAAAAAACCACTCAGTTGCAACCTCAGTTAAAAAAAAAAACTGCTTCTGGGAGGGAAAGGAAAAGATGTCTTGACTTCTGAGAGTCTTCTAGACATCAGGTTCTGATACATAGTTCCGGTCTTGTGCCTACAACTTTTTTTTACTCAGTAATAATGTATCAGTGTGATATCTGGCACCCTTCCCTTCCCATTTTCTGTATTTCTGTATTTCCCTGTTTTGATGTTGCTGTCTGCTCAAAACAACTAATGATGTTTATTCTGCAACAATGATGCATGTTAGGATTACAACAAACAGTGAACAAAGTAAGTAAAAGTTGTCATAAGTATGTTTAAATCAATCACAATCTTGAAATTTCTGAGACTTCCTAGCAGTACTGAATTACTTTCCCTGCATCTCAAAGAGTTATATGGCAGGCATTTGAAAACACTGAGAAACTTGATCCCTCACCCTGGGCACTGCTGCCCACTTCTCATGGAACAACCTCATAACACCAAGTACCTCTGTGGAACTGCTTGATACTGTGAATAAACAAGTGAATTACACTTTCTAATAGTAAAGAACCATATTCCACTGGAGATAGAATTGGTACAGAGACCTGGGAGATGTTGCAAACACAATGTATAGATCTCAAGGCTGAGCTAGATTACTCAGGAAGTGATTTAAACTGGGAAATTTTGTGAGGCAGGGAAAGGTACACCCATAAGCCCAGCGCTCAGGAGATTTAGGGAGCAGCCTGGGCAACACAATGATGTCCTGTCCAAAAAAAATCGTTAAATAAACAAAAATAAGAAAGTCACGGTGAACAGTTACAACACTTTATTCCTCCACAAAGAAAATTCAGTTTTGATAAAAACAATTTCAAGAATTGTATATCTCTTTATGTGTATGAGCATTTATGTGTATTTTGTCTGCATTTATATCTCTGTACCATGAGCATGCAGTGCCCAAGCAGGCCAGAAAAGGGAGTAAGATGCCCTGTGACCAGAGTTATAGATGGGGACTGGGAATTGAGCCTGGGTCATCTGGAAAAGCAACCAGTGTTCTTAACCACTGAGCCGTCTCTCCAGTCTCAAGCCTTGAATTTCAAATACCAGTAAGTAGAGATGTAGTTTGGCATTCAGTGTAAGACTGCACTTTGAATAAGATACCTGAGGGGCTTTGCAGTACCTTTGGTGCTATGTGAGGGCAGACAAAATGGCAACTGCCTTGTCAGGACAGCATGCAGACCCAGAGAAAGAAATGGAGCTCCTCACAAGGCCATGTCTTTCCTTGAATAAGCAACCTATCACCAAAGACCACAGTGCACCCAGGCAGAAGCCAGAAAGAATAAGAGCTGTCACAGACAGGGAGCCGACTGCCAGATTCCTCCCATAATCTTCATTCATTGGTGTCAGAAACTAAATGTCTAAAAGTTCTCGGCGCAAAAAAAGCAACTCAGTTTCTCTTGGAATCCACAGTGTGTCACTGGCTGAACTGAAAGTGGCAGGAACTGGGTGCATAGTGAGCCGGAAGGACCCATACCATTTGCTTACGCTCCATTCTCTCCCCATGCCAATGAGGCTTCATTTTCCCTTTCTTATTAAGTGAAGAACATGATTTCTTTGGTCTATAGAAACCAGAATGATGATACTCCGGTAAAGCAGGCGGCTTGCCTTGCTGATGTTGCTCACGTCTTTGGTGACAGGTCCCATCTTTGCAGATGAAATGCACCAGGATAGTCATTGATCTTCCGTGGAAAATAAATGTGGCCACAACAAGCATTTTGCTACTTAACTATTATATTTAAGAAAAGGCTGTGCATATTTAAATTTTCCAGAATATATTTGACTTGACCTTGAGAATATAGATTTCAATCTTGCCTGGGGCTTTGCATGTTTTATACCTTTTCTTAGACATGCTAGGTGACATGGAAATAGTTATCTTTCAGGTGGGCAATTGCTTCACTTCTGTGGGTTGCTCCCTCAAATTTTATTTCAGTGAGAAAATTATTGGCCGGTTGGTTCAACAGAACACTTTACGTGCATGATTGAGCTTGCTTCTTCCCAGCTATGATTTCAACAGTTACAGCATTGGCCACTGAGGAAAAATAATAGTTTTCTCCTCCCATCAATCTGGCATGTCTTCCGGCTGCGTTGAGATTAATCAGTGTGGCTCTTAGTAACATGCTTCCTTGACACAAACACATTGTTAAGGCCCCAGGAAGCCTTGTCCGTGGCTTGTTTACAGCTATGGGTGAGTTTCCAGAAATGCTGGGATTTGTTCTATGCTTCTTTCTTTGTTATTTTTTCAATTATATAGAATATTTAAATTCAGAGTGTTAGAGAATGATTGCATGGGATTTGGACTTAATTAAAAAACTGAAGATACCGCTATACTTCTCTTCAAAGTTGAATAAGTGTTGTCTTCAAGTTGTGTTTTCACACTAAAGCTCTTTAGATGTCTATTGAATATCAGGAGCAGAAGTCTATGTCAGTGGAAATAAGAGCTATTTTTATGATATACTTAACCTGAGATTCAGAGCGGCCTTCCATGGGAGTTATTTAAAACACAGCAGAGCTTATCTGTCTGGGATGTTTTAAGTCCTTCTAATGAGTACTTCAGATGGCCATAAATACATTGCTATAAGACCCGTTGTGAAATAAGCCTCTATGACTTTGGTAGCAAAGTGTTTCCTCAAAGCTTCATGCCCTAAGATAGATTTCTCTAATCAGTGGTCACAGCTCTCCAGATGTGTTAAAATCCCAGCAGAAGTCTACAGAGCTTGTCTTTCTAGCGGACTGTTTAGGATGAAGGATCTTAAAGTGGAAGGAACTTCATTTTCGGCAGTTGGACAAAGGCCAAGTGCAAGGCGGTCATGAGAAGTTATTTCTAGATGCCCCACTTTCCTGCACCGGTGTCCATTTGTTTTGCTCTGTGATTTTTCCTTTACTTAGAAACAAGGCTTTTGTCAGTTCTATCGGTATTTTCGGTTTCCATTCTTCCACGGTTCTATCAGGAACATGGCATGATCGCTCACGTAGTTTGCATCTTGAGTGCAGATGCCATTTGAGTTCCCAAATTGCTTGAAAATCATTTGCTAAAGGATTTAGTATAATAATTTTTCACCGCTTGCACTTCCAAATCATTTCCAAACCTTGCTCTTTCCTGTACTCCATGTATTAAATAAATAAACAGATAAATAAATATGTTTTCAAAGTTCTACTTCCACCCTCTGTTTCTCAAAGGGGTGACATAGAAGTCGTATGTAGAAACCTCCAATGTTCTAAACTAACAGGTGAGTACAGGCCTGCCCTTCCATGTGTTAGTAGGCTCTGTTGCCTATAGTTCTGGTGATCATCTCATCCTGCATGAGAAAAATCACAAGGCACTGTCCTTACATAACTGAATTAGTAAATCAATGCCAGCAGCCACCCACCTCCAGATGTCTTTGAAATGGTAAAAATGAAATCCTATTTATTTTAGCCTCTGTCAAGCATATAGGGTGCATGTGCATGTATGCATGCATGCGCGCGCGCACACATACACACACACACACACACACACACACACACACACACACACATTTTAGTTTTAGCCATCAGACTGTCCTCAATAGGGAGGTGGCAGAGGTCAGAGGTTGAATTGGCCACGGGAATTTCCTTGGATCCGTTGACCTTATCTCATTCCTTACTTTGGTTAGTTCCACATTAGCTCCTCCTCAATTCTACTTTTTGAAATGATTCCAGGATCTTCTAGGCTGCTCTGGATTTGTTCAAAATTTGAACCCCCAATGATACCTTAATTAAAAAAGATTTCCCTGCTCCTGCCAATGCAGGACTAAAATTACGGTCACTTACATGTTTTGAGAGATTATGATTTAGCTGATCTTCATTCAGGGCACACTGGCATCATTCTTCAAGCCTCTGATTAGATTTTCTGTGCATCTTCCTGCAATGCTTTTCTTGTCTGTGCACGTGTTAGAGTGGGAGATCTCACATTCCAGTGGGCAGTTTTCCCTATGGCACCATAACAAATCCATTTCTGGCTGTACTTATTTGAGACTTCATTGGACCTTTCATGCCCATTTAGGTCAGATTGAAGTTTTATAACATTCCCAAGGCTTAGGCTGTGTGCAGTAGATGCTCTATAATGGAGTGTTGTATTGTAGATGTTGGTTGATGTGTTGAAAACTTTTTTTTTTTGACTGGGTTGCAAAATGGTTTGAATCTGATACAAAGCTGGAGATGCTCTAGAGAACGTATGATTGCATCAGTTACACTTTAAGTAACGTGTAATTTTCAAATAATAACTCAAAACTGGGAGTGAAAGACCAAGCTTAGGAAAACTAGTGAAATGACAGCAAGGCACTGACAAATTATCCGATGGCCGGCAAAACACCCAGCAGGCTCCGCAGGTGTCAGCACACGCTCCAAGCACCACGATGTGAAGAGCAGCTCTTGGGCCTTTCTCTCTTCAGCTTTTGCTTTGGTCTTAGGTGGAGACATATCTCCTAAAAAAAGCAGAGAGGAAAACAGCAACAAAATAAGCAAAGCCACAGCTGTGACTTTTCCTTCAGCTCTGTCAATTCGGTGGAGGATTAGGACGAGCTGAAGAAAGGCGTTGGCCTGCCCGTTGTGTAGGAAGGGCACAACAGGAACAACAGAAGTCTTTTTGAGGTTGGTCACATTCGGAGTTGTTCTCATTTTTGTTCAGTTTTTAGAGCGTGTCCTCTCTTGGAACCTTTGCCATTCTGGAACATTCCCAGAACTTTCAATAGTTCTCTGCGATGCTATGACAGACCATACTTCCCCAAACTATCTAGAATGCCCTTATTTTACAGCAAGACTCCAGTCAGCCTTCAAATAAAATGTGTTCATCAAGCCCTCCACAAAACCCTTGGGAAAGGCATTCTCTGGATGCTCAGGTCACTGTGGAACACATACACATTGTTGGCACAATATAGTACCATCATACAGTATGGCAATGACTAATATGTCTCTCCCCCAAGACTTTAATTTTATGTAGGTAGAGGACATGACTCACTTGTCCCAGTAGACCAGGGCCTAATGATGCCTAGGACAGAATGAATCTACAGCAAATAAATGAGTGTCCTAGAAGGGGAGCAACTCAATGGTACAACCCAATGGCTTTAACATCCATGCTGTCACCACAGCTCTTTGTGTCAGGGCAGAGAAAGTGGATGGGTCCAACTGCACAATGATGGATACTTATTTAGGATTTGCAAATATGATACTTGAGTATATTACTATATTGAGATTATTTTTGGGTTTAAGAAAGAGATGCTGGCTAAATTTGCCAACTTAACGAAGTATTTAGGGAACCTTCACTGAAGAAAACACAGAGAAAGAAAGTCCTGAAAGTACAGGAAAATGAGAACTCCAGTTTTTCATCTTAATGATACCATTTTTCTTCTTCCTTGATGTGAGCTGTGACTCAGCCTGGCTTCTTCAGTGTCTGCTAATGGAATTGACATTAGTGTGCATCCCAACCTTCTAGCTGAAGCTGGAAACCTCCCTTCCTCCATGGACTCAGCCTTCTTACCTCAGAACTGAATGGCTCAAACTAGGTTGTGTGCTACTCTAGACTATTGTGGTTGTCAATTTCATGATGTAGTTGATCAGGAGACTCAATAGAAGATGTAGAGAAGTAGCTTCTCCCCTGTATAGGCTGAATGTGGGAGGGGTGGCATGGTTAAGAGCCCAGACTCTGGTGCCTTCATGCTCACGTGTGTTTTACTTGCTCGGTGAACTTAGGTAAGCTCACTTTTATTCTCATCATAGCTTTGTAAGGTTACAGCAAAGTTTTCATGAGTTATTACCTGTAAACTATATGTGATAGTGTTAATCAACTCTCTAGGGCTGTAACACAATACCTAAACCAATCAGCTTTAAATGATGGAAAGGTTTATTTTAGCTTCTGTCTTTGCAGGCTTCCACTTCTGATTTGTTGGCCTTGTGGGCCTGTGGCAAGGCAAGTACATTATAATGGTAGAAAGTTGCTTACCTCATGGTGGTCAGAAGAAAGGAAAGAGGGACAAGGAAATAGGAGAAAGATACATTATTCCCCGGTGACCTAACCTCTCCCACTAGGACTCACCTCATAAGTCTTCACACTCCCAAGAGAACCATTCTAGGGCTCAAGCCTTGACATTCCAGATCCAAAACCATAGCAGCTAAGAGGTGTGTGTGGTAAGCACTAGTAAAGAATGCTCCCATTCCTGATGATTCAATCAAAATCAGCGTGGTGTATGAATGGTCAAAGCAGGGAAGAGACAAGCAAGCAAACTCTTCACTATAGAAGTATTTGTTTTCTTGACTTGTAGAATCCACTAGTTTGGGTTTGAACATTTGTCACTATGTAGTTATTAGATTCCAGTTTTAAATGGAAAGATGAAGCAGTGAAAACCACAGGCTTAACTCTATTAAAGAGCAAGAAAGAATATCTCTGCTGATTCTAGGAGTGGAAATTTTCTCAACCTTAGAGCCTATAAACCAATTACAGAAAACATACCTACAAAGTAATTCACACTGATATGTCTTTAGGGTTTAATTGGATTCTCTAACATTATTCACATTGCATTTTCAGTTTGCAAATAAGATTGAGACCATAGGTAATTGAGTGAATTCACTGGAGATAGTACAGTTAGAAGTAGAATTGGTTTTAAAGTTGGATCACAGGTTGTCTAATGATCCATATAACATCTCTTGAAAGTGCTGGACTCACACACTTAAATAATTAAACACAGAAGAATAAATTATCCCTGTTAAGGATTAAGACTTCTGGTGGCATGCACTATAATTTGTAGCGTATAGAACAATATGTCAAGATGGACCCAGCTAATCAGCATCTTCAAGGTACGTGAACATAACCTGCACGAGATTCTCTTATTCCAACTTCCTGACACATATGCAAAATGAAGAAGGGCAAACTACCCAGGTTACTGAACATGAGTCATGTTTCTCAAACTTAGCCACAGATACAAACTTTATTTGCTGTAATAAATGACTTAGAATATCAACACATGACCTGGAGAAAGTTATATTAATGTTTATAATGAAAGGGAAAATATATACCTAGGACCATATATTAGTAAAACTCCATGTCTTAGTCACAGTTCTATTGCTGTGAAGAGACACCATGACCATGGCAACTCTTATAAAGGAAAGCATTTAATTGGGGCTTGCTTACAGCTTCAGAGGCTCAGTCCATTATTGCCATTTGGGGGAGTATGGCAGCACACAGGTAGACATATTAGATGAGAGTTCTACATCTGCATCCACAGGCAGCAGAAACTGAAAGAGGCACTGGGCCTGGCTTGGGCCTTGAAACCTCAGAGCCCACCCTTGGTGACACATTTCCTTCAGCAAGTTCACACCTACTTCATCAAGGCCACACCTCCTTATCCTTTCAAATAGTGCCAACTCCCTGCTGACTAATCATTCAGATACGTGAGTCTATGAGGGGGAGTTGGGTGGGGTGGGAGTAGGGGGGCATTCTCATTAAAATCACCACACTCCCCAAACACCAAGTGTTGAAAGATGATACACAGAAAATGTATCAATAGTGACAGAAAAGGAGTAATTTAGAGCATCCCATGGTTCATAGTTGAGTTTTAAATAATTATTAGACTCAAAGTAGAAACATTATGCTATTCAGAATAGACCATGCAAGGACACTGACTCAGAAGCTGAGCCTTTGATAATCCCTGCAAGAGCCTCCTTCTAGATTGCTTGCAGACAGTTTATTCCCTTATAGACTCATCCTTCAGAAACCACAAAGTTCTATACAGATGTGGAACAATTTGTAGCTCCTCTTTGATGGGTACTAGATGCACCATTAGTTCCTTTATATCTCCACAGGACAAAAACCTTCTTAGTGTGGTGTCTTAGCTGCCAGTTCACTTAGCATGTTTGAAGAATGATTTTAAGAGGCAGGCAGATCTCTTAAGTTCTAGGCCAGCTTGGTCTACATTGCAAGTCCTTGTCCAAAACAACAGCAGCAACAACAACAATAAGAACACTGACAAACAATGTGATCTTAAAAGCTAGAATGGACCTTTCTCTGATATATAAAGATAGATGTAAGATCAAGTAAGTGTTAATGAGTAGTGAGATAATTCAAATCCACTTTAGAAACAGCAGGCATCTTAGCCTGAAGAAACTTCACTTTCTGTATGGATTCTGCACTACAATAAAGTTGCCTAATAATACATTTCTCAGAAAATATCCCTGTTTTTTATTTTGTTTTTCATTTCTTTTTTATTAAGAAAATTTTTATTCATTTTGCATACCAACCACAGATCCCCCTCTCTTCCCTCCTCCACCCCTCAGCCTTCCCTCTCTGTCCCAACCCCCATTCCCTCTTCCAACAAGGTATGGCCTCCCATGGGGAGTCAGCAGAGCCTGGTGCATTCAGTTGAGGCAGGTCTAAACCCCTCTTCCTGCATCAGGGCTGTGCAAGGTGTCTCACTATAGGTAGTAGGCTCCAAAAAAGCCAGCTCATGCACCAGGGATGGATCCTGATCCTACTGCCAGGGAGCCCCATAAGCAGATCAAGTTACCCAACAGTCTTGCTTATGCAGAGGGCCTAGTTCAGTCCCATGGAGGCTCCACAGCTGTTGGTTTAAAGTTCATGAGTTCCCACTAGTTTGGTTTGGTTGTCTCTGTAGGTTTCCCCATCACAATGGAGTACTACCCAGCCGTGAAAAACAATGACATCATGAAATTTGCAGGCAAATGGATGGGACTAAAAAATACCATCCTGAGTGAGGTAACCCAGACTCAGAAAGACAAACATGGTATGTACTCGCTCATAAGTGGATACTAGATGTAAAGCAAAGGATAACCAGACTGCAACCCACAGCTCCAGAAAAGAGTATCCCCATTTTAAATCACACAGGACTGTTCAGCTCAGCTCCTGTCTTGAACCATCACAACATCCTTTTATCATCCAATCTCATCTGTTTTCTGAATCTAATTCTAAACCTTAAGTCTTGTGGCAACATACCACTTTATACAGACATTGTGTCATACCCATTTTCTACTTGAAATCCTTCTGAGGAGGGTCAACTTAGTTAGGCATCGTTCCTGAGTTTACAAACGTACCGATATTTCTGTCTCATTAAATTCAGTGCTCTGAGTTTAATTCTCATATTTATTCATATCCTTTTCTATCTTGTCCAATGATCTCACAACAACAAATCTTTCAAGACGTGGTAGACGGAGTCATGCATCCCCATACCCATCTAGCAGCTGCCCACACCTTAGTATCCAGAACCTAGTAATATGTCCCAGTACAGGTTTAAAAAGACAACCTGCATGTGTGACTAAGTTAGGAATCTCAATATGAGTTTATTATCTTGGATTACCAGATACTCTGCAAAGCGTCTTTATAATATGGAGGCAGGAGGGTCAGAGTCAGCAGAAGGAGAAACAAGGCTGAAGCAGAGGAGAGAAAGGAAGAGAGAAGAAGGAAGAAGAGAGAAGGCTTTACACTGTTGGCTTGGAGATGGAGGAAGAGGCGGCCGTCTGAGGAGTGGAGGAGCACCCTGGAATTTGGAAGAGACAAGTGACTGTTTTCTACTGTAGAGCCTCTGGGAAGAGCTGGCCCTGCTGAAAACCTCGAGTTTAGCCCAGTGACACTAATTTTGAATTTGAGATCCTATTAACCAGAAGCTAATTTGTTTATATTATTTCAAGTTACTAAATCTTTGGTATCTTGTTCTAGCAGCAATGACGAGTGTGGGATTCTAACGAACACTTTCTCTGAAGCTTTTCCTAGCATGGTGTCTCCACCAGCACCATCGACCCCTTTCTGTTCAGCTCTTTCCACTTGATTCATGGCGTCGTGAATGTTTGCTTGTCTGTGATGTGCTTGAGGGCGCAGATCTTCGCCTCACCTTTTACATCTTCTTTAGTGCACATCACAGTGCTGGCAAGCGGAAAGCAGTCAATGGAAGAGTGACCTCCCACGATGGCAAGATAATTTTCAATTAATATTCATCAGGAAGCATGATAGCATCTTGTTACTTTTGTTGCATTCAGAGAAATGCAGAAAGCATAGCTGTTCAGCTTAATTGATTCCCACAAGGTGAAGCTGCCGGAATAACCAGCTCCCAGGGAAGGAAGCAGAGCCTCGTGGCCCCTGCAGGCTGCTCCTGTGCCCCTTCACTTGTAAGGAAGTCTTCACATCCAGTACAGAGCCAACAAAACACTTCTTGGGGATATTATTTAACTTCAAAATGTATTTTCCTCCTGGGTCAGCAAAGAACTATGTTTGAGAGTCTGTGGGTCTCAGGTAAAGATCACAGCTTCCTGAGTCTCTGTTTCTCTGTCTAAGAAATGGGGCAAGGGTTCCAGCGCATCTCAGTACGCACGGCTAGGATTTGTTCTGTGACACCTGGGGTAATCTGATTATTGAGAACACATGCTGAGTGACCAGAGCTTTTATATTATTCATGTATTATATATAATGTATATATAATTTATATTAATGTATTAATGTGTCACAGGGATAATATAATTTGCTTGATAGTGTGGAAATTGATGAAGTGCCCATATTGAAGAGATGTGATCTAGTAGGGTGTTTTTTCTCCTCTTCTTTGGTGCATACTGTCAGAAATGGGTGAGAATGTCTGCTTACTTTACCAAGTGTTGGAAAGTTTCCTTAAAAGGAAACTTATTAAGTCTAGTACCACAAATTTCCTCAAATTTATAAGATACTATTTCTATACAGTTATGAGGGTGGGAAACTTGAGGATTAACTCTGGGATCTTTAAGGAAAGATAATTAGGAAAACAGATTCTAGGGCCTGGGGAGATGTCTCAGTGGTTAAGAGCTCTTGTTGCTCTGGCAGAGGATCCTGGTGTGGTTCCCAGCACCCGCATGGCAGCTCACAACCAGGCATAACTCCAGTTCCAGGGAATTGATGCCCTCTCCTGACTTCTGTGGACACCAGGCATGCATGGATGCAAAATACTCAGGCACATAAAATAAATAAATCTAAAAGAATTTAAAGAAAAGGAAAACTATTATAGTAATTTCCAATTAAAATTGACTAATTGACTAATTGCTTGGGAAGGGAGACAAATTTTGCTTTTTAATGTATTGGTCATTTGTCAGAAGACAAGCCATGTATTTAAAAATTATATTTGTTACTGAAGAATTTGAACTAGATATTCATGAATTCAAGTATTTGTGATATTGTAAGAGAAACTAAAGTGAAAAGGAAATATTCATAAGGAAGCATCTGATGATATTCATATTTTATAAGTCACAATTTATAGTAATTATATCAAACTCAAATCTGAATTTTGAATAGCTCCTATTTTAAAGCTAAAAGCACAAACCTTTTTTTTGTTGTTCTGTTTTGGAGACAGGCTCTCATTCACTGTGTAACTGGAGTGGCCTGGGATTTACTCAGGGCAATTATCTTACCCTGCCCTTCTTGGTGCTAAGGTTGTAGGTGTGAGCTGCCAGGCCTGGCTTTTACAATTTTTATAAGTACTCAAAAGAGCATATTAAAAGGTCTACTTATTAAAAGTATAATGCCCAAATGAATCTTTATGTTCATATATTTCCCTAAGACTCCATACACCAGCCTTTCAATGGAGACATTTAATCTCCTTTTTATAAGGAAATGGAAACAGAGATTAAGTTCAAGGTCACCTAGATAAAACACTGTGGAGCCCGCATTCATACTCTGACTTTTAACATTTAATATTATTTTATCACACTATATAGCTTCACTCTGATGGCTGAGAGTACAAGACATTTTATACGTGTGTCCTTTTTGGTTTTGAAGGAAAATCCACGGTCAATAAAACTCTCATCTCTTTTTTCTTTCCTTTTTCCCATGAGCCAGTTCTAAAATTAGCATCCAGCTAAGATGTACAGTTCAGAACTCATGTATTCTCGGGGCCACATCACCATGTTTTGGGATTCTGATCATTTCCCTTTGATTCCCTCAACGATTAACGTAAAAAGCAGTGAGTCCAGGAAGATTAGAACAATGCAAAGTGTCCAGAGAAAACACAGTCATGGCTCAGGAAGGCACGTTGTCCAGTCAGGGGCTGAGTCAGATGGGTGAGAAGTGCGTCTTCCTGCCTCTTCCTCAGATGGGATCTTCCCATTTCAGCTCAGGCTCAGACAGGCAGAATTACCTTGAAATACCACTACCAAACGTTTTCCCAGAACACATCTAGCCTGCTCAGAACACATCCTGCGGTGTTAATGGAGAATTGCCAGGCCCTTCTCTAGCTGTACTGGGTTACTTCCGGGCAGGAGACTGATGACTCAGATGAAGCAAAGTGACGGATGTATTCGAACATCATATATTTCAAAGTCAGCACTCTCCTATACTGTAGTATTCCCCCCCCCCATCCTTATCTAGCAGGGGCGTGTTCTATTACTGTTGGTGAAGGCTTCAAGCTGCAGGCCATAGTAAATCTACATATGGTATTTTTTGTCTACATATATGCAAACATACTAGTTTAGCAGACAGTCAGGCATGACAATGCGTTAGCAGTAGTAACTCATGATAAAATAAGACAAGAGTGGCAATGCAGTGGCATAAACTCGCCAGCATCACTAGCTGTGTGCTCTGTAGTCGCTGACATAAGAGGCATTTTGTACCCAAGCCGTGGGATAGTGTAACAGTGGCACTGGTAGCTAGGATGACCGAGGTAGGCAAGAGTACCCAGGCAGGCAGAGCATGAAACTCAAACATGTTGGATGATAGAGTGGACTCAGAGCCACGGCAGGATGGAGTGGGATGGTGTAAGATTTCATCATGCTTAGAAAACCATGCAGTTGAAATCTTATAAGCTGTGTCCCTCCCCAAGATTTTTCCCTTTAATATTTTCAGATGACATGTAACTGAAATAAAAAGAACACAAAAGCCATGGATAAAGAAGGCCCCTGAGAGTTTAATTATCCTCATAACTAAGTTTCACATAACCAAAATTTATTCTGACTTCACTTGTTAGCTGAATCATATGTATTTCACAGCTCTCGTCAAACCCAAACGAGGTAAACATACGGGCATGTTTCCATGCTTTGGGTCTATGTACTGCTTTATTTATATTTTTCACGTCCAATCTTGAACAAAGCCAGGTCACATGATACATTCTGTGATACCAACAGCTCAGGAGATTGAAATCACAAGTTTGTGCCTTACTATTACTTACTGTCTTGGGGCTTTGGGAAAACTTCTCTCCCATCTTCATCTTGAATATGGAAATAATCGCAGTAGTTTCGCTTGGCTGGTAGCAGGCTTGTGTGAAACCTACATAGACATCAAAGACTTGGGGGATCATAGACAGGAACAGCCTGCTTTTTACCCATCAGGGTTTGACTAGTGGGCTCCACTCCAGCAAGAATAGATCTTGTGTGTGTGTGTGTGTGTGTGTGTGTGTGTGTGTGTGTGTGTGTGTGTTAATATGTCCCAAAGAGTCTATGTATTGTATCTGTGACTCTACTTTCACATAGCCAGCAAAAGCTGTTCAAGGACAGTAATAAAGTCTTCATCATAAATATCTGCAATAAAATTATAGGACACAGTGTAGAATCTATGCTAATGACCAGGGAGATTCATGACACCATTAAAACCCTCTCCTAAAGTTTGATGTTGTTGGCATTGGTTTTGGTTAGAAACTTTAAAGCATATCAATTCATGAATGAAATGTCCTAGTGTAAATAGAATCATGCCATTCCATCCTTTTTCTATACATCTTAGGTCTGTATTTTCAGATCATTTCCCCCTAGAGCTATTGAACCACTATTCTTATACGAGAAGATAAAAAAAGGCCATTAATAAAGCAGAAAGGTTACTAAGCAAGTATTTAAAAGTACAGGGACTTTGTAATTGCTAATAAAACAGGGTTATAAAAACGTTTACTATGTGTTGTTATATAATATTTGGGAATTAAAAGTAATGAGTTAGTAACATTTTGCTGGCATAAAAATAAAGGTGAATAAATCAAGGGATGTTTTAAAGAAATAATTTTAAAAGTTATTTAAATGGGAAAGAAATTAGTGACCTGATGTGTCCAGCATTCTTATCCTCAAGGTAATGAGGTATGATCAGATTAATTTTGATGTGTTAGGTTGGTGAATGATGCAGATCAATATTTAAATAACTTATGCTCATGACCTGTGAGCAGCATATTCAAAAAGTATATTTCATAGATAAACACTCACAGAGCTAGTCTGTCTGTTTTTTAAGGGAAAAATATGAAAGTCAACTCCAGGTTATCAAGATCTGTACAGACACCTCACTTTCTTTTGAGCACACCTGCCCAACCCCTTCTTAGATGCTATTCTCTTTGAATGGTATAATTTAAAGTCATATGGTAATTCACAATTCACTCAATTCTCATGTACAATCTCCCATTTAAAATGGAATCAAGAACTTCTCTAAGGAAACTCAGTGCTCACTGAGAGTTATGCTTTATAATCAACCAAGCTGAATTTGGCTTTTATATAATCAAATGAGCATTAAAACCTGGAGTGCATCCGTTTTCCAAACAGCAGTGACAGGTTCTTTTGAATTCAGGCAACTAACAAATACTCCATAAACACTTCGTCTTAGTTATAATTTACAAATGATATTACACCTGTGATTTTTCAGAGTATCAAATTCTCATTCCATTCCTCTTCTTACAGGTCACATGTTTAGTATTCTGAATTGTGTCCATTAAAAGCAATCTCTCTCTGCATTTTCAGCAAGCTTTTGGATGTTAATTTCCTTAACAAGGAGAACAAATTGCATTCAGGTATAAAATAGTTTCCTTTAGGTAGAGATGTGTCTTAGAGAAGAGAATCCGGGTTCCTGTAGGGTTGCACAGTGCTTCGCTGTGATAGAAGTGGTTGTTATTACTTGTCAGGCACAACATATATGTGTTTTGATGATCCTCCACCACACACACAATTGCTGCCATTTGATATTTTCAAAGTTTTTTTTTTTAATTTCACTATAACCAAATTTTAGTTCCTTGAAAATATTTTCATGCTGTATCATGCATATTTGAGAAGGTGAGCTTATCTCAGCAGCATATGTTCATTATATTGGGGAGGCTGGAGTATGAAGAAATTGGACTCTACGGATCCTGCAATGTGACTTTGCCCTTACCCTTGAGACTCAGTTGGGCTCTTTATATCAAAATCATTCCACATTCACGGTGATATTGGTGGGCAACTTTTAGCTGGAGCCTAATGGGACTTCAGAGTTTCCTTTACATGGACTATCTGCTGGGCTTTCTCAAAGAGTCTCAGAGATCTCATAGAAGAGTGAGTGCTGCTGTCTTTTGGATTATATGTAGTCTTGTTATTTAGTGTGGTGAAGTTAGTGATGTGGGCATAGTTATTTAGTAAGTTAGACTAGTATCACTACTAGAGGTTAGTGTCGTACCATCATCAAGTCTCATGAAGAACCCAAACTCAAACACAAAGCTTGGTGGACTCATTTCCACGTGAAACTTTCTTATACAAACTAACCAATCCAGAACTTACAACTCCAAACTTTAAGTTTATGAAGCACTTTGTATACTACACTGATACCTTGTTTTTAATCAGCCTAGGGCTAAGTAATGGACAATGGAAGACAGTTTCTATAGTTTCATGCCCTCAAAAATTGTTTAAATTATCAAGTTTACATAGTTTATCTACCTTGCCTCATGCATTCCTTTCTAGAAAAATGCCAAAGAAAGGGGGGTGGATTTAGGTCATATTTTCTCCTTCAATTCATGCGTGGCCCTGGTCATCCCCTCCAAGCCAGGCATAACTTGCTGAGAGTCCTGTTTCTCAGGTCTGTGAGAACCCACTTCTTCTTGCCAGTTATTTTCATGTCAATGTGTCCTATAGTACCTAACCAAACTAAGTCTCACCCAGTGATTTTGTAGGACAGTTACCATGAACAATTTTGGGTTAAGACAAAATACAAAGTGAAGACAAGCAAGAGGGCAGGACTAGAGAGGTTTAGGTCAGACATGCAGGATGGAGAAGTTGCTCTTACGTACAATTCATAGTCATCTGTGTTTTGCTTCTGTCCCTTTGTGAGCAAGTTCACTCTGAAAATATCTGAAGGTTCTTGCTTGGGTTATACATAATGGCCACAGTGAGTCTGATTTATTTTAGGACATAGCTTACCTGATAATGGATGTTGCTACCAGAAAATATTCCTGAAGACCTGAGAATGATAACATCTACATGTCTTTTCTCCTAAACCATTTTTTATATTCTGAAAAGCACCTATTTATACTTTCATCCCCCTCAGGAGAACAAATAAGTGGGAGTAGTATGAGAGACCCTTTCCAATTTTGGTTTGTCAATGGTTCTCTATTACCAGGACTGACAAGACAAATTGTAACATTCAAAAGACATTATTATTGGACATAAAACTGTGCTTTTAAAAACATGAAAAATAATACATCAAAACCAATGAAAATATTCTACCAAGTGAAGTCAGGCAAACGGGATTTGCAGTGCCTTGGGAACATAGATTTTTCACATATGGGGCCTATAATCATTTGAAATGGTATTGTTAAATGTTCAGGGACAGCCCTATCAAACTCTTTAGGAATCCATTCTCACTGTGGAAATGGCCTTCAGACCTTGTCCTGTACAACATAATGTCCAATATCTTGTCATAGCACATAATGTATCATTTCTTTTTTGGTAAAAACATTCAGGATGCTTTCTCACTTTTACCCATCACTAATGATATGCCATGTTATTTTTCTTTTGTTTCTTCTATGCCCTGTTGTATTTAGCATCATCTAAGAATGTTAAAATTCACAAGGGTCTGAGCTACAACTTCACACAGAAAGCCTGGCTTCATGTGGAGAATAAGCAGGGGATAGTGAGACACTGAATTATAGTTCACTCACAATGTTCCAGTTGTCATAAGGACATTTTGTAGGCTTACATTCTGTTGTATATAATCATCCCTGCCTGGCCCAACTCAATGAATATCAAGTGTGTAGTTCATGTTGAGAGCCAGGAACACCTACGTAATGGAAAAATACTTTCAATTTAAAATGAAATTCTAGGTGGGCACAAGGGTACATGCTTGTAATCCCAGCACTCAGGAGGTAGAGGCAGGGAGATTAGTAGTTAAAGACATTCTCAGTTACATGAGGAGATTGAGGTCAACAACAACAAAAATAAATTCTATATTTATAACTGCAATGCAAAAAAAAAAAAACAAAACCCATTACCCTACATGCTTTGTAATCAAAATGTTTCTCTCAGTTTCCTAGAGAAATCTAACAGAAATTTTATTTATCTCTACTCTTATACACATATATATATGTGTAAAAGTCACATTCATATTTTTGTATCCACAATTATGATCATACAGCTGAAAGAGAATACAGTCATGTAAATTTTACAGAAAACATACAGAAGAGAGACTTAGCAATGGTACTTGTGACTACCAAGAATACACTACTTTCTCTTAGTTTTCCCTCTTAATTGTTTTTTCTAATAAGGCTAATTGTATTTTCATCCTTGTTGACTTTAAATATACTAGATAAGGAATGTGTGTTCAGATTCAATAGGTGTCAGTATTTTCTTAGTAACTATTAGATATAAATTTAAAATTTGGAATAAATGATATATTCATTCTCTCCTATTTACTGATGAAATATAAACTATGTAAGTGCTCTCAGGACTCCTAAGATTCAAACCGAATAGCAACTGTCTCTGTTATGACACATGCAGTGAATAGACATAAGTAAATTAGCAAAAGAAGGAGTCTGGGGGGAAGGGAGGGGGACTTGTCACAGGTGATCTCCCAGGAAAGTTTTACATTGCTTGCCTAATTTCTCCAATGAATTATGATAGCACATCTACCAGGGAGGCACCTTAGAGACTCAGTCCCCAAGGTTTTACTTTGGGGGTTGTCACATAGGTTTCCCTGCCTTGGATGTTCAAGAACTTGAGCATTAGAAGGAGAGAAGTCACCCATCATATATACATTGTTCTTGAATAGTGCGGGAAACAGGTAAACTATCATGAATCCACGTTTAAAAACACTAGAAAGGGTCCAGCTTAGAGACCTTCCTAAGGACAGTACTGCCAGGACTCTTGGTCATCCTTTCCCGCACATACCAAATGACTTTCCTGCTAGTGATCTCCCTAGCAGAGCACATTGTAAAAGTTGGATTTTACAGAGGATCCAGGTTTAGTTCTTAGCACCCACACAGGGTGGTTCACAACCACCTGTATCTTTTCTGGCTTCTGCAGGCACCCACCTAGTTATGGTACATGTAAAGTCATGCAGGCACCTACACACATATGGTACATGTAACATCATGCATGCATGTCTACCCACATGCAGGCACATACATACACATAAAAATAAAATAATCTTTACAAAATCAAGTTTGTTTTTAAACTGAGGCATTAAAACATAAAATTTATACTTCTTTGCTGAGTTCTATGTGACACTTTGATACATGTATACATTATGTAATGTTTGAATGAGGTTAAATGTATCCATTTCCTCAAAAACTCATCATTTCTTTGTGGCAGAAACATCAGAGTGCTTCCCCCAGCTCCTTTGTGTACACAGTACACCATTATCTTCAGGCTCCCTCAGTGTGATAGCATGCTGAAACTTACTTTGGGCCTATTTAAAATTTTCTATTTCCAAAGATGAGGCTGTCTGACCTTATTTCCTAAATTTGGGATTGAGCATAAGAAATGAAGGATAGTTTCTGTTGCTATAAGTCATCCTTTTGTGTAGAAGGCCATGCTTGGGGCAATCTTTCTGGCTGTATCTTTCAATCCTCAGATTTTAACTCACCTGGAGTAAAGACATGTCACATTACTAATTTTCTGTGTTTATTATTAACAAAGCAATCTGCAGTTGTCATATTATGGATACAGTTCAAACCATGAATTCATTCTGATTTTTACTTTTGTTTACATAGAGAATGTATATAGAGAGCTGGTTAGGCAGGGAGTAAATGAACTCCCCTTTGGGGCCAGTCTTCACAGCTTACAACTTAACCATGACCACACTGTGTAATCAGTTTTTTGAAAGGTCAAATGTGAAACTCTGTATGCCGGTCCCCAGGAGTCCTCACAGGAGCATTCTTTTCAGTTATGTAAGAAGCTGGCGTGGCAGTGGGAGGTGGTCGGTCAGTGGCTCATTTCTGCTGAAAATTGCCTGTTGGGATGGAGCATTGACTGCATCACACACAACTGCCTTCCTAAGGTGTCTGTACCCAACACAATAACATTTAAACAGGCATGGGGATTCTCCACTTCACTTTGTTCAAATAAAAAAAGTTCCTGCAATACATCTTTGTGGTGATGCTTAATGGCACTGGCCATCTGCAGCCTCACAGGAGGCAGAGAGAAGAAAGAGCTCCAGCCCTTCACTCCAGTCAGACTCTGGATCTTGCTTCACACCCATTTGTTGTTGTTGTTTTTTTTTTCCCCCCACAAAGATAGATTTTTTTTCATTTTGTTTATTTTTCTGGTCTTCAAAGGCTACAGAAACAAGCTGGCCTTCATTATGAAGTCACATGCATGAGACAAAATCACAGAGTTTCTTTGGCCAAGGCTGACTTTTGGTGTGTTGCTAGTTCATCTTCACAATGATTTAAATATTGTGGTTCAACTATTAAACCTAAATGTTGTTTTTTCTCTCTCTATGAACAGTCTTTGATGGTCAATGCATTCTTTCTCCTTGAAGTGACACATTAAAAATATAGAAATAAACTTTAAATAGAATAAAAATATCAAAAAATTGGGCAGAAATAATGAGATAAGCAGGAAGAGATGAATTTTAAAGCATCGTTGTGTACTGTCTACAAATACAGCAGTCCCAAGATGGCCCAGTAGGTAAGAGCACTTGCTTTGCCAACCGGAAGACCTGGACACCGGGACCTAGAACCCCTGTAACCCTGGCACTGTGGGGAGCAGAGGCAGGAGGACCGCTGTGACTTATAGACTGCTAACCCCTCTCCATGTTCAGTGAGAGAGCCTGTCTCCAGGGAATGAGTGAGAGTGATAGAATGAAGGTAGGACAGGAAGCACAGAGTTCTCCTCTGGCCTCTTCATATGAGCATGTGTGGTATCACCTGCACACATACATGTACATACATCACACACACACACACACAAACACACACACACAATTTTGTACTTTTAAATTTTTCAAATTGCTTTTTGGTGCGTGCGTGCGTGCGTGCGTGCGTGTGTGTGTGTGTATGTGTGTGTGTGTGTGTGTGTTGTGCATACTTGTATATATGCGTGTTCAAAAAAACGTGGGTTCAAGGGTGAATGCACAAGGAGACTGTAGGCTGATATTATGAGTCTTTCTTAATTATTCTTTATCTTATTCACCGAGGCAAAGTCTCTCCTATGAAACCAGCGCTTGCTGGTACAGCTAGTCTAGGTAGCAAGCTTGCTCTGGGATTCCATTTTTGTTCCTGAGCACTTGGTGTGGCCACCACACCCACCTGTGATTTACATGGTGCTGGGGCTCTTCACTCAACCATCTCTCCAGCTTCCAATCCTGCATTTTTAACTTGAAACACACATGTAATGTAAATGTATGTAGTCCCTGCTAAACACTAGCAGGTTAATTATTAGTAACTCTACTCAAAGGGGAAGAAAACAGTCTTCAGTTTCCAAGCATTCAATAAACTCGCTAGTACTGGAGAATCCTTGCCCATCACACCATTGCTCTTTGTCTCCTACTGTTCCTAACACAACAACACAAAGATTTGGTGCTGCTTTGAAGAGAAGGACTGGATTCCTGGTCCTTACATTATTTGAAAATTGCATTACTCCTATAATGGTCTTATATTTTCAACATTGCTAATTATTCAATTCACTAAATGCACATGGACTTTAGCATGTTACAATCTTTTGAAATATATGGCAGATGAAACATTTGCCATAAGTAACCCTTATAGGCAATGGCCAAACACATACCAGCCTTTTAATACCTTATTTGATCTTATTAGTTGGTCTGACATTTCAGCTAATCATGAAATGTCACTAATGAAAGCAAACCAAATTGAGATTATATAGCATGGCGTTTTATTTTGTTCTGGGCCACATTAAAATGTCATTTATTTGTTTACAAAGTTTTAATACTAGCAATTTTTTAGTTGGCATTCACATGAGGCATATTTTAGAAGGTTTTTTTTTTTTTTTTGAGCTGAGGCTCGAACCCAGGGCCTTGCGCTTGCTAGGCAAGCACTCTACCACTGAGCTAAATCCCCAACCTGAAGGTTTTTTTTTTTTAATGTATCTCAGCACACCATAGCTTAGGTGTTCATGAGTAAAATTTCTAAGCATGAGTGTTGTAAAAGTATATATGGTTTTATGTGGTAAGATAATGTAATATATTGTAATTTATATGCCCATAATTGGAAAGGAAAGAATTGGTTAATTTATTACTCAAAGTGCCTACAAAGATTTGTGGATGACATCGAACAAATCATTGTTCCCATGTCTTTAGCTAGTCTGCAATGTCTAGTGTTGTAGATGTAATGGTCTTCTTAAATAAGAAACACAGAACCAAATGCAGAGTTAAATGCTCAAGAGGTCAGAGCAGTAGCTAAGACTAAAATCCTTTCTTACCCCTCGCTGCCGCTGCCATCTGTCCCCTGAGAAAGAGACTTACTTCCTGTGTATCTGTCTTTTTATTGACTTTCTGTTCTGCCTTCTCATTGGTTGTAAACCCAACCACATGACCTCCTCGTCACTGCCTGTCTATACAGACCTCCAGGTCTTCTATGGTTGGTATTGAGATTAAAGGCATGTGTCTCCATGCTGGTGGTGTCCTTGAACACACAGAGATCTGCCTGTCATGGATCAGGATTAAGGGCGTGACTTCTGCTATGGCTTGCTATTAGCTCTGACCCCCAGGTAACTTTATTTATTAACATACAAATAAAATCACATTTCAGCACAAATAAAATATCACCATATAGTATACTTTGGTTTGTGCTAGCAGGTAATTAAAACCAGTTCCTTATAAGAATGTAGATAGTCTATCTCAAGGTTGTAAAATACTCAATTTTCTAAAAAAAAAAAAAAAAAAAAAAACAAAAAACTACAGTCCATTATTAACTCATATTCTCATTAAATAAATGACCTTTTAATGGTTACAGGCTACTTAATTTACTTAAAATTTTTAATTTCTTTGAAATGATAATAGTGACTATTTACATATTCTCTAAAATATCAATCTTTATTATAAAATATACTCTTAAATATAGTTATTATAGAAAAGGCAAAAGCAGGTTAGCACATGTGCTTATGAAGTTTAGAAGTCTGAAGAGGAGAGTGAAGAGGACAGAGAACTGTGTGGCTTAGGAGGGGAGGTGGCTTTAGGGAGCTGGGGCTTCGAGCAGAGATAATCCTGCAAGAAGAGCTGTCTGGAGCTTCTTCACTTTCCAGCCTCCTTCCCACTTATCACTGGCACAGAGTTTAGAGTTAATTATTTTTACAAACCATTTCCCTTCTGACCTCCTCACTCCAATTCAGTTGCTAAGTGACTGGAAGATAAAGTGACCTCTGAATACATTCTTCTCATTATAGTGTTAGATTTTCCACATCATTTAAGGGATGGATTTGTTCATGTAAGTTCATCACCTCTGTAGGATGCAAGTTGACATTTCACCTAATTAATAGTCTCTCTTGCCCTAGTTATTCTGAGGATGCATAATTAAGGCAATAATATGCTTGTTCAGTGGAATTAAGATTTAATTTTGCCTTCTAATTTCAATGCCTAAAGTTTTATTTCTTTTTCTTGCTTAAAGCTTATTATTATTCTATTCTGTGTTACAATTAATATTTTTAAAAAATCCATTCTTGGGCAAGTAAGAGATAATTTAGTAGAAAATTTAAACTTTTTTTTTTTTTTTTGGTTTTTTGAGACAGGGTTTCTCTGTGTAGCTTTGCGCCTTTCCTGGAGTTCACTTGGTAGCCCAGGCTGGCCTCGAACTCACAGAGATCCGCCTGGCTCTGCCTCCCGAGTGCTGGGATTAAAGGTGTGCGCCACCAACGCCCGGCCGAAAATTTAAACTTTTAAAACTTTAAAATAAACCTTTATGCACACAATATGTTAATTTAATGAGAATTTCTTATAGGCATTAATTTTGGCTTTTAAACTTTGAGTTATTTATTTTTACCCAGGAGTCCCCACTACAGTGGCTAACACAGAATGGATGCTGATAAATATTTATATGATGTATATTCTTCACTGATTCAGTGTGGTGAAATTAGGGTGGCTTTTTAAAACATGAAGTGAATGCTATGAGTGATTGTATATAATAAATAATTTGAATAAAAATAAAAAATGGTCTTGCGGTCATCAACGCTTTGCTGTTTTTAGTCTTTGCGGCTGACAGTGAGAGTACTTCCATTTTTTATGATGTAATGTGCTAATTACTTAACCATGAGGCTCTACCTCTAAAGTAGACGTGTAGCTCACTGGGAACAGACTGTGTTTCAGCATTTACAAATGGAACCTTTTAGAGGGGAATCAGTAGAGAAAAAAAAAAAACATTTCATCTCTGGTAACTCTTCAGAGAAAAAGACCATATATGGCTCACATACATGCATAGTGCAAACCTAGAAAAGAGCATGGGTGTGTAACAATGCGATATGCTGAAGATGTCTTCTTTAGGCATAGTGATAACTGTGGAGCGAGTATATATACTTTATTTTAGTCTTGAGAAACTGAGTTGGATGTTGATAGATATAGTGGGGCGCCAGATATTAGAGAAATTATTTTGGCCACTCTACGTAGTTAAAAGGATATTTATTTAATGGCGTAACTCACAAATTAAGTAATAGGTAGGTTGCAGGGTCTGGGGGAAGGTGTATCGCAGTCCGGAGGTGTTCTCCAGAGCTCTGCACAGTCTGCCTTCACCGTTCAGTGTCCCGGCACAGAGAGAGCACACAGAGAGAGCGCTGGCCCATCCAGCTCTTGGGTCTCCAGGCGCCTCCCCTGGCCCCGCTTCATAGGCGTGACAGTTGCAAGAGTCTCAATGGGGGTTGGAACTTCCAGATCCAAGCTTGAATGGCTACCCACTACAGATAGGTGTGCTGGTTATATTTTCCAACTTGACACAAACCAGAGTCATCTGAGAGGAGGAAACTTCAGTTGTGAACTTGTCTGCATCAGATTGTCCTGTGGAAGTGTCTGTGGGGGCATTTTCTTGATTAAAATGATGGATGTGGAAGGGCCCAGCTCATTGTGGACATGTGGGTATAAGAACTCAGGCTGAGCAAGCCACAAGGAGCAAGCCAGTGAGCAGCACCCCTCCATGGCTTCTGCTTCATATACTGCCTCCATGTTCCCATTTGAGTTTCTGCCTTGACTTGCTTCAATGACGGACTGTAATTTAGACGTGTAAGCCAAATAAACTCTTTCCTTCCCCAGTGATTTTGGTCAGTGTTTTACCACAACAATGAAGGGCAAGCTAGGACAGTGAGCACAATGACAGATACATTAAGAAATGAGGAAAAAGGTACAGTTTGACTCCTTCATTAGGGTCATTGGTATCTGTGACAGTAAGAAGGTTGAACTGGTAGTGTCTGTTGAACCAATCCAACAGATATTTTGTTAGCTTTACAAATCGTATGAGAAATGACAATATATTGGAGTTAGCATCTTACACACTTCTCACACTGAGAGTTATTAGAAATAACTGATTTGTTTTGAGAAATTTACATAATCACGCCACTAGTTGAAGTGGCTCATGTTTGTCAACTCTGTTATGCTGAGTTAGTGGGGAGACATTTGCTGAGAGTGGATATCTCTATTTCAAAGTAAGATGTATTTTAATATGATTTTTCTTCATTTACAAATCATAATTATTTACATTTATGGGGTACAGCTTGATGTTTTCCTTTTATTGTTTTAAGACAGTGCCTCACTTGTAGTCTTCTTTAGTGGCTTTGAACTCACAGCCCTTTTGTGTGGTATTTCAGATATCCATCACCGTGTCTGCCTCATGGTGGGCTGTTTTGATATATATTCACCATGCAGAATGGATTACTAAAGCTAAGCAACACATAAATGACCTAATTTACATATAATTTTTGATGCTGAAATAGTTGAAATTTACTCATTATTTTGTAAAAAAGTAGTAATTTTTATTGCTGCCTATACTCAGCTGGGCATGTATCCTCAAGAGCTAAGAAGGATTACTGGATGACATAGTACTCTTGATTTTTGTAGAATCTACAAATCATTTACCAAAAACACTCAGTGGAGAAAAGACTGCATTTTCAACACATGGTGCTGGGACAACCAGATATCTATGTGATATGAATGAAACAAGTACTTATCTCTCATGTTACATAAAAATCAACTCCAAATGGACCAAGAACCTCAGTATAAGATTGAAAACCCTTAAATTGCTTGAGGAAGCATTAGGGAGTACCTTTTAAGACATTGACATAGATAAAGGCGTCTGCTCAGGAAATAATGCCAACAGTTGACAGACAGGACCACTCTTACTTTTAAAATAGAAGTCATCAAGAGATCTGAGGGTAAAGTCTTGTTAGGGTTTGAAATTGCATTTTTCTGATAAACAGAGTTGAAGAGGACTTTCTAGTGTATGTGTTGACATTTATAACACTTTTTTTTTTAAAAAAAATAGTTATTCATGGCATTTGCTCATATGTAAGTTTTTTTTTCTTTTGAGTCAGTGGTTCTCAACCTTCTTAATGCTGCGACCCTTAATGACAGCTCCTCATGTTGTGGTGATCCTCAATCATAAAATTATTTTTGTTGCTACTTCATAACTGTAATTTCACCACTGTTACAAATTGTCATGTAGATATCCATGTTTTCTGATGGTCTTAGGTGATTCATTTGAGAGTTGCAACCCACAGGATGAGGACTACTGTAGTTGTCCAGATTCCAAGTGCATATTAGATGGTCATCTCTCATAATCTGTGTAGTTTGGTGGACATTTTCCTTGATTCTGTAGGTTGTCTCTTCTTTGTTGCTTATCTTCCCTGTGTAGAAGCTTTGAAGTTTCATGTCATCCCATCGGTTTATTTTACCTTTTGTTTACTCTTCTCTTATGCTCACACCTCCTCCAAATTTATTGAGTCTACTTTTGTATGACTACATGGTATTGGGCAGGGGTCCAAATGAATTCTTTTGTGTGTGACTATTCAGTTTCTCCAACATCACTTATTGATGAGATTGTTTAATATGAAATCCTGGTACCTTTGTTAAAATCAATCAACTGAGAGAGAAATACCAAGTTACTTATAAAGGAAAATCTATTGAATAGCGGGAGACTTCTCATCAGAAATCCTAAAGGCTAAGAGAACTTCCAATTATGTATTTTATGTTCAGAAAGAAACTGTCAATCAAGATTCCTTTATCCCCAGAAAAGCTGTCCTTTGGAATCTGAGGGGAGATGGAGGCTTCCCAAGACAGCCACAAAGAGAAGTAGTGTATGAGCACTAGAATAGCAAAGCAGAAGCTATTTAAGGATCCCCAGACACAGAAGAAGGGAAATGTACATAATCATGAGAATTTGGAAGATAATGAACCTCATTAGAAAGAAAGAAATATGTCAGAATGTTATCAAATAACAATCCAGTAAAACAGCAATCTTAAAAATGAAGGAGAGAAAAAGAAAAGGACACAGAGTTTTCAAAACAAAAGAACACCAACAAGAGCCCATCAAAATACCAGGAACTGTTACATGCTTTTGATACTCTAAAGGTAAATGGCATTAAATTTCCAACTAAAAGACAAGGATGGGCTGATTTATTTGAAACAAACAACAGCAACAAGTGGTTCAGCTGTTTCCTGTGTGTATGAAACTCACGTCACTGAGGAAGGCATACATGGGTCAGGAATAAAACTGAAATGACACTCTAAGCCAATAAAATGTGAATGTGGGCGAGAGTAGCCATATTCATATCTGACAGAGCACATTTCAACCGAGGTTAGAAGGGATAATGTTGCTGTACGTTAGGAGAAGAAATAATACATCAAGAAGTTATAATGACAAAAGTATAAATGTACCACACCTTTGATGCATCCAGATCTCAAACATTAATGGGCATATGGGGACAGATAAGTTCAAAAATAACAGTAGTGGGTATGGTGGTTTCAGTAAGAATGACTCCCATAGGCCCATATATTTGAATGCTTAGTCATCAGGGAGTGACACTATTTCAAAGGATTAGAAGGATTAGGTGGTGTGGCTTTGTTGGAGGAACTGTGTCCCTGGGGGTGGGCTGTGAGATTTTCAAAGCTCACACCAGGCCCAGTGCTTTTCTCTCCTGCTACTGATGGGGACACAGCTCTCAGCTACTGCCCCAGCACCTGCCTGCATGGTGCCACGCTCCCTGCCGTAATAATGGGCTAAGCCTCGGGAGCTATAAGCAAGCCCCCTATTAAATGCTTCCTCTAATAATAGTTTCCTTGTCTCTTCACAGCAATAGAAAAGTGACTAAGACTGGGTAATTACTGAATTCTGTTCTTTATCCAATGATTACTAGGAATTTTACTTTTAATGAGTTAATATATTGTGCTGTTTTCTAGAAGCTTTCAATTTACAGTGTTCTTACATATTGGAGAAACTGGTTTTTTTTTTTTAAACATATAATTTTCTTCTTTTACCTACATGTTCATAAGAGGGATTGGACTATAATTTTCTCATTTTGTACTGGTTTGTGCAAAAAGTCATCTCAAAAAGTCAAGAGGAAAATTTCTTACCTTTTTTTGTACTTTTATAAGAAGTTTATATAAAAAGAAAGGGTTGCTCTGAGCTCTACATTATTAAATATTTTATGCTTGATTTGTCTTTACTGGCAGTGGGGTGGGACAGTATCTTACCATGAAGACAAAATTTTAATTTCTGTCTGTAGTACAATAATTCTCTTAATATCTGCTTTCTATTTTAAAGCAGTTCTGCCAGATGTATGTAGTTTCCTGGTCATGTTCCCTTTAATGGCTTGTGTTATCATTAATACTGCTTTTTTCTTATGTGCTATTTTGTCAATAATAATAATAATGTAGGACACAAACTCTGATTAAATTGTGTTTGCTGTATATGTTCCACATCTCAAAAACGCCTTTCATTTTTGTTACAATTTAGTTGTGACAGCCCATAACTTATTTTTCTTTTGTTCTATTTAATGTGGTCATGTCTGGCTTTTATATTTTATTTATTTCACCTTGGTTTTACTGCCATAGTTTGTGTTAATTTCTTATTGATTATACCCTGGTAGTTCTGATCTTTCAGAGCGGTATCAGCAACAGAGAACAGGGTCTACAAGGGCTGTGTTTCAGGCCAGCTCATCACCTATACAACACTTGACCTTTCCCAGTGTGCATCCTAAGCCACCCTAATGGTTTCTGCTTATGGAAAGACGAACTGGGAAGCGAATTCAGTGCGATTTCTTTGGTAGAGCTGAAGAAAGAGAGCAAGGGTCAGTCAGAGGTGCCCAGAGGTTCTTGAACACGCTGTGTTTATAGACTGAGAAGTCCTCTTCTCTGGGTCCTGCTGTTCTACAGACTCCACACCTTCCTTTCATATTTGTATGCTGCTCATACTTACATCTACTCTACTGTTGGGCTACTGGGGATAATTTGTGATATTAAGTTCATAATTTTGTGTCAGTCTCTTTCTTAGGTTATAACCCCATGGCTAAATAATTTTCTTCCAAGTGATTGCAAATCATACTATAGTTAAAATTTAAAATTCAGATTCTCTTTCTCTCTCTCTCTCACACACACACACACACACACACACACACGCACACACACACATGTAATTTCAGATTCTATTCATCAAAATTAGAGTTGACTATCATCTTGCTACATGGACACTATTTTAAGAAATGCTGTGGAAGATACAAAACTTTGAAAGATGTTAGTTACTAGAAAGTATTTTCTGTACTCACATACTTAGAGTTATGGCTTTATTCAGTTATTCTTCATATTGAGGTGAACGGTATACTTTTTGAATGTTTTAAGTGAGGAATTGGAAAGCTTTTTCCCATGAAGTGTGGGTCACCTTCTTCCCCAGGAACTGTCTGTCTGTGGGGGCGGGGGGAGCTGAAGTAAGGAACGGGGTTGGATGGCTGTGGATACCATGGAGATAGCCCTCTGGGAAGGAGGTGACTTCAGTGAGACAACTAACTCAACTTTATTCCAGAACACCTGGGGACAAACCCTAATTTGCATATAGTGTTATGTTCCTATCCTAAAGCTGGATTAGTGGCAGCATGGCCCTTCGAAAACAGCTAGAGCATGCTACTTAATTGCCATGTGGTCCACAGGGGAAGAACATTTGCAGGGAATTATGTCAAGGGTCATCATTGAGGTAAGTCAGGCACCCGAGCCTAGAGACATCCTCCAAATAAGGACAGATAGAGAGCAGGAAGCTTCGCTGGGGAGGGAGTCCTTCATGTTGCCCAGCTCAGAGAAAGTTGCTAGGCCATAATAGACTGCAATCTC
Source organism: Peromyscus leucopus (assembly GCF_004664715.2). Taxonomy (NCBI): domain Eukaryota; kingdom Metazoa; phylum Chordata; class Mammalia; order Rodentia; family Cricetidae; genus Peromyscus; species Peromyscus leucopus. The sequence continues at coordinate 87,472,182 of NC_051071.1, read as the reverse complement.
TGACCAGCAGGGCCTCCCAACAATGAAGGCGGGATAGTAAATATCTTAGGCTTTGCTTGTATGTGATTTTTGTTGTAATTACTCAACTTTGTCATTTAGTGTGGGAACATCCACAGACACTACGAAGACTAAAGAACAGCTTCATTCCAACAGAGTTGTATTTCCAGATACAGGTGGTAAACTGAACTTGGCTGATAGACCCCATTTTGTTGATCGCTGTTCACAATAATAGTTTATTTATACAAGGAGTTAAAAAATACCTCATATTAAGCATACACATACTTCTTCACAGAAAATTCAACTTAATTTCATTTTCTGTATCTTCCAGAATGATAATTAGTTGTTTTAAAGTATGCTTACTTTCCATCTAGTCTTTTGCATATTAGTGGTTTCATTGTTTTTTTTAACCCACAGGTATCCTATATACTTATAACCTACATGTATTTGTATAACAAACCTAATATGTAATGAATTTACTTATAGATAAGAAGCTTGCTATATATAAGTTCAACAGAACTGCTGGAATTTGAACATTTTTTTTGGAGCCAATAGTCTGTCTTATATCCCTGTACAAATCATGAACTTGGAACTGCCAGAACACTGAGGATTTCTTTTCTTTTTCTTTACCTTTTTTTTTTTTTCTGCATTTATGAAGTTTTTAAGCCTCCATGGTTTGGATGCGATAACATCCACAAAGAAGAATTTCAATGGAGACTTAAGCTATGAAAGCATAAAGTGCTATTATTTATGGCCAGTGCTGTACACCAGTTCCACCTGACAGAGTCATAAGCATCTCATTCTTATAGTTTGGCCAATAATGATCATTTCTGTTGCATAATGGTGCCAAAGCTCTCTGTCCTAGTGTCAAGAAATATGATTTCCAAACAAGGTTTTTTTTTTTTTTGTAGCCCACTGATATTATCACACTAAATGTTCTTCTCCTGCAATAATCAGGCCCTTCAGTGACTTATTCAGCCTTGGTGTGACACTTGGAGTCATTGCAATACAACAGTGAAGGTCAGCAAGCTTGCTTTCCATGCAGAACACTCAGTCATTAAACATTTAAACACGTTGGTTGTCTCCTTCAGGTGGCCTTCTGAAGGTCATTCTCCACATGCCCTCTCAGGCAGCACAGGACCAACCTGTCCTGCTGGAGATCATTTCTGAAGCCATCCCCATGAGAACCCTTCAGATCGCTCTAAACTCCTTTTCCAGACCATTACCACAAACTTGACTGAACATCTACAGCCCTCCATTTGAAGAGACAATGGAAACACTTAGATTTGTGCCAGAGAAGGAAAGAGGTTTTTTTTTTTTTGTCAGTTTTTCATTTGGATCCCCTTTTATTCAATAAGCATGTACTTAACATCAGACAAAGACAAAGAACAGTGTTAGAGCCTGGGGTTGTGATAAGTATAATTAGCCATAATCTGCTTGAAGCAAACATATGAACAGTATTGACAGTATTACATAAACTCGTGTCCGAGAAGTGGCAGGGCGCCATGCAACACATCTACGCTTGGGCTGGTCCAGTCTCTCTCAGCAGTTATTGACTCTGCTGTACAGTTGGGGAGGGCTGGCCACAACCTTGCATGTTTTCACTTTTCCAGTCTCTAACCTTTGTTTACCTTCAGTCCCACAAGACCCCCTATGCCCATGGAGGAAATGTCTCAATTTGGAGGAAACCCATACAACTGGAGAGCCTCCCGGCAAGGAAGAACAAGGCAGGAGCCACAGAAGGGCAAGGGAAAGTGAAAACCGCCTTCCTTCTCTATATAAGCAAAGTCCAATCCACAAGACACCAGGCCTGATACGTTAATGCACTGATCTGTAGGCTATGTGGTCACACACAGAAAGTAGCCTGATGTTTAGCAATAAGCATTTGGGAAATGAACCAGTCATAGCTGCATAAAATAGCAATGTTTAAGAAAGAACTTTATTTTGGGTCCATACATATAAAGCACAAAATATTTCTGAGAGGAGGTACAGAGCAAAAAAATAAGTCCATAACTACATTATGGTTATAGGTAAAAATCCCTCCAAGTTGTTGAACTCTGCAGTTTCTACATTTCCTAAATGAAATGTTTTAGTCAGTGTTTGAAGAGATTTGGGAGTGCTGACGAATGGTCACTTTAAATGTCCATTTCACAGTCACACTGAATTCTACTAAACAACAGAACTTCTTCATTTTTTTGCTGGTGGGTGTACTTTTCAAGTTTTAGTTTTTGTTACTTACTTTACTGATGCAGAGATATTGGAGTGAGTCCTTGTGTGTGTGTGTGTGTGTGTGTGTGTGTGTAACCTGAGGAAAAAACACAATAGTTTCTCAAGAATGGGTGTACATAGAGATTTGTTGTATTGTACATTGTGCACAACTTTAGGAAGTAATTGTATTTCTCCTGAATTCATTTCTGACTGCATAACTATCCAAGCGCATGAAAACTGGCTTTTGCTCAGCTCTCCCTGTGGATACTGGAGAATCTCTTCTCAGCTTCAGGTCATTTGATCAGTATCAGATACAACTTCATGGTGGTTTTATATTATACATAATGTATTTATGGGCATTTTTTCTATGAAAAAATTTGTTTATTTTTAATTTGTTTAGTCCATTTTTTCCTGCTGGATTCTCTGAGTTTGGCTTGATTATTTTTTTAAAGTTCTATATAAATTCTAACTAAACTTTCCATTGGCTGTGTGTTTTAAATACCTTTCCAGATTTGTGGTCTACTTTTAAAAAAACTCACTAGATCTTTTCATAAATAAACTTACTAAATTTAATAACTATTTAGTAATAATTTCCTTTATACTTTAGTGTATCTGCATAGTATTTATATGTCTCTGACATTCAATTGTATTTTCTTCTGGAATATTTGCAACTTGTAATATTTAAAATTTGAGCCTTTCTGAGGTTTTTAACCTTATCTGGATTTTTTCTTCTATATAACATGAGTTATATACAAATATATATAGAAGTTCCTAAGACTTCTAAAGAATCTGAGGTATAACCCACATGCAAGCTTCTAAGCTGGCTTTCCATCATTTCATGGATAATGGCAGATGACACAAGGTTCTCTGATCCAATACAGGCCTTTGCTACTTACAGCAGGACCGTCAGCCAGAAGCTAGAACAGCTTCTTGGCCTCAGTTCACAGAGTGGTGCAAGGCAGGTTGGAGAATTATCACACACACTTCAGGCTGCATATTGCAGAGGAACATTAATCTTAGGAGCCTCAAGTCCTTTATAACAGATAAGAATCATGTCTAACTCATATCCAAGGCTTTCTCTAGTTTTTATTATACTATAGAATGATTGGATCTCCTCTTTGGTCTAAGAGGGAGGTGCTGTATGTATCTTCCAAGCATGTCTGCTGTATAACCTTCCTTGAGATTGGAACAAAAGCAGCCAGGGATTCTGTTTGCAAAACACACACAAATGCAAGAGTCCCATACAGAACTGTCTTCTAATAGGGGTTCACTTTCTTCCCACATGAATGACCGGTTGTCACATTCATGACTCAACACAGTTTCTCATTTCCCCAGATATCTAAAATGTAGACCTTAATGTAATCTGGTTTCCATGCATGGATCTATTTCTTTCTATGCTCCTTATTCTGTTAATTGATACCCAACTTTTATAATGATCTTATACTTTCATATCTACTAGAATATTTCTCTCTCCCACATCCAAACAAACACCCAGACTTTTCTCTATTCATGGATGGTCTACTTTTTTTTTTAAATTCTTTTACTCTTCCTTATTTGAAAGATAAGATGTATATCAAAGTCCAATACTAAACATGATTCTATCAACTCTGACCTCACTCTGGTTTATTCTGCTTCCTCATGAAGTTGGTTTAAAATTTCCTCTTGTAAGGCTTTTTCAGTTTTCTTCAATGTCACTTCCCACCCAGGTGGACAGATGTGTGTTCACTGTACTCTGAGTATTCTCTTTAAAACCTGAAAATCTGGTTACCAGGAATGGCAGGTAGTGAGGGCCAAGCAGCATCTCTGGCTCCTGGGTGTCTCTGTGTGGCCCCTCTACACTGTTCTCTGCTTCTCAGAACCTTTCTTTTTCCTTTGAAAAGCTTAGCTATGCATCTTAAAGTCTTTTACGTCTCTCACCTAAGATGTTTTTGTTAGGAGTTTTGATTTCAGAGTGGTTTTTAGGATACCTAATCAATCATATGCCAGAAACAGAAGTCTTACATCCGTGCTTAGTTTTAAATCCTTTGATCTCACAGAATGTTACCTTGCATGCGATGATGTTCAAAAACATGTTTAATTAAATGGGTGAAGCTGCAGGGTTCTTCTGATGCTGTATCATTACCAAGGATTCAGGCCTTCATTTGGCATTGCCTTAACATTTTCCTCCTCTTGCAACCTTGCAGAGTTGTTAAATATTTCAAATCCACAGAAAATAGTGTAATTAAATCTTTTTAATTTCCACTGAGATCAAACAGATATTAATAGAGTGCCCACTTTTCTTTGTTCTATAGTTATATGTACTTAAAATAATGAGTGCTATTATTTTTGTGTATCTTAAATCTTTAATAAGGGAACTTCAAACTTGCTTCCCCCCAAAGCACGTTGGAAGATTTTATCTGTATTTATACATTAAATTAGAATGTAATGATTCTACATCTTTTATAGTTATATTACATATTTTAGTTTGCTTCCTAGTATTCCGTCAGGTTCCCATCCCTGAGATTACATACCCACAAATAACAGTTCAAAGGAGATGTGTATTTTGGCTCACTATTTGAGAGGTGTTAGTCCAGGAGGAAGAACATCAGGGCAGGGAGCATGTGGTGGACAGGGAGGCAGGGAAAGTGAGTGAGTGAAGGACAGGGAACAAGACAGAGCCTGGAGAAGCACACCCCACTGACGTCTGTCTTCTTGCTAGTCCCACCACCTTGAGTTTCCACATCCTCAGCAGACCACTCAGCTGTGGTTCCACCAGAGGACTCACTAATTTATTAGGTTTGTACCATCATGGTCCAGGTGCCTGAGCACTGCTGTAGTAGAGATCAAGTCTCCAGCATAGGAGTCTATGGTGAGCATGCCATTCTGAACCATAACAAACGTCGAATTCTACAATAAACTTCCACACACATCCTCTTGAGCATACGTTTGATATTTTTTCAATTAGATGCCCAGCACTGAAAGTGTTACATAAATTTTGTATTTAGCCTTATTAGGAATATTCGATTATTATATCTAATATATATAATCATGATGACACTGATCATCATAGAACATAAAATATTTTACCATTTTGCCTTGTGTAATATTTATAATTTGTGAAAGGTACTCAGTATAGATATGGGTGAGACCTGTGGTGCATATGTGCTATTTATGATCTCTTGTCTATAACTCAGATGACTATAAAATCTATACTATTAAATAACTAGGAGTTAGTGGCTTGGAAACTTATCACCCAATTTTGTCTCCTGTAGGTATTTATGAGCCTCCATTTCTTGTACTACTGCAGTGAACCAACCTTGGATGTGAAAATCGCCTTTTGCCAGGTGTGTGTTCCTCACAGGTAAAACAAGGTACAGTACACCCCGTGTGTTTCACTTCTGCTATTCCGTTTTCGTGTGTACCACACCAGGCTGTTCTTTATGTAACACTACAAGTGCTTGGAAAGCACAGTGAATACTTAGATCCCCCACCCCCTTTTCTAGTTTACTTAGGTAAGCTTAGAAATGAAGAAACTCTCTGAACGGGTTTATCGCTAGTCAATCTGTAAAGTGATTTCCAGTCAGATTTCAGCTTCATTTAAATTTTTCAGTATTTCTGTCCAAATCCTTGGACTGTGGCATTGATAGTCAAAGCACCAGGAACAAGCCTTGCTCTTCATTTTCCGGAGGGCTGCGGAGTCCCCAATGCAGCATCTCTTATGACTACCTGTTGACACCCACAAGTGACATGCAGTTTGTTTTTACAGTAGTTAGAAAACAAAACAGCGCAACAACAACAGCTGTGTCGTCAGTGACCCATAAAGGAGGGACACAAAGGTAGCCACATGGTTGGTGTTTGTGAAAAGCCATAAATCTGAGCCCTTGTATTCATACAAACACTGTCACTAAGAAAACAGCATTTAGCCAGGCAGTGTGGTGCATGTCTTTAATCCCAGCACCTGGGAGGCAGAGGCAGGTGGATCTCTGTGAGTTCGAGGCCAACCTGGTCTACAGAGTGAGATCCAGGACAGGCACCAAAGCTACACAGAGAAACACTGTCTCGAAAAACCAACCGACCAACCAACCAACCAACCAACCAAACAAACAAACAAACAAACATGAAATAGTACTTAGGGCCCCTGTACACACTGGTGGTGTGCATAGAACTGTCCTAGCCTAAAGCAGCCGTCTGGGTTTCGTTGTCATCCTCCCCTTTACTCTTGAGGATTGCTTGAGGTCTGGAGGGGAAATGTACGCTACCCATATTCCCAGGCAAAGCAGAAGCTTTGTGTCTCTGTGTGCTGCTTGCCGCTTCTCACTGAGCTGGGCTGTGAACGGGGTGGCATGCACCCACTGAAAGCAGGTTTAAGAGGGGACTCTGCCTCCTCTATTAGTTTATACAGTTCTCTTCACTGCAAAGGGAACAATGTTTTGGTTTCACTTAGTTTCAATGGCACTCACTCTCTCTGAACGTGAGTAGGATTCCTTGGGCAAAGTAAAGTTTTGACCCGTGTTCTAAGATATTCTGTTTGGCCTCACCTTGTTTATGTCCAACTGTCATGGGGCTTGAGGCTCAAGCCTGTAGATGGGATCTCATCTCTAGCAAGAGCTCTGGATGCATAGAGCGTAGCTGGAAATGCCGAGGTACCGTTTAGTAGTCGCTTGCTTGCCAGCGTGACTGAGTTTCTCAGCATTTCTGTGCATCAGTTTGACGATTTGTAAAAGGGGGAAATAAATAACATCCACTTCTGGGAGTTGTTATAGGAATTCAGTGAACTTGTCCTTGCAAAGTGTTGAAAACACTGCTGGAACGTCCCCGAGTTTCTGCTCTCTCCAGGTGCTCACATCCTCCTTGAGTTCTCAATGTGAGGGTGACCTTGCAAACTTACACAGTTGTGTTTCTAAGCCAGACCTCCCCTTACAACCAGACTCCTGCACACAACTGCTCGGTTCTGCATCGCCAATCAGATGTCCAGAAAGCATGCCAAACTATAGCGATTTAAATCCAACCCTAGTTACTGTGGTGGTGCATGGTGCACACCTGTAACCTCCAGCACTGGGGAGGCTGAGGCAGGGGGATCATGAATTCAAGGTCAGCCTGAGCTACATAAGGAACTTTCCTCAGAGACAACAAGACACCCAGTCTTTCTTACATTATTTCTGTTCCCATTGTCTTTGTAACAATTCAGGAAGTTCTGACTCTGTCGATCCAGTTAGAACAGAACTATGGAGTCATTATGAGCCAACCCCCACATCCAACCTGTCGGCACACTCTGCTGGATTGAACTCCACATGTCCCTGAACTGTCACTCGCTCTTACCATCTCTCTGCTACCACTTTGACCCAAAGCCACCCTCTCTCCTGTCTCAATTACTATAAGAGCATCTGCCTTTGGCAGGTCCTAAATGGTTTATCCTCAAAACACTTGGGAGAGGGGCCTTTGAGTTATATTACCAGAAACAAAACAAAGCATGCCACAAATCTTTCAATGTCTTTGAATCTCATGGGATAGAGCCCTAAACACTCATTCTAAAGCCTTTATTATCTGGCACCCTAAAACTGTTCCCTTGAGATTCTCCACTGCCCATCCAGTTTCTCTGCCCTTCTTCCCCCTCCCTCACACTTACCTTATTTGACTCACTAAGTGTGTGGTTGGTGTGGTAGGGTGCTTCTCTCTTCTCATCAGGACAGGCTTTTTGCACTTGGCCAGAAACAGTTTCAGAGTCTTGCTGGAACCAGTCCACACAGGTTCACTGAGATAACTGTGCACGTCCCTTCTAATTCTGTACTCAGTGATGTCAGTTTGGTAGCCCAAGACGTCTTGATGGGAGTTTTACATAAGAGTGAGCCAATACAAGGAACTCTCCTTCCTTCTTCTACCCACTGGTGCCATCGATTTTGAGTACACCTTGGATTTTTGGCTCTTGTTCACTGGTAGGTTGCAGCACTCACATGGACTCCCCCAAATACGTGCTCTGTGGAAAAACAAATCATCAATGTTGTGACTGTCTATTCTCTTGCAGCCATGATCTTCCTTGGGTGGAAAAACAAGCAAGCTTGAGTCTCTGTGGCCCACAGGAGACCAGTGCTCATTGTCCACAACCCTGTCAGAGAATTAGACACCAGCAGGAGACTGCCCGTGTACACAAAGCATTTTATTGACTCCTAGTGTAGAAATGTGCTTTGATAATATTATGTATCTCTCTTTTATTCCTATAGCTCTGCCTCTCCTCTACTTCTCTAGTAAAACGAAGAACACGGTGTCTTTATTTTTAGAGGCAGAGTTATCAGGAGGGTTTACCTTCATACTTTCTCTGGGAACTTCTTTCCCATGGCGTCTCACAGGCCTCTTCTGTTCCTGCCACCAGCTGACTACGGTTGCATCTTAATTTCTGCTCCTATATAAACTCAAAGATCTTAGATAACTTTAATTAGTAATCAAATGTGCCTACCATCTACGCCTCTTGACCTCAGCCTGTAGGTTATCATCACTCCATATTTTCAGTCTTTGAAATGTCTATAAGAAATCATAGAAAACAAGAATTTATAGATGCTAAATATCAACAAAAATATGTACATATTTATCATTGTTTTAACTAAAAATTTTATGGAATCATTTGAATAACATGAGATTTACTGACTTTCTAATAATACCTTTTATTAACAAATACATTATTTATTATAAATAATAGATTAATATTGGTTATTATGTTACTTGTTGTTTAAGGCATTGCTACCAGGAGAGCTGTTACTATATTTGGTAGAAATTTTTCTATGTGATGGAAGACATGAAACAAATAACTCCTACTTTCACAATAAAAATGATAAGATATACCTGGGGAGTATGAAGGGCCCAGTGTCTTAACCCCTCCTGAAAGGCAGGATGGCTGCCTTGGCGCCGGTCTCAGCTGGGCAGACACACAGAGCGTTGCGTTTCTCTTGTGAATAAAAGAAATCCACATAAGTGCTGCTTTTGTAGCTTGTTTCTAGAGCTCTCATTCTAGAGACATAAAGGAGAGGCAGAGCTATAGGGATGACAAAAAAGTACATTTCTACACTAGGAGTCCATAAAACGCTTTGTGTACACGGGTGGTCCCCTGCTGGTGTCTAATTCTCAGACAGGGCTGTGGACAATGAGCACTGGTCTCCTGTGGGCCACCGTCTAAGCAAGGCAACCTTGGGTCCACAAGGAAATTTGAGCCTCACACACTGTTCCTTTGCACTAAGATGAGAGTTACTAGAAACCAAATTAACACAAAATTTAAAAAATAATTATTGATTGCCATGAGGAGAAGAAACAGCCTTTTCATAAATATTTAAAATGTGCATGCTGCATGCAGCAGAACTAGAGATGTGGGTCGCACAGGGCAGTGGCATCATGATTCACACAACGGATGAGTCAGGACTCGAACCACCAATTTACCCACAGTGATGAGGAGAAGCTGGAACCTCCCCTCCCACCTGCTGGCATCTGCAGTGCTTGTCACCTCAGGGCGGCGCTAGCCTCAGGTGTACAGGGCTAGCCTTGTCCCACAGGGGTCCTGCAGGAAGAAAAAGGCCAGCACATCTCAACCTTGATTCTAAAGCTCAATTTATTTTAATCCAGCAAATGTTCAATACATAGTTTTGAGCTCTTGAAAGTAGAAAGAAAGACAGCAGAGAAACGCTGTCTCCAGAGTAGAATGCTTGTCTGTGAAACCTAATTCCTCAGCATCCTCGTCTCTTGGAGGAGTGTGCGTCTAGCCTTGATCATGCTCTGGCTGCTTTACTAATCACAATGATTCTTAATCTAACATCTAATAGTTGTTAACTCTCTGAAGGTATACTGATACTGAAAAATTTTAAAGGATTTCCTGATTTGAAGAGAGCCCTGAGTTTCAAGAATTAAAATTAGTTAACTGGGCCTGCAGGGATAGCTTAGGGCGTAAATCAGTCAGTCACAAGTGTGGGGACCCACGCTCAATCCTCAGAACCCACATAAGCCAGGCACAGTGGCCTGTGCTTAGAGTCTGGTCTGTGGCCATGTGAGAGGAGGAGAGAGTGGATCCTGAAAACCTCTAATCACTAGCCTAGCCTGACTCAGGGAGGTCCCAGGCCAGCGAGTGACTTAGTCAATAGACCTCCACATGTGTACACATACCCACGCACAGTGCACGCCATATACAAACCCACCCTTTGTACAAGTTAATCAACAAGTCACAAGTTTAAGTGGACTTAGAAATTAAGGAACAGGTTTAAGAAATTAAGGGACCTGAGTTTGTCTTTCTTTTGGCTGTACCACAGAAACGCTTATGCTTTATGTCAAAGGGATATTGATGAATTTGCTGGTTGGTGTTCATTTCATCCTTTATTCAACACACCTTATAGATATTTTAATTAGCTTGGTTTACTCATTCTGCCTTATAGGTATACAACGTCATTTTATAGTCCATAAATATAAACAATTGTAATCTTTGAATGTCCAATATAAAAAAATGACTACAATTTTTTTCTTCATTTTGTCTGTATAACCCCAGTTATTTTCAGAAGTTGGGGCCAATTTATGTTTAATTTGGAGTTTGAGGGCTTAACAATTATACAAACCCTAATATACACATTTTTATTATCTATTTTGAAGGCTGATTTTTATTTGAGAGAGCTAGAGAGACAGAGACAGAATATGAATGAGGGAATTATCACACACATCACTCAGAGCATCCATTCATTCTCTCCGAAGCAGCCATTATGACTGTTTAATAATTTCATTTGGCATGCAGTATTTTGATTGGGAACCAAATTAAGACAAAATTTAGATAACAATTATTGATTGGCATGAGAAGAAGAAAAGGTTTTTACATAAATGTTTAAAATATGTGTGTTACATGCACCAGAACTAGAGACATGAGGGTCACAAAAGGCAGTGTCAAATCATACCACTAAGAACACCAGATGCCAGACATGTAGCTGTAAGATCTCATAGGTTTGGACAATTTTTTGTTGGGCTGGCTCTTTTCATACCTACAATTCTCCTTGGTAACTTTCCAATGGTGTCTAGTATCTCCAATATCTTAGAGTCTCTTTGCAGCTTAATCTTAACTTTCACAGCTTAATAAAATGGCACCTTAAAGTTTTGTTTCAGGGACTATGCCCCTGCCTCACATTGTCTGGCCTCAGTGGCTTTCTGGAACATGTACTCAAGCCTCCCGGATTCTGTTACTGTTGCACCTTTGCATGCCTGCAAAACCATCACTGTGCGGATCATCCTGCCAAGTTCTGCTGCCAGCTTGAGATGTAGTGGGCCCTCTTTTTACCGTGACATTTGCATACTCTGGTACCTGGATTTGGGAAAGTGCTCCCCTAGGAAGTTATTTCCGAACAGGAAATCTTCAGCCACATTCTCAGTTCAGACTCTCTTGTCTCAAATAGTTTTGCATTTTTGTATGTTGGAGCCTTGGACAGGTGGAATCATTCCTCTGAGACATCTTTCCTAGTTTCCACGGATGAGCACATGCTTTCTCTGTAATAATTACAGCTGCTCTCTTCACATCGGCTTTGTCTGTGCTTTGCTCATCAAACTGTACAATTTCCATATCTTTCGGTCATCCACCATAGACCCAGCAGAGAGAAATAAGCAGTCACCACGCTGCAGCCAGGGTTATGCTCTCCTGGAATTTTCTCCATTAATTTATTTTGATTCGAGTTTTGCTTAGATTTGCAGAGCATGGTCAGAACACAGGACAAGCAGCCTTTAGCTAGTTCTGAATAGCATCCTTATTTCCTGTTGAGGCCTCATGAAACACTCTCCCTGCCCACATTTCTCCCAGCATTCCGGCCTCCCACCCAAACAATCCACTAAGCTCACAGCTTAGGGAGATGTGGTTCATCATGGCATGGCAAGCTCAGCCTATAGCTCAGCAGGTGGCCATGTCACAATGTGTCCAGAGTCAACAAGAAGTTCCTTCTCATCTAGCTTTCCTTCTTCTTTCTCATTTGTTCAGAACCCCAGTCCATGCGATGGTTCCCCTCATATTCAGGGTGGGCCTTCCTTCTTCTGCTAAACTTGTGGAAATATCCTTAAAGACATGTCCAGAGATGTGGTTCTTAAGTGTCAGGTCTAGTAAAGTTGACAATGAAGAGATGAAATGCTGCAAAACATTACTTCCTTTGCTATTTTATTTTTCATATTTTTATAAACTTCATAAAAAGTTTCAGATGACTTTTTACCATTTAGGAAGAGAAATTTTTTACTTAAGCTTCTCATTTTATTGGGTTCCTACTGCCATCTATGTAATGGAATATGGCTCTGACTTTCTTTATATATAATTCAATCATTTTTAATTTTGTATTAATAACCTAAAAAACACAGCATTCATGCTTTTGTTTGCCTGGCTGTAGGGGATAAGATATTAAACAAAGGCCAGGTGGACAGTATAACAACATGACACATATTGTCTGATGAAATAACTCATTGCTGTGTATGCTGTCATGGCAACTGTCTTCCTGCATTTATGAATGAGGCTTGTATCGCTTTATGATATTTTTTCTTGTGTCTACATGAAAAGATAGCTGTAGCAAATTTAGTGCTCCACTTCTGTTCTATACCCTGAAATATTTCTTCTAAAACAAAACAAAAACCTATAAAACAGTTATAATAGACTCTGCTGTGCTGCCCAAGATTAACTGACAAGTTAAAAGATTCAGTTTCGGAACTGTGAGGGCTTTTGTATTGGTTCATTTTGAAAATGTGCTTGGTTTACTTAAACACAAAAAGGTCAGATTTTAGCGTCATTTGGAATGAGCTTAACTTGATTGTAAATGAAGCTTGGTATTGTAAGTTTAATTATGATTGAAGCTTCAATCATACTGAATAAAGTCATGGCTTGCATATTTTTTTATAGTTGTTCTGTCTGTCCATGGTTTCAGTGCATGGCTCATCTGTAATCATGCTCCATAAGAGACATGTAAAATGCAGAGTCTGTTTTAGTCTACATTGTGTTCCTCTGTAATTAGTTTTTTGCTTTAGATGCACTATTTTGATGCTTATTATCCTCGTGACAGGAGGTATTGGAAATAGAAATGAAGCTGTAGTCTTTGTTTTACTGAAAAAATGGGGACATGACCAGGAGTGGCTACATTTTTTAAGTAGGTCAAGCATGCCCACCAGCACTTTGGTTCCAAGTTCTAGATCCAGCAGATGCCAGTCTATATTTTGGGGGGTTCATGTTCTCTAAAACACAAATGTTTACTTGATTACATATTGCTAACACACTCATAAAAGGTCAAAGCACCTTGGCACCTGTAGGACTGCACTTGTGTTGTTGATTTTCAGGACTGCACATTGAATGCAGGAACTTGCATGTACTAGGCCAGTGTGTCTCATCACTGAGCTATGTCCCCAGCTCTGAAACACACACAGAAGGTGGCGGAAGACTCAGGATATGGTGGCACACCACTGTAATTCCAGCTACTTGGGAAGGTGAAGCTGGAAATGACAACTTTGAAGCTATCCTGGGTTACATACTGAGTTCACTGCCACCTTGTGTAATTCAGCAAGATTCTTGTCTCAAAATTTAAAGAAGATGCACACACCAAGATCTTTAGGCCCAGAAAACTACTGAGACATTCATTGCATCTTTTCATGGCCATGCAGGTGCAGGAATGAAAATAGCAAATAGATTTACATGGGACTCAACATAATGTTGTGTGCTGTACATGTGGAAACAGATTCAGGTTCCAGAATGTAGCACAGAAAAACTCTAAACGTTCCTGACCAAAAAAATAGAGACAGACTTCAGAGAAATGTTAGTAAATCACAGATTAACTCACTAGAAACATTTTTCCCAAACACACTTTACTGTTCTAGCCTTTCGCTCTCACACAGGGCCAGTTTTAGCTTTTCTTAATAAGTGGTTGCTGTTTATTGTCCTGGACATTCTTCTTGTTCTGATTATATAATACCAGCTACCGTTTCCTATTCATACTATCACAGACAAGGTGGGGATGTGTGAAGTGAGAGGTATAGAACTCAGTGTTCTAGCTTAATGGGCAATGCCATTGAAATCAGCACTCCGTGTTTGATCCTCTATGCAGCAATTAAACGGTCAGCACCATGAGTCAGGAGCATTGTGTTCTTACTGCCCGTGTGGTACGACCTAAGACCAAAATAAACATTTGTTCCATAAAAAAATAGGGTGCAGTAATAATGGACCCTAAATCTCTAGAACTTATCAGTATATTTCCTATGGAATAGATTTCATGTGCATGAAATCTTAAACATTTATTTCCTATGGTGTGGATTCCATACGCATGTTGGGAAGGGCTCTTATCTTTCTAGGACTCAGAAATTTACATTCCTGCTATTCTGTGCCGTAGCAGCTGAGATCCCACAGAGAAAAAAAAAGAAAAGCAGACAAGGAGCATCACTGTACATTTTAAAAATTACATTTTGTTTACACACTATGTGTGTGTGTGTGTGTGTGTGTGTGTGTGAGAGAGAGAGAGAGAGAGAGAGAGAGAGAGAGAGAGAGAGAGAGAGAGAGAGAGAGAATGCATGCTCATTCATACATATGCCACAGTGTGCATGGGGAGGTCAGAGGACAATGTTTGGCAGTTACTTGTCTCTGTTCACAGTGTGGTTCTCGGGGATTAAACTCAGATTGTTAGGTTGGTCGCAAGTGTCCCTACCCACTGATCCATTTTGCCAGCTTCCTAAGGTGCATCATTTTAAAACTGCTTCTGCAGTTAGCTGACACTTGGCTTTCTTCCTAGGTCAGCATTAACATGGTCCAGGCACATACTACAAATGAGGCTGGGAAGTACAGTGTGGCACACATGCAGGCTGGCAGAACACCAGCTATATCATACATGGAAATGAAATTTGTTTCTTGACTCTTTCCAGTCCTGCTGTCTCTTTAGACTTTAGACTTCTAACATGGTGTATTTGGCTTTATGAATGTCTTAAGAGTTGGATGGACTTTGTTTAAAACAGTCTAAGCATAGCTTTAAACACCACACAACTTCTCTATCACAGTTATTATAAGTGTGTAATAGTTAAGAAGTTCACACAGATTGTCTCGTGTAAATGCCCCACTGATGAAGAGCAGACTGTGTCTTTTTCCCTCTGTGTCTAAGAAAACTGAGACTGGGGTTAAAATGACATCACCCAAATTCTCACAGTGGAATTCTGAAGCAAGCTGTCATTATGGATTGATTTGCTCTTTTGGAGGCCTGCCACCCAGCTCCCAAATAAATCAGACATTGAGACTTATACTTAGTTATAAATGCCCAGCCTTAGCTTGGCTTGCTTCTAGCCAGCTTTTCTTAACTTAAGTTATTCTGTCTATCTTTTGCCTCTGGGCTTATACCTTTCTCTTACTTGGGTATATCTTTCGCTTTTACTCCATGGGTGGCTGGGTGGCTGGATGGCTGGGTGGCTGGGTGGCTGGCCCCTGATGTCCTCCTTCTTCTCTGGTTCCTTCTCTTTTCCTTCCAGATTTCTCTTTCTATTTATTCTCTCTGTCTGCCAGCCCCTCCTATCCTTTTTCCTGCTTTGCTATTGGCCATTCAGTTCTTTATTAGACCATCAGGTGTTTTAGACAGGCAGAGTAACACAGCTTAACACAAACATAAACATAAACAAAAGTCACACACCTTAAAATAATATTCTCCAACAGGCTGTCTTCATGCACAGCTCTGATATTACTTTTTGTTTGTTTGTTTGTTTGTTTGTTTTTCAAGACAGGGTTTCTCTGTGTAGCTTTGCACCTTTCCTGGAGCTCACTTGGTAGCCCAGGCTGGCCTTGAACTCACAGAGATCCACCTGGCTCTGCTGGGATTAAAGGTGTGTGCCACCACTGCCTGGCCTGATATTACTCTTTGTGGAAGTTGTCTGTCTAGAATTTCTCCCTTGTAACCTGAGAATACTAATTCTTACATTAAGTGATCTACAAGTCAGTCAGCACAGTTCCTGAACCAATACTAACCTGCTGCTCAGAAAGTTCCACATGGACTTGTTTTCCTCCTTTGTACACAAAGAGGCCGAGCAGGCAGAGGCCACCCTGCACTATCATTGGTGACTTCAAATGCCTTTTCCTACAGCAGAAATCCGTGACTAAACAGAAGTTTAGTGTTAACAGTTTTGCTCCACTGTTAATTTGTCATAACCTGTTGATTCCACAGAGTAACATCTCTGGGCCAACTAGCACTCAAACAAAATGGATTCCAGAATGGAACCCTCCTTAAAGAAACACATCAATGCCGGGCGGTGGTGGCGCACGCCTTTAATCCCAGCACTCGGGAAGCAGAGCCAGGCGGATCTCTGTGAGTTCGAGGCCAGCCTGGGCTACCAAGTGAGTCCCAGGAAAGGCGCAAAGCTACACAGAGAAACCCTGTCTCGAAAAAAACCCAAAAAAAAAAAAAAAAAAAAAAAAAAAACCATCAAGAAACAATGGCAAGATGTGGCCCCGACAGACGAAAGCCTACTGACATTTTACTGAGTATTGTCACCTCAGATCTCTCCCTTTAAAACTCGTAGATAAATGATTTGATTCAGATGTAAAACGGAGTGAGTGTGTGCCTCCTTGCCCCAATAATGGCATGGTTAGTGCTGTTAGCTTCTGTGATGACCTGGTGGTGGCATCATGGAAGAGCTCCATCTGTCAGCACATCTTATAAGATAAACTGCTGATTTCATCTGTGTCAAAAGTGGAACCATGGCATTGGGCAGATAATTTTAATTACAAATGATAACATCAAAAGAATTGTCTATAAAATGCTTAATCCACTTAAAGTGACTCCACCTGGCTTTTTCTGCTGAGTCAGGGATTGGATGTCTACAGGGATTTTAATAGTATATAGCTCACAGGATGTGCTCAATAAATATTTTATAGTGAATAGAACCAAGCCCTTTGCATTTCATGATGGCTTTGGAAAAGTCAGCTTTCCGTTGCTAACACAAGATTGGGTTCAGCTTGCATCTTGTTTAATGGGCAGCACTTTCAGAGTCCAGATGGAGAGAAGTGCTAAAGAGTTTGTAGCGGAAGACCTGTTGGCTGCTGTTTCTTTGGGTTTTCTAAGGAGCCGTCCTTTAGCTTACCTCGTTCTTAGATAACCACTTCTCTATTGTAAGTTACTTTTTAGCTGATCTATTCCAGTTTGTAAAAATTATCTGGAACTGGGTGAGTCTAATTCACACGCCCATGAATTACTAGTTCTGGAACTGAGAGTCAGTTGATTTGTGGCTCTGGGAACCTCCTTTATTTGTTTTGAGTGTAAACTTTAAATGTATTTGATACAATGAAGAGTATACCTATAGTAGGAAATCAGTAATGCTACTCTGCCTGTATCCCCTGGCCCCTCTGAGAGTTCATATCAAGTAAGAAATATGAAACATAATTCTGTGTCCCTGGTAAAAAGTTCTTGAATTTGCTGACTACTGTTTGATTCCAGGCTTATTATGTAAAGACTTTGGACATAATCTCCCTGAAGTTAAGCACTACAGAAATACTGTCGTTCTTCTAACTTGTTCTGATAGATTTGTTAGATGAATAAATCAAGACATGCCACTCGCTGCGACTCTGTCTTGGTCTCCATTAGTTTCTCCTTTGGCTTTCCAGAGCATGACATTACGTTTTGGGCTCAAGGTGGTGGGCCTTCATAACTTAAGTCTTCTGGTATACCTGTCACTCTTCAGCCTGCTGCATCTGTCATTAGTGCTTAACACTGGATTTAATGCTTTCATTGTTCGTTCCTCTAGCCTCTATGGTGAGCTGCATAAATCCTTTATGGAACTACATAGCACATAAATAATAAATGAATGAAAGAATAAAGGCGTGCTCAAGGTTTCCCAGATATAAGTGCAGAACTGACCCTGGCTCAGTGTTATTTTCAGCTCTATTATTAAAGGAAAAAAAAAACCTGATAAGCTCCACCTGTCAAGGTTCTTAACCCCAGTGTTCCTTTCTCAGGAGCTGCTAGCAGTAGCATAGGACAGTCTTTCGAGGTGAGATCAAGCAGGGAATGTTCCTGAAGTACAGGTGATTATAAGTGAGCTGACCACAGTCAAAGCTTTGAGTGTCAGCAGCTTATGTGGTGTTGGTGGCACCCAAACACACGGTGTGCCTCTGGTTAGAAAGACAGGAGCAAAGGAACACAAAGCCCACATTTGAAAGAACTGATCAGTCAAATGATAGACAGGGAAAGACACCAACAATTCTTGAAGGTGAGTCTCAGCACAAATCCCCAGGAGTGCTGGCCGCAGAGGGCACACAGGCTAAGTTTCATTTGGTGTCTTTAACAGCCTGAGGACTTCCCCTAAACTGTAGGGACCTGATTCAGGTCAAACAGAGATGTCTGGTTTTAGGCCCGAAAGGAATTTTAGGACTAGTTTGTATTTTTAAAAAAAAAAAAAAAGATACTTTTCTACAATCATGAGAGATGAAAGAAAAAAAATGTCCAAGGAAAACTATAAGGTGGGCAAGAGATAAGGAGTAAGGTTCGAGAAGGATGAGTAGAGAGTTATTGTAGAATATTTCTTTAGTTTATATCAACTCTAAAATTTTTAAATTATTTGTTGTTTTAGCATCCAATTTAGCTTTTTTTTATTATGAATTACTAATTTTATCAGTTTTTATAGATTATTTTACATTTTAATTAAAGCAGGCCTTCCATTTGTGAGTTTAATTAATTAATTAATTGATTTTTGCATAGGACTGCATAAAGTGGCCAAGAACAAACAGTCTGGAGGTAGTAAATGTTTAGGCTCTCTTTAGAGCTCCCTGTTTTCCAAACAATTGCAAGTCAGTCAGTGATTACCAAATGTAAAGCTGGTTAGAGTACAGATGGTGATCTATCTCCGAATACTTCTGCGTTTTTGGAAACCTTGTTCTTCACACACACATCAGTATATTCCACTATACCTATGTTTATCTCAGTTTTAATATCTGTCTCCTCTTCCCAGTTTTATCACACACACACACACACACACACACACACACACACACACACACACACACACACACATTTTTTGCTCCTGAAAAATTGCTGTCAATGCTAGTTAGTGGGTATGTGCTTTGGGTCAGTTTTATGTGCTGCTTTGAGGAACGACTTTCTCAGCTTTTACCCCGAGACCGTCTTCTCCCGCTGGATCTCTAGGTTATCCTGCTCATTTATGCAAACTTGAGGATGCTTAAAACACTGGGTGATCAACCCCTCAGGCGAACCAATAAACTTCCTTCTGACCAGGGAACACCGGGTATCAGCTGAGTTTCCCTATGAAGCTGTCATGGGGTATTCTCCCTGACACTTCCACATCTTCGGGTAAGACAAAGGCAGTGTCTCTTATCTTTGGCATCTTTATCATCAGGCCCTCATAAAATTCCCAGGCTAAATAAAGTCTTAGCAATCAATAAAATACATAATTATACATGTGAGGAGCTGTGTCAGGAGACAAAGTCCAAAGGACAGTAAATCAAAACATTCCAGCCACAAAGAAAACTAAGACAAAACAGAACCAGGGTACCCTCAGTGTTCCAAAGGTGAGCAAAACCCAAATGCCTTTGTAGATCCAAAAACAAACAAACAAACGGAAAGACTAGACCAAAATGCTTTAAAAGCAAGCAAGCAAAACTGGACACCTTAAATAAAATACTTGAATGCAGAAAAAAAGGGTGGAAAAAAGGATCAATGAAATTAAATTAGGATCCTTAATTAACCAGCTAAGAATAAACAAATTGACTGTTGACCAAACCAAGAGAGGTACAGAGTCCCAGAAACAACTCACCAACGATCAATAACAACAGACGCCAGGACGCAGTGGGTCCGTTCGGGCACCCGACTTTCATTCCGTTGATTCCTCCACTGAAAAGTGGATCGTTCTTGGAGCCCCACACTGGACACCATAGTTGTCAACACAAAACCGCAGTCCTCATTTTGAAGGGGATGAGAGAGGTTTTATTCTGGCGCTTTAGTCACAGGACACAGAGAAATCAACCTTGAACTGGGATGGAAGACTCTTCCCTGCTGGCCAGTCCACATTGTGTTGGGTGTGACGAAGCCTGCTGGGGGACAGCTGTCATAAGAAAGCCACTCGGATGTGAATTCTCTGTGTAACAATACTGAGGAGCCACGCTGGATGAGCCCACTGGGGAAATAGTGGCAAACCTGTTATGGAAGTGACCAGTGGCTTTCTGATTGGATTTGATACCAGCCACGTAGGAGGGAAATTGGATTTCATACTGTATGCCCAGTCAAAATCCATGGTTGGGGAGGTTTATGAGCAAGAGTGGAGCTACTGCTGCTGTTCTGCTCAATGGATATGATGTCCCTGTCAAATTCCCTCCTAAATAACGATGTTTATGCCCATAGTCTAGCGCTTCCATCGGCTCTGGTCAGAGGAGCTTTCTGTAGTGGTTAGTGGTGGGTGTAGAGATAACTGGTCAAAAACAGAATGAATGACTATTGAATGCTCACCTATGAATGAGACATTTATAATACGGTATCCAGTGCCCAGGGAACATGGGAAAAGGGTGGGAGGAATTCAAAAGCCAGAAGAATAAGGGGAGCAGTGTGGTGTGGTAACTTCTGGGTAGGACGCTCTGGTACTCTTGAGCTCTTGATTACCTGGACAAGATCTCCACAGGATTTGGCCTGTCAACACCCTGTCAAGGAAGGAGGAGGGGCTCCTGGGGCCCCACCTCTCCCTGAGGATTTCTATACAGATAGTGACTGGTGGGGAGGGAGAGATGTTTTCTTTAGTGGTTCAGCCACCAGTGAGGTGCACGATCCTGTCAATGAACTCTCACCAGCAACGTTTGTAAGCGACCCCAGTGAACTCAATGGGGTCACACAAAAAGAACAGGGCAGTCGAAGGATGGCTAGATGGGGAAGGAAAGATGACGTCACAGACGTTGGAGAAGGACAGGAGAGGATAATGGAGTGAGTATGATCAAAACACATGTGTACTTGCATGAAATTGTCACAGCAAAGTCTGTTATACGTATGGTTAATATGTGCTAATTAAACATTAAAATGAAATATTGATTTTATACCAGTGACTTGGTATATATTTGCTGTTTTACACATAGTATTTAAGTGAATTAATGGTAACATTACACAGACAATGAGTTGTTATTTCCTTTTATCACCAGAATATTTACTTTGTTCCCCCATAGGATGCACATCCATATTTAACTGCTTCACCGTGCTCGTTCTAGGTTGCAACTTTCTCTTGTCTTTACTGCATTGCCAGATGCTAACCGAGTGTTTGTCACAGAGCGCACATGTCATCAGAACCAGGTCAGGCAGTTATGATATTACAAAAGTTCGGGAAGCCTGAACAAGAGGTTGTGTGAATTATTAAACTTTCTCGAATATGTGTTGAGGCGCTGAGAGTATCTCCAGCAGGTTCGTTCAACCGTCATGGGAAGATGGAGATTATAGCTAGAAAAAGCACAGCAAAGTCTACAAATGGATAGTGGTGGCTGTGTGGAGTCAGGGTTCTGGGAAACAAAGTCTACTGATGTCATTATTACACACATGTGATAAGTATACACACAAGATTATTGTACATGTAATTAGTTCATACGTGTAATCATATTCATGTGATTGTTACACATGTGTGATTAGTATACATGTGTGATCAGTGCATGTGTGTTTTGTACACACATGTGATTAATATACACGTGTGGTTAGTACACATGTAATTAGCACACACATGTGATTGAACACACATGCGATACTTCAGGAACACCACTCATTGACAATGAGAAGAATAAGCCAGAGGAAGACAAAAGGAGCATCTAGATTTGGTAAGGCTAACTTGTGCTGAGCATTTTGTGATATTCTGAATACTAAGGCACGCAACAAAGGGTCAGAACACAACAAAGACCACATTAGGCAGGTGTCAGTCACCCCACATTAACCTTGCAATCAAAAAGGATTCGGTATTGTGAATCCATTTGGGTTTGTTTTAATCTTTCTTAGGAGGAAAGCAGGACTTTCTGGGCTGCTCATATAGTGAGTCTATAGTAGAAATGACAGTGGTTTGGAGAGCTGTGCATGGTACTGGGTCAAAATCCATGACAGTTTACACACTGATGCTCTTGTGCCTGCAGCTGTCCACGCCACTGCCTAAATCCTAGACCCCACTGTTGTACCCTTGAAGGGGCTTGCACCACCCTGCTTTTGAACGATCTTTTAATTTCTATGCTTTGCTGCATAGACTATTTTCTGGATTTTGGGGCTTTTGTTACATTTGCAAATTACCTGAGTTTTCTGCTTCCTCTATAAACAATGCAGACCCCAAATCTACAGTGTACACCAATATTTGTGGTCTCCACATTTGTATCAAATGCTGCCAGTATGCTTGGTGCAAACCATAGGCTGCAGTCTGTGATGTCTATTCAGGTCTGCTTCACCTGTCTGGGTTCTGCAGAGTCTTCCAGTAGATTTGCGGATCCTTCTAGCTAAACTCAAATAATCTCCTCTCAGTTTTCCTTACATCACCATCCTGCCTGGATCATATTCCATGATGTCACCATCCTGCCTGGATTGCAT
Organism: Peromyscus leucopus; assembly: GCF_004664715.2. Lineage (NCBI taxonomy): Eukaryota > Metazoa > Chordata > Mammalia > Rodentia > Cricetidae > Peromyscus > Peromyscus leucopus. Next base: position 87,449,467 of record NC_051071.1, on the reverse strand, counting down.
TACATGATGTCACCATTTTGCTTGGATTATATTCCATGACGTCATCATCCTGCCTGGATCATATTTGATTCAGGCGGAGATTAAGAGATACTTCCATTTCAACTTTTTATTTAGACATGAGATGGCAAAACTTTCCAAGGAAAATGGTTTTATGGCCAACTCAGAGGTTCAGAGCCTAAGAGATTTTTAAATCTTTCAAATTATATGAGAATTGAAATTCAGAAAAGTTAATGTGTTAAATTATACAAAAATTCTTTGGTTTAAATTCTTGGCTCAAAGCATTGTAGGTGGAGTTTTCACTGATTGAAGCTTCAGCAGGACATTCAGACCTCATGATGTATGTGGAAAATGATTGGTTGTGTGGAATACTCAACTCCTGCAGGCCCCCAGCAGGCTTTCACAAGGAACATATAAGCTATATCTTTCATCACTGTTGCTTTATACAACATGTCCGGATTCTCCTAACTGAATGCCCCCAACATGTAAATTCTATGTCTAATGAGAACCACTGGCTAAAATTATTTGTCTTTCCATTGTTGGAAACAACACACAGAAAGGATGCATGTTTAAAACCTAAATAAAATCACCAAGAAGAGGCCTAAGTATTAAGTAGGCATTCACCAGTGAGTGCCACATGAAATCAGTTAGTTATAGTATGAACCATCAAACTAAAGAGTCCACATCTTTTGTGTAGTAAAGTATAACGTAGGAGCTTTTATGAATAAGTACTAATTTATTATATATTGCCCTCAAAATAGTGTCATGTAATTTTAGAACAATGATTATTTAATCTGGTATTTTCAGCACTTAATAAGGATAGTAGTAATTTGGGTATTGGTGAGGAAAATGAAGTCAATTGTGTTTAATTCAAATTTACCTTATTAATAAAAGTTGAACCTCATGCTAGTTTGTGGCCTGAGCCCTTTTTGAGGAAGGACTGCGCTGGCCATCTTTAGCTTCCCTCTTGTGACCAGTCAGCACCTCTCTCATTTCCTGGAATCCTTAAGTGTCTTAGATACACTGAAGCCAAAATATCTTCAGTGTTTGTTTCCCTAAAGGATGAAATTATCCTGTGACCAAATCCCATCTCTCTCTGTTTTAAACAGGTGTTGGTTGTTGCTGTTGTTAAGTTACGAGGGATTGAACCATTGATCTATATTCCCAGGTGTTAAACATTTTAACACTGAGAAAACATTCTTTGCATATTAAGCCTCATTTACTTCAAGTAAACTGGCAGGGCCTAATACAGACTGTTTTTCCCTATGTGAGCTAGCTGGACAAGATGATAGATGGCCAGACACATGTAGTCATTGAAAGAAGAGACTTCTCCATATCCATTACTATTGTACGACCACGCTCGTCTTACTTCCCCTCATTGTTCTTCTTGACAGGGATTCGATAAACACGTGGATGTGTCATATATTGCCAAACATTACAACATGAGCAAAAGCAAAGTAGACAACCAGTTCTACAGTGTGGAAGTAGGAGACTCGACCTTCACCGTTCTCAAGCGCTACCAGAACCTGAAGCCGATTGGCTCTGGGGCTCAGGGAATAGTTTGGTAAGTAGAATGGATTTCTTATACTTTTAAAGGGACTAAGGGACTATGCTCTACTCATTTATGAAATACAAACATATAAACACACAAGTATCAAGTAAAATACATATATTGAAAGTATAAAATTGTAAGCATCCTTTTTTTTTTTTTTACTCGTTATCTGCTTGTTAACAAGATGCAACATGGCTTACGATATTTTTCTGATCACCAGAAAATAAAAAAATGATCACACAAAGACAATGAATAGATCCAGAGGATGAGAGTGGTTTAGCTGGTGCTACTGTGTTTAGACAAGTTTGTTTGTATATTTCACAGCAAGAACAATTGTATCTGGAGACAGGGTCAGTTAGATTCCCCAACACACTCAAGAGAGATGAGTGAGCTGGCTTTGTGACTGTTAAAGTTTGTGCTGGTAAGTTTTGTATCAACTAGCCACAAACTAGACTCCTTTGGGAAGAGGTAAACTCAACTGAGGAAATGTCTCCATCAGATGGGCCAGGAGGCAATCCTCTGCAACATTATCTTAATGGATGATTGATTTGGGAAGTCCCAGCTTATTGTGGGCAGTGCCACCCCTAGGCTGGTGGTTCTGATGCTATAAGGAAGCAGGCTGAGCAAGCCAGGAAGCAGCACTCCCCCACGGCCTCTGCATCAGCTCCTGCCTTCAGGTTCCTGCCCTGTGCGAGTTCATGCCCTGACTCGCTCAGTGATGGAGTGTGACTCAGAAGTATAAGATGAAATAAAACTTTACTCCCCAAGTTGCTTTGGTCATGGTGTTTTATTATAGCAATAGAAACTGTAACTAAGATAAAGTTCGATGTTCAAAATTAACTATGTAGAAGTAGTATAAAATATGTTTGCTTAGGGCTCTAGGACAGCATACAACTGCCTGTAATTCCAGTTCCAGGAGATCTAATGCCCTCTTCTGAACTCCCTGGTTTCTGGCATGTACATGGTACACATAAACTCACACACACACACACACACACACACACACACACACACACACACACACACCTTATTCTTTCATGTTATGATTGAGTGATTAAATGAAACCATCTATATCTGAATTAGCCATTGTGATGCTCATGGAAAACTAATATTAAGTTAATTGACATTCTTTTAAACAGTTTTAGTATGCAATATGTCAAATAAATATATGTAGTATACTTATTAGCATGGTAATTTTCAATTTTTGGTTATTCATACCAGTTAGTAAAAGTTTAGTATATGTACTCTAATATATTTAGATATGTATATTTATAAAGGATATTTATTAATGCTATGCATTTTATTGCCTAGATTACTGACAATTAATTTTTATGTCTGTGAAAAAACAAAAGTTTACAGTGTGGGATGGGTGAAGACAAAGCTATATTTGCTTTTTAAAATTTTAAACATTTTTTCCATCCATTTATAATTCTGGAAGTGCCCTTTTAGCAACAGTGATGTACGGCCTGAAAGACATCCTAGGGCAATGGTGGTGAGGTTTTTTGTTGGTTTTTGTTTTTGTTTTCCTTTTTGGGTGTGGTCTTATTTTGTTTCTTTGATTTTGTTGTTGCATAGGGGGTTTGTTTGTTTTTTGAGAAAGAATTTAAAGTTGGGTAGGTAGAGGAGAGAGGATCTGGAAAGACTTGGGGGAGGGGAAGACTATAATAAAATATATTTAAATTAAAAATTGCTTTAAATAATAAAAATACAATAGTAAAAAAGATATGAATATCTAAAATAAGAAAAGCAAAAAATTGGAAATACTATTTTAATTGTAGTAATGGATAGTTTCTATTCTTTCCCATGTACTCATTGTACATTTTTTGGTCTATTTAAAATTTGGTCATTATGCCAGTTAATTTTAGTTCGGAGTCCAGACATGGCTGGTGTGAGTACAGTTGCACTGTGGACACACTTCCCAAGTCAGAGGATTTAGGACACTAGGATTTAGATCACACTTGCCAAATACATGGAGGCTATTGTACAAAGTCACCTGCAAATTTCCATTTTTGTATCACATTACAATTTGAAAAATGGAACATTTTTGTGTTTTTAAACAATGGGTTAAAACTTTCCTTTCAGAAATTTCTAAATAGGTTAAAAAAGAAATGTGTATTTACAGCATTTTTTATTTGTCTGTTTTTATGGTTCACCTGTAAGGTAAACTCTTGGTGGCACAAAAATATTTTAATGGTGGGGCAGCAGCATTACTGCCCTTCAAAGATGCCTGCCAATGAGCCCCAGAATCCAAGGATAGGACTAAGGGGAGCTCACAGTGTGCCTGAGAATCCGGACAGACATATCCAGGTGGGGCCAACATAATCACATTAGTTCTTAAGAGTATGAAAGGATGACAGAGTAGCGTATCAGAGGCATGTCATCAGAAAGGGTGAAGCCAGCATTTGAAATACTGGAAACTGGCCATATGGCAGGCTTTGAAAATGGAGGAGGTGGTGTCATGAGCCCAGGAGTGGTACTGGCTTTGGGGAGCTGCCTTAGTGTGAGTGGGAGACGTTAGTCTCAACCCTAAGGAACTGGAACTGCCAACACTCTAACAGGAAGAAGCAGGTTCTTCCCAGAGGACCTTGGCTTTCCCACATTTTGATTTTAGCCCAGTGAGACTCCCGCAGGGCTCCCGGTCTATAGAACTGCAAGATGATTAATTTGTTCTTAGGCAGTTATTTTGTGGAAGTCGTGCCAGTGGCAATAATGTACACGGGGCAGCTAAGATTGCAGTGTGAAGACAACTGCTATCTGGCTTGGGGATGGCTCAGAGGTTAAGAGCACTGGCTGCTCTTCCAGAGGATCTGGGTTCATTTCCCAGCAGCTGTAAGGTGCTTCACAATTATCTCTAGCTCCAATTCCAGGGAATTCTGGCTGCTGTGAACACTAGGCACACATGTGGTGAACAGACATATACATAAGCAAAATACCCATGCACATAGAATAGCAAAATAATTTAAAAGATAAGATAATTGCTTCAAATACACCAAACTTACTGAGGTGTGGGGTGAGAACAGCACTTCTTAGTTACTTTTCTTTGGTGGAGAACTATAGAGTATTCACACAAGCAAGTTTTCCTCAATAGATTCATAACTCAGAAACATTTTTGGATAGTTTTATTTTCTTTCTAATAAAGTTGTCATGAAAACAAGCTATTACTGGGACATTTTCAGTACCAGGCAATGGGTAGACTTTTGAGGAAGCCCTGACAGATCCAAGGAACATGTGGCTCAATGAAATGACAGATGATCACGGAAGGCTGAGAACTCCTAAGATTTTTTGCAGTGTGTTTCATGGGCTGTTGGGTGCTCCCTTTTTCCTTTCTACACGATGTGAATCATCCTCAGTCTTACATAGAGTTACCAACAATAGAAGTCAGTATTGGAACTGATAGTGGGGACACTGAGTTTTGTGGGCATCCTCAGAAGGGTTCTGGTTACTTGTGTCCTAGAACAAGGAGTTGGTCAGAAACATGTCCATGGTGTAGCAGAAACTCAAACAACTTATTAGAGAAAGATTCTTTTCCTGTGGAGGGAGAGGTCTAGAGAAGATGAAGTTTTCTGAACGTCTCCAGTGCATAATGGGGTTATATCATTTATTATTTTTGGATAGAAAATAAAACTATGCAAAAGTGCAAGCTTTTTGAGCAATGTGGATGTGTGGGCTTTGGGCTCAGGTCCCCCCACAGGCTCTATCTAGTGCAGGTAGTTCTGCGAACAACTCGGAGCATTGTGTATCTTGACAGCATGTTTAGTATCCATGGGGAAGGGAGTTTTATATCATAACGAGACACATGTCATCTTCATGAACCCTGAAGTGCCCCTTTGCCAGTGTCTGTGGCCCCATCCAGGATTTTCTGTCTTGGACAACTGGCTGCTCTCAGCCTTTACTCCTGGTTCCCCCGGACTTTCACTCACTGCTCTATCTATGCATCTGCTTCAAAATTGTCCACAAGTAAAGCTGTTTTTAGAACAGATTTATCAGCAAACAAATTCAAAACCAACAAACCAAAAATCCCGCTTGCATTTCAAAATGGTAGCCTGGGTGTTTGCTGAGGTTCTCAGCCCTTTTGTCTCTGGATGAAGGAAATAAAAGCCATATTCATCTCAGCAAAGGGCAAAATGCTGGATAGAAAGGGGCATCCTAGGCCTTGCTCTGTGATATGTGTAAACACGGCAGTCAGAACACACTCCGTGTGGACAGATACGGGCATCTCTTCCTTCAGCTTTTTCAACTTCAGAGTTAAGGTATCTTTGTGAAAACGTGGGCCTGTAATGTATTGTCACAGTCTTGGGTTGGTTTGCTTTCCCTGCCAACGTTCCTTCATTGTTTTCTCTTCTATTTCCTTTTGTAGACAGTGAGTCCCTTCAGACCCAATACACATCCATAATCAGACTTGTCCCCGGAGTCCACAGACTGTCCCTGTGTATATGACAATGGTCACGTGCATATTGTCTTAACTATTCCATATCATCTAGAATATAGAGACTGGTTAGAATTGGGAGCTGAATATGATTGTGGTCTCTGGGGAAGAGGTAAATTAAAAAAGACTGTTCATTTATTTGTGCTAACTTTGGAGTGGGAATACCACATGGAGGAACCAATTTGAAAAGAGATGTCACCAATTATTTTTAATGTGCCACAATAAAACTGTGGATGTACGTGTGTGTGTGCGCGTGCGCGCGTGCGTGTGTGTGTGTGTCCAAGAGGAATTCTGCTGTTTGATTGCAGATGTAGGTGTACAGACACTTCTGCCACCAACTTCCAACCCCTTTCTTTTCTTGAAATGGGATCTCATTTCCACTCTTCCAGTTGTCTGCCACTTGCTACTTAGTTTTACAATTGCTCCTCCTTTGACTTATTACTTACTTAATGCCATGGGCCAAAAGCAATGCTACAATATCTCCTAAAGAATTAACTGCTACTGTGGCTTTCAAACTTTCCTGTGGATCATAGAACAGAAATACCACTATTGAGAGCTATTACATGAAGCTAATATGAGATCTTTTAGAATAAATCAGAACTTTTTCCTTCTGAGGGATAAAAACGATTATCCATCAAAGTGGAAATGGTGAAAATCATTATGCTTCACTGTTTGAGCTGGGAACTCCTGTCACTTCATGGTGGGAAATCGTAAAGCAATCTGCGAGATGAGCTTTAAGAACAGTGTTCAGGAGGGCAGTGGGCAGACCATCTCAGCATTTCCCCAGTCTTCAGGAGAGGGCTGCATTAGTGTTTTGAGCTAGTCACACAATGCACATGAAATGGTCACGACTTTAAGTAGGTTTGAGGAAGGCAGGCTTCTAGTTTTTTAACAGTAGAAAAGTTTAACAATAGAAAAACAATAAACACGTGTAATCCATGACTGTGGTTGATTTATAGTTGCTGCTTAATTCTCAGATCTTGGATATATGGAGTTAACAAAATGGCTTTACTAATATTCCATGAGTCAGTCTGGTAAGGAGGCATCTGAGCTGATTTTTTCTGCTGTCTTTGAATGTGAGTCACTTTTACTGACCAGTATTATTTATAATATGTAAGTTACAAACATTGGCACAGCTGCAAGTGGTGCACGCCTCTAATCCCATCACTCAGGAGGCAGAGGCAGACGGATCTCTGTGAGTTCGAGGCCAGCCTAGGCTACAGAGCGAGTTCCAGGACAGCCAGAGCTACATAGTGATACCCTGTCTCACAAAACAAACAAACAAATTAAACCACAACACAATTTACAGATTCACACAGAGCAAGACAATCATCTTTAAGGTCAGAATTTGAGTGGGGACATTTTATGGAGATAGGGTTGATGGGCAAAAGCAGAGATGGGTCAAACCATACAGAGTGTTTTCCCAAGTCTCAGACTTCCTGAATAACACAAGAGAGACCCGCTCAGTGGTTCCCAGGTGATTTTATTTTGTCTCAGGAAGCATCATTTATGCTTCTACGGTGCATTTCTTCCAGCTTCTAATGAGCCATTACTCTAAGTGACTCAGCTTTAATCACACATTTATATTTAGCCCTTGACCGGGGAGACAATCAGTGTCTCATTTGCATGTGGAATACTGACATATTCTACACCCAATATTTTCCACTCATTTCGCAATCCTCAATGGCAGCCTTCTTAATAAGGTTCATTGAGGTGCACGCATTGTCTCCACACCTGTGAGAGGGTTGAGGCAGTGGTACCCAAGTGGACTAGAACAGGGTAAGGTGTTTTATTCTCCCTCCACCTCTGCTGTTCTTCTTGGCCCCATGTATAAGTTTGACTACAAATATCTACTTACAGTTTCCTTGATTAGTGAATAAGACTTGTAAATAACATTTCTTACTTTCACAGAGAAAATGTAGTACTTTGAGAAATAATAAGTAGATGGAAGAATGCTTAAAGGCAAATACACATATTTATAAAATATTATATGTAATATCTATAATTTTGCATTGACTATAAAGCATGGGAGTTGATATATGTAAATATATAATGTCAAGTGATAGGTGATATTTATGAGGTTGGTAGAATATTATCTAAAAATTTATATTTGGGTTTAAGGTGTATAATAGACAATTATTCAAAACTCCATTATTCTTCAGTTAATTTTTAATTAATTTATGATCCTGGGGTTAAAAATTAACAAAAACTTGTAGTCTAAACACATTTTTTAGCAGAAATAAAGAGTATTCATTTGTATTTCCATAAATAATTATTCAGGTACAGATGTTTGACTTCCTTAAAAATCATATATTGGGGTAAATACCAATGTCTCTGTCAGAGGAAATAATTAGCTAATTCTTTATATATTTATTTATAACTTCTTTTTCAGTCCCTGAGATGGGATGGCTAAGTGACATTGATTCTTGTGACATAAGGTCCTCCCTATCTCATTAACAAACAAATACTCTCATCTTTAAAATAAAATCACTGTGTGGTCACCGTGTTCCTTTATCTGGTGCATAAATCCCGAGTAATTCTTAGCATTAATGTGCATCCATTATGTATAATATTTAACCTGTATATAATCATGCTATGTGTATACGTGTATACCTTTTCACTACCCAGTTTATCTTAGAAAAGACAAAGTTCCTCATGGGAAGGACACAGCTTCATCAGTGCAACTGAATTATGCTAAGTAAGAGAAGGCAATTGCCCTTCCTCAGATTGTGGTGTTTTATTTACTCCAGAGGCCCTGTCCTTTCCACCTGCAGACAAGGCTTGCTTGCTTTAAAAAAGAGAAGTTACGGAATTATAAACATTGCAACTAAAGATGCCAGTGCTGAAAGGCTCTTTTGATAAAGCTCAGAGGGAGGCACTGGCTCCCTCTCCTTGCAGAGGCATGCCTCTGGCCTGTTACAACATGACATTCTGTTTATAGCGTCGGGCTGTCGTGCTCATCTAGGATTTGACTGCAGGAGCTGAGGACAAAGGAGTGACATCTTCCATCTCTCCGTGTGGAAGACAGAGTGACAGCCCTAGCGTTCCCTTTGTGTGCTCTCTGCTCTCAGCTCCGGATTCACATCCTCTTCTGCAATGGAATTTAAATTTATTTAAAATATTTGGCCCTGTCAAGTGCTTCTCACTTTACCTGTCACAAGTTATGAATTCAGCCTTGAATCATTGCATGTTAAGCTCCTGTCTACCATGGGAGAGCTTAAGTCAGCCTCAGAAAAGGTGCTTGCCCACTTCACTGGGCATGGGTTCCTTCTAGTCACTGACATGTATACTCCCTACTTCTCTGAACTGTGCTCTTCCTTGTTTATATTTTTACATTGCTATTAAAATGTTTTACACAAAAGATTTAATTTATGCCCATTTACAAAACTCAAAAACTTTATTCGCAATCAAGGTGGCTCAAATCCCAAGTATATTTAAAAAATCTTCTCTTTGGGCTCTCCCAGAGCAGCAAACTATGAAGTGGACAAGTGGCTGAAAGTGAATGAACTTCAGATTTCAAAGGAAAGAGAATTTACCTAGCAAAACTGTACACTGGAAGCCACAACAGTGTAACAGATCCTATAAATACAGATAATAAAATTGCCGAACAATTCCCTGGTTTGAGAGTCCTAAGACAGAAAGAATTGAGGAGGAGAGGAAAATTGTAAGCCAAATTGTTTTCATGTTGGCATAAATCCCCTCTTCCAGGAAGCTTCTCTCTCACCCATTCCTCTCAATGTGTCTTCATGGACCTTGTCTGTCAAAGTCTTCCTTTGATCTGAGGCCACTGCTCATCTGCTGCTTTCCCTTTCCCCCTACCTAACCTTGGCATCATGAGGATGGACGACACACACCGTCAAATGTGGTTTCCTCTTCTCTCTTCTCTTGTCTGCAGCTCCGTTTTCCAAGCTCTCATTCCGCTTGGCCGCTTTCCCACTCTTCCTGGAAGGCTGAGCCAGCTGAGCGTCGTATAGTCACGCTGGTTTTCTCCATTACGGGTTTATGAGCTCCGTCTTCAGCTGGGCTCTCGTTCCTGCTCAGCGGCCCTTACACTTCTGTGTCTCCTCAGCTTCCCCGACCGTTTCCCACGGTGGCTGTTACAACCCTTTTACAACTTCCCGAGAGCCTCTAATTTCATTTCCTCACTCCATTATGTGCAGAAGGCCTTGCCTCCTTCTTCCCAGAGAAAACATATGGCCTGAAACAAGCGAGGGCTTCATTTCTCCTTCTTCATCGACATCTGAAGCCTTCCCTGCTCAGTGTGGTCCTCCATGATGAACGGCCCAGCATGGCTGCCACCTGTGTCTGTGAGTCCCTCCTCTCCCGCCTCTGCACAGAATCAACAGCCTTCTCTCCCTGACTATAGATGACTTCTCTACAAATTTCCACCACAAACCAAGTCATTGAGATTTTGTTTGCCCCTAAAAGACCTTTCTGTCACTCCTTTTATAATCAAGGTTTTTGATAGAATGATAGGAATTTTGTGCATCCACAATTCTTCAGTCTTATTTCACAAATGGTCCCAGTCCTGTAACAATATGGCAGATGGAGAAGGAGACTTGAGACAGCTATGGGAGATCTCCTATGCTTCCTCTAGCTAATCCACTGACTTCCCTTTCACTCATTTTCAACTTGTCAGATGTCATGTCTGGACATGGATACTGTCTGCATTACTCAGGGCTCTCAAAGGAACAGGACAAACAGAACAAACGTAGTTTGGGCAGGGTGAGACAATGGTTCTCTCACACTGGAGAGGCTGAGAATCTGGCAGTTGCTTGGTCCACAAGGCTGCACATCTCAGCACTCCCGGTCAGGAGCCGAAGGCTTGGCGGATTGCTGGAGAGCTGCTGGCTACATTGGACTTCTGGAAGAAGTTGGTGCTGTCTTGGCAAAGGAGTGTCACAGCAGTAAGATGGATGGACATGCTGTCGAGAAGGCAAGCACAGGCAAAAAGCAAAGTCTCCTTTTCCATGTTCTTTAATCCGGGATGCCACCAAAAGGTGTCAATTACATTTAGGTGGGTCTTCCTGTTTCAAATAATGTGACCAAGAAAATTCCTCATGGGAGTGTGTTTTAGTTGATTCCAGATGCAGTCAGGTTTTCAAACAAGATTAACCACCATACTATCAAAGTATTAATTCTTATTTCCTTTGAATTTCAAAATGGTGTTTGGAATTGGACTGTGAAGGGGCCAGCATGTGTGAGGCTCCAGTTATTTTGTCTGAAGATAGAGCTAGAAGCACAGATATAGAGTTGTTAAGGTTCTAATACCCGATGTTATGGAAATATGTGTTAGTTTTCAGTCTTATTAACAGGACTGGGTTGTGGCCAGTCCTAAGAAGCAGGATCATTTATAGTTTAATAACCAGAAAGCCAAAGTTGTGGAGGGCAAAGACTGGGAGCAGGAATGTATTCGTTATAACAAAGTACCTGGCAAAAGGGACTTCCGGGTAGAATAGTTTGTTCTGGTTCCTCACTTGAGAATGGACATAAGCCCTCCTGATGGGAAAGCATGGTGGCAGGAAAGTGAGGTGGCTGATTGCAATCAGGAAGCAGAGCGTGGACAGGAAATGGAGTTGTACTCTAGAACCTCAAGACTTGAACACAGTGGCCCACCTGCTCCTTGTGGCTCCCAACTAAGGGTTCCCCAACCATCGGAAAGGACATCACCCACTGGAGAACATGTCACACCCACCAGGGGCAGGAGCTAGAAAAACAAGCACTAATATCAGATATTATTTCTGAATCTGAACGAGGCACGGAGGCAGATGTCAAGAACCAGGCAAGAGTGGGACACATGAAAATGTAGTGTCGTGAACAGTGTCGGCTGTAAGTGAACGGCAATATTAGCTGGGCTTGAAGCTGGCTGCTTCCTGTTTCCTACCTCTGTGACCAAGCATTATGCGTCTCTCTTGATGGCCATCTTCCATTGCCCTTTCAATGTCTGCATTTTCACAATGTTCTTTTCCTTGAGATTTTCATCTCTGTTTGTGCCTGACCTCTCCAACATTTGCTTTACCAGCCACATTACTTCTGAGTCCTATAATCATTTTTGTACTCATAGTTCCCCACTTCATTTCACTGATATTTTATGTACGAATTTGTGATCTACTAAAACTTGCTCTTACTTGCTCTTCACTGTATATTTCTTATCTGGCAGTCACTAGCAGCCTAGTTACATCACTTAGAATTTATCAAGTTATAGGTGTTTTCTTTATGTCCTGTGGTGGAGGCTTCTAGTATCATCCTCAGTAGTTTGGATAATTAGCAGATGCCCACCCCATGCTCCCACACTGCACAGAGAGGACAGTTCCTCCACAGAACAAATTCTAACACTTTAGAATGACACACTAGTAACTGTTCCAAAATGTGCTAGCCAGTCTAATACTTTGGGTACTTTAAAGAATTAACACAGATTAATATATCTGTTTTAGTGGGAATTAGTATGTGAAAGAACAAGAAATACTGCCATGTGTGTGTGTGTGTGTGTGTGTGTGTATGTGCACACACACGCACACGCATGTGCATATGTACATTCATGTATATTAATATGAGCATGGACATACCATAGTACACTTGTGGAGGTCAGAGGACAACCTTGGGTATCAATCCTCACTTTCCATCTTGTCTGAGGTAGATCCTCCTTGTGTTTTTCCATCATGTACACCAGGCTACCTCTTCTAGGAATTCTCTGCCTCACATCTCCTCCTACAAGCACTGGGCTTACACACTTGTGCTTTGCCTTGGGTTTTTATGGTTATTTTTCAGGACTCGCACTCAGGTCCTCTCACTTGCACTATTCCATTTCATCCACAGACCCTTCTCTCCAGCCCTACCTTGGTCTTTGTGTCAGGGTCTTTTACTGGGATATGGGGCTCACTGATTAGGGTAGGGTAGCTGGCCAGTGAGCTCAGGGGTCTGTGTGCCCCTGCTTTCCCATGTTTTGTGTGTTTGTTGTGTTGTCTGTTTGTTTTTAATGTGAATACTGGTTGGACCCAGTTTCTCATGGCAATTACTTTATAGATGTTTACAGATGGAGTGGAACCTTCTCCTCAGCTCATGTGTTTTTCTTTCTTCTTTCTTTCTTTCTCTCTTTCTTTCTTTCTTTCTTTCTTTCTTTCTTTCTTTCTTTCTTTCTTTCTTTCTCTCTCTCTCTCTCTCTCTCTCTCTCTCTTTCTCTCTCTCTCTCTCTCCTCTCTCTTTCTTTCTTTCTTTTGTTAATTTGATAGTAGCTGCTATAACGAGTGAGATGGAATTTAACAGTAGTTTTGATTTGTAACCCTAGTGGCTAATATTATAAAGTCTTTTATTTATTGTCTATTTGTATTTATTCATTTTGAGATGCACCCACTTGTATCCTTTTCACTTTAAAAATTGGGTTGCTTTTAAGTTTTTATTTATTTTTTTTCTTATTGTTCTTTGTGTATTCTGGATGGTAACCCTCTGTCTCTGCCTAGTAAATAGCTGTTAAATGGATTTCTCCAGTCTGTAGGCTGTCTCTCCACTCTGTTGACTTTTTCCCCCCCATGTGTGGAAGCTTGTGCTTATATTGTCTTGTCTTTGCTAAGCTTTGGAGATCTGATTTAGAAAACTGTCACTGTTATCAATATTTTGACGCTCTCTTCCAGTAATTTCGGTTTCAGGTCTTATATTTAGGCTATTGAAGCATTTGAGTTTATTATTACACAGGATGAGAGATAAGGATCAAGTGTCAGCCCTCTCCTCCATTTTTGAAGAGTCTGTTCTTTCTCTGATGTGTGCTTTTGGTGCCTTTGTCAAGAATGAGTTGAGGGGTGGGCTTGTACTTCTGTCCCACTGGCCTGTTTTTATGTCAATATCATGCTGTTTGGTTACTGGGCTGCTTTGATTCTCTGTTACTGTGGTAAATCTCTGAACAAAAAGAACTTGGGGAGGAAAGGGTTTATTTGGCTTAGATTTTTTTTGTTTGTTTGTTTTTGTTTTTCGAGACAGGGTTTCTCTGTGTAGCTTTGCACCTTTCCTGGAACTTGCTTTGGAGACCAGGCTGGCCTCGAGCTCACAGAGATCTGCCTGCCTCTGCCTCCCAATGTTTGGCTTAGATTTTACAGTCCATCATCATGGGAAGTCAGGACATTCCAAACAGGACTCTGGAGGCAGGAGCTGAAGCAGAGAGCATGGAGGAGTGCTGCTTACTGGTCTGCGCTCCCTGGCTTGGTCAATTGTTCTTTTAATGCTTCTCTTATGTCACCTGGCCAGGGATGGCACAGCCAACAGTGGCCCGGGTCCTCATATGTCAGTTAACAATCAGGAAAATGCCCCGCAGACATGCTCACAGGCCAGTCTGTTGGAGGCAGTTCCAAAGGCTGAGATTCTTTCTTTCCAGGAGCTCCTGTCTCAGAGGACAAGCATTCTGATCTCTTGTTTCTTGAGAGTGGCGTCCTTCATTCCTTCCCATTTGTCAGCATCTGACTGCTAGAATGCAGAACAGTCAGCAGATTTGACACTCGGAAGCCTGGTTGGGTCTCTGAGGAAGATGTGTGCAGAGAGAAAGCAGTAGAATAGTTTGGGGCACCCAAGTGGTACAATGCCAGGGTTTCCAACCCATGTAGTAAAGGCTCTAAATTCAGACCATAGTTCACTTTTCAAGTTTACTATCCATTCATACCATGGGTGTCTTCTGGGAAGATGACATGAAGTCCTTCCCAAACCAAGGCTACTGTGAGATTTCACGTTACTTTAAGAAGTGAAATTCAAGCCTGTGTGGATTGGGAAGCTTCCCAATAGTTAGGCTTGCCAGCATCATTGACAGGGACAGAGGTTGGGGGACTGTCTTTGACCCTCATCCCTGTTACAGCAAGGGAGACAGACTACAAAACTGCTTCTCTTTCTCACTATGTGGTTTGGATACACACTTCTTCCTTAGGGTTTGGATACACACTTCTTCCTTAGGGTTTGGATACACACTTCTTCCTTAGAATCTTTTTTTGGGGGTGGGGTGGGGTGGGGGTGGGGAAGAGGAGCTGAGATCTAGGTGCCTCCAGCCAGCCTTCTAGAGTTCTCCTTCTGAAAGCCATTTTCCTCCCACTTGAGGCATGTGATGTGTCTTCTGTCTCCTGGGGTGAACGCCTCCTCTTCCAGTTTTGGCTGTGAGAATGTCTTCTGTTACCCCCATTACACCTTCTCTACTGCTCAGTAAAAGGGTCTGCTCTCTCACCTGTATCGACACGACATCTCTTTTGCAATTATTTATATTGCTGTTTAAATGCCTGCTGCTAGGGTGTGATTTTATCATAATTAGGATTTGTGTTAAAATTTATGTTCAAACAATTTTGAACATGCCTGGTACATAATGGAAACACCCTAAATATTGAATTGTTTCCTATAACATACCTCAATATTACATGTATAAACATTGTATACTAAATTAATAACATGACAACTCAATTTCAGAGGTTATTCAGAGGTATTAATGCAATAATTAACATGGCGTACTTAGAATCTAGCATTATAGCTACGCAATAGATACGATTGTATATGAGTGTTAATGTAATAATTATAATAATTATGTCACTGGTCTATCTAAAGAATGAGCTGGTAATAACAAAATTGATCTTTCCAACAATTTAATAAATGTCATACTAATTTAAACTTGATCTGATGACATTAAATAAGACAGACACACATTATATTCTAAAGAGTCATTACAGAGAAATTGCAAAGATTGTGTCCATATTTACAGACAACTCCACATTCAGAGCACAAGGGTGGGAGACAGAATGTGGTCATCATCACAGCATGTGGACCATTAGTGTCATAAGGGTGGAAAATTGCACCCAAATGCCAATTTCACAGTTAAAGTGTAAGGTCATTTATCAGAGGTCAGTCTATCAGTGCTTTGTGCACAGTGCATATTTTTGTATTTGGAGAAAATGAGCAGGTTGAATAAAATGCAAACAATGGTAGCTGTTCGGACTCATTGTCCATCTGAAACAAAGAAAAATACAAAACAGTCTAAAAAGGTGGGTCTAGTGCGATGGTTTCCTTGTTGAAGTACTTGCTATTTATGTGTGTGGACCTGGGTGTAGATGCCCAGTATCTATTAAAAAGCTGAGCTCAGTGGCCTGCTTCTGTATCCCAAGTGCTTTGGCAGACACCAGGGATCCCAGGGACTTGCTCACCAGCCAGGCTAGATAATGGTAAGCTCCAGGTTCAGTGAAAGATCATGTCTCAAAAAACAATACAGAGAGCCATAAAGAAAGACCTCTACTGTCAACCTCTGGCCTGCATGTGTGGCTACACCAGCAAGTACATCTGCATACATATGTGCACACATAGAGATATCATATACGCACACAAAGGTAAGATTGGGTAAGCTTGTTTCTGTGACATCTCATCAGTATGTTTTCATTAGATAAGTATTTATTGAGTGACTGATTCATTTTAGAGCTGTGATGTGTCAAGAGGATATAGAGTTGAGTACACAGGGTCAAACATCCAGAGAAGAGATGAACACATGCAGCATTGCTTTTCTTGGGCGACCTGCTCACACCCTCCAATCCTTATACATAGGTCAGGATCCTAATGGCTGGAGACAAATTGAAAAAGACTGATAGAAGCTTCAATATGGTAGAAGTTTACTGTTTCCTTATCAGGCAGAGAGGGGAAAAGAAAACGGGGGCAGGGGAGTTGCCGTTCTGTTGAGTCATCTAAGGGACAACACAGTGGCAAAGCATCCGAGACTCCAAGCGACCAGAAGGGAATAAAACCGCGGAGGAAACTTTATGGACAAGGCCTGGAAGTGACATTTCTCCTCGGCTCCCCTCCTGCTGGCTGGAACTCAGCCACAGAGCCACAGCCTAACTGTGCAGGAGGCTAGTGTGCCCAGGAAAGGGACAAGCCCCAGGGCTTCTCAGCTTCTGTGCTGAGTGTCTGCTCTCGCTAAATCTCACTCAGTGTAGTAGTGTCCCTGCCAGCAGCTCCTCGAGGGGCTTTCCTCCATTGTACCAGTTTCACATCGGTTTTACACCCCCTTCTTCCTTCTGCACCGGAAGCTCCGTAAGGCACCGAGTGTCCTCGCTTCCACTTGTATTTCTGAAAGTCTGATTCGTTACTGTGAATTTGGTGGTACGAACTGAGTCCTCACAGCTAAAGGAGGTCTACACTGTTTAACGACAGAAAAGTCTGTTCATCACGAGAGAAGGAATTCTGGGTGTTAAAAGGCATGTTTGTGTGAAGGACAGCAGGTGTCAGGGACAGGAGGACACAGAATGGGAGAGACAGATGCCAGACAGAAAAAGAGGAAGAAGAATGGAAGAAAAGACAAAGGAGAACACAAAGTGAGCAGAATATTCCTGGAGAGAAACAAAGACAAAAGAGCCCGGGCAGAGACATGAAGACTGCTACAGAATAATTTCCGGGGACAGAGGAAGGGACTAATGAGATTAATTTTGAAAAGAAGCAATAATTCTTTGTGGAGAGCCAAATTTGAGAATAGCACTTATTTTTGCTGGCATTGAATCATATTGGATAAGCTGTTCAAAATGTCTTCAATAATGTCACTTTCCTGTCAGATAGAGACAGAAATTTGATTGTGTTGGGAAGTCTCCACTGTAGAGACAAAGGGTTTATTTTCTTAGCAGTTCCTGTTGTGTGGAGCCTCAGGCTGCCTGTCACAGCAGGGGCCCATGAGAGTAAACTCTGCACCTCATGGCCAGCTCGGGAAATGGAAAGGGAAATTAGGGAAAATGTCAGAGACCACGGATCACGGAGCGCTTTCTGTACTGTCCCCCCCACCACATCTTTGAGCTTGGAGGGAGACGAGTCTCCTTGGTGGAAGAGCCGGGACTCAGCTGTGTCTGCATGGTGCCATCCTTCTCTGCCGTCTTCAGGAGTCTGCTCTCATTTTACAGCACGTTATATGTGTGTAATGCTGTGTTAATTTATTTTCATCCTGACGTCTTGGCATCAGAGGTGTAGTAGTAATAAAAACCACATCTGCACCTGCTGCCCATGTTCCCTTCTCCATTTTTATGGAAATAACTATCACCGTGTTCACTGTACACGTAAAGCACACTTTGAACTTCCGAGAAGAAATGATCAACCTCAGCGTTTATGTAGGATTTATAGATAGTTGTCAGCTTTGGAAGTTGGGAGGGAGGAGTGGTGAGAGAGGGGAGACGATCTCCGATGCAGACAACCTCTGATTTTTGATTTTTTAATCTATGACAGAGATACATACCATAGATTATATAATATATATCGTGCCTTACAACGGGGAAATTTTATTTGATCTTTCATGCAGATGGAGATCTGAGGTACCACGCTCGCTCACAGTGCTGAGCAGAGACAATGAACCACAGCTGCCCCACTGTCCTGTGCTGCTAAGCAGCAATGTTTGGTTGATTAGATGCAGTAAATGCATCTTCAACTTAGGACATTTTCAACTTGCGGTGGATTTATTGCAATCCAACCTGCTGTAGCTTGATAAACATCTGTTCCCTAGGAAGACAAAGGGAACATCTCTGTATGACAGTTCTTTAGGGTATAATGGGTGGCTTTGGACTTCATTGACTTTGGAATGTAAATTTTTTCTTGCTAAAACTATTTTTGTTAGTTTCTTAATTTCTAATACTGTTCTTCTACTACTGTGTCAGCTTCCCGGTAAAGTAACAAATACTTGAGATACAAACAGTTTATTTTGGCTCATAGTATTTTTTTTTAAATAGTGTGTGTGTGTGTGTGTGTGTGTGTGTGTGTGTGTGTGTGTGTGTGTGTTTCTGTGTTGTATGTATTTATGTGTGTGCAAGTGTATACATTTGGAGGTCTGGGGTGGGGGTTAGGTGTATTCCTCAATCGCTCCCTGTCTTATTTTTTGAGGCATGGTCTCTCTTTGAGACAGGGTCTCTCACTGAACAGGTAACTTACCCATTTGGCTCTGTTGACCAGTGACTGCCAGGGACTGCCTGTCTCCAGGTTCATCCCCACCCTAGCCAGCACTGGTATTATGGGGTGGTTCTCAACCTTCCTAATGCTGTGGCCCTTTAATACAGTTCCTCATGTTCTGGTGACCCCCAACTATAAAATTATTTTCATTGCTACTTCATAACTGTACTTTTGCTACTGTTATGAATTATAACATAAATATCTGATATGCAGGATATATGATAATTGTCTCCTGTGAAAGGGTCATTTGACTCCAAGAAGTCATAACACACAGGCTGAGAATCTATAATATAGGTCACCTAATATATATATATATATATATATATATATATATATATATATATATGAATGAATGTATTATATTTCGCTGCTGTTTTATATGGATGTCAGGCATCTGAACTCATCTCTCTGCTGGCTGAACCTCCTCCCAAGCCTTTGGCTCCCAGTTTTAGTTGTTCCTGCCTATGATTAGTTGGCTCTGTTGCTTTTTACCTCTGGTCTACCATGGTAGGAAGTGGAGGATGCAGGGAAATAAAGAGCATGTTTTACTCTCATCATTGAAAATCACATTTGGTAATCTAAAGCCCCCCCACCCCCAGGCCAATAGTGCCACAGACTGGAAACTGAGCCTTTACAGCACGAACATTGAGAGGTGCTACCCAAACCATAGCAATTTTGCTCAGAGAACAGTAACATAGCTAAGATTTTTAAATGCCCATTATTTTACATTAATTAGTATTAATTACTATTTATGTAAACTATTATGTGTTTATATCAGCAATGTAAAATCCCAGGCTTATTAAATAGTAGCCTTTCTGTATTTCACCAATATTATCTAATTGCTACTCAAAAGCATTTAAAAATAATCATTGTGACATAAAACATGCTTGTTTTAATTGTCTTATTGCTAGGATTGAGATCTTTTAACATTTAATTCAATCTATACAAATGCTCACATGCTGCAGCTCTCTATATAATGTGTGCTTTGTGTACATAAACCAAAGCTATTGCCTTAAACACACCAGAAAAGAAGTAAGTGATTTGAGGTCTCTTTGAAGAAATTTGGATAAATACTACTGTATTTATTCAAAATTTCTATTAATAACTTAGTCTGGAATGATAATGAAATACAATTAAAGTTCTCTGATAGTCTTACTTGTATTTGCTAACAAGCTTGGCATGATGTCTATTTTTTTTTCCTGGTTAACCAAAAACATGCTAGGAAAAGAACTTTTAGGTTTTGTCAACATAAGGAGGTTTTTGTTTTTATATGTAATGTAATCTACAGCTGAAGAACTAGCAGAATGTGCATTAATTAGACACAAATATGAAACCACTCTTTACTCTTGTTCTGTGTATATCTTCTATTCTGTCTTAATTTTTTCTTAAAGTCAGGATCCTCTTCAGGTTTATTCTAGTCATTACAATTTAATAAATATTTATGTCACACCTACTGTGTTCCAGGTGCTGTGCTGGATACTGGTCCTATAGTGATAAGCCAGATTTCTCACTTCATTCATAGCTTTTTCTTGAACGTTCTCCTTTCCTTTTGAATCAGAGTTGCCCAGAGAACTGGATAACCATTTCACAGAGACACAGAGATCTTCATAGCATTATTCTTCCTCACCTGGCCAAAGCCTTGGGGATCCCACCTCATTTCATATCAAGAAGAAAGATCATACAGAGAGCGATTTGTGAAGAGATGATCTACACATTCATATTTCCTTTTGCTCTCACTCATTCTCTAGAACCAGGTCTGGATCCAAGGAGATCTGGGAAGGGTATCGTCTAAGGAATGCTAAGAGCCTTTCTAAAGCTGGAAGTCTCCAATTACTGTGGGGAGGGAGACGAGGCATGGTGGTACATTGGTCTTGCCGGGAGGTGGTGGCGCACGCCTTTAATCCCAGCACTCGGGAGGCAGAGGCAGGCAGATCTTTGTGAGTTCGAGGCCAGCCTGGGCTACCAAGTGAGCTCCAGGAAAGGCACAAAGCTACACAGAGAAACCCTGTCTCAAAAAACCAAAAAAAAAAAAAAAAAAAAAAGAAAAAAAAAGAAAAGAAAAGAAAAGAAATAGTCTTGAGTTTCTGAATCTGACTTTCGATCTGTCGTCTTAATCATTTGACATTGACTTTGGGACATTATTTCAAATTAATGTGGATTTTAATTCTTGATACCTACACACTCTGCTCCAGGCAGCTATAGTATGTGGATTGTGGCCAAATAATTCGCAAAAAATGGCACAATGAAACAGAAGGCCTATGAAGAATGAATGAACTTCCCAGACTATGATGAATGAATAAATTAATGTCCCAGACTAACGCTATCACCTAATCTGTCTTTGCCCCGTTTCCTCAAATCCTATGACAGACAGGAGCCCCAAAAGACTTTCCCTGAGTGGGTGAATGGCAAATAAATTCTTGGGGATGTTAATGGGTGACTCTGGGTTTTTCTTTTGATTTGAAAGACTTAGTGTTTTTTTTTTTTGTTGTTGTTGTTGTTTTCTGAAAGTGCCTTCACATTTTAACTTCCAAAGCTTGTCTTTTAACCAGGTTCTACTTTCATTGTTGAGAGAAACTCAATAGTATGAAATAGGTACTATTATTTGCCTAACAGTGCACAATCCCAGCCTCACAGAATGGAATCATTTCATTTTGTCCCATGAAAGGAATAGGTTGGAGTATTGCTTATAATATCATCGCTTTCTTATTTTTTTTTTGACTCTATGACTCATTTTGGGACAAGAAGGCCAAAGAGAGGGATTCTTACCTGACTTTAAATGCTTCTAGGACATTCATTACTATTTGCTTTGTTCTTATATTATCTTAAAACAATTTGCTAATTTGACTAAGTAGATAGGTCTGTCAGCACTAAGAGGGAATCATATGTCATGTTATCAGATCTTTGAATTTTTCTAGAGGAACAATATGTTTCTACCTGATTTATAAATATATGGATTATATTTCTGTGTGTGTATATGCACACATGACTTACATTCATGACTACAAATATTCCCTTTCCATTTGCTGTTACCTGTATGTTTTCCTCTATTTTTTTTCTTCTGCAAATTTCCAATACTGAACTTTAAAAAATTGCTCCCTTCAAGTTTACATATTTCCATCATGAAGAGTTAATTTTTCCCCCACTTAAAGCACTTAAAGTTCCTACCTTTTTGATAATAGCTTGTGGGTAAACAGCAACAAATCTGGATTTAAAAATCAGTGTTGGTGAATACTATGCCACTAGGGTAAATGCTAGACAAATGTTTCGAAATTACTCATAATCTCAGAACCTCCTTTCCCGTGTCAATGATTAAAGGGTATGACAATTGCCTAGCATACTCTCTAGGTACACAGTAGGTGGACAACTTCATTACTTTTCTCTCATTAACTGTGACAAAAACTATTTCAGAACACACACCCACAGTAGATTTTCTCTAAAACATCTAAAAATGTTAATAATTCCTTTTCTTTCTTTCTTTCTCCCAGGTAAATAAAAATCATAAAAGCAATTTTGAGGAGACAATGCTCCCTCCTGAAATGGTTACAAATAATGTTGTTTTCATATTCATTGATTGCTGGAAACCTTCCATTTTTGTTAACTGAACTGGAAAGAGAATGTTTCTGGTCAAACTGTTTTAGGACAAATGTATCATTGTGCTCTGAGAGTGCCAGGGAGATACTGCCTTCTGG
Source organism: Peromyscus leucopus (assembly GCF_004664715.2). NCBI lineage: Eukaryota > Metazoa > Chordata > Mammalia > Rodentia > Cricetidae > Peromyscus > Peromyscus leucopus. The sequence goes on along the minus strand of NC_051071.1, from coordinate 87,426,882 downwards.
ATGCTGCAGGATTACCAGCTCTGGGCAGTTTATATTGGTATTTGGATCCATTAATTCATGGCTTGTAACACTGACTGAATTTAATATCATAAAGTAGCTAATCTTAAGGGGTTATCTATAACATCAAAATACTGAAATGAATTAGGTGCATGGTGATTTTGCTATTTCATATTTTTCTTTTGCATGAAGCAATTAAAAACCTTTAGTCTTTAGTTTGCTTTTAGTTTCTTCATGTCAGAAACTACAATCAATTTAGAAGAATAGAAAGGCATATTGACATTGGAGGTGAGCTGGGTGAATAAATTCACTGTGAGAACTTCCTGTCCTAAGGCACAATTTGAGGTGATTTTAATGAGTTCAGTGTTTGCTAACACCTCCCCTCCCTTTGATGCAGATGGAGATTGGCTCACTTCTAATCTGTAAACTGTGGCGAAGGTAATGTGATATCTCCCTGATTAAGTTTATGCTCCATCTGATCACATTAAGACAGCCTTATGTTGTCTTTGAAGAAGTGAGCCCAAATCTTGTCTGAGGGGTCATACACTGGTTTGTGAGCTGGGCTGGCTGTTGATAGCAGTCTCTGGCTGCCATTCATCAAGGCAATTTGCACCTGTCTTGGAACCACAGGGAAGGGAGTTCTGCCACTTGTATGGACTTGAGCTCCAGGACTTTCCTTCAGCCTGTGAATGCCTTGATCCAGCTGGTGGTACATAGACTGTTGGTCTCTGAAAACTGTGGCGTGTTGGATACTTTTATGTCAACTTAACATAAGCTGAAGTCATGTGAGAGGAGGGAACCTCAATTAAGAAAATGCCTCCACACGATTGGGCTGTATACAAGCCTGCAGGGAATTTTCTGCATTAGTGATTGATGGAGGAGGGACCAGCACTGTGGGTGGTGCCATCTCTGGGATGGAGGTCATGAGTTCTGTAAAAAAGCAGGCTGAGTCAGCCATGGTGAGCAAGCCAGTAGGCAGCACTGGTCTATGGCCTCTGTATCAGCTCCTGCCTCCAGGTTCCTGCCCTGCATGAGTTCCTCCCCTCACTGCTTTTGATGTGGAACTGTGAGTAAAATAAACCCTTTCCTCTCCAAGTTGCTTTTTGTCATGGTGTTTCATCACAGCAATGGAAATCCTAACTAAGACATGCGGTAAATGGTGTCTACTACTTAAACCATTTTTTTTTTTTTTTGTGGCTCTTTGTACTACAGAGTGAACAATGGATGTGAGCCTTTCCTTTATCTTTTCCAGACTTGAGGTTTTTTTCTTTTTGGTATGTGAGATTCTTGGAAGGATGACGTCTAGGAAACATGCCACAGTATCTCAGTAACTAGAGGAACTTAAACAGACTTATGTCGATGGCGACTGTGTCATTGACTCAGTAGTAGAATTAATTATGTTTTGCAATGCTAATCTTTGCTTCAAGCAAGAAGTATAATGGCCGTCTTACATAATATATACCATATTATCTTCCACATAAACTGGGGACTCCACTTTTTAACATGGATCATCGAAATAAAAGTATGCCTTGTCCCAACAGAATTTTCCAGAAAAGATTCCATACGTAGTTTATAATTCTTCTAATAATTAGGATGCCTTTCTTCAGAGAAGAATACTATTTTAACGAAATATTACTGGGATAGTTTGAAGTAAGGCTCTTTGTTGGTTATAAATAACTATTTTTTTGGTTATAAATAATTATATAGGAGTGATAGAATACATAGTGTGAAAAGACAGGCAAGATTCTCTAGTGTATAATGCAGGGAACAAATCACAACGTAACCATCCATCTTTAATGAAAACGTGGTATCTCTTCATTATGTAAATACGTGACTTCGGAATCCGACACTCAACATGTGGAGATTTCCGTTTAGCTTCTGCTGTTCATTAGAAATGAGCCTGAAATCCCCTGAGCCTCACATTCCTTCTTTGTAAAGTGAGGCTAATAGCGCCGACACTTTGGGGCAAGTGAGGTTGTATGTAGATTAAACTTTATAATGCAATCATAATACAAACTATGGTGTGTGACATATTTGATACTCATTAAATTCTGACTCCCTTCCCTTTCAAGTCATAGCAACACAAAGACAGCTAGACACACATGCACACACGCGTGCGCATGCACACATACGTACCGTCATGCATGGAGACAATGAAGGACTAGTGTTATCACTGTGATTTAGACAGACGGTTGTTCCCTGATCTAATCATGGCATTTCTTTTATCTTTCTAAATATGAATAGTGCTCATTCATTTTTCATTACATCAGTTTCATTTCAAATGAAATTTTCATCCATCTTTAGCTTATAAGGTTGTTCAACATGCATTTTAAAAAGTATGATCTCTATCAGTAAATTCTACAGGGCTTAGCTTGCTCTTAGAAATTCTCCAAACTATTTGGGTCTACTCCCGTGATATCCAGGAATGACTTCTCTTCCTGATTGTAAGATGTTAGCTCAATGCACATTGTACTAGTATTCTTTGCTATAACAAGAGAAAATGGTATTTTGAACTACTTTTTAAAGATTTATTGTTATGTTTTAATTGTATGTGTGTGTGTGTGTGTGAGTACATGTGATTGCAGAGGGTATGGGATACCCTGGAGTTGGAGTTACAGGTGATTGTGAGCCATGTAATGTGCATAGGAACCAAACTCAGGTCCTCTGCTTCCGGTACTTTTAACTGCAGTCATCTCCCCAGCCCCTTACACTTCTTTTGCTAATACAGAGCATCTGTGAAGGATGTTGTTGTAGGCAGAATTGTTCTGCTGGGCAATGGTGTTGCGCTTTTCTCAGGTTACAACTGAGAGCATTAACTGGGGTCGCTATACCTGAGGTGTGACTGTTGTTGTATCTCTTAGACTCTTGTTCAGTCCTCGTTCACCATGAGGTGATCCTCTCATGATTTGTGTAAGATACCAGGACCATCTTTTGGGAAATGGCATCCTTTTGTGATGATTTCACGATGACAATGAATCTTCATGGTGAACCATGTACAGAATAGTTTGGAATGTACAGAATAGCATAGTCATGGAACAAGGCCTGAACCTGACACAAAGAAGGCTTGTGATTTTGGACAAGTTGATTCCCTTCCTTAGGCCTCAGTTTCCTCAGGTCCAAGTGAGGACATGGATGAATGATCAAAGAGCTTTTGAGCTAAAAGCTTAGTCTTGATATTCAGACACTTTTCTATTTACAGAAATGTACAGCATGCTTTTTCTTCTTCCTTTTTGAAAATTGCTGCTGACAAACACAGTGCTCTCAGCATTCTGCAAAGCGTTCAGTACGCAGCTGGGAGGAAGCAGAGCTTAGAGCTCAGAAAGTAATTACCAAGAGTCCAGTAACCAGGAGACCATGTGTATGCACGTGTGTGCATGCTCATACACACATTTTTGATTGTGCAAAATGCAACCATGTGAGTCAGGATGTGCCCATCAATTTTCTTTAATTTGAATCGTGAGGAAAATATAGAATTATTGCCACCCAACACAATTGTTTTCCATTTCCCGACTTTTATTTCTTTGGAAACCCAAAACACTTAAATGATATTAGCAGCTTGCATATCAAAGAGAACTAAGAGATGTAAAATTTGTGTGTTCATGGTGAACGATGTTTACAAAGTGGTGGAGGGAAGCATGGAAAATTTGGTGCAGTTTTGCAAGATTTGATAATTAATTGATATCAACCAAGGTTCAAATTGGAAATTTTCCACTTAAAATTCCAAATGTCTCTGATAGAGCTCCTTTCCTCCAGTGGCTTGACACATGCTCTTGACTGTTAACCGTGTCAACAACAAATGTGTGACTTGAAGATGATGTTTTCTCATGTCTTGAAGACGTAGCAAGGAGAGGATGTTACTGGGAATAGACCTGGAGATGGCTGAGAGGGACTGACTCAGCCGGGAGATGGGGGGGACACCTTCAAATATTTGAAGTCACAAGTGTCAACAGATGAGCAAACTCTGACTATGTAGAATAAACGCAGGATGAACAGCAGCTGAATTTTGATTCTGAGTGAGAAGGAACTTCAGCATCCAGAGCTGCATCTGAGGTCGCCTCTCCTGTGGCAGTTAAAGCTGCCTGGGTGAAACTTTTTTTTTTTTTTTGGTGGGGGGAGGTCATTGGGTTTTCTATAGACTGTCTTCATTGGGTGGTTTCTGATATTTTTAAATATTCTTCTAATTGTGTGATTATGTGGATTTTCATAACCCAGAATAGTGATTTACAAGCTAATGATGCTCTTTAGCAGGGTCGCTGCTGGAGGGTATGTAGCATAGTGCTGTGTCGACTTGGTGCCGTATTGTGAGCGAGGACTGTCTGAGGTAGAGACCCTGCAAGGCACCAGGACTGACACCGGTGTCTCACAGCAGCAGTCCAGCCAGACTGGACTTACACACGCAATGCTTACAAAGAGGGCACCTAACAGTTCAAGTTCTCCTGTGTGAACCAAATAACAGACACACTTTGCAAATGATCAGATCATATTTTCCAAGCTATAAGTTGTATACTGCACATGGGTTTAGCTCTGAGTCCATAAAAGGTTTTTTTTTTTCATGGATGAGAGATTTCCTATTTTATTTGCATAGGAAATTTCATATTTTAATGAACTCTTAAGCTTATAAAGTTTTGGAGGCTCCCTTTTAAAGAAAAATAAAAAACATGAAATTTGGAATATGATGTTTTTTAATCATGGTTGGTCAAAATGTGTCTTTAGTTATTTATAGTTTAGAAAACAGCTTTCACTGCTGAAGTGGTCACGTATTTTATAATTCTTTACAAACTCAAGAAAACATTTCAGGAGATGTTAGAATTAGATTTCAGGACAATATTCAGCTGAGTCTATTTAATGATCCCATTCTGATCTCATACATTTCAGCGTATTCCACAGGTGGACTTAAGTGATGTGATACCTTTGTTACTAGGACAGTATTCATCTTCTGAGTGTAGGCAGGGTAGGAATCAGACAAATTTGGGATTCAATTCCAGGTTAATGCTCTTTCGAGTTCATTGGTGGTTTCTGATCTAACACATTTGAATGTAGTGCATTGTACTGTGATTGACTGTGTTTCCCATGCTGGTATTTTGAAGCCCTGCTTCATAATTTAAATGTGGTACTTGGATAGTGTGTGTCAGCATTCATGTTAAATGCTCTTTGCTTTGTCTCATAAATAACATGACTTCAAAATATTTAGTGTCAAATAGAACACTCTTTAACATCAACATTTCACGTTACTTACTGACCTATAAACGAGATTTATGTAGGAATCATTGACTAATTGCATTTCTGGCACCACATGCTGCCAGTAATTTGATCATAAACTCATGGAGCTTTTTTCTTCCTACCTTGAAACTTCAATAAAACTGTGTTTTGTGATGGAGACTGAGGGAGAATTATAGTTCTTGTTTGGAAAATGCAGCAGCTAGTCCAGCTGCTGAGATAAATTCCTGCTAAGTAGGCCTTTCCTAAGTGAGCTTTTCAGGACAGATAGATTGGTTTTTCAGGCCAGTTTGGGGGTCTATTAAATTCTTAAATTCAATCTCACATCCTGCATTGGTAATTCTTCATGTCTGTTATTGTCTATCCTTCTCCTTGACTCTTTCTGTATGCCTGTTAGCAAGATAATAAAAACAAAAGCAAGCAAAAAAAATCCATAAAGCCTTGTGTACAGATGTTCTTTGTTAAAATGAAGCTATTTTATTTATTTCAATTCCTTTAAATTTTGTTTCTGAGAGTAATACATTGTGTAGGAGGTGATACCTTATTTTCTTCAGTCCCATGACCTTACAAGGATCTACAATACACAATCCACCATGATCTATTTTTTTCTCCTGAAAATCATATTATGATTATCCCATATAGATTTCCATTGTCTTTCCATCTTTCTTCAGAGCAAAACTCAAATCCTGGTTAAATGCAGTTTCTCAAGGGAGGAGCAATGGAACACATCAGTGTCCCCAGCTACCTGGGAGCCTAGGCAGGAGGTCACAAGCTGGGAACAGCCCAAGGAAGCAAATAACCTTGAATAAGAAATCCACTGGGATAGCTGAGGGAGGTTGGTGAGAGAGCTCATGGTCAATAACATCACAGTTCCAGACAGAGAGCATGTCCAATGTCACTGCTCTGGATCTCTGGTCCTTTTATATTCCTGCCGTCCTGTGGTGACAATTTCATCCATTCGCTTTTCCTCTCAAAAGCACAACACTCCACATGCTCTCTAACTCTGTTTTCTGTTTCACCATAACAATGAAACCTAGAAGAAAGAAGAGCCACAAAACTCTAACCAATACATCTGCCCGGTGCTGCCATTGGAGTCCATTACTCTCCTCTCCTGGTAGAGTGGTATAAGGCATTTCCCACATCAGCAGCTGCTGGGGATGTCGTTCTGCATGCTGTGAATGTGATGCTCTGATTGATTGACAAATAAAACGCTGATTGGCCAGTAGCCAGGCAGGAAGTATAGTATTGGCAGGATAAGGAGAGAGGAGAATTCTGGGAAGTTGAAGGTGGAGTCAGGAGATGCTGCCAGCCACCGCCATGAGAAATAAGATGTAAAGACACCTGTAAGCCACAAGCCACATGGCAAGGTATAGATTTATAGAAATGGGTTAATTTAAGATATAAGAACTAGATAGCGAGAAGCCTGCCACAGCCATGCAGTTTATAAGTAATATAAGTCTCTGTGTGTTTACTTGGGTCTGAGTGGCTGCAGGAGCCAGGTGGACACAGGAAAACTCCAGCTACAAGGAGCCTTGGACTTGTAACTCTACCCATTTGAGTTCACACCACAAGTAGAATTCTCTAGTAATCATACTATCCCTTTAGTATTCTCCATATTTCCTTAAAAGGAAACCTTCCCATCTGCATCTAGTATTTTCCCCTCTCCTTCAGCAGACCTAATACTTTCAATTTAGGTTTTTATGTATGTATCATACATTCCTCAAAATGATATAGTTCTTTGAACACAAAATCAGCTTGTAGTTTTGTATGAAGTACACTATATATGAGCATAGTTTCCTGTTCTGTTATACCTGACATGCTTTGTTAGCATGTAAATAGAACTTTCTGTGAAGACTTTTATTTCATTAAATAAAAATGTTCAGTCAGGGGCTGGTGAGATGGCTGGGCATCTGGAAGCTCTTGGCATGCAAGCCTCCTGACCTGAGTTTGACCCCTAGTATGCAGACTAGAAGGATGTAAGAGATTCCACAAATTTATCCTCTGACCTCTACATGCTCACCATGGTACATGTGCACACATGCACACACACACACACACACACACACACACACATACGCGCGCACACACACACATGCATACATACATATACACTCACATTATACACATACATACATAATCATAAGAAATAAAGTTAAAAAATTAAAAAATTGCAGTCAGGGGCAGGAGAGATGGCTCAGTGGCTGAGTACCTGTTCTCTTGCAGACAACCAATTACAGTTCCCAGCACCCACATATCAGCTCACAACTATCCATAACTCCAGTTCCTGGGGATCCGATGCTGTCTTGGGACCTCAGAGGGCAGCAGGGAGGCACATGGAGTGATGTATATATATATATATATATATATATATATATATATATATATATATATATGCAAGCACTCATAAACATAAAATAAATATATCTAAAAACCTGAAAGAATATTCAGTCAGAAAAAAACTAGAGAAAGACACAGTTAGAAGATAGTCAAGTTTTCAGGTTTTGTTGAATAAATGGAGAATAACTAACAATTTCTTTTTCGAGACAGGGTTTCTCTGTGTAGTTTTAGTGCCTGTCCTGAATCTCACTCTGTAGACCAGGCTGGCCTTGAACTCACAGAGATCCACCTGGCTCTGCCTCCTGAGTGCTGGGATTAAAGGCGAGCACCACCACTGCTTAGCTAGCTAACACTATTAAACAAATCTGATTTTGCACAAATAATCAATAGTTAAAAGTAAAACCAAATACCACAAAAGAAATTAGAGATACAGCTCAGGAGTAGTGCGTGCTTGGCATGTGGGAGACCCTCTGTTAGACTGACAGAAGCTCTCAATTCCTCCCCTCAGAGAAGGAAGTGCTATAAGAAGATTCCCTTTGCCTATAGTGTGCAATCAAAGACAAGAGAAGCCTTGTCCTTATAATTCCACATGGTGCAGAAACCAAGTGGTTTCACTTCAGTATGAAGTCCCAGAATAAGATAATGCATATGTGTGTGCGTGTACGTGTACACACACACACACACACACACACTCACACACTTTATTTTTACCAATTGTATAGAAAGAACTTTATTGGGAAGGGAAATTTTCATTATTGTTGGAGTTAATATTTGAGTTCTAAACTTCTCCAAAAAATACTTCAGTAAATCTGCTTCTACTTTGGTGCTTGTTAGTATTCATTCCCATGCATTTTTAATATGAAAATTAGAATGTTGTGTTAGTAAATTTGCTAATGACACTAATCTATAGGAATAAGGGAGGAGAGGAGGGTATATGTTTGGGGTAAAGTCAACATTCCTGTTTAGTATGTTTGGTACTTCGTAGGTAGTTATGCAAATAAATTCCCATGTATACCTTTAAATACACACACACACACAGACACACACACAATGGGGATTATGACAAGAATGTAGAAAATTCTAGTAGGTCTTAGAAATACTATGAAATCTCATATCAGTGAAGTTACAAGATATATATTGCTGCTTAATTTTTCAAATGTATTTAATTACTTATATTTTTAATTAAATATTTACTCTTATATTTTGCAATTGTAAATATAGTAAAGAGAACAATATTAAAACTACTTGTTTTATGTGTGTTTAGTGAGAATGAATTTATGCAACTAAGATATTAAGAACTTTAGAAACAAATGAGTTGAAAAATGCACTTAGAACTCAGTTGTGACGAAACATATTTTGCCACTTCAGCAATATTTAACTGTTTTAGAACATTGTTGTATGCATTAAACCAGTTTTCCTAACCTAATTACTCATAGCTTAAAAATAAAGACCTTCACAAAGAATCTTATTTCCAGTGTTTTGAATTACTTAAATTGAGTAATGCTGCAGTAAAACAAAGATCGTCTCCATGAGGTCCGTATCTTTTTTCTCAGTGAGAGTCAACAATCATATCAGTTATTTGCATTGAGTTTAGTTACGCTTCATCTCAATAGCTGTCAGTGTGAGGATGAACTCAGTTGATGTTTGTTAAAAAGAGTTTGGTCAAGTACTTGACCTTTGGAAACATTTACAGGTAGAAAATTCAGTTGCAGGGTTTTATAGTTACGCAAATAAAATTGTGGTAGAAAGAAAAACTTGTCATTTTTTTTTTCCAAACTGGGGTCCTTTTGCCTCCATTGCTGATGAGATGGAGGTATTCCAGGTATAGGATGACTTGAAGCTTTAGGCAAGTTTGATATGTCTTTTTGGAACCCAGATTCAAGAGAAAATAAAGCATTAATACAAAAGTAAGATTTCATATTAAAACAGCCATGGCTGTATAGGATGAAAATTCAGGTTGTGTATGCATTTTAAGGATGAAGCATATGAATTGAGAAATATTCAAAGATGTTTGAGGCATGTGGTACTGCCAATAAAATTTTTCCCCATAGACTCATATATTTGAATGTTTAGTCATCAGAAGTGGCACTATTTGAGAAGGACTAGGAGGTGTGGCCTTTTTGGAGGAGGTGTGTCACTAGGAGGTGGGCTTTGAGGTTTCAAAAGCTCACACCAGGCCCATTCTCTCTCTGTCTGGCTACAGACCAGGATGTAGATCTCAACTCCTGCTCCAGCACCTACCTGCATGTTGCTGCCACCAAGCTCTCTGCCGTGAAGATAATGGACTAAACCTCTGAAACTTTAAGCAAGCTCCCACTTAAATGCTTTCTCTGACAAGAGTGCCTTGGCTATATGGAGTCTCTTACAGAAATGTAATAGTGACTAAGACAGAAGTTGGTACCAGGGACTGGGATATTGCTATGACAGGCATAACCATGTTCTTTGTGTAGCAATATGAAAGACTTTGGGACTTTGGATTAGGAAAGCAGTTGAACACTTTACATGGGACTTAATGGGCCATCCTAGTAGGAGCATGGAAGACAGTGCTGAGGGCAATTTTAACTATGGGAATCTGGAAGGGAAGTATATCGGTAAGTAGCCTAGAGACCTTTCTTCTGATATTTTGGCAAAGAATGTAGCTGCTTTCTGCCCTTGTCCAAAAAAAATCTGCCTAAGATAAAATTGAAGAATTTTGAGTTAATGACCTTGGCAGAGGAGATTTCAAGACAGCCTAGTATTGACTCTATAATGTGGTTATTAGTAATGACTCTTATGTAGATCTATAATGAAAAGGACAAAGCTGGACAAAACTTAGCTTTTCAAATCCCAATACACTGCATTACTATTATTATTACTATTATTGTTATTATTATTATTCCCACATTATTTTTGCTCTGTTTTATGTTGAGGCTATAGATAATGCGTGGAATATAGTTGACACTGAATAAATGAATGTTAAATAAGTAGACTGATGGTTGAAACATGAAATGCACACTTTGAGAAGAAAAGGAGCAACTGGAAGTGTAATAGAGCCAAGTCTAGTGTTCAAGGAGACATAGAGTTTAAACAAAAGCCTGATGCTAAATGGAATAGAAGGAGTGGTGACCTCAGGGCAAGACCCTACCCAGCTATGCTTCCAACTTGTGAAAGGGAACTAAAGAAAAACCTAAGTTGATGGACTGAATCCATCAACAACAGAAAGCTGATACAGATGTAATTGAAAGAGGAGGATCGAGTTTATTAATTCTTTGAGACTATCACACATGCATATAGTATATATCAATCATACTCACTACCCACATTTGCCCGATCAAGCATAAGAACTTGTCATGTTCTGCCATGTGGTTCTATCTCTAGAGTCAAGGACATAAGGAAAGGGGTATGGAATCTCCTTCTGCAACTAAAAAAAAAAAAAAAAAAAAAACCCACTGAGGTCAAATATATGTCAGGGGTGTCCCCGAATGGAGGCCCAGAGTGTCCACTGCATGAAGTTGTGAAGGTGAAGCCTAGCTTGCCTTGGAAACCACAAGAAGTTGGAGATGCCAGTGTCATGAGATACCTACCAAAGAAAGCTACAGATCAGATGCAGAAGCAGCTTAGGAGGGAGGAGTATGCTACAATCAACAAAGCTGAAAAGGACTTGAAAAGGAGCTGAAGAGCACATTGACATCAAACAGGGAGATGTAAAATTTGAAGTCTGCCCTGCTGATTTTTGGTTGTGTTTTGGTTTAGTATTTCTTCACTAAGCTCCTTTCCCTCTGTTTTGGAATGTTAATGTACATTCTGTGTCATTGCATGTAGGAAGTATGTGATCTGTTTTTGATTTTACAGGAGATTAGGGTTAAAGATTGACACGAGTCTCAGAAGAGACTTTGAACTTTGGACTTTTAAACAGTGTTGAGACTGTGATAGACTATGGGGACTTTTGAAGTTGGACTGAATGTAGTGTTTCACTATGATATTGTTACAAGCTTTTGAGGGCCAGGGAGTGGAATGTGGGGGCTTGAGTAAAAATGGCACCCATAGGCTCAGTGACTAAGAAAAGGTATAGTCACAGAATTCTGAGAACTAGAAATGGACTCTCCTTTACTACTAAGAATATTTCAGCCATTAATCTACTCACTTAACATTTATTTCTTAGTGTCAACTATATTCAAGCCATCATCTTATAGCCTCCGAGGAAAAAGGATGAGGCTGTTGCCCTCAGAAGGTATGATAATCAAGCAACAGGGTGAGATTTGAAAGGCTAAGCTAATCTTATTCTTCTGACAACTTCATGGAATGCATTTTCTTAGTTATTCTTTTGTGTTATGTTACTCAAGACATTTTCTTTGTAAGTGCTATGAGTATAACACTTGGCGTTTACGGATAAAAAGTAACTAACTAGGTGGGCATAGTCTAACTTAGGTCTCCTAAGACCAAGTGTTTGTGCAATGCTCAGCTGAAGATGGGACATCTGCATCCCACTTCCTCCTCCCAAGGCTCCGGGACAATTGTGGAAGAGAGGGTTGAAAGAACGTAAGAGCCAGAGGGTCAGAAGCATCGGGTGAGACGGTATCTTCCAGACACTACATGACCACCACACTCAAGAATTCACAGCAGCTGTGCTTGTCTGCACAAGACCTGCACAAGATTAATCTAGTCAATATTCCAGCATGGCTTGGGCAGGGGGTCTTGATGACACCCCCTTGACTAGCTGAGGAGTTATTGTTTGTTGATATAGGTGGAGTCTGTTTTTAAAGTGTGGCCCCTGGTAGGTTATCTCTGTTCCAGTTGATGGATCCAAGCCTACAATATATGTGCAGCAGAAATTGGACTTGATGGCTTATTAAAAATTAATAACTAAAAAGAGGACATGAAGTTGGAAGGAGTGTGAGAAGATGGATCTGGCAGGAGCTGGGGGAAGAGTGGGGAGTATGATCGTTATGCACTGTATACATGTGATAGTCTCAAACAATTAATAAAAATATATTTTAAAAAAGAAAACACATTTTAAAGAAAAATGGGCTTCTGTCTGGAGTGAATATGGTCAAGAGATAAGGGGAGGAAAATCAAGATGACTCCCATACTCAAAGAAGCAACATTGAAGTTCAAGACCACAAGAGAACAGTTTATAACGTTTGGAGCCTGTTAATTTTGTGATATTCCCAAGACATCCAAATAGAGATTGGATCCAGTTATACACATGAATTAGGACTTTTGAGAAGCAGACCTTGGTTAAAGGTAAAATGCTGACTACCTCCAGTAACAGCATGATGTTGACACACATGGTTTAGATCATGGAAAAGTTTTACACTTTAAGTTACTCAGTACCCTTTCCTAGCATATTCAACATTTTCAAAGTCAATATTTAGTAGCTGTGAACACAGTTCTACGCAATAAAAATGTGGAGGATGCAGAGATAAATCCTTCAGGATCTGGAGAACTTAAATGAGCACACTTAAAGGTAATGAAGACACAATAAAGAGAAAAAGATGCTGAGCCATCACAATCATGATGGAAATAAATCACTACAAACAGAATCGCACGAATTCCGACTTTATAAGCACCAGCCTAAAAGATGAACGTCGCAACAGAAATGCATCTAGGACCTAAGTGATATCTAATACCCATGCTTTGGAGGCTGGGGCTGTTGGAGTCCTTCACAGTTAGCAGTGCCGCATTAGCGGATCGAAGGCACAGAGTCAGAAGTGTGCTGAGGTGGGCTTCAGGAAGAGAAAGCCGGCCCTTGCACTGTGCATATGGCTGATTGTTTTCATGGTTCCACATCCTGTGTGTGGAAACCATTTGCAGCTCTGTGGCTCACTTAATGCATCAGTTTTACAGATAAAATAGTGCGAACATGTGAGCCACAAGAGCACCTTCCCGGCTTCGGGTTATTTCAGGTACAGCACACCTTCACCGTGAGCTTATTCTGAGAGTCACCATTTTAGCATTGCGCCCTTTTGCACAAGGAAAGACGGTGCCTTCGGTACACTCTCCTCAGTGGGTTCTGGCAGCTTCTAAGCACTAATGTGCATCCGGCTTGCTGTGGGAACCCTGCCAAAATAAAGCACTTACGTGTGCTCACCCTTCAAATTCCTCTGCCGAGAAATGGGCAAAGATGAGAAAAGCCTCAGCCTCGAGTGAAGCGTGGGTTGGTTCTGCTCATGCATCTGTGGATAAGGCACGAAACACTCCAACCAGAATACAGTGGCCGTGAATGGAGGGATGATGTCATTCTCCTTAAATGTGGGGATTTTGGTGGTGAAAGGGTACCCTGATGTGTATGAGCAGAGGAATAATTACTGCCATTGAAATCCATTGTAAATAAATATAACCTTAAAAAATAAAAGCATGCATACAATTTTGTACTTACTTATGTTGATAATCTAGATATTTAAAAGATAACTTAAGCATCATTATTGTTCGTACATCTTCATGAGTTTTAACAATAAATTTAGTGATCTTTCTGTGTGTAATATTGTTTCACTGGTATTTTTCTGAAAAGGTCAGTTTTTTTCAATGATTTCTTTTTACTTTCCATGAAATTTTGAATTTTAAAAATAACATATGAAATTAAAATATTGAAACACCTAATGCAGGTGATAACATTTCAATTGAACATATTCAAGGGACCAAGAAAAAAATCTGCTATATTAAGATTATTCTCAATTTTAATTAATTTTTTTATATTTGACATAAAAATCTCCCTTCTCTTTCTCTTTTCTCCCCTCCCCCCCTTCCTTCCTCCCTTTCCTGATGTGGGGAACAAACCTATGGCCTTGTATACTATAAAAATATTTGGGCTTAAGTTCTTTTGTGTTTTTAGGAAATGTTGGATTTTTTTCCCTTCACTCAAATATTTCTTCATCCAAGAAATAAATTTATGATCCAGAACTCCTCAGACATTTTATATCAATTTATGGTCTCTGACTGCTGCACCGAAGTTAGATTTTGAAAATGATTTAATATTCATCATATAATTATGACTCTTTTCACACTGTTGTTAAATTTTTACCATCGACAGAATGAATTTTCCTTAAAATTTTTTATTGCATTTCTTCACTTATTTAGTGGGGGATGTTCCTGCCGTGATGCACAGGTCCCTGGACAGCATGGTGAGCTCAGTCTACCATGTGAGTCGCAGGGATCCATCCCAGGTCATGGAGTTTGGCAGCAAAAGCCTTTACCTGCTAACCCACTCATCTCCCAAGCCCTGATAGGGTGAATTTCCATAGTCTTTTATTGAATTCTTAAAAAAAATAGTTTTGAACTACATCAATGTAGTATTTGAAGCATTGATGAAATGATGCAAAGGGGCATGATTTACATGGCTACAAACTTCTATGAGTGGAGGCAGGACAGTAACAGGGATGCTTAAACACACACACACACACACACACACACACACACAACATGTAAATGTACATATGCTGTGTGTGTATGTGTGCGTGTGTGTCTATCCTATGAAAGTTAAAATGAGCGTCCTACTTTGGAAGAATTGTCGTTTCATCCAGGTAAAGGTTCTGACTGGAAAGAACGCTGTAAATGCACCTTCTGCTGGACCGTCACTGGGAAGCCTGTGCCCCTGCATCCCTTCACCTCTTGAGACCCATATGACAGGACTAGACACTGCAGCCTCCAGGGTCTTGAGGGTCTTGAGACTCTGCCTTTACAGATGACATTAGCAGCTTATGAAAAGACAGCGGAGACTAGCCAGGACTGTCAACATGTGAGGTCAGAGTTAGACATATTATCTGCAAGGGATTGTCCCCAGACACTGAAGGTGCTGCTGCTGCTGCTGTACCTTCCCAGCATCCAGAATTGTGAGAAGAATTCTCCCATTTGTGAGCTACATTGTCTGTGTCATCAGGGTTCTCCGAAGGAAGGTAACTGATATGAAGAATATGTGTATGTTAACTGGTATCTATTGGAGTTGCATATAGGCTGTGGTCCCGGGAGTCCAACATGGCTGATACCAAAAAGAAAGGCCAAGAATCCTGAAGTTGTTCAGTCCATGAGACTGGACCATGTCTCAGAGAGTGGCTGGTCCGTGTTGGAATCCTGATAAAGTAGGTTCTCATACCAACAAAGTAATGCCTCAGGAGCAGGTTAGATGAACTTGCCAGTGACAGTGCCGAACAGCAGGCAAAAGGCAAACACTTCCTCCTTCCGTGGCCTTCTAAGTGGGCTGCCATCAGAAGGTGTGGCCCAGATTTAGGGTGGGTTGGCGGACCTCAAACGATCCAATCAAGGAAATCCCTCACAGGTGTGTCCAGCTGTTTGGGTTTTAGTTGATTCCAGATGTGCTCAAGTGGACAACAAAAGTTAGCCAGCACACCATCTGATTGGACGAAGGCATACAAATGTATATGCTAAATGCCTGGGGAATGGTCTTCAAAGGATTAGTAACTTTGAAATAGATATAGATGTTTGTTTAGGAAATGGTTTTGTTTTTATTTGTTCATAACAAAGAAAATATGAAACACAAAGTTTGGTTTATAATGCTGTAATACATTAGTCTCTCTTTCTGCTGGAAGGTCTTCCTGTAAAGCTTGGAACTCCCTGCCTGGCCAGGCTGGCCTTGAGCTGCAGCCCTCACCATGCTTTCCCCTCTGGGCTGCTGGGATCACAAACATGCCCTGTAATGCATGGGTTGTTAATTCATCCTTAGGGACGATCTTTATTGTAAAGTTTAAATAAGCATCAAAACAGTAAACAGTTTAGTTTACTGCAATTAACTGGCATCATTAGAATAGCAAAGGTATTCCAACTAATCTCTCACGTTTATAATCTCCATAGCCCTCACATATTTTACATTACACCAAGGTGTAATTTCTTAGGTTCCAGTGGCAGACTGGTATTCTAGTGTATAGTGTAAGGTGAAATGTGGGTAGACCACAGGTGATGGGTATTTCAACAGCTGTTAAGAGGAGCACAGTAAGGGTTAACATGAGACACTTATCAAAGCTGAAAGAAGGGCAGGAGAGGTGGGCCTGCATGCACGTGCCCCACCAACCCTTTGAGATGTAGCCAGTCTCCTTCAGGAGGAGTCTTAGACTCTTCTCTAACATCATCATCCTGACTTCCAAACATTATTGTCTTGTGCTTAAAGTAGCTTTTTCTTTCATTTCCCTTTGCTCTGTGGTTATAAGCTTGTGAATGAATTTCAAATGCGGACGTGAGATGGCAGATTCAGTAACAGAGTTCACAGCGGTGAAAGTGAGGCTGTGTCCTCTTTGATCACCATGGTGGCTTGAATGTCATTGGCCCCCATAGTCTCCTAGGGAGTGGCACTACTAGGAGGTGTGGCTTTGTTGGAATGGGTGTGACCTTGTTGGAGGAAGTGTGTCACCATGGAGGTGGGCTTTGAGGTTTCCTATGCTCAGGACACTGCCCAGTGTCTCAGCTGACTTCCTGTTGCCTGCAAGATGTAGGACTCTCAGCTGTTTCTCCAGCACCACATCTGCCTGCATGCCGCCATGCTCCCCGCCATGATGATAATGGACTGAACTTCTGAAACTGCAAACTGAGTCACCCCAATTAAATGTTTTCCTTATAAGAGTTGCCGTGGTCATGGTGTCTCTTCACAGCAATAGAAACCCTAAGACAGGCATGAAAGTCAGATATTTGCAGGCACTAGATAGACGAGAGTTTTTTTGTTTGTTTTTTTCCCTCTTGTATCATTTTTTAATTAAAGCCCAAACTTTAGTGCAGAATTTGGTTGGAGAGGTGATGTGTTAGGATGTTTAAGATGCTCCAATGATGTTTTTACTGTCCTCATTTGACAGGTGACACACCCTTTGACAGGTGAATCCACCCTTGCCACCTCAATGTGTCAATACAATTAAGAACATTTTAAATATGAAAGGGAAGGGGGCAAGAAAAATGCTCAAATGAATGATTCTCCCTCTGGAAAAAGATCAGCGCAGTAGGGATGTGAGATGGTTAGAAGATAAAACTGATAAATGATAGGAGTAAAATTTGCCAACAGGTATGTGCACACACACAAGTATTTACATAAATTTACACAAAGAGACAAGCAGAGTCTCGTAGCCTCATATGACTGGATTAAGTGACAGGAGCATAGCAACAGATGGCCATTTATCCCTCTGACGAGCTGACCCGGGACTAGTAGAGGCAGGTCAGTATTTTATGTCACCACGTTTATTGTTCTTCAGCAACTACTTCAGAAAGTAGTTGGAAAATCTCCTTAAAGATATGCTTCTATTTTTATTTACACAGAGAAAGGTGGGGAAGAAGACTGCATGGCCATGAATTAAAAATGACTTCATAGGAAGGGAAACCCTTCAGACAGCAGTTTAACTGTGCAGTCTCAGCAACGCCAGTCTGCAGGTGTATTTGTTAGACCCGGGCCAGTAACCACAGAGGAACTGAAGATAATGGGGGTCTGTAGTGCCTGCCAGGGTACAAGGAAGGAGGGAGAAATACTTTCTGCAGATGGAGGTTTTAATACAATAAATTGTGTGCTTGTTCAGTCAGTGGAAACCCAGAGGAGTGGGCTCCTGTCTGGGCCTCCTGGAAGGCTTCCAGGGCACTGGAGAGCTGAATCTCTAGGGAGCTCCTAACTCTGGGAGACGCCAGACTTACCCAGTTACCAGAACACACACTCATCTCTGAAGTTAGGGAATCTCGAACTGGGGGCAGATCTTGGAGGTCTTGCTGTCACTGCTCCATCACATCAGGGATAAGGGACTGGACCCTGGAGGTCACTGCTGCCTCCTGCCAGCCTGGAGTATGGAGGGTGACACCAAACTACGCACCAGAGAAAAAAAACCCTCCCCTTCTGCCAGCTCTGCTTGCCAAGCAAGGATGGCAGAAGATGGCTGCCACCCTGGCTCTGCCTGACAAGGCTTTCCAGGGCCTCTACAGGACCCCTTGGAATCCAGAGTGCTAGCTACAAATGTGTCAGGATTGGACATTCAACTTTGAAGTCTATTTCACACAATAATGTTATACAGAAGGGTCAAATAAAACCCACAGTATTCCACACAACTATAGACAGACAAGATTGTTATGTTGGAGAAAAGATTGTAAGGGGCACCAACTAAACTTGATATTGGTTAGAAGACACACCCTGTGAGTCTTTAAGAAAACAAGAGGTGAACATCATTTCATTAAAAACACAAATGAGCTTATTAATGTTCAAAGTCAGAAGTCTATATGGTTATAATGTAACTAGATTTTAGTAAGACTAGTCTTTTATGTCACAAGATGAACTTCAGAATCACGGTCAAGGTGGCATGGTAGTTTAATTTATAATTAATGGAAAGACTAGAAGTTGCTAATTAGTATACTTATATCTAATTATCACATATGATGTAAAAATTCATATTTTATCCCGTGTTACATAATAAATCCAACAAGGACACCGATTTTTAAGAATAGCACAAGGTATCATTTGCTGGGTGCTCATACTAGCCAGGACACTACAGCTACACTCCTTCACTCCTTAAAAGGAGCTAGTCAGACTGCTTTACCTCTGATGCGAGTGTGTAGAAACTGACACTAGCGAGTGTGCACTGTTTTCTTGTGAGTATACATTGGTGAGCAGCAGGGCTGAGGTTCTTAGCAAAAAA
The DNA here is from genome assembly GCF_004664715.2 of Peromyscus leucopus. Lineage (NCBI taxonomy): Eukaryota > Metazoa > Chordata > Mammalia > Rodentia > Cricetidae > Peromyscus > Peromyscus leucopus. The sequence continues at coordinate 87,407,749 of NC_051071.1, read as the reverse complement.
TTGCATCAAGGAAGAGCTGGCAGAGGCAGGGAGGGAGCAACACCATATCAGGAGGAACTGGCCAGTGGTTAGGCTGCTAAGGAACCCAGGGGTGGATGGGTGTTTCATCATTTACTCCCTGGGACCTCGGGCTTGGCCCACTGTTGGCAAGTCCAGGCTAGTATCTCAGGGACTTAAACCCCCATGGGCTAGGCCTCCCTAATTTCTCCTTTGTAAGAAACAGTTACAAATTCATTGAAAAATGGGAGATTTAACACATAAACTGGACAGAGATGGGCACTGTGTTCTCGGACAGCATCGGTAGGAGAGTCCACTGAACTGAAGCATTGACTACAGGGAACGGAGTCAGCTCAGGAGAACGACCAGTGCGCTGGCTGGTCCTGGGACCTGTCTGTCTGGACCTGTCTGTCTGGATGACTGCATCTCTAGACTGACCTCAGAGGTCACCCGACTTTGTCTGAACTGACGTCAGTTGTTACTCTGACTCCTAGCTATCATATTTATTTTCACCCATTTATTTTGGAGATTTAAAAAAAATTAACTTACATTTGGCTTGAGATTTTCCGACTTCCTTTGAAGTGAGAGATCAGTTCCTGCTGCTACAATCACTTACCTTGAGAAGTAGATTTACATCTCATACTTACGGGCCCATCATTTCCCCTTTGCACCCTTGTAAGATGCCAGCCCGCCTGACACCTTCCTCTACCTCTACTCTCATTGGTGGGATAAAAGTAGCAAATACTACCGTGGGGCCAAAAGCGCCTTTAAAATGATTACATTTATTAACTTGGTGTGTGATGGGGGCAAGCACGTGGGGGTCAGAGGACAACTTGCTCAAGTTGATTTTCTCTTTCCACGATGTGGCTCCTAGGATTCCAACCAGAGAGAGTCCTGGGACTTGGCACCAATTTTCTTCCTTTATCTGATGAGCCATCTCAATAGCCCATATGTTATTCTTTTTCCTTTTTTTTTTTCTGTTCTAAAGTGATGTAGGTACAAAGTGGATCCATAGATATCATCACCAAAGAGACCAGGGTAGATAGCTTTATTAACTCTGTGTGATTGGATAGCTGAGTGAGCATGTGAATGGATGAAAGAGTTGATAGCCCTACCCTAGATTTCACTGACACTCCAGTGTAGCGTTGCTTTATTTAGTTCAGGACCACATGTTCTGAGAATACTGATAGACGGAAGTATATTCAGAGGAAGCAGCGCAGATGGAGATGGGACTTGAAGCTACGTTTTGACAAACGGCGCGAGGACTCTGGTGATATCTGTAAAGAACAGACCTTGGGGGAAGTAATGAAAGCTGACTTTCTGGGTATTCACTTGGTCCTTTGAAGGGTTTCAGAGTCAACAGTTTATCATAACAAAGGGGAACACTTTATATGAGTTGTCCTTGAAGCAGGGCCAACAGGAGTCATTGGTAACCATGGAGAGATGCTTGTCTTTGTTAGAATCACGGCATCTCTACTCTCAAAGTTGCCTACTAACAGAATGAGTTGGCCTACTCCTTGTAAGCTCCAATTTCAAAGGAACATAGGCAGAGAAAAAAAAAATCCAGCTTTTGATGGAGCTATTTTAGAGAAAACTAAAGATTAGATGGAGGCATGTAATAGGCAAAACATAAAGCTTCATCCAAGTCACCCTGTGAGCCTCTCATTACCTTACAATATACCTCACATGGATAGAGAAAACCCCACTCTTCTTTTTCTTTTGGTTCAATAGCTTGAACCCTAAATGATCAACAAAACTATAAATTTAATAGATCAGTTTTAGGGGTTCTAATTTGCTTTTTCATGCTGCAAACTGAGACAAAACCCAGGAAACCCTTAAGTCTCTGGTATGCAACACCAACATTTTATGGGTATATCGTGAGATGTAGAAGCAAGAAGGCCCCTCTCCCTTCCTTCCTTAATCTCTAGAAGCATACTTTGACTCTATGAGGGACAGTCCTATTATTGTAGATTGCCTTTTAAAGGCATGACAATTTTATTGTTGTTGTCTGATTGAGGGCTTCACATGCTAAGTAGCATTTACTCCTCTTGGTACTGAGCAGCAGTTATCTGTTACAAGAGCATCTCCCCATGGTGTATCTTATTTTGAACCTTGTTATAGTTCATGAATGCACACTGATGATTGATCAACCTATGCTGTCATGCTTTTACCATCAGACTGTAAAATCTGGATGTTGTCACTGGGGAAAGAACAGATGTACATCTGAAATAACCAAAAAAACCTACCGCCTATCACAGATAGAGACTACCTACATATTACGTTGACAGATGAGAAGTTCAGGCTCCAGTAGATGGGATGACTTACCGTAGCCAGGCGCCCAATGGGAAATTTGAGTCCTTGGCTTTTGTCTCCTGATCCACAACTCACTGATGCAGTTTGAAGCTGCACTCTGGCAATGTCCCGCCCCTTCTCCTTCCTCTTCCCCATCCTGCCTGCCCTCCTTCTCTCCCCCACCTTCTTCTTCCAGTCACTCACACCTTCCCTTATAATTTTATTGACGTGTGAACTGAAAGCATCCAGGTAGGATTCCAGAGGGCTCTCTTCCTTGTCGATGCTGTGTGCTGAAGTCTGGACTGCTTTTGAATCTTGACAGTGCTGCATACGATGCTGTCCTCGACAGAAATGTGGCCATTAAGAAGCTCAGCCGACCCTTCCAGAACCAAACTCACGCCAAGAGGGCTTACCGGGAGCTGGTCCTCATGAAGTGTGTGAACCATAAAAATGTGAGTTCCTGTGTTATTTTTGAACCCCTGGCAGTGGGAGGTTGTGAGACGAGAGGAGGAAAAACAAGGACTGCTCCAGGAGGAAGGCTTGCTTTGCCATTTCCATCTCTTAAGGTTGTTTATTTGGCCCATATGCTGTATTTGGTTTCATTGTCCTCATGGTAGCTTCCTGCTTAAAAATTATTCAAAAGCCATATGGCATGGAGGAGATGAATGTGACTGATATGTCCCTATTATGAAATTAACCTTATTTGGTTGTCACGCTCAAAATGAACCCAGGAGCCTCATGCTTTTCAGCCAAATGGAAGCTCCTAAACAAGCAAAACTTGCAGAGAAACCATTCAGGAAAAAATATTTCTTTATACTCTGAGTTCATAATAAATGGAGGGATATTTTTTGTCACCATGCTGTCTCCTGTGTGACACTCCTAGTTAGAGTCAGGCAGAACCTTCAGCTGTTGGGGGGCCCTGCTGTGTGAGCATCTCGCTTTGGGATGGGGAAGCGGCAGGTGCACACCCATGGAAAGCTCTTCAGAGCAGGGACAACCAAGAGCCTTTGCTCAGTGCATCCAGGAGGAGTCAACTATTGCTTCAGAAGCCACGCCTCCTCAGTCTCAGGCAAGGACCTTCATCTTCACGCCCTGTCTCTTCTTAGTAAGAAGAAATCAAAGAAAATTATTTGACCTTCTGGTGATGATTCTTAACAGTTACAACAAGTTTACTAGGCACATTATAAATTTTTATAAATAAAACTAAAAATAACAGATATCACATGTCACATGCATGGACACAAGCAGGGAAGCAGTGGCATAGAAAGCTCTCCGTACATGAACTGTATCTACTTAATCATCCTTCCAGACCCTGTAGGGCAACATCTTATGGAGAAATTTCCAATAGCTTGGCCAACTTGAAAAAAAGAAAAAAACATACTTGATGGTGTGGTTTGGGTATATTTCAGCTGTCTTTTCCAAAGTCTCCAGTGCTGTGACATGAGAGGTGGCTAATCCTTTCAGAAGAGGGACCTTCAGATTGCTTAGGATGTTGGGAGACATGTCTTCAGAAGACACTAGGTAGCTCTCATAGTACCTCTAAGATTTCATGAGAATGACACATACATGTGAGCCCAGTCACTGTTCAGCTTCCTCCTTGGAGATATGATTTTCTTCCTGTCCCTCACAAGCGATCTCCAGAGCCAAGCTAATCCTGCACCATGCCCTTAAACTCACACTACAGTGACTAAATAATCTCACCGTGAAGTTAGTCTGCTTTCAGCGTTGTCTTGTCACAGAAGACAGTTGTCTACTTGCCCTGATGTTGACTGCAATGAAGGGAATTCACAGTAACTGTTCCTTAAGGGAAACAAAGAGTTCCAAATCGCTTTGACAATTTATAGACAACATCAAATCTGCTGTCCTTTTTTATGTATATGTATGTGCATATAATCTTATAGAAACAATTTTTTAACAAAGAGAAAGCTTCCCTATGGCCAGCTGTGGTTCTTCATTAATACTCAAAGCAAAGGGAAAGGCTCTTTGAGTATGGAGTACTGCTAATCCTGTGAAAGGTGAAGAAAAACAATGAAGTAACCCCATTAAACCTTTAATAATAGGAAAATCCATTTAGAAGATAACTCAATTCCAGGAAGTGATGATTGTTGCGATTGCAGGGTTGTGACAAATGCTGACTCATGTCTGTGCCTCCCGAGACTTTGGGATAAAACAACTGAATCAGATTCTCACTGGAAAATGCTGCATGGAAGCAGAAGTGTCTATGATGACCTCATTCTGAAATTGAGTGAGCTGTTTGTAGGGCATTTGCCTAGATAGGCTCAGTACTGCAACAGCAATAAATGAGCTTCTGGCTGGGACTGTCGGGGACTGGAGATGGGACTCCATGGTTAAGCTGGGACTGTCGGGGACTGGAGATGGGACTCCATGGTTAAGCTGGGACTGTCGGGGGCTGGAGATGGGACTCCGTGGTTAAGAACATGAAATGCTCTTCCAAAGGAGCTGGAATAAATTCCCAGCATCCTCATGGTCACTCACAACTATCTGTAACTCTGGTTCCAAGGAATCTGAGGCCTTTGGCTTCTGAAGGCACCAGACCTCCCCGCAGTGTACACTGGATGCTTTGATACATTTTCCTTAATCATTTATGCAAACAAAAACAATAAAAAATTCCACAGAAATGACCCATTTTTCTGTTATCTAAAATTGCATTGTTTTGACCACTTTATATGTTAAAGTGCCAACTTAACAAACTTTATGAAAAACCATGGAATTTGTTTGTGCCCTGGATTTGTTTAAATATCAAGCTAAGTTTTTTGTAAAGTGGATTTCTCTTTACATCTACATTTTAAGTAGAATATCCTCATTTGTTTATATTTTCATTTCCACTGATATGTTGGTGCATAATATTTAAATGGAAAGACATAGGGGGTTATCTATATGCATGATTGACATAGAATTGAGATGAATGTGGTTTTTAGATTAATTTATTTGTCACCTAATTCACAAATTCACTGAAGTAAGAGACTGAATGGTTAGGACTGAATTTAGCTAACTCTTCAGCTTGCTTTTCGCCCCACTTGTCATTAATCTTGAGCACGGTGTACCTCCCCGCCCCCAGTCCTAGGATATTGGTTGAAATTGTTTTTGATTGGCATACAAAAGTAAAAAATGTTTCAATGACAAGACCAAATTGTGACTTATGATGTGGCCTTTGCATTTGGAGGAGCAATGGTCCCTTGGGAGGTCTGATGAGTATTTCGTCATCTTTCTCTTCTTGGTGACACTGCTCTTTGTGTATTAACCACCTCACAGCTTGTGTGTGGTCTCGGAGCCACAAGAAGCAATATGATACACAGGTCTTTTCTAGCTGCTGCCTCAGAATTGACTTTATAATTTCATTATTAACCTTCAGACAGGTTTTATGTGATTTCTGATCACACTTTTCTGTTCTATGGAACAAGTCCAGAAGAATTCCCAATCTTTTCTGTTTCTATCATGGCTTTCTTTATTGAGTGTCTTACACTGGGAATAAATACATTCATACTTTAAAAATAATTAACTTTCTGCCTTATTTCTTTGTCCCTTTCATGCTCTGTCTTCCAGATTATTAGCTTATTAAATGTTTTCACACCCCAGAAGACGCTGGAGGAGTTCCAAGACGTGTAAGTAATAAAACAACAAAGGTAATGAAGGTTGAGCCCAGCCCTCACGCAGATCACTCCAGGGGATGACAAATATAATAGCAACAGAGACGAAAAGGATGAAATTCCTTGCAAAGATCAAAGAGACCTAAGGAACAGGACCCAGGAAATGAGGTAGCAGTATGCAGTGGCGATTCTGCTGTGGTGTGACCTCCTGAAGGACACTTCTGCCTCCTTCTGGCCTATATGGTTTGTTGTTCCAAACTCTTGGTAAATCAGGGAAGTAAGAAAGCCTTATTGATTATTTACTCATTATTTCTGTGAAAATTTTCAGGATGGGTCAGTTCATTTTGAGAACTATTAATAAAGGACATGCTGCAATTTTTTTTAACCTGTCTTTGCAGTGCCTTTAATTTGTGCAAAATGAATCTGTCTAGAATGTCGGTGACAAACACAGCCTGAGGACAGTGATTCTAGGGCACAGTGTCTTCTTCTACACAGTTGCAGCACACTTTAGAAGTGGCTGTTTTGATTCCTGTCCTCATTTGTAATCATACTGCTTAGGAGAGAGTTAAAGAAATAGAGGGAAAAGTATGATCACTAAAGGTTAGAGAACAGATGGGCATGAGCCACATACTAATTAGTGATGCTGCTATATGCACGTGGTTGATTCGCTGCAGCTGTCCATCTTGATATACTTGGAAGTTTCCCATATTCTCAACTCAAGCAATCACAGAACTTGGAAGTTCAATAAACTTAGATGAAGTACAGGACTCCAACAGTGATGGAAGGTCATTCTAGAGCCTCCCTTCTGGAACTAACATGATGGGTTTACCTTCTAGTTACCTAGTGATGGAACTGATGGATGCCAACTTGTGTCAGGTGATTCAAATGGAATTGGACCATGAGCGGATGTCTTATTTGCTGTACCAGATGTTGTGTGGCATCAAGCATCTCCACTCTGCTGGAATTATCCACAGGGTAAGAACATTTACTCTAGAACTGCAGTGTGCTGACTGCTAGGGAATAGAAAGAACAGCACTGAAGTACTTTTTTAGGGAGAATTTGGTCAAACACCACACACTTGGTAATTTTGTAGATGGGGTAGCGTTAGCACCCGACTGATTGATATGTAGAAGGACCTTCTGTGTGTGCTCTGGTAGAATTTGAGTTCATATTTTTGCTCACTGAGAGCCCCCTTCTGAAGAGTCTTATATTTCCTAGCCCTTTGACATTCAAAGTCGGATGAGTAGCTGAAATAAGACAGCTCATTTCCATTCTTCCTTTCTTGAAAAATAAGGGCAGCTACCCTGATATGCTCCCTGTCAGACCTAAAAATGACACTCATCCTTAAAGGCTTATGTTGTCCTAAAGAGAAACCTAAGAGATGGCAACAAATGACGGGTTATTTTCCCCAAGACTTCTTCCCATGCGAGCCTAAGTTGTAGAAATAACAGTACAGTTCTCTTCTGAACTTAAAATATTTTATAAGGGCATTTTTCAAAATCTAAAACTACCTATGGCTTGTCACAGTAGTCCCGTGCCTCCCACAGGGTCCTGCAAGCAAGCTGTTGCGTTGCAAGGCTGCCCTGTGTAGTGCTAGACTAGAAATCGCAGTTATTGTAGACACTCACTTTCATTTTCTCCCCCTGTTCCTGTTGTCAGGACTTAAAACCCAGTAACATTGTGGTCAGGTCTGATTGCACTCTGAAAATTCTTGACTTCGGACTGGCCAGGACGGCAGGCACAAGCTTTATGATGACTCCGTATGTGGTGACACGATACTACAGAGCCCCCGAGGTCATCCTGGGAATGGGCTACAAGGAGAACGGTAGGGATGATCCTGGAACAGCGAAGCAGTGGGTTCACGCTTTAGATAACTGAGAGTCATTTTTGTTGTAACCGAGAAATTCTTTGGAAAAAGAACTGCCAGCGTTCATATTCAGAGAGTTCTTAAATACCACTGGGGGTGGGGGCGGGGGTCAGGCGTGAAGAATGTGAAGCATGTTTCTGAGAAGCAGGTTTGGCTACAGGAACTCTAAAATTCGATAGCTGAAAAGGAATTGCAAATAGAGTGTGATTACACAGTCGGATGACTGCTGACTGGCACACGGGCTTCAGACGGGGAGAATCACTGCTAACTGCATTGCAGTGTAGTCCAGATATTTGTGGAAGCTGTGAGAAAGATGCTTTAGTTAAACACTTAGCTTTTGTGTAATATCTCGGGTTGATGGCTGTGGTCCTCAAGAAAGACTAACAAAGATATTACAGAATCTTGCATCAAGTCAAGTTAGCATCATTCAAACTATAAGCTTCTTGTTCTTATGTCAAATCCTCTGTAAGTAATATTTAGTGTAGCACTATCTAGTAAATCTTAATAAATCCAAGAAACCATGTAAAGGAAAAAAAATTCAATTTTACATTATTTCTTTGACAAGAAAATCTAATGTACATGAACATGTTGAATGAAAGATCCAGAAAAAATATTTGAAATTCAAATTGAATTTTGATTGATTAAAACAGAGGGTTTATAAAGAACTTCTTAGAAAGCTTTGCAGTCTATCATTTTGTCGGAGATACTTACTATATAGAGCCATGTTGAAAACCAAATCAAATATACTTAGAATTTATATTAGCTTTAAGTTAGATTTGTATGTGTGCCCTGAATACCTGTTTTTGTGTTTTATATGTTTAATTCCTAGTAATCCATTTCACACAGTTCATCAAAACTACTGCTGCTGTGCTTTTTAGTGTAATTACTGCAGAGCACATTTATGTGCCATTGAAGTTAGAAACAACCATTTGCATACTTCCAGTCTAGAGGGTTGCTGTTACACTGGTGTCTTTGTATGCAACAAAGGGACAGTCAGCCCTGAGCAGGCCACGGCCAGAGCTGTGTCACCTTCCGACTTATGTTAATGGAGCCTTCCTCCTGAGTGAAACCCAAGGAGGATTAATTAAAGAGAAGTCAAGAATTGAGGACCAGAGTTACCAATAATTTATTGTATATTTTAAGGGGAAGATTTTGAATGTCCCAACCCAATGGGTTGTAAATATGCTAATTACCCTGATTTGATCACTACACATTGTGTGCATATAGCAAATATCCACAGGTATGATTACTATGTGTCACAAAATTTAGGAGAGATAAGGACAGACAGAGCCTGGAAGTCTGTTTGTCTGGTCTGTGTTTTTAGATCTTTGTCACACAGACAGAAGGTATTCAATCCCTGTTTCTGTCTTTATTCAAAAGGCCCACAAAACAATGAAAAACCCTCCATTGCTGTGCAGGGAGGTGTGTCTCGTACCCGTGTGTCATCCTTTCTGTCAGCTGAGGGTGGTTATCATGCAGAAAAAAACAGCTTGTTCTTGCTCCAGGCATGCCCCTCCTGTGCACCTCACCCTGCTTTCCACCCCTTGGAGCGGCTCTGCCTAATGTTTTTGTTTTAAAATCTCCTTGTCCCTGATAAATGTGAAACTGGAGAGTGTTAAGGTTGGTAGGAGACACGTCGGTTAACAAACAGGACAATTGGGAAATAAATACACGTACTTCAGTTTTAACACCTTTTATGCATTTTCACTTCTCAATATCTCCTTTGTGTATATGCTAATTTATCGTATTTCTCAAAATATTTAAGATAGAAGTTAGAGCTGATCTTTATCTTAAGGAATAATTTCCGAGTGAAAAATCAATGCTGTAGCACAGGATTTACAGTTTCTCACCACAAAGCTCACCGACCATTTCCTAGTCTCTTGGATTTGGTTGAATGAACTCTTATTTGGGACAAAGGGTGTTCTCTTGCTGCCCACTGCACACAACTAAACAAAATAGGAGGTGAACACAGTCACCCTACAGGGATGAATGTAGCAAATGCTATCAAAACTGTCTCTGAGACCTTTAGTTGACACCTGCCTGGAGATACCCTTGGCTTTGTGAGTGTTCTCTTCCTGTCTGTGACATTGCCAACTCATGTCAATAAAGATGCAGTTTGGGCTCCCATCGAATACTCTGTTTTACACATGAATTTGAGCTCCCACTGTAGAGACTGTGTGATAACACAATGTGAATTTTAACTCACATTCAGCCACTGAAGGTGGAATGTGAGAGTCTTCCTTTCCCGTCACCAGAGGCAGCTACCTCAGTTAACCTTGCTTTCCTCCTGTCTTCGCTCCCTCTCTCCTGTTCCAGTGGATATATGGTCTGTGGGATGCATCATGGGAGAAATGGTTCGCCACAAAATCCTCTTTCCCGGAAGGGACTGTATCCTTGTACCTTTGGCTTCACCTGTTTTATTTTCTCTTCCTTTAAACTCGTAATGACTTTACCAGCAGAGTAAAGACAGAGCAGAAAGTTGGGTAAGTGGAGTACTTGTCACAATGAAGTGACAATTTCTATACTCTCTCCAGCACTGTAGACTGCCTACCACATGACTTCTTCTTATTAACTTTCCAATAGCAAGCCTTTCTTATAAGCTAAAATAGGAATGGCATTTTTCAGAAGTAATGGAGACCACCAGACTCTAAATGAAAAACAAAACAACAACAACAAAAACATAATTAGTAAATGAAGTCACTCTTTGCAGGTCATTTCCCATGATTTTTCTAAAGTGATTTATGATCCACAATATTCAAGCCTGATTTCCCTACTTACTCTCCCTGACAGTCTAAGCTTTCATCCACTGGTCCATGCATAGACAGGTGTAAATAGGCCACTGTAGCATGCATAGCCCCAGTAAAGGGTGAACTTCAACCCTTAGGAATCATAATTATCATTCACATTAATAGAGGTGACTTTAATAGGACTTCATTCACTTGAGGTTGAGAGGTTGAGAGATGGTATATACATAGGCAATTATAGGGCTCTGTTTGCTGCACCAGAGTGAGAACCTGAGTTCAAATCCCCAGCACAGGAGCAGAAGCACACAGCTGTAACTGCAGCGGAGGGGCAGACCTCACTGCCAGCAGCCTAGCCAATCAAAGAGCTCCAGGTCTAGTGAAAGCCCCTCACTCAGAACTTAAGGTGGAGTGTGACTGAGGGCAATACCTGACAATGACCTCTGGCCTCCACCTGCACCAGCACACTTGAACACACACACACACACACACACACACACACACACACACACACACACAAAGATTAGGTCATTGTTTTTCTCACTAGGTTTCTTAGAGGGCTGTGTATGCATGAGAATTACTAAAGCAGATGAATTTCTTCAGTGACCAGAAATTCACTCTCTAGTAAAAGTACCCGTTTGTGTTTATGATATGTGGAAAATAAACTTCATGTATCAGCAGGAGAACATACTTTGATGAATGCAGAGTATCTTGCTAATGAATGCTAGTGCAAATTATGGTCAACACTAACTGACAGCTTCAACGGCAGTACAGTGTTAACTCAGAATAATTGTTAGAGATTTGGATTTTGTCAATAAGAAATATGGCAGATAACTCTATTACACATTTTATTTGAGGAAGTTCTATTAAGTAATCCTTATATAAGAAAGACTATAATTTTATTTCAACATGAAAAGAAAGGTTAGAGTTCAAAAACTATGACTTAATAAGAAGTTAATAGCAAACGAGCATTTATGCATTCTGCTGGATGTTAGTATGATATTGCTGAGTCCCAGCATTGGCACAAAGTGCTGGTCTCTTCTAGCCCTTCAGTGATAAAGACCCTGGAGCCAGATGCCACTTCTCAGCACTTGAAATTATAAATTGAATTACAAGTGCTGAATGAATACAGTGCTTACCACTATCTGGAAATACGCAAAGCATGTGCAGTGACCCTTAATGACTTCCTACTGAATATGTGTGAAGTGACAGGATTTTGAGTGTATTGAGGTAAAACACATATCGATACAATTGATCTTACCTGTTCCTTCCTATTCTTTTTTATTGCTAATATTGTCACATTTTAAATTGTATGCACAATTTACATGTGGGGCTGTTGTCTTTTTCATTGCATAGTGCTGGTCTAGAGGTTGAGGCAACCCTGTGACATCCTTCTGTCTATAATTCCTTTCACACGATCATTTGCCTCATGCCTTTGTCCACAGGCACATTTCAGATGTGACTACATGAGACTTTTTCTTTACATCAAGACAGTTATTTGTAGTTTGAGGATCAATTACATAACCAATGTGTCTGAACATTATAACCCATGTTTGCATGTCAGTGCACTGATCTTACTCACAAGCAGAAATTATTCTTTGTGCTTTTGCCTTTGGGGTAAAATACTTTAAAAAACAGAGAGAGGTACCTCCCCATCACTGCTCAGAGTGGAGGCTGCAGTTCCTGTGGGTCACCTGCTGGTGGAGAAAGACAGGTCAGGATTTCTCAGCAGCCTGAGACCTAGCTGTCCTAGGTCACTTTTTCACAGAGCAAGGCCCTCCTGTGAGCGAAATGTAGCTCTCCCCTCACTTCTCAGAGGTGCTCTTCTGTTGACAGTTGAAACTCAACAGCTGACGCAATTAGAATAAACTGAAACTTTTAAAATCTAAATTGACCCTTCAGCAAAACAGATAAACACATCATTGATGATATTCTGTTTCTCAAAAAATAAAAAACAAATTCTTTTGGAGCCTGCCTTTTATTTTTGTTTTAGAAAAATTTTGAACCTGAATGAAACTGTGTAAAAGTCAGTATAGAAAAAGCTGCATCCTGACACATGTGCTCATCAAGTCCTGTCTCTAACGCAGAGAGTATAGACCGTAGGGAGGTCTGTGTGTTGTGTGCCTTTATCACGAGTGGTTACGACACAGAGCACAGGTCTTTGAGATCCAGGCTGACTGCCCTGTGTGATACAAGTCTACAACACTGTCACTTTCTGACTCGGGCTTCCTACTGTCCTTAGAGGAAGATCAGGCTATTGAGGAAGCTCACTGAACCACAAACCTTGAACAGGCACAAGGATGCAATGGTTTCCCTGGAGAAGGACCATGACAATATGTCAGCATAAATGAAATAATTCTAGGATTTGCTGGAAGTAATATTGAAGTTTAGTATGCATTAATTGAGACCCTGACTAGTTCAAGATCTGCAGGCTCTCCTACTTAGAAATATTAAAATACATGTAAATTAATTAATATTAATAAGAGTATCAAATTATTCTGACTGGAAAATAATGCAATAGTCTATATTCGACATCATTCCTTACTTTTCACAGAACTTTTAATGCTGTGCAAAAGCAAAAACATTAAAATGCCTTTGCAAATAAAAAAAAATCTAATGAAATTTTTACCAATGACTGATTTTTTTTTTTTCACTTAAATCTATCTTTTCATTTTGAGAAACACTGTGGGCTTTTCTGGGTGTTTGCTATTATCCTGATACCATCCCAGGGCCGTTTACTTACTACTGAGTTTGGATGTTGGCAAAGATATGCAATTTTAAACATAAAAACATAGAGTACCAGAGAGATGGATCAGTTGATAAAGCATTTGCCTTGCAGGCACAGAAACACAAGTTCCATTGTGAGAACACACCTAAAGAGACCAGACATTGCAGTACATTCCTGGAGTACCAGCACCTGAGAGATGATTCAGGCAGGTCCCTGGGGCTCTGGCTAGCCAGTCTAGCTTACTTGGCAAACTCCAGGCTAATGAGAGACCCTGTCTCAAAAAACAATGGATATAGCTTGAGGAATGGAGCTTGAGATTGTTCTTTGACTCCATGCACCTGCTCATACACAGGAAAATGCACCTGCTCGCCCATGTACACGTGCATATGCACACACACGCACACAGAGTGTATACATAATTGGATTTGCTTTCCATCCATTAATTTTCTAATTATTTTAATATTTCAATGTTTCTAACTCATTTTTTATATTGTGCATTAACTCATTCAATTTTCATGATAGTTTCATGATGGAAACAGATTCCCTCAGAGCTGGGCTGTTTACAGAGTACAGAGAAGAGGGCCCTCTGCCTTTCGTGTGAATTCTCTCTCTTTCAGCAAGTTTATCTCAACTCACTTGGTTAGAAATTTCCCCAAACCCTGTGCAGTCCTCCCTCTGTCCACTCACTCCAAACCCCAGCATGGCAGTGCTGTCCTCTGGATCCCAGACTCTCCCTCGGCACCCCTGCACTGTCCTCTGGATCCCAGACTCTCCCTCGGCACCCCTGCACTGTCTTCGGGATCCCAGAGACTCCCACGGCACCCCAGCACTGTCTTCGGGATCCCAGACTCTCCCACGGCACCCCTGCACTGTCTTCGGGATCCCAGAGACTCCCACGGCACCCCTGCACTGTCTTCGGGATCCCAGAGACTCCCACGGCACCCCTGCACTGTCCTCTGGATCCCAGACTCTCCCTCGGCACCCCTGCACTGTCCTCTGGATCCCAGACTCTCCCTCGGCACCCCTGCACTGTCTTCGGGATCCCAGAGACTCCCACGGCACCCCAGCCTTTTCACAAACCTTCTTTAAGCCTGCTTATTCTTTTTTTAAAGTTGAAAATAAGTTTTTCATACAACATATTCTGATCACCTTTCCCCCTTCCTCATCTTCTCCAGATCCTCTATACTTTCTTATCTGTCCAACTCCATGTTTTCTTTCTCCTCTCTCTTTAGAAAACAAACAGGCTCCAGGCGGTGGTGGCACACGCCTTTAATCCCAGCACTCAGGAGGCAGAGGCAGGCAGATCTCTGCGAGCCAGCCTGGTCTCCAAAGTGAGTTCCAGGAAAGGCACAAAGCTACACAGAGAAACCCTGTCTCAAAAAAAAAACCAAAAAAAAAAAAAAAAAAAAAGAAAAGAAAGAAAGAAAGAAAGAAAAGAAAAGAAAAGAAAAACCAAAATAAATAAATAAATAATAAAAACAGGCAAAATCAAACAAACAAACAAACAAAAACAGTACAACAGCAACATCAAGAAAAACAACAACAACAAAAACCTGAAACAACCATAGAATTAAAAAAAAGAAAAAAAGCACTAGGAACACACACACACACACACACACACACACACACACACACACACAGGCAGGCACACAGAAACAAAACCCATAAAAACACAAGTTGCAGAAACATAACATACTAGCAAAAGACCAGTAAGATAAAAAGTGCCCAAAGTGACATGAGACAAAAAATCCCCCCAAATGCCACTGAGCTCATTTTACGTCGGCATCTTCTGCTGGGCACATGCTCTGCAGGCCCTGAGCTGTGGCCTGTGTCCTCAGTGAGACTCAACTGGAGAACACTAAGTTTTCCTCTGTGTGCAGATGTCAATTGGAGGTAGCTTCTGGGTTAGGGATGGGAGCCCGTGTCCACTTCCCTCTCAGAGCTGGGACCCCATCTGGTTTGGACCTGGGCGGGTCCTGCACATGCTGCCGCAGTCTCCGTGAGTTCATATGTACATCAGTCCTGTTGTGAACCTTGCTTCTTTTACACACTTTTTTTTTTCTACTGTATGTTTTATTTTCTATATCAAATGGAAGGATCTTCTTTGAACAAGGAACCCACAGTGGTCCTTTTTCTGTAGTTCTTGACAAGAGTTTTCTGGACTTGGCTTCTGTTGGAACTTAGTACATGGTATTCATTTCAAAATTCTAGATATGGGGTGAATTGTCTCCAATTAAAGCAGGCAGTATGATAGAGTAAACACCCTTCTTGCCTCTCTCCCTGTAAGCACAGAAACATTGGCTGGAAAGAAAACAACAGGTATAAGACCTTGCTAGGGAGGGATGGTGCTAAGGGGCAGGGAAACGACTTCCCACACAATGAGACAAGCAAAGAAAACATCATCCTATTAACAGAACATGATATCATTCAAAGTTCGCACATGAGAGCTGGAGATAGTGAAAGTAAAATAGAAACTGAAGGTCATGACTGTTGTGTCTATGCCATGGACAGATAGTCACATCAACTGTTTGGAACAGGACTTACTTCCCAATAAGTTTATAATTAACATGTTATTTTATAATAGTATTATAAAACATTAATACTATTATAATTAAAATTTTAATTATGTTTAATTAAAATTAAAATATCAATACTATTATAAAATAACATGTTAATTATACTAAATATTAAATATGTATTATATATATTTGTGTGTGAGGGATATGAGAGCAACATATCTCCAGGGTTGTGAAGGGAAGGAGTTAGGTAGATGGACCTAGGATAAGTGTTCCTCTGAGTCTCTGGCACTGAAGTGTTTTACAGAGTGTCTCAGGAACTGCTGTGTGTGGGTCTTACATAGGAAAAACACGCGTGCTCTCAGTTTGTTTGAGGACAATAGTACTCTATTAAGGTTCTACTTTGGTTTTAAAACATTGTGATTTTTAAAGATTGATGTTCAAAATGTAAGATTCCCAAAGAAATGATCTGTTTTGTCCTTTGAGGTTCGTAGGAAGAAACTATGAAAAATGTCTGAATTCTAAATTAAGTGACAACTCTGTTCAACGTGCTAAAGGATAAATCAGAGCAGTTTCAGAGGCATGGCAGTCTCCAAAACTGGATATTTTCAAGTTTCCCAGGGGGCAGCTGTGTTGGTCCCCGTCTATTGTGGTGACAGGACCCAAGGCCGTGGCTCACAAGAAGGAAGGGGTATTGGGACACACAGTTTCAGATGTTTCAGTCCATGGTTAACGTGAAGTGGGGAAGAGAAAGGAGAGAGTTGCAGAGACACCACCTCTCTATACTTTTAAGGGTCAACCCCTAAAGACTGAACTTCTTCCACAAAGTTCTTCCGAAAGGCACCTCTGCTTCCTATAGCTCCACAGACTGGTCACTGAGCCTTTAGCCTGGTGGTTCTCAACCTCTGAGGCATGGCCCCTTTGGAGTTGAATGACCTTTTCACAGGCATCACCTATGACCATCAGAAACCCCAGATGTTTACATTACAGTTCATAACAGTATCAAAATTACAATTATGAAGTAACAACAAAAATACTTTTATAGTTGGGGATCACTAC
This sequence comes from Peromyscus leucopus, assembly GCF_004664715.2. Lineage (NCBI taxonomy): Eukaryota > Metazoa > Chordata > Mammalia > Rodentia > Cricetidae > Peromyscus > Peromyscus leucopus. Next base: position 87,390,941 of record NC_051071.1, on the reverse strand, counting down.
AACATGAGGAACTGTATTAAAGGGCCGCAGCATTGGGAAGGTTGAGAACCACTGCTCTAGCCTTAGTATTTGAGGTGTTATAGAAGATCCAAAACACAGCATTCACACAGCCCGAGAACTGTTTAATCATGGATTATGACCCAAGCTATTAGGAAAATTTAAAAGCAGTGACTAGGATTTCTTTCCTTGGATTTAGATGGAAGATAAAGTTTGAAAAGAAGAAGAAAATTTAGAATCAACTTACTTGTGTAAAACACTTTGGATATTCTCAGAAAATTGATGATTATATTTTAGCAACATCTGAAAATGCTTAAAATTTCTTTTAAACAAAGTGACACACTATCTGGGTATTATAATTATAAATACATTGGCTTCCTGCTGTGGAATGCTGGGGGTGGAGGCACACTGTAGTAACATAGCCAGAATGGCACTCTATCAGTGTCCTGTATAGGAGACCCAATATGCCTTAGAAAGTGTGAGAATTCAGTTTCCAATGGATACTTATCTGTGGTACCATCCACTCTAATATTGTTAAAATTTCATAGATTAACCTGGTGTAGCCTTGATAAGCATTTTCAACCACTGTACATACATGAAGTGAAGGTTTACCACTCACTGGTCTTCCCTGATCAATGATCCGAGTTCTAAATTCACCTGTTTCTAATGGGGGGGGGATGACCGATTTATAGACTGTGTTACATGACTGGATATTGAGTATTAACCTCATTGTGAGCCCACAAAACTCATGTAGGGCTCCATGTGTACATCAATCTTTAGAGGTTGCTACTTCTGGGCACAAGACCTGGCACAGCTGCTGCACAGTCCAGGTAGTCAGAAGGATGGTGAACAGAGAGGAAAACTTACAGAGAATTCAAGGGCTTCAGGTACGGTCACTTCAAAAGGTGTGCCAGTGGCCAGACGGACCTTAGAACTTAAACCTGGTGTTCATGTTTGTTTTTTCTTTCTTTCTTTTCTTTTGTATAAACATTTTATGATTCCTTAAGACTATTTTGAGTTCTGACTGGGAAGGGAAAATAAGTGTAGAAAAATGTTCATCTTTTACTTTGGAATATGGATATCCTGCAAAAGTACATGCGTGCACACACACATACACACACACACACACACACACACACAGTGGGGGGGGGAGAAAGAGAACAGGGATTCATACCAATTGGCAATATATTATATTAGTTATTGAGCCAATAACTAACTGTCTAGTGCCTATTGAGGGTACAGCAACAAAGGGACCCTGTTCCCATTTTGATCACCAATATTACTGATGATATTGGTCTATATATGAGGGACCATTATAAAAATATCACAAGATTTTATTCTAAAGGATAAAACTGGTCAGTTTTAGGAGAGAAGTTACTCAGCATTATACCACGCTGACATATTCTCAGATATTTTTTTAAAATGTGGAAATAGAGTCATTGTTTATTGCGTGGTTCTCAACCTTCCTAATGCAGTGACCCTTTAATACCTCATGTTGTGGTGATCCCCAGCCACAAAATTATTTTTATACTTTATAACTGTAATTTTGCTGCTGTTATAAATTGTAGTGTAAATATCTGATATGAAGGATATCTGATATGCAATCCCTATGAAAGGGTCATTCAACCCCAAAGGAGTCTTGACGCACAGGTTGAGAACAGCTGGCTAAGACACTAGAAGTTTCATGGAGCCACTGGTGATTTGATATGGAGTATTCCATTCTAAGTGGCTTCAGCAGTGAAATGGGCTGCCTAGTGAATAGTTAGGTTCACTCATTTTAAAAACACAAACAAAACTATGAAAAGCTATTATGTATCTGAATATAAATTATGTAACTAAAAATTGAACTTTTTGTGTGTATGTTTAGTTTCTATATATAATACAATATACGTATGTGTTGAAGCTAGTTTTTTGAAAGCTATCACCAGGCAATATGGAAAGGGCTTTACCAGAAATACAACATTGAAAATTTTACACAATAAATGCTTTTTAGTGCTGACATTTTAGAGGATGAAAATAACATTTAGAGAGGTGAAGTTGGTCAAAGTCACACAACAGTTAAGTGGTGGAATTAGTTCTGAAGCAGCAAAAGGGGTGTAGACACATCTACCAGAGGTACTGTAGACACATCTGCCAGAGGTACTGTAGACATATGTTCCAGAGGGACTGTAGACACATCTGTCATATGTACTGTAGACATATCTGCCAGAGGGACTGGAAACGCATTTGACACAGGCACTGTAGACACATCTCCCACATGTACTGTGGGCAATTCTCCCAGATGTTCTGTCGACACATCTCCCACATGTACTGTGGGCAATTCTCCCAGATGTTCTGTCGACACATCTCCCACATGTACTGTAGGCAATTCTCCCAGATGTTCTGTAGACACATCTCCCACATGTACTGTAGGCACATCTCCCACATGTACTGTAGGCAATTCTCCCAGATGTTCTGTAGACATATCTCCCAGATGTACTGTAGACAGATCTCCCATATGATGTTCTGTAGACAGATCTCCCATATGATGTTCTGTAGACAGATCTCCCATATGATGTTCTGTAGACAGATCTCCCATATGATGTTCTGTAGACAGATCTCCCAGATGTTCTGTAGACATATCTCCCAGATGTACTGTAGACAGATCTCCCATATGATGTTCTGTAGACAGATCTCCTATATGATGTTCTGTAGACAGATCTCCCAGATGTCCTGTAGACAGATCTCCCAGATGATGTTCTGTAGACAGATCTCCCATATGATGTTCTGTAGACAGATCTCCCAGATGATGTTCTGTAGACAGATCTCCCAGATGTTCTGTAGACAGATCTCCCAGATGTCCTGTAGACAGATCTCCCAGATGATGTTCTGTAGACAGATCTCCCAGATGATGTCCTATAGACAGATCTCCCAGATGTCCTGTAGACAGATCTCCCAGATGATGTCCTGTAGACAGATCTCCCAGATGATGTTCTGTAGACAGATCTCCCAGATGTCCTGTAGACAGATCTCCCAGATGATGTCCTGTAGACAGATCTCCTAGATGTCCTGTAGACAGATCTCCCAGATGTACTGTAGACAGATCTCCCAGATGTCCTGTAGACAGATCTCCCAGATGTACTGTAGGCATATCTGCCACATGTACTGTAGGCACATCTGCCAGAGGTACTGGTACTATAGACACATCTGCCAGAGGTACTGTAGACACATGTATCCGAGGTACTGTAGACATACCTGCCAAATGTACTGTAGGCATATGTTCCAGAGGTACTGTAGATACACCTGCCAGATGTACTGTAGACAGATCTCCCAGATGTACTGTAGGCATATCTGCCAGATGTACTGTAGGTGTATCTCCCAGATGTACTGTAGACATATCTCCCAGATGTTCTGAGGGCATATCTGCCACGTGTACTGTAGGCATATCTGCCACATGTACTGTAGAAAAATCTCCCAGATGTTCTGTAGGCATATCTGCTACATGTACTGTAGACAGATCTCCCAGATGATGTCCTATAGACAGATCTCCCAGATGTCCTGTAGACAAATCTCCCAGATGATGTCCTGTGGACATATCTCCCAGATGTACTGTAGACAGATCTCCCAGATGTCCTGTAGACAGATCTCCCAGATGTCCTGTAGACAGATATCCCAGATGTCCTGTAGACAGATCTCCCAGATGTACTGTAGACAGATCTCCCAGATGTCCTGTAGACAGATCTCCCAGATGTCCTGCAGACAGATCTCCAAGATGTACTGTAGACAGATCTGCCAGAGGTAATGCAGAGGAACTGTAGACGTATCTGCCAGGGGTACTATAGACATATCTGCCAGAGGTGCTGCAGATGTACTGTAGACATATCTGCCAGAGGTACTGTAGACATATCTGCCAGAGGTGCTGCAGAGGTACTGTAGACATGTCTGCCACATGGAAAGAGAAACAGATGCATCAAAGTTCTAAATAGCTCCTTGGCAGCTTTTCCAAACATTTATGGGCAGACAGGAGATCACACAGCTTGTGCTTTAATTACCTGCCTTTCTTCTTTAACTTTCCTGTAACACACACATTCACACACACGATGCACATTATACAAACACACTGCACATATATGACACATACTACAAACACACACACTACACATGACACACATTCACACTCAGATATTATATATACTCACAAATATGCATACTACACACATATTACACATACATACTATATACACAGTACACATACCACATACATAGTACACATATACACTCACACACTACACAGACTATACACACTCATACTTGCACACACATCACACGTAGATGGGTTATTGGGGACAGAATGATAAAATTACTTGCAATTTAAAAATAAAACACTTTCCCAGAGCTGTTGTATTTTTTTTCTTTCCTCAAAAATTCTGAGCCTCTTGTGAGGCAGTGATGACCAGATGCTTCTAACTCATCCTAATGGACACACAACCATTTGCTCTGTCTTTCCCTGAGAGTTTGCATGGCCCTTGCTTTCCTGAAATGGAAGCGAACACATTTTCTCCTCAGGGTTTAGGGACTAAGCAATGGGCACCCTGGGTTTCACTCCAGTGAGGTTTTCACAGTGGAAAGAATCTTCCAGGACCTCTTTCAGGACACTGCCAAATTACTACATGTAATTTGAAGCCTGAGTGGAGTAATGCCATGAGGTGCTGCTGCCCCTGCACCCTCTTTGTTCCATTCCCCCCACATTCTGTTTCCTTCCAGTGTTGCTCAGCCTGTCTTCAACTCTGTGAGAGCAAGTGGGTACAGCCCCAGGAGGGAGGGGCTTCCCTTCCTTGCTTGCCCTTCCCTATCCCTCCTGTCCCCTTTTACCCCTCCCATCCCCCTCTACTCCCCCCCCCCCGCCCCCGCACCTCCTGTGCCCTTGCTCTGCCTTCCTGGTTTCAGTTCTGGATGATAACTGACAATAGCAAGGAGACATTGTAATTGACCCTCCCATTCCAGATTTCCTTTGATTTTCAGTCTCAGAAGTGTTTGCTCTTTAATCTTGTTTATTTCATGGTGAACAGTTCTGTTGGAATAGCCCGCACTTTTAGCATTACAAAAGTCCGTGCTTATGGAAGAGGACAAGACTTCCAGCTTAGAAACTGCTCCTTTGATGGGATTCAATGATGGAGCCTGCATATTCCAAAACATTCATTCTCCAACAGGCATTTCTGCTTCTAGAAATTTATTCATATTTATAAACAAGCATAAATGCCTTTTATAAAAGTAATTTTCTTTTGGGGTGCATGCCGCTAGTTTTTCTTCCTTTCCTTTTCCTGATAGGGTACATAAAAGAATGTCAATGATATTGATTTACATGTCGCCCCTATTAACACAGCCTAGGATAATTTTCAATACAAATCACTTAGATTCCAGCAGATAAATGCAAATTAGATCTTTTAAATCAGAAGTGAGAGAAAGCATTGAATTATAATTGCAAAGTAATATAATCAGACATCAGTAGCTTCAAACGGCTTTGTTGGTTCTGCTGAAAGGGCTGGGCATTCTATGTGAGCCCTGTTTATACCTCAAGGCCCAGCTGGTCACGGACTGGCCTCTGCCTCAGTCAGGGAAGTACAGGCAATGATTCTATGGTGTGAGTGGCCTTGGTGTTTTACTTCTGTATTGATCTATTTGTGTGTTCTTGCTTATATCATTTCATTTTTGTTTTCAGTTGACATGTGGTCGGTAGGGTGCATCATGGGAGAAATGGTAAAAGGTGCAGTGCTGTTTCCTGGCACTGATCGTATCCTTCCCAGTGGCCACTGGTCTCTGTGCACCCTTCTCAATTTATTTCTTTTGTTTCCAATGCAAGACTGCTCAAGATCTCCATTCACAGCCCTCAGAGAGTTTCCATGAGATCAAATGTCAAGTATTTGCAAGCTAGCTTCATGTTAGAATAACCTCAACTCCCAGAAAGACCTTCCATGAATGGGACAGTGGGAGACCTGAAAGGTTCAGCCTTGCATTGAAATCTCCGCCTTACTTCAGTTCTTCCGAACTCACTTTGTTTTATTATTCTGCTTTTAGAGATTCAAAAATGGAGACATATATATGTAGCGAGATAATAAATGACCAAGTCAGTGTTCATGCTGAAGCTTTACGGTTTTGTATCATAAGAAATATTCATTTAGCGTGGCAATCCAAAGTTCGCCCACAAGTGTGATTTGTTTAACACAGGTCCAGAGAACATGTCTGCATGTCTCGTTTTCACCTTCATCAACCACTTTTCAAACACTCTGGATTATTCACTTCACTTACAGGGAAGGAATTTCTCCAAACCTGTTCTTCTTTTCTGAGATCATTAACCAGCACTATTTAATACCTCCTTGATTAACAGTGACTAGATAGAACACCTGGAGAAGTCATTTAAATCACTCTGAGAAATAAAAGTAATCTCTCTAAAGTAGCAACTGATTAAAGGAGTCCAGAGGTCCCAGGTGGACATGCTGCCGAACACCACCTAGAAACAGCCTGCCCCCTGAGGAAGCGAAATGCCTGCTGTGTTTGGTCACGTTTGATGATGATCTGTCTTCATCATTCTAAGGGGAAAAACTGAAGTGAAGTGTTCATGATTTAAAAGCAGCTTTGAGTCGCTAATTATGGGCTAATGTCTAATTAGTCTGATTTAATAACATCATGTGATTATCTACTGTCTTTAAGTTTTTAAAACCCTGCCATCTCCATGGATAACATAATGTGTGTGTGTATGTGTGTATGTGTGTCTTTTATATACAGTTCCACACACATATGTAGAGTATAGCATTATAACTTTATACATACTTTCCTTAGGTTTAAAAGGAACAATTCAGAAATTTACAAGGTAGCAGAGAGTGATCAAGGAAAGACAGCAGCACCTACCTTTAGCCCCCCCCCACAGGCATGTAGGAGCACCTACACATGCACATGTGTGCACACTCATACACATTCACACACATCTATACTGCCTATGCAGCACACAAAACACCACAAATAAACAAAAAGGTAAATGTTCTACTTCTATTTTTGCTAAAATGTTTTTCCTCTAGTCTTAAACTATGACACCCTGACTTTAAAAATATTTCTGTCCTTATTGCTATTTTGTTTCTATTAATATATTTTATTCAATGCTATCTATAAATTTACATATTAGTGCTAATGTTAATTCTGTTTTGAAGATATGTTGGCTTGATCAAAACAAAAGTACTTCATATTTCTGAAAAGAAACCAAAACTAGGATTTCTTTCATTCCCTATGAATCAGTTACTTTTTTCTTAACATTTGGGAATAAATTTGAATTAGTCTGTATGCTCTTTGCTCTTCCAGAAATTCATTAGAATTGAATCACTGCAGATTAAAGCAATGTTTGCCACCTGAAGATTAAACTAACAGTTTCCATTTCTGATTGTAGCATACTGCAAGATTCCCCAGCAGAGCTACGGAACACAGCCCAGCATTATTACCATCACTTCCTGGGAGAAACTATTTCGGCATCACTGTTTAATCTGAAAGTCAAAGCCCCTAGTCAACAATTCTTAAGACCCCTGTAATGTCACAAGGTCATACTGCACAGACCGTATGTGAGGCTTGGACAGTGAATCTTTTTTCTGGGTATCTCAGAGACACATATGTAAATTTCTTGGGAAACCAATTAACTGTGGTTCATTAATGATATTAAGCCCATTGGTTTAGTTTAAGTTAGTCTTTTAAATGTAAACTGTAACCACTGACTATCATAGAGTTAGCCTTTAAAGTGCAAGATGTACTACTTACCTTAATAAGTATTTGTTATCAAAAGGAACTTATTTAAAGAGAAAAAAATTACACTGAAAACTATTAAAGAGAGGCTTTAGAATGGAGCCAGAGGTGAGGAGTCTGTAAAATTACAACCTGTTCAACACGTTATAAAGCCATGTTGCTTTAAAAGTCAATAAACATGTTTGAAAGTGTTCTCAAAATAAATGATTTCTAAAAGCCCTTACATATCAGCCATGCACATCATTTTGATATAGTTAAATAGCAAAGGGGATTTTAATAAAACTTTCATGTTCTTTATATGACAGAAAAATACAACATATTGTTTTTAGTGGGAAATTTAGAAATTAGTCAAATAGTTCTTAAAGTTGTAAATATTTCACAAGTAGGTTTTTAAAAATATATATTAAATAAATCTCATTCCATCATAATGTTTTTAAGTCTGTATAGATTAATAAGAATTTAGTTTCAGCAATGTGACAGATGACTCAAGAGGTTAAGAGCACTAGCTGCTCTTGCAAGGAACTTTGGTTCCATTCCCAGCACCTACAACTGCCCATAACTTCAATCCCAGGAAAACCAGGGGGATGTTTTTCTTTCATAATTTTTAATTATTTTATTTTTGAGATTATAATATAATTACATCATTTCCCCTTTTTATTTGCTTTCTTCAAGCTCTCCCATATAACCCTCTCTGCTCTTGTTCAAATGCATGACCTTTTTTCATTAATTGTTGTTAAACACACATGTGTGCGCGCGCACGCACACACACACACACACACATACACACACACACACGCACACACACACACACACCTAAATACATACATACAACCTGTAGTTTTCTGTATAATATTATTTACATGTAAGTTTTCAGGGCTTAACATTTGATATTTATTTGATACAATTGGTATGCTGGGCTGGAAGTCGGGGATTGCTTTCCTCTTTAAATTTGAATATAAAAAGCTTTGCCAATGCCTCACTTGGCGTGTACTTTTCAACAGGGTTGAATGTAGCCCAGGCTGGCCTTGAACTCATTGTTCAGTCCAAAATCCACGTGGACATCTGATCCTCCTGTTTCCACTTCCCAAGGGCTCAGCCCACGGGTATGCCCCAAGCTGCCTGGTTTATATGGTGCTGGGGGTTGACCCAGGGCCTGTATAGGCTGGTCAAGCTCTGCCACCTGAGCTATCACCCCAGCTCTCTCTTCCTGACCTCACAGAAATCTGGCTGTCCCCTCTTAACAACCCAGTGTACATAGCGATACCCAGAAATTAGCATGGCCTTCCAGAGATGTGTCCTAGGATGGAGCACAGTGTCCTGCAGCCTGTCGTCCATAGAGTCAACAATGGTGAGTGAAACCATTTGCATTAGTGATGTCACTAGAGTGAAAGGGACTTTGACCTTCTCATCTCTAAAACACAGATGTCAAATCTTTTGTCAACTTTCAAAATGCAATCACATGCAAGTAAGACAGATCAATGTTTGTGAAGCCAAACCACTGCCCCAGGGAGAGGCTACCCTTTCCATCAGAGAACGAAGACTGCCATGGGAAGTTAAGAACAGTCTCCCAAAGAGCCTATGCAGACAAGGAGTCCAGGAGGTTACCCTTCAATAGCTTACAAAGTGTTGCTTCTGCAGCATATCCTAATACATGTTAGAAAACATAATTCTTGCCTACTTTTGATTTGTAAAGATAGATTACAATAATAGACTTATAAGAAAAACCAATTTTCACATGTCCAATAGTAGACCCCGGAGGCTTGTCCTCACTGAGTCACTGAATCAGGTTCAAGACTGCATGCTCTCGCTTATCATACTTCCTCCTGTGTCCACTCTTAAGGAACACACTGTTAATGAATTGTGCCTTAAACATTTCTTCATGTTTTGTGTTATCAGAAACTGAGGAATATTTTTGAGACAAAAAAGAACATTTGCAAATAAAAAAAAAAATAACACAGCTAAAAACTTTGTTCTTCCCACCACCACCACATAGAGCCTTGCACACACCCCTGAGCTGCATTCCCAGCTCTAAACTAAAATCTTCTCAAGGAATAAAACAACTCAAACACAACCAACAGTAGAGAGAACTCTCTTTAGTGTGCGTGCGTGCGTGCGTGTGTGTGTGTGTGTGTGTGTGTGTGTGTGCGTGCGTGTGTGTTTCCACCCTGATCTTACAAATGGCCTCAAGTGTAAAAGTGCTTTTAAGACCTAATTTTATTATGATTACTAAGACAAGCTGGGGTCACTGTGTGGTGTGTGGAAGATGTTTCTGTGCAGCTGAGCTCACTGTGTGGGGGGAGACACCTGTGCTGTCCTCAGCTGACCTCATGGGAAATGCAGCACTCAGTTCTCTTCCTCCTCTGTACAGTCTTTCCTCCACAGGAGCTCAGTAGTCTTGGCTATCATATCCCCATTTTCAAGACAGTAAAATGTGAAAGAGAGAAAGATTGGGACTTCTTCCTTACCCTGACTTCTTTCCAGAGAATTGGCCTGTTAAGTGTGCTATGGTATGGAGTGATCTCTTCAAGAATTGGAACCTGTTATGTTCTGTACCATAAACACAGAAGCACAGTCAAATCTTCTCTCCTCTGGATGTAGTAACTCACTGGAGAGGGTTAGTATATTCTAGATTAACATTTCTCTAAATGCAGTCCCAGGACTGCCTGGATAGCAGTTCTCAGCAGTGTTTCTTCTGTGATAATCACTGCACACCTAAGAACTTATATTCCTACAGTTAAGTGGTATGTGTTGGGGTTGCAGGGAGGCTTTGTAACTTTTCTGCATTACTAATATTTGAGTTTGTGAACATGGTTTCCTATCATGACACTGAATACACAGCACATGTGCTCATTTCACTTCCCTTGGAGACCTTACAATTTACATTCTATCCTACAGAGCTGAACTAAAGCCACAGAGCCACACTCAGCATCATGCCTACATAGTGGCTAGTTGGAGATAAAAGGACATCTTCTGGAGCTATTAAGTATAGATATTGCATGTGGCGATGCTGTCTTTAGGAGCCAAGTAAAGAACTGAGAGAGAAATATTGATGGTCTTGAAGTTGCAGATGCAGTCTGTGACATCTTCACACTGATGACTGAGTAGTGGGCCTAAGAGAGTGAGTCATTAGGCATGCCAATATTGTCTCTAGAAATATCATGTTTAGGAAGAGAATAACCAAAGACAGAAAGAAAACAAAATAAAAGAGTAATTCAAACTGCATGATAGGACAAAACCCCAGAGAGCTCTTTAACAGTTTTCTGAAGGTAGAAATGGCAGAGTATAAATTTCATTCATAATTATAACCCAAATACCCAGAAAACAGAAGGTATTTTCCATCAGTACACTCATCAGGGAATGTGTCTCGGAAAGTTCTCCAACCAGGGACACTAAGTAGCGCTTAGAGTCTGAGTTCTCAGTCTGACAGAAAAGCTTGCAGCCTGTGGCTCCAGCAGCTCATCCTTCCTTCCTTTGAGTACTTTGGTACCATTCTCCTAGGATGGTACCACTCAAGGAAGTCTTTAGTAACGATCACTCTCCTTTGCCAAGTATCTCATCTACTCCCAAGAGCAAAGGATTTGAATTGCCACTCTATTTAATCTGCAGTGAACTTAGAATTAGATGAGGAAATTTGCTGTCATAATTTTAATTAAGTGTCTTTTTCCTGTTAATATCGAAGGTCTTAGATAATTTATCTCAGGGTGACATTTTCTGAAATCATAGATCTGAATGTAAAAGTCCATATGTTTACTACTCTTTTCATAACTGCACAGAACTAGTCTATAGTATTCCCTTCATTGTCCTATACAGCATGAAAATGCTCTAATGCTGTATTTTCATAAAAATAATATTAGCAATTAATTTCCAAAGAATGCATCGTATGATGTCAGCATATAACTAATACCAGTAATTTCTTATATATTTAAAAGTACAAATTGTGGTGGTAATCTGACCATTTTCTTTAAAATTTCACCTTATCTTCATTCAAAATGTGTATGATAATTTTAGTGGAAAAGTGTTGATGTGAAAGACTAAGACAAGCACATTGGAGATGCTCTCTGAGACACATACACCTGGAAAATCACACCATGAACTTTAGACCAAAGCAAGTCAGTTCCTTCTATCACATTAGCTCCAGATAGCCTGTTTTCTTCATGAAAACTGACTTGAACATGAGGAAAACAAGTCCTTCTTATCTAGACAGCCAGACATTTGTAGGAAGAAAGGACTTGAAAGGAGTATGCTAAAAGAAAGGCACTCTTTCTTAAAGAGGGTTGTACCCAGTATTTGCTGCAATATTTAACTATTTCACTGACATAGTTTTAATAGGTCCAGTGTCTCTGTGTCCTGAATGATGCTTCATCTAAAAGCACTCTCAGGTAGGAAAGATCACCCAAGTACTGTTAGAGACTCAAATTATTTTTTGAATACCAGGACATGTGACTCTCCTAACATTTTTACCAAAAATACCATAGAGTTGCTTTAGGGCTGCTTCTTTGGATGCATTTAGTTATGAGCAGGGTGTGGCCACCCCATCTTAGAATCCCAGCACTTACCGGGAGGAGGCAGGAAGAAAGTTGGGGCTTGAGAGCCACACTACAAGTCTGAAGCTGAACTGAGCTGCAAAAACAAAAAACAAACAAAAATAAGAACAACTTCAACAACAACAACAGAAAAAACAAAACCAAAGAGACACTTGATTCTGTGTTGAAGGTTTTTATTGACTACTTTCATGACTCTAGTTGAATGAAACTAGAATTAAATAATAGGTTGATGATATTTTGCCAAACTTGTTAAACTTGTTTCTTGTAGAAAATCTAGAAACTTCTTTGCCTCTTTTAAGCATAGTATTAACTCTTACCCTTTAGAATTCAAAGCAAGTTTGAGTAATGAGTCAATGATAGCTTGATGGGGTATGTTAACCCAATTGCATTAGAGAGAAGGTCTTTTTTATGTTTACAATAACAACTGAGCTTTAAACACCATGAACATTTTTCTAAGTATTGATATCTATCTATCTATCTATCTATCTATCTATCTATCTATCTATCTATCTATCCTATCTACTCATATATTATCTATAGTCATAAACTTGAATTTTTGCTTAAGAGTGATTAACCAATCTAATATAGTGAATTTCTTTATTTCTAATAATTCTGATTCCCTTCTGTAATCTCAGGCCCACAATGACATCAGTGAAGTTTCACTGACTCTTGGTTTGTTCTTGCCATTGTCATATTAGGGAATGCTTATCCACTTTTCCCACCTGCATTTCATTTCCAGACAGTCCATGGCAATTTATATTTTTTATTATAATAACTAAGTTTTACTCATCCAGGTTGCAAGGGAGGTAGAAATTTGCAATGAACTTGCTTTTATCTTTGTTTGATTGCCTGTCTACCATTTGCAGTTTATATTTATGCTAAATAATTTTCTTGTCTTTTACTGGGACAGTCAGCCTTTTTGATCCAACTCTTGAATAGCTAAGAGGAAAGGCTTTGCAAACTTTAATTAGTATTATGTTAAAGTTTTTGAAGTGCCTTGTGTTACTTTAGTAGGATGGAATTGACAGTGAAGGATGGAGTTGTAGAAGAATAAGAAGGGCAGGAGTTGGAATGAATGCAAATCTGCAAGACTCAATCCTGTTTGAAATCAGCTACCTATAAACAGTGACTATGATAATAATGATAGACAGTGACTGTGATTGACTACAGTAGACAGTGACTGTGATAGATAAGTGACTGCAGTAGACAGTGATGTGATAGAGTGACTGCAGTAGACAGTGATGTGATAGATGAGTGACTGCAGTAGACAGTGACTGTGATAGACTGCAGTAGACAGTGATGTGATAGAGTGACTTCAGTAGACAGTGATGTGATAGAGTGACTGCAGTAGACAGTGATGTGATAGAGTGACTGCAGTAGACAGTGACTGTGATAGAGTGACTGCAGTAGACAGTGACTGTGATAGAGTGACTGCAATAGACAGTGATGTGATAGAGTGACTGCAGTAGACAGTGATGTGATAGATGAGTGACTGCAGTAGACAGTGATGTGATAGAGTGACTGCAGTAGACAGTGATGTGATAGAGTGACTGCAGTAGACAGTGATGTGATAGAGTGACTGCAGTAGACAGTGATGTGATAGAGTGACTGCAGTAGACAGTGACTGTGATAGTGACTACAGTAGACAGTGACTGTGATAGAGTGACTGCAGTAGACAGTGATGTGATAGATGAGTGACTGCAGTAGACAGTGATATGATTGACTGCAGTAGACAGTGATGTGATAGATGAGTGACTGCAGTAGACAGTGATGTGATAGAGTGACTGCAGTAGACAGTGATGTGATAGAGTGACTGCAGTAGACAGTGATATGATAGACTACAGTAGACAGTGACTATGATTGCCTGACTGCAATAGACAGTGACTGTTATTGACGAGTGACTGCAGTAGACAGTGGCTATGGGTGACACACAAGTGCTGCATATTTCAAACAACCTTCCAGAAAAAATATAAATGTCACAAATGCATAGTAAACTTTGAAAAGACAGAAATTTGAGCAGATTACAATTATATATATGCATCAAAACTTTGCAATGTATTCCACCTATATACATAGCCAAACCAAATTAGTGTGATGACCCCAAATGTGATGATTATACATAGAAAAACATTAAATGTCAATGGAACTTTCACATTTTCAGAAAAGGAACAAAAAAATCTTAAAGACAATTTAAGGAAAATATAAATAAATATTATTTAAAGTATTTATGTGCTTGCTATTCTAAAAATAAAAATGATTGATGTAATTTTAAGATAGAATCCTACGATGAAGTGAGATAATTTTAATTCTAAATCACATGATTATCAAAATTTTATTTCATTAAGATTTCTTTCTTGCATTATTTGAATCTTTTAATGCTTACAATCAAGAGAGAACTTCCTGTCATTTGTCCTTGCATATTTTAAATATACATATTAAATATACATACATATTGTATGTCCTTAAAACATATGATTATGTAAGTGTTACTATGTCCTCTTATATTTGAATAATATTTTTATTTTTGTAAAGCAATGACCACTTCATAATCCTGTTGTTGTTAAATAATAGTAGTTATTTAAAAGCACACAAGCTCAAAATTTGACTTATAATTCCAAAAGAGTTCAGAGGCAGGCTGTCAACTTTGATTTCACCCTTTTGTCCTCTGTTGCTTCGTAAAATTCCAGTCACACTGATGGGACTCAGCCCCCAGTGACAGGTGACAGAAAGGTGAGAGCCCCTGGTCTGCACCTCTTTTTCCCTTAACTGTTTCCTCCCCAGATATTGACCAGTGGAACAAAGTCATCGAGCAGCTAGGAACTCCATGTCCAGAATTTATGAAGAAATTGCAGCCTACAGTCAGAAACTATGTTGAGAACCGGCCCAAGTATGCTGGACTCACCTTCCCCAAGCTGTTTCCAGACTCCCTTTTCCCAGCGGACTCTGAGCACAATAAACTCAAAGGTGAGCACTGGGCACAGCCTGACAGGCTCTGTGTTGTCGGCCAATGTGGTGTGCGCAATGAAAAGGTACCTGTGAGGTCTTCCCTGGACTGGCACTGAGGCAAGAAGAGGCGTTCCTGACAATAGCCCTTCTTGGTTAACTGTTTTATCAGGGTTATTTAGAATCTTGAAACTACTGTTTGAAATGTAAATTTAAAAGTTCAGTGTACTGTACTTTGAAAACATATCTTCAATCCTGTTTTAGTTCATAGAAAATATTTTTAACACAGATTTTCAATTATTAAGTTTTATAGACATAGGTACTTTAGTTCATTATATTTTATGGAGTGTCTTACCACCATTTCTCAATTATATGGTACTAAATTAGGTGTTACCTACACATTTTTTTTTCTGTTCAACTCTGGTCCCTTCTGCCTAGATCCAGACTCAGTTTAATTGACTTAATACTTTGTTAAGAATTTTTAACAGCATCTGGTTAATACCTGTTAAACATAATAAAAAGTTGTATTAAAATATTTATCATCAAAAAAGCAAGGTAGGTTCATGCTTTTGGGGGCATACCCCAAGTGTGCAGCACAGTCAATTATTTATAAGCTTAATTTAAATAACTAAGATAAACATCAAT
This sequence comes from Peromyscus leucopus, assembly GCF_004664715.2. NCBI lineage: Eukaryota > Metazoa > Chordata > Mammalia > Rodentia > Cricetidae > Peromyscus > Peromyscus leucopus. The sequence continues at coordinate 87,375,051 of NC_051071.1, read as the reverse complement.
GAGGCAGAGAAATTAAAATGCAGTGCTTTGTTGTTTGGGATCTAGTCATCACCTCCAAATTTATTCATAAGAGATTTAAGACAGTCCACATCATAGTGCTACATAGTCTCTGAGTGACATTCCCAAAGCTGTGAACACTTCGTAGACAGAGAGTGAAATGCCTAAAAGATATCTTAGCCTGAATGCCTTAGTGACAGCCTGTGAGAGTGGGTGACGTTGCCTAACTTTTGTTTATGTTATTGCTAAATTCTTAGCCCAGTTACTTTAATATGAACATTTAATAACCATTAATGTTGTCCATATTTAAAAAAACACTTGAATGAAAAAAATCTTCTTTTAAACATTTTACATGTAAATATTTTATTGTACTACCAATGAACTCATGAATCTTTTACAGTATGTATCTGGTGTTTTTAAAAGGAGAACAAAAACACTGAAGCTCTAAATTTGTGAATATAGAAAAAGGCCTCTGATTCCTACATTATCCTCTACATTAGCATATGTAGTTCCAATTTTTTGATGTCAGTTACTCTTAGGCACTCTTATTACTTAGAAATATTTAAAATTGCTAAGCCAATTGAGGTTTTTACTCTCCTGAATTGGAAGTTTTACTATATATTTGGAACACACTGAGTAATTTTACTATTAAAACTTTGAGACCATTTGAGTAATCTTAGTGGTTCAAGATATTATTAAGGTAGTATTAAGATGTTGCTTAGTCTTATTAAGAAACCAGTTCATGTAAAAATTCCACATGCTTTAGACACTAAAAATCAACGTGGCTTCAGGGTTGGGTCTTCAGCTCAGGTGATGAAGGGCTTGTCTGCAAGCACAATGGACCTGAGTTTGATTCCCAGAACCCATGGAATAAAACATGAGGCCTGTGCACGTGCTTGTCACCCCAGTGAAAATGGCGATGGGGAGGTAGAGGCGGTTGAGAGTTCCTAACAGAGAGTTCCAGGCTTATCTTAAAAGAAAGAACTACAAGAGGTTTGTAGTGCTTAAAGAGCAGCACCCAAGGTTGTGCCTTGACTTGCACACATGTGCACCATCACACACGGAGGAGACTGCACACACAGGGGCATGGCGGAACACAGAAATCAGTGTGCCTCCAATAAACAGTGCTGTTGAACAAATATGCTGACTGATGGTCACCATGTTTCTCACCCTGCCCCAGCCATGCAATTCGCCACGCCACCTTGTACATAACATGGAGATGTCCATCACCGTCGGCCATGGCGTGGGACTTCCTTTAGCCACTGCCCACCTGATTCCACCAAATCGTGATTCCACCCATTGAAATGCCTGATGAACACAGACTGCCACAACAAAATTCAGTGGTTAAGTGAGGTCACTTTTATCACAGTCACTCTTCAGGATGTTTTTAATGGATCTAAGAAATCGGTACAACCTCGGTGCTCAAGTCAGTTTGAACTCTGCTGACTCTGCTGATCCCATTTGGTGTCAGAGAACAGGAAAGCACCATGACTCACTCCCTGCATCCACCCCATAGCTGAACTGTGCATTTCTGCAGATGCAGTATTCACTTTGCACTTCCCATTTCCCACTTTGCATTGCCCCTTATCCCAGCCCCCTCTCATCCTTAGAGATTACCCATGGAAGTTTCTTTACTTATTCAAACTTCATAGCCAATAAATTCTATTTATAATTCTGAGTGAATAATTATATTCGATTATTCACACCATATAACCCTCAAAGAGCTCTCAAAATGACACCTTAGGCTTTGAGACAAAAAAAAAAGTTAGGATCTGCATTTCCTTTATAGCCACAAGGAGTTTCCAGGTGACTAGAAGGATGCTGCTTTGCTTTTTTAGTTCCCCAGATGATAAACACCCTTGCCAAAATGAAAATCTTATTGTTCTTATTTGTAATTTCAGCCAGCCAAGCCAGGGATTTATTGTCAAAGATGTTAGTGATCGACCCGGCTAAGAGGATATCGGTGGATGACGCCTTACAGCATCCCTACATCAACGTTTGGTATGACCCAGCTGAAGTGGAGGCGGTAAGGACTCAGCATGAGCCACCCACAGCGAGTGGAGAAAACAGAGTAAAGCTCAAACCAAATGAGCACACACAGGCCTTCTCTAACTCCCACCTCAAAGACCATTACCTGATCCCCTGACGGTTATTTTCTTCAACATGTATTTTAAGTTCATTTCTTTCTGAGTCTTCCTGTGAACCTGAATGAGTTCAAATATCTTTTTTTTTTTTTTTAATTCACACTTAGGTCTTCTGCAGTGTGTTTAACTGTCAGTTTCTCTGGATGCAAACAGGAAGAACACACATTGGTGGGGAGGCTACCTGGCTTCTGTTTTCTTTATGGTACATCAACATTGATATCCTGCGGTGTTTAAGAACAGTTCAGTCAGGAAGCTTTTCCTAGGACACTAGTGACTTTGCAACTACGTGAACAAGACGTGAAAAAGTAGATATTTCAAACAGTCCTTTGTTGTTTTTGGTTGACTATAAATAACACACTATGCTATGTTCCTGGTCTTAGACAAATAAGGTTTATAAATCTTAGAAACTCAACTCTTTAAAAAAAATATTTTCAACCACTTACTACCTTCTCTGTGGATTCATTCTTACATCTTTACCTCTGTCCCTCTGTGGGGAGTTGCTGCCTGTGTGGGATCTATTGATGTCCTGTTAGGAATTTTCTTTCTGTACAATTTGTAACTGTGTCTGTCACCAACATTGCCTTTTCCTGAAAATGACAGCATATCCTTAAAGTATTTGAACACTGATGCTAACTTACATCATCAATGCAACACATCTACCTTTGCAGTTGAATTTGCTCTGAATCATCTAGCCATCTCTGTGTCTTAAGGCATTCTTGCTGAAAGACAGACGTGCTTTGCTTAAGTCTCCTCTGTGCTCTGTGAGTGTTTGCTGGAGCCACTGGTGCTAGTTCAACACTACCCTGTCAGCAGAATTTCTTGTCCTGCAAGCCCACACCCAAATAACCACACAGAGATTTATTATCAATTATAAATGAATGGCCATAGCTTAAGCTTGTCACTAACTAGTTCTTATAACTTAAAGTAACCCATGTTTCTTGTCTACCTTCTGCTGCCTGGCTTGGTACCTTTTCTCAGTTCAGCAGGTTAATCTCCTGCTTCCTCTCCATATCCTCCAGACTCTTCTTTGTGCTCTCTTTTTGTCTGCCAGTCCCATCTAACCTCTAGCTGTCCAGCTATTGGCCAGTCAGCTTCTTTATTAAACCAATCACAGCAACGTATTTTCACACAATGTAAAGGAATATTCCACACCACTGGCTCCTTATTTCTTTCTGTGTGTGAGAAGCAAGTATTTAGTGTTCAAAAGTTTCTAGGAAACTATAGCCCTGACTCTCCCAGCAGCATAAAGGGAGATTTATCATCTTGTGTGATGTTTTCTTAGATTTTGTTCTCCTGAGCAGCTTTACCATGATGTTGGTGTCTCAGTTTGTTTCAGATTCATTTTAGTAACTTGGTTTGATTCTTACAAAATACAATCCTTCCAACGAAATATCTTTGAGTTTCTAATGTTCTTAAAACTAGTCTATATCCTTAAGACTCAAATATAGACTCTCTCCCAGTCTTTTATACTTCATAGAAACTTTTAAAGATATTAATATGGTGGAAGGAAGTAAAGAAAAAAGAAATGAATACATAAATAAATATATTTAAAATTAGATAATATGGATTTTTTTCTGATGAAATATAAGAAAATGCTTCAGGTGTCTGTGTAAAATTATTAGCTAAAAATAAATTATTTGACATTGCTAATCACTTATTTTGAAAGTTCTAAACCTGTGGCATGTTTATTTTTCCTTACAACTGATTTCATGTGCTTAATCTGTTTTTAATGGAACGTGGCCTCTAGTTTAATTAGAGTCATAAAGTCTGCATTTGTAATTCACTTGTAATTATGTTGCCTATAAAAAAGACAGTTACTTAGACTCTACAGCAGAACATTAGAATAATATCGATGAATTTTTAAGTTTATTTCAACATTTCATCATTTGTCGGATTAAAAAAATATATACCTAGTTCTTTTCTCAATATAGTCATCATAGGGCATAGATAGTAACGAGACGAGACATACAGATTTTAAGGATTCAGTATAGCCTGAGGATTCAGTAAAGGAACCAGCTGAGACCGAGAAGAGCAAGCAAGTGTTTGACATCCAAACCGAGGTCACTGGCTGCAGAACTGTAAAAATGTCTTCCATCTACAAATGTTGCAGTGAATGCTGACCCCAGGGCAAGAGTAGTTTATTACTCTCCAAAGTGTATTGCAGAGGTCACAACCAGTAAGAAACAAATCCTAAGAGTCCTGGAAGAACACCAGCCATGCTGCCGGCATCGCACATAAGACCATCATTACAGTAAGATAGGAGCATGCATTTAAAATAAAGTGACAGTTCTTTACAGATGTGTATCAACAAATGACATGTCTTATGCTAGGGACAGAAGGCTGTTTGCAAGATAAATGCAGATGTCTCTTTATAACCCAAATGAACAGAAATATCAAATAGAATTTCGATGGAGAGGATTTGTGAAGGAGTGCTAAACTCATGTGGCTTCCAGGTGGCACACATGGCTTTAGGGAAAGAAAGATATTCAAAGGTGAGCAGTAGGAAAATATGATTCACTTTGGGGACATGCAGGCAAGGCAAATTCAACACAAGATCAAAGACAGTAGCAGGGGAAAGGAGTCATCACTGGGAAGCAGAGAAAGGAAGACAGCAAAACCTGCACGAAAGGAATGAGGAATTGTTGGAGGACACAACGGTTCTGAAAAAACAGAAAGGAACAGAACAACATTAAATGCACTAGTCCGCTAGTCAAGATACATGCTATCTCACATTTCCAATCATTTCCCAATGCAAAGATCAAAAAGGAAAACAATAATAGTATTTTGTCACCGAGTAAATATTAAACATATTCACATGAGGTTGTCAGTTATACGTTTTTCATGCCCAGCTCAATCACACACCCATCTAGAACAGCAGCATGGTTTGAAGTGACAGCTGTGTGGGTCACTACTTCTCAGTGTTCAGAGCAACAGACAAAAGCTCACGTCCAACACAGAGTAGAAAGACCACAGTTACATCAGTGTGTGGCTGGTGTTTGGTGTCTTTTGAAGATGTTTTTGAAGGTGTTTTTCGAGACAGGGTTTCTCTGTGTAGCTTTGTGCCTTTCCTGGAACTCACTCTGTAGCCCAGGCTGGCCTCGAACTCACAGAGTTATTTTTGTGTTATGTGTATGAGCATTGTGCCTGCATGTTTGTCTGTGGCTCGTGTGTGTGCAGTGCCCCTGGAAGCCAGAAGGGGGCACTGGACCACCTGGAACTGGAGATGGTTTTGAGCCATCATAAGGGTGCTAGGTACTGTACCCTGGTGCTCTGCAAGAGCAACTAGTGTTGTTACCCTCTGAGTCATTTCTCCAGCCTTGGTTTTGTTTGTTTGTGGTTTTTGTTTTGTTTTGTTGTTTTTGACGGTGTTCTAAATCTCTTCTGTATCCATTAAGAGACAAAGACACACAAATTACATATTGATGCACAAAGTGCATGTTTTTCCACTGCCCTCGTGATCTGGGAAATACTTCGGACTGAAATTCCTGCATTGCCCTTTGCTAGTGGCCTCAGTTTTCCCTTGTCCTTGGCTCAGTCTTCTTTGTTAGTGAAGTTTCCTGCGGTGTTTGCCTCTGTGAGAGGGCTCTGAGAACCTTAAAGTGCTCCTACAGAAAAGATCTCTCTTGCTGCACTGGTTGCCATCACTATTTCTGTGATAACATTTGTATACAATACTTTGCTGTCATTTGGTATTAGGAGCAGACATCAAGTATAAAAGACCTGCTGGGCAAGAAATTGCAGAAGTACTCTACAGTTTGGAGATGATTATAAAAAAAAAATGGTGGAGTTTTCAGACACACTTAACGTGTTGGTCCTTTTGTTGTTTCTGTTGATATATGCCCACACTTACATTGCCTAGTGTAAGAGCCAAGATCTATTGTTTTAAACTAACAGAAAGCAAATTACATAGTCTATGTATGTCCATCGTAACTCTAAGAAAAAATTCAGGGCTGTTGCAGACTCTTTGGACAATGTCACATGCCCTTGTGTCTTGTTGGAGGGACATCATCTGATTCTCGAGCTTATCTACCCTGTTGGGCAGAGTGGAAGCTTTTATGTTGCATCCCTGTGCATAGAACCTTTGAGCACCTGGATCATCTCTGAGCTGGGGAAAAGCTGGTGAACTAGTCTCAGAACACTCAAGAAGCTGATCCAGGTGCTTTTTAAAGGTGGGGGAGTAAAGATAAACATCAGGAGTAGAAAAAATATGTTCTGTCACTGTTGACATCAGAACTCAAGGTCACTGTCATAGTGAGGCCAGTTAACCTGTATGGGATCAGAAGATATTTCTTGATTCCTGATTCTCAAGTGTTGTAAACAAAGGATCCTGACCTGATGCTAGAAGCACTGGGGTTGGCTTGTGTTGGTCAGGCTTTAAGCCAGCAGTGATGAGTCACTGTGCTGAGGGCGCTGCTGTCTCCAAAAGCCCCTGGGACAGTCATGATGGCCACAGTGTTACACTGGGAATCTGGGCATAAGGATAGGTTGAGCCAGATAGGTATCTTGGAATTGTGTTCTCCAAAGAGTGGTGCAGGCTAGACAGGAACTTATGTGTGGCAGCGTCTTGGGACTTCCAAAGATAAGGTGAAAAGGCATAAGGAGATGGAGGTATAGCTACAATGTAGATTAATGTGGAAACTAGGCTTTTTCATGGCATCCTTGAGAAGACTCAGGAGGGAAGGAAGGCTGTTGGGGGAATATAGTCAAAGCTGAATGTCTTCATTGGGGTTTTTATTGCTGTAAAGAGACGCCACGACCACAACAGTTCTTATAAAGAAATCACTTAGTTGGGGTGGCTCACTTAGAGATTCAGAGGTTCAGTCCGCTATCGTTATGATGGGGAGCATGGCAGTCTGCAGGCAGACACGGTGCTGGGGTAGCTGAGAGCCCTATATCTTGCAGGCAACAGGAAATTAACCGACTGTTACACTGAGGGGAGCTTGAGAAAAAGACACCTCAAAGACCACCCCCACAGCGGCCCACTTTTTCCAACAAGAACATACTTCCTAATAGTGCCACTCCCTTTTGGGGGCATTTTCTTTCAAACTACCACATTCTACTCTATGGCCCCCAAAGGCTTACAGTCATATCATAATACAAAAAATTCATTCATTCCAACTTTAAAAGTCCCCATAGTCTATAACAGTCTTAATCTTGTTTCAGATTCCAAAGTCTTCTTCTTGGATGCACGGTAATCTCTTAACTGTAATCCCCTTGTGAAAATCAAAATCAAAAAGCAGATCACACACTTCCAACATATAATGTCACAGGATATACATTATCATTCCAAGATGCAGGGAAGGGGTCATAGCAAGGAAATACTGGACCAAAGCAAGACCAAAAGCCAACTAGGAAAACTCTAAACTCTGCATCTCCATGTCTGATATCAAAATGCTCTTCAGATCTCGAACTCTGTTCAGCTTTGTTGACTGCAACACACTTCTTTCTCTTGGACTGGTTCTATTCCCTGCTAGCAGCTCTCCTTGGCAGGTATTCCATGACTCTGACATCTCTAACTTCTTGGGCCTTCCAGGGCAACTCAGGCTTCAAGTTCACAGCTTCGCACAATGGCCTCTCTGGGCCTCTATTCAGGGATACCTCTGACACATGCTTGGTCTCAGCAACTTTATTCCATAACTCCCTTTTTCTGTCTTTAACTCTGTCTGCTGCTTGCTGGGGCTTGGGACATGGCCCCTCTCATTCAATTACATCTTCACCAGCGTTATGCCTTTTACTACCTAAACTTGACTGTCCTGAAACTTGCTCTGTAGACCAGGCTGGCCTCAAACTCAAGAGATCTGCCAGCCTCTGCCTTCCCAAGGCTGGGACTAAGGGCATGCCCCACCACCTGGCTCTAAGGTTTTCTTTAGATTCTTTTTCACAAGTTGGAAACTTAGCTGGGTGGGATCTTGCCCTGAGGTCATCACTCCCTTTATTCCATTTCTTAATCCACTTTTTCTCCTGAACACAGAATTCAGCTGTGTTTCACTTCCTGGTGCTCTTTTCCTCCTCAAAACTTTCACTTTGTAATTCCCTGCTCAGTTTGCTTCTTTCCTTTATCAATCTTCATTAGAGCTACCACACGACAGAGTCTGCACTAGGCTGTTTTGAGATTTCCTCTGCCAATGGAATTAATCCAAAACTCTTCACTTTAGCCTCAGTCAGACTCTGCAGACAAGGGCAAAGGATGGCCACTTTCTCCACCAAAATATCACAAGAATGATCTCTAGGCACCATACTTAAATGCTTCTCCTCTGAAACCTCTTGAGTGAGCCCCCTGTCATTCAAATAACTCAGCACCACTGTCTTCCACGCTCCTACTAGTACAGCTCATTACTTAAAGGATTCCACTGCTGTCCAAACCCAGAGTACCAAAGCCCAAATTTCTCCAAACGAACACATGGTCAGGCCTATCACAACAATACACCAGTCCCCGGCACCAACTTCTGTCTTTGTTAGGGTTTCTATTGCTGTGAAGAGACATCATGACCATGGCAACGCTTATAAAGAAAACATTTAATTGGGTGGCTGGCTTATAGTTTCAGAGGTTTCGTCCATTATCATCATGATGGGAAGCATGGCAGAGTGCAGGCAGATGTGGTGCTGGAGTAGCTGAGCGTCCTACACCTTGCAGGCAAAGGGAAGTCGACTGACTGTCACACTGAGGGAAGCTTGAGCAAGAGACCTCAAAGTCTGCCCCAACAGTGACACACTTTTTTCAACAAGGCCACACCATCTAATAGTGCCACTCCCTTCCTGGCGGGGGTGGGGTGGGTGTGGGTGGGGGCGGGGGCATTTTCCTTAAAACCACCACACCGAGCTTGCTTATTCTTTTCCAAAACTAAAGGCTAATTTGGAAACTGAAGTCGGCATGGGTGAAAAAGGTAATCTACCTGTGCTACCCACACTGGGTCAGACAACCTGTGGGCATGTCTATGGTGTATTGTCTTCCTTGTTGATCAATATAGGAGGGCCCAGCCCACTGTGGGTAGCACCATTCCTTGGGTAGTAGTCCCACATTACAAGAAAGCCAGCTAAGCACGAACCTGGGGAATAAACCAGCAAGCAGCATCCTTGAAGTTCATGTTTCGGTTATTGCCCTGACTTCTTTTAGTGATAGACTGTAACCTGCAAGCTGAAATAAACCCTTCCCTCCCCTAAGTGATTTTTGGTCACAATGCTTGTCATAGCAACAAAATGAAACAAGAATGGAGACTAAGGGATCACTTAAAGAGTAATTCTGTGCTATAGGTAAGCAAATGCCAACATTTAGGAACAGCTATAAAGATATAAGACAAAGCATGATACAATAAATGGACTAGAGCTAGACATGGGATTAGAATGGATAAAAGAATTAAGCAGAGGATCAGGAACAGAGTAGGAGAACAAGGAAAGAGATACCATGATAAATGAAGATACCATGGGAATAGGAAGAAGCAGAGTACTAGAGAGGTCCCCAGAAATCCACAAAGATAACTCAACTGTAGACTATTGGCTATGGTCGAGAGAGTGCCTGAGCTGACCTGCTCTGGTGATCAGATGACCGAACACCCTGGCTGTCATATAGAACTCTCATCCAGTGACTGATGGAAGCAGATGCAGAGATCCACGGCTGAGCTCCAGGCAGAGCTCCAGGAGTCCAATCAACAAGAGAGAAGAGGGATTATATGAGTGAGAGATATTGAGACCATGATTGGAAAAAGCACAGGGACAAATAGCCAAACTAGTGGAAACACAGGAACTGTGAACCAATAGCTGAGGAGCCTCCAACTGGATCAGGCCCTCTGGATAAGTAAGACAGTTGATTAGCTTGGACTATTTAGGAGGCCCCTAGGCAGTGAGACTGGGACTTGTCCTTGGTACATGAGCCGGTTTTTTGGAACCTAGTGCCTATGCTGAGATACTTTGCTCCGTCTTGGTGCAGGGAGGAGGGGCTTGGACCTGCCTCAACTGAATGTACCAGGCTCTGCTGACTCCCCAGGGGAGACCTTGCCTTGGAGGAAGTGGGAATGGAGGATGGGTTAGGGGGGAAGGCTGGGGGTGGGAGGAAGGAGGACAGGGAAATCCATGGTTGATATGTAAAATGAATAAAAAAATCTCTTAATTAAAAAAAAAGAATTAAGCAGAGTCTTTGGCCAAAAGGCTTAGTTCACCAGAGTTTGTCAGAAATGGATGCAGCTATACCAATTAAATAATGTAGAGGAGGTCATGAAGACCAGCCGGGCATTCAGGAGTGGCACACCCTGCTGGAGAGGCATTTAACTCTGAAGAACACTAAACAGCAGTCAAGCAAGGATGGTGTCAGAGTATAACCCACAAGCAGGTGCCCTTGGAGCAGCCAGGAGATCAGCAAAGATATGAATATATCCCTAACCCAAGATCAAAGAGATGGTTTACTAGAGATCGGGGGTACTGGCTGTCCAACAGGAGCCAGAGTCAATCACACACGGGTACTGGCTGTCCAACAGGAGCCAGAGTCAATCACACACGGGTACTGGCTGTCCAGAGTCAACGACATAGAGGAGCATCCACTTGCTTCTGGAGAGAAGAGTCAGGAGAAATGCCCTGAGTTATCCTCACTATCTCCTGACTGAGGCAGTTCTCCATGACTGACAGATGAGCCTCAGATGTGCAGCTGGGAGAGGTTAGCCTCTGAGCCACAGAGCAGATCCAGGCAGGTAAGGGCAGCACCTGTGGGTCACCATGCCCACAGCCTGCGCATACCTGGTAACTTCTTGATTCACAACTCAGAAATCCCTGAGTAGAAGAGAAGTGACCACACAGCTAGACACGTCTTTTGAAGGAGAAGATGGCCGAAGGTCAGAAACACGAGCAAGGACCTTTGCCAGAAAGGTGGGGTAAGGGATTTTCTAACAAGCATTCGATTTCCTCAAGTATCTCGTGGTTTCCTGTCAAGGACGTTGACTTGGTAGCCATGGTATCAAGAGTGATATCAAGAGTGTCGACGCGGTGGCAGAAGAACATGTTCCTTTGGGAGTCCTACTGAATGGCTGCTGTGCCTTCTCCTTGTGCATTGACGTCTCCCACTTGCTGGACAGGGCTCCTGGGGAGCCATGTTGGATACGGGTGCATGGGGAGTGAAGGACTCTGCTGTTTTCTTTTAGGCTGCGCATCCCTTCTGCAGCTTGGCTGCCCAGGAGATGAAAAGATATGGTCCTTCCTTCATCTTACTCCCCTCTTGGTGTTACTTCCCCCTTGTCTTGCCTTCGCTTCTTGACCTCTTCTCTTTCCATTAACTTCTGCACAGCAATTCACACAGGCCTTGGGGATTCTTCAGCAGCTTAAGTCTTTGTACCTTGGTTCTGCAAAGATGAACTGAGTTCAAAAGTCGTGTCTCTTTGTATCATAAACAATGGTGATTCGGTAGTGACTTTAAAAATGAAGAACCAAGCCAGGCCTGATGACATATGGCTGTAATTCCAGCACTTGAGAGGCTGAGGCAGGGGGATTGCACAGAACTGGAGGCCAGCCTAGGTTACATAGCAAGTACCCAGCCCAGCAGGGCTACTTAATAAGTCCTGACTCACAAAACAAAATACACTAAAGAACAGGACTGTTCTGGGTAGGTTTCTGCTCAGTAATATCTAATAGAAATTTTTATTGCATTGAAATATTCCATAACATATTATCTGCTGAAGACAGCCTTACAGATGCAGGTTATCTATATTGCTTATTACTTCTTTAGTGCATGATTCCTGAATGAGAGAAGGACCTGTAATCACTGCCCCTCACGAATGTCAGTCATCTATACAGTGAAAATCCTCTAACCCTCAACCAGATATGTACCAGTCCTTGCATTATGACAAGCCCACTGTACTCATCTCTCTCTAGCTGTGACTCTTAAAACAGAAGTTTGACTCTGGATATAAAACAGCAAACTGACCAGATTTTAGCAGCTGATGTGTATATATAATTGCTACATAGTCAAGCAATCCTAAAGCTGTGCTTCCAAGGATTAGATGTATAGCTTTAAGACTCACCTATAGTTACTACGCGCTTCAAACAAAGTTCACACAGTTGAGGATGTGGTTGGAAACTATTCTCATAATTATTGCTTACATTTAATCCCTTGGATATACTTCACAGTGAAAGCTAACATGATTTTATTATGAACATCATGTTTTTTGCAGTATTAAAACTACTTGATGAATGATTTAATTTATGTATGATTTCTACATTTACTGATGATGGCTTACTCACTATAACAACATTGTAGATAAAACTCTTTAAAATATATACAATAATAAAGATCTTCAGTATATCCTGCTGTGCTCAATATACATAAACTTGGGACTGGCCAGGAAAATCTGAGCCATAAGAGTCAACATATTTAATATTCAGACAACTCATCAGGAGTTGTTTGCTTCTTGGAGATATGCCCTGAATGAAATATACATAAGCTTTCACCAAGTATTTTATGATCTTTGCATTAAACTAGTGAGTCTGATTTTAGCACTGAGTGTTAAACATTAAGTATCTGGAAGGAGACGATTTAAACAAGTTATAAATGCAAAGAGCTCTCTGTACATAAAGTCTCTCTCCCACTGGGATAAAGGGATTGAAGTCTCTGCACTTGGCATTTCCACGGGTGAGCAATATCAAAAGGTGAAAGCCTGTCTCTGAGATGGTTTCTGAATGACTAATCTACCTAAAATCCAGAAACTACCATTCCCGCTTGACGACGCCTGCCCCAGAATGTAGGCACACACTTAAAATAGTGATAAATAGCATTTGTGTTTTCTATCTGTGTGCCCGGGAAGAAAGCAATTGCATCTGAAGTTTATCACACACAATTTACTATCAACTCCCCAACACCAATCAATACAGTAAAAATAAACCACAGAGTTTCAGCTCTTTAGGGACTTCCTGGACACTTTTCACAATTTTTATCAAAGAAAAAAATATCCCCATTTCACTAAGAGAAAACAGAAAACTAGTTTCTACTTATGTTAAAGAGCCTTTTCTATTTCATTATAAGACTGCCCGGCATCCCTCCCTGAGTACGACCTTATATCTTAGTGAGGGTGTCTATCCCTGCAATGAAACACCATGACCAAAAAGTAAGTTGGGGAGGAAAGGGCTTATTCAGCTAACATTTCCACAACACTTTGAAGGAAGTCAGGACAGGAACTCAAGCAGGGCAGGAACCTGGATGCAGGAGCTGATGCAGAGGCCATGGAGGGGTGCTGCTTAAGGACTTACTCCCCATGGTTTGCTCAGCGAGCTTACTTATAGAACCCAGGACCACCAGCCTAGGGATGGCACCACCCACCATGGGCTGGGCCCTCCCCCATCACTCACTAATTGAGAAAATGCTTTACTGCTGGATCTCATGGAGGCGTTTCGTCAGCTGAGGTTCCCTCCTCTCTGATGACTCTAGTTTGTGTCAAGTTGACATAAGCCTAGCCAGTGCAGGTAATTACTTGTTTATTACAGCTTTGTATGTGTGCCCACTCTTATAAAGTCATTAAAACATGAGCCATGTTTATTACTGTGAATCTAAGTTTGGAAACCCCTGAATGCATTTTTTTTTCTATATATTTACACCTAGACACACCACTACTCGTAGAGAAAGCCTACCAATAGATGGGTTTCATTTCTGAAGAGTAAGGTCCCACTTGCAGCTTTTGTGAAGAAAATTAGTTTCAGAGACATTTCTCAGATTGCTTTTGGAATTTCATGAAAATTAGATTAAAATTGTCTCCCATGTATTCAAAAGTAGATTTAAAAAAAAAAAAACAATTTAGATGGAGAGAAGGAATAATTTCCTGAAGTAGTCAACTGCTCAGTGTTCAGCTCCATTGTTCGTTATCATAATCATTATGAGTAAGTCTGAAAAACCAGCCTATTCACCAGTGCAGTCTGCATGCTGGTCAGGGACGGCCTCCTTGTACAGGATAGACGAGGGCATTGCAGATGGACTGGGAAGGCAGAGCATTGATTTCCTCCTCTCCTCTTTGCTGCACTTGCATTCTGGTTTGCAGACTAAATGTTCCCAAGAATTCCTCTAAGTATGACTTGTCCTGTTCTCGTGGAGCTTGCGAACCGGCAGCGTCTCTCTCAGCTGTTCCCTCCATCTGTCCCGACACACGGCCTAGCTCATCTGAGTTCTTATTACAGAGTTCAACGTGCTGTGAAAAACCCAGAGCATCGACATGGCAAGCTTAAGCTGAGAACTAGTTCAGCGCCATCTATCTGTCGTGGAAGACCCTTTTAGTGTGAGTTGAACCCTAAGTAGTTAGAATGTATACACATTCAGAATTAAGTGGGAAGAAACATGAGCACAACAAATGTGAATTTAATTACGTGCTTAATTATAGAATGAGCACTTTATAGTTTGTTCCTCTCATTTACTTGGTAGAAGTTAAATCAATGTTTGTGATTCCTAATATTTGTCATTTACAGATTAAAAAAAAAAACCTCCATCTGTTCATGCCAATGTATTATTTTAGCAGCAAAATGTGAGCAGTTTACTAATTGCCTTTTAGAAAAAATATAACTTCACTGCATGCTGTATTCCTAGGGTCTGGTAGTTAGAGTGAAGACATCTTTGAATCACATTCCCTTTGTTTTGATATCATGCATTATGTTGCTGGGGGCTTGTCACTATGTTAGTTGTAGGTGGACTTAGCCACCTGCTTTTAGGGGCTCCTTTCCCTCCATGACTTGTGAAAAGAATGTGCCCTTCACGCTTAGTTATCTCTAATTTTAGAAAATGCTCCCACTAAAGAGAAAGCTTCAACTCAATTTTAATTTGCTGGCATACATAGAGTCTACAGAATAGGTTAAAAAACTGACATAGTTGAGTGGTTCATTCTCAAAAACACATCTGCACTGTGTATAAAGATAGACATGCTACTAAGAGCCCATGCTAGGATTTTCCACAAGGCTCACGTAGTAATCACGATTTGTAAGCTCTGGGTTGGAAAAGCCACATAGTTCTTGCCCAAGGCCAGTGTCCGTCTGTAAAGCCCTCCATAGGTTGGCTACGTGCAGCATTTTCTTTGGCTCTTTGCTCTCAGATTCAATGCAGTTTTGCTGAGTACTGAAACTTTAAATATACCTTTCATTAAAAAATACCCAAGTATTCACCTTCCAATCTAAGGAATTCCCCCTAGCAAGTACTCACTGCATGCCATGCTCATCAACGGGGTTGAACTGAGGGCTTCTGGACATCATTCTGAGGTCATATGGGTGTAATCATGTACCTATGGCTTCCTGGGCTTACAGTTCTGTCTTCACAAGATATATTTTGGAGTGCCTTTACTCCAAACCTAGTTATTTATTATTTAGTTAGTTTTATTTTTGATATTTTGGGGGATCAAACCCAGGGCCTTTTCTATGCTAGGTAAGCACTTAGCACTGAGATGCATTTTTAGCCTCCAGATTTAGTTCTGAAAAACTTCAAAGCATTGATCCAGTAGAAAAAGCTTATGTTTAGGGGCTTCAAAAATGATGACAATGTACTGTTAGAGTGAACTATTAGTCTAGGCATAATGAAGAAATTTGCTTGCTTTTGTAAGACTAGTTTATTCTCCTGATACACACACACACACACACACACACACACATACACACACACACACATATGTTTGTATTAAAAGCTACTTTCATTTGAAAAGGTCTTACTATTTTAAGAGGTGGGACAAAGTAACTGCTATGTATATGTACACTGGCCATAAAGATCTCTCTCTCTCTCCTCTCTCTCTCTCTCTCTCTCTCTCTCTCTCTCTCTCTCTCTCTCTCTCCCCCCCCCTCTCTGAGGTATGTATAGCTTTAGGCATTTTTTAAATGGTCATTTTCTAAGAAATAGAAACTGACATCACTGTTATAGAGTTTCTCAGAGTTAAGTTGGTCCATGACTTTATGGGGACATTCTGCAGTAATGACTCAGGTTTCATGAGAGTGGAGGTTCAGCCTTCCTTGTGTTCTGCCGTGGGTTGTTTCTCCTACATAAAGTTCTATGTCCTCTGTAGGGTCCATCTCCTTGCCATGTTTATCCCCAGCAATTTCTGTTTGTTTCTGTTTACTAAGGTATTGACTATATTGAGTGTTGCAACAGAAAGAGGAAATAAATAAATGCAGGGCAAAACCACCCACATGGCTGAGTTTTTGTTTTTTGTTTTTTTATTTTTTTAACCAGCGATCAGGCATCCCAGGCTAACCCACCAACCTGGCTAATCTCTTAAGGATAAGACATAAAATGAGACGTTATATTCTAGAAGGGATGGGAAAGTAGAGACTCTAAGGATGCTGAGAACCAGTGTGTGTGATCATGTGAAAAAAGATGGTTATAAACACTAGAGACTATCAATGTTGACCTTTTAAGCATCAAATGAAGACTATAGCAATAAAGCCAGAATACCATTAGAAATGCAGAAGTCTGCAAACTTGAGGTTTGCAGTTGGGAGAAGGCTCAGCTACTGGGGGTGGGGGTGGGGGACTGGCGTGTTAAGTCCTGGCAACCTGCAACGTCAGGGAAAAGACAGAATTTCAAAGTCGTTCCCACATGTAGAGCTTAGCTTAGGCCCTGGGGCATGTTAGAAGTGAGAAGGTGGAATGGATCCATCCAATGATGAGGCAGAATATTGAAAAGGTTAAACTTCCTTTCTACAAGTCTATTAAAAGTTGATGCTTTTTCACAGAGTGTGCACTATAATAAAATTATTATGTTCCTTTTTTAATGGCAAGGCAGTCATAGGAATGATAAAATTCTCTTCCATAACTTGTTTCAGGTTTAATATCAAACTCCCCGTGTCCTTTATGGCCCACAATATCTTATGAAAGGGTATGGAACTTGTCTACAAAATACTTTTTATCCCCAAAGATTACCCCCAATTACTCCCTTGTGCATAATTCCAGGAAAGTATAGTTTCTATCTTCATGTACATTGTGAAAATGGAGCCCTTCCGTGTATTTCTTTTAAAAAGGGAGGGACACACAATAACTATGCCTCAGGCAGAGGTCTAGAAAATCTACCATGCAAGCTGCTTTGGACAGGGTTTAGCAGACAGCCATTTTGGTGTTTTTGCTCTGTGACATGGGTGGTAGAATGCTGTTCTCAGAGGGCAGAGGTCTGTCACCGCCCCTTTGTCTGAGGCAGGCTTGCCACATTACCTTGCAATCGCTGTTTAATCACAAAGCAGGGTTGTTCCCAACTAGAAGTCACACAAATACCTCCACAGAAATGTCTTAAATCCTGAGCAACTCCCCTCCAGGTGGAAGGCTTAGCTACAGCTTAAACTAAAAGTGTGGATTGTCATCAGTTAATTTTAAAGATACTTGCATACATCCAAGCTTTCCCAATCCAAGGTGTTCTAGGCATGGGAGAGGACTAACAGAAATACAGAGTAGGAAGCCACACTCCTAATGCAGGGTGATGGCAAAACACCACAGAAACGACTCAGGGCAAACAAGGAAAAGACCTGGACTCAGGTCACACGGTATCTATTGGTAATATGCACTCAATTCATTCACTGAAGTTTGTATTACATTTTAATTATGCACCACCAGTACTGGTAAATATTTCTATTAACAAAATAAGAAACTTCTTGCTATTCAGAGGCTTATAGTGTGTACACTCTGTTTTTGTATAAATGAGAAATTATAACGACCCTGGTAAATTCCCACGTAAAGGGAATTAGAGGTGTGCAGAAGGGCAAAGGGATAATGAAGCCCATTCTTCAGTAGACAGCAGGGCTTTCGGTGGGGGGAGAAGCTTCATCAGTACCAAATGATGAGCAGGAAGATGGAGGAGGATAGTAGAAGAATGGGCTTTAGGGGAAGGAAAACAGCCTTCTCCAAGCTAGTCAAGGAAGGAGACATGGCTGACCCTGGTGAACTGTACGTTGACTTGGTGTGGCCAGCCAGGAGAGGTGAGGAATGAGCTGAACACCTAGGCAGGGACCAGGGCAGAAAGCATTTCTAAGACATTCCCAGGGAGCACACCTGTGTCGAAGGCTGCTGAGCAACTGTGGGGATTTTAATCAGGGGTTAAAATAACGGGGTTTATGTTTAAGCAGATCATTTTTATTCCAATTGGACAGTGACGGGTATTAGCAGAAAGACCAGTTGAAAAAACCAGCAAAGCGGTTGGTATAAGAGAGAGTGACGAATGGGCGCTGGTGCACTGGGGATGGAGGAAGAATGAAACCCAGAGATGGCTGTGCTGTAACTGTCATCGCTAATCTCTGTCGGAGAAATGTCCTGTCTAATAAAGTTTTAAGGGAAATACGTGAAAGTGCTCAATTAACTTTGAAAAGGTATGATGTGATTAGAGAGGCATTTTTATGGATATGATTAAATATTTTAAATCCAGCTGTTTTAATCTATCAGACATAAGGGGAATGAAAATGGCTTTTATTACTGTCATGATAATTAAAAAGCCCTCATAGACTTGTTTTCTTTCTAAATTAGTCCTCTGAATATCTCTCTACTGAGTGAAATGGCATGGCTTAAAGAAAATCCACCAGAAATGAAATGCCTTAAAAAAAAAAAAGAAAGAAAAAGCAGAGCATGGATAGCACTTTACATTAGATTGTACTTTGTTCTGATTGAGTTTAGTTTATTCTTCTTGAGACACAGCCTCTATCTCCTTACCGTTATCCACTTACATCCATATTTTAAATGAGACTTTTTCATGATGCACAGAGGGTAATATGGATTCCAGTGGGCACATTATCAACCAGAAATCATTCCTTGCCTTGAGGTGATTCTGTCCTGCTGAAACCTTTCACCTCGAGAGCCCCCTTTCCTATATCACATACCCTAGACTTGGTAATTCTAGCAGCAACTTGAGGATAAACATGTTGTTGTAGTAATTTATATCACGTATTAGACTATTTGTGTTTTTTTTTTTATCAAAGTGGGGATTCAGAAATATTAGTTGAATTACCGATACTTTTGAATTATTAGCATATTGACTAGTTTATATTATCTTCCAGTGATGCTTTGATTCTCCATTGCTGTAACCAAAGACACTGGTCAGTCACTACCTCTAGGCTAGGACTCTAGTTCTAGACAAGATTAGAGTGTTTTCATACAGACACACACCAGAAAGCTAAGGCTGGCAGCCAGTACCCATGTAATCATGTCAGCGTCTTTTCAAAAGCTGCTGTCTCTTCACGAGGGCAGTATTTTAATAATTTATGTGATGAAGGAATTTAAAATTGCAACAAATTTAGAATAACAACGTTGTCCACTTTTTGTGTAGTCATCTCGTATGTTAACATCAAAGCCATCTTGTACCAATGCTTTCTGTGTAAGATGCTGGGGATGTTGGTTTTGTTATAACCAGATCAGCAGAAGTCTTTATATCAGATTAAAAGAGTTCATTAACTCAGAACCTGGACCCATTCAGAGAAGTCAGTGATGAGAAAAAAAAAAAAAAAAGATCTGGAATGAAAATAATTATGCACTCAACTTGCTAAACATTTGGGAATTGGAAAGCTGTTAAAGTTGATGTGAAAATCTGATACTTTCCTCTCAAGATGGTAAAGTGTGTTCAAATTAGTCATCCTTAGTGCGGCTTCTAGCTGTGACTGTGGCTCAGGATCGCTGGATCTACAGCCCATGCTTTGCACCACTGATGCTTGTTGAGGAGCATGGTTCCCCGTCCCCTGTTAGGTCTCAGGGCTGATGCGATACTGATTTGGGTATTGGTACAGAAACACTGAAGGCCCGCTGCCTCCTGCTCACTTTCCTTCTGCTCTGAGCCTGTAGCCGTGGTGTGGGTGACCCAGGCTTCAGTGGGCTGACTCAGCGGATGTGTGTGTGGTGGGTTGACTTTCACATGGTTCTTTCTCTAGCGCCAGTATAGGTTTCGTAGCGTCTTGTAGAGGCTGGCATGTTCTTCAGACCAGCAGAAAGGTCTTCTAACAGGAGCTACTGCTTCTCTGAACTGTAAATGGATTCTTTCCTGACACCGTCCATACACCATTATCACATCACACACTGTGCTGAGCTGATCCACTGTACTCAGGCCTCCCTCTCTCCCACATCTGCTCCTTCGAGTTCCTCTGGAACAGAGCCCCAGCCTTATTATCTGTGTGCAGACAAAGTGACACCAGTAGCAGTGTGACAGCAGTGTGATTTGTAAAGGTCCCTTGAATTCTGCTCCCCTGTGCTGTGCCGAGTCGAACGCTTCCCCATTTTCCCGGTCTCATCTGAGCCTTCTAAGAACTCTAGGAAAGGATGGATGTCCTCGGGGAATCTTGCTGTCCTCATCTGAATGAGCACTGCTCATCTTGTGAGCCACACAAACGCCACCTCTCCCTGGGATCCAGTGCACAGCTCCGCTCTAGTCCATGGAGGCTGTGGGCAGGGCGCCTGCAGTTTTCCTTTTAAAATGTAGAACAAGGCATATTGTCTTAGACATCTTCCAGAAACTTCTCATCTTTATAATAAAAACTCCAGCAGTCATGAAACTTTACAGAGCTCCAAGTCAGTGCTGTTTCTGATGGTGTTGCATCTACCGCCCACCACCAAGCACTTATGATTGGATGTACACACACCCGTGGATGCACACTCAAGCTCCTAAGTAAAGTCCTTACACTCGGATGGTCTGTTTCATCCTGCACATCTTGGTGACAATAAGAAAGGACCAACTTGTTTTT
The DNA here is from genome assembly GCF_004664715.2 of Peromyscus leucopus. Classification (NCBI taxonomy): domain Eukaryota; kingdom Metazoa; phylum Chordata; class Mammalia; order Rodentia; family Cricetidae; genus Peromyscus; species Peromyscus leucopus. Next base: position 87,354,275 of record NC_051071.1, on the reverse strand, counting down.
ATGACTGAAGTTTAGAAAACATTTCTCCACTGAATGTGACAGCTGTCTACACTCGGGCCATCTTTCCTGTGTCAGGGCTTACCTACTTTTCACCAGGATTCCGACCTCCTTGTGTTTCTCTGACCATGGTGAGCAAGCTCTTCCTTTGAAGGTTTTTGTGTTGTAGTTCCTTCTGGAACATTTTTTCCTCCACGATGAGCACCTGGCTCTTGTCATCAGCCCATTAGTCTTCTCACAGGCTTCTTTATTAAAGAACTCTTCTGTGACTATCCTCCCAGACAACACCCGAGTGTACTAGCCTAGTCATCTATGTTCTCTCTCACTGCTGCCTGACATAGTACCTTTCTTTCGTTGTTGTTGATGGTGGTGGCCACTATGAGCTGAGTGCCTTGAATCTGAAACCCTGAAGACATTATAGACACACAGACATATGCACAGAAACGTTAGGATCAGGTGGAGTGTGCACACTCTGATGTGTTGGCACCTACTACTGCTACGACCTAGAACCTCAGTGTGTTTATCATGGGAGAAGGAGGGGTTAGCCAATTTCAGTAGGTGTCTTAATTAGTGTTACTATGATGATGAAATACCATGACCGAAACCAACGTGGTGATAACAGTTCACCATCGAAGGAAGTCAAGACAGGAACTTAAACAGGTCAGGAACCGGGAGGCAGGAACTAATGCAGAGGCCATGGAGGGTTGCTGCTCACTGGCTTCCTCCATGTGGCTTACTCAGCCTGCTTTCTTATAGAACCCAGGACAACCAGCCCAGGGATGGAACCACTCACAGTGGGCTGGGCCCTTCCCCATCAATCACTAGTTAAGAAAATGCTGGTGCACACCTTTAATCCCAGCACTCGGAGGCAGAGGCGGGTAGATCTCTGTGAGTTCGAGGCTACCCTGGTTCTACAGAGTGAGTTCCAGGACAGGCACCAAAATTACACAGAGAAACCCTGTCTTGAAAAAAACAAACAAAAAAAGACAAAAAGAAAAAAAGAAAAATGTCCTACAGTTGGGTCTTATGGAGTCATTTTTCCCCGTTGAGCCTCCCTCTGCTCCCAATAGCTCTAGCTTGTGTCAAGTTGACATAAAAATAGCCAACGTAATAGGCCAGCAGTTTCAGGCTGTGAACATCAGGGACAGGGAAGCAACAGTTGCTAGTTATTGTGTGCAATGATCAACTGTTTGCACTTGGATCAGTGAGAAAGGCTTTGCTCTCATGCTGAGCCTCACCTATGGGGCAGAGACATTGGAGTCCTTGACATGGCCATGCTGGTGTCAACACTGCACATCATCCAAGACTTCACTCCCTCAGGGTTTCCTCTGCTCCCTGCAGTTGATACTACACCTAGAACTAAAGATCAGCCAAGAGAGATTGCACAGACCCTTCGGGACATTGCTCAAGTACTTAAAATACAGTTTGGATCTTAGTAATCAGATAAATAGTTAGTGAAGAGCTTGTATTAAACTGTGAGCCCAGAGGCTCATGGATTTTAAAGGATGCCTTGACAAACAGTTTCAGTAGGAGGTCTCTATAAGTGTCTTAATAGTGTTACTGTTATGATGAAATACCATGACCAAAACCAACTTAGTCATGGTATTTCATCATAATAGTATCAAAACATCAAAACAGCTAATATGTATAGCTATGTAAAGCTTGGGTCTCTTTGTATGTTCGGCAATTGGAATGTTGAACCAGCATCATTTATTTAATTTTGCTAATTGACAGATTTTTTTCCCCAAGTTCGGATGCATCCATTCTGAGCACAGTAATTATTCCCACTTGCTGAATATCTATTCTACATGATGTACAGAGCTACACAGCAGTAAGCAAAGCTGAAGAAAGAGACAATCATTGTTCCGTGTTATTTGTACCATAGTATACTGAAGAACATATATCGAGTAATAAATAGTTCAGATTTTAAACACAATATAATAGAATTGCATAGAAAAACACTCAGTTTAGCAATGTGCTTTAGAGGAAGCTACTTGGAGGGACTAATCTCTAAATACAAGTGTGAAGGATAATGGAAGTATTAAAGTAGAGAAGACAGGCAGAAGTCAGGACATATACACTCATTGCAAGAGAGAAGAGGTCAGGAGAATTGCAAACCTTCAGGTTAACTGAATCGAGATAGATGAGAAAGTGGGTTGGGCTGGAAGCAGGAGCCGGAAAAGGAAACAGCGCTGTGGACTCTGCACCCCCTCCCCAGTGAGAGAAGCTGGAGAACACCATTCAGTTTTAAACTTTCAACAAGTCATTTTCTTTGCAAAGCAGAACTTCAGTGGAAGACAGGCAGGTGGAAGGCAAGAAGATGCAGCTGTAGTAATGGATTAGAACTAATGAAAGCCTGAGGGTAGACATAGGAAGACAGCTCAAGAGATGTTTACATACTTACCATGGGTCTTAGATACTTTTCTATTACTGTGATAAAATGCCAAGGCAGCCAGGCATGGTGGTTCACATCTTTAATTCTAATGCCAGGGAGGCAGAAGAAGACAGATCTCTGAGTCTGAGGCTAGCCTGGTCTACAGAGCGAGTTCTAGAATAGACAGGGCTATACAGAGAAACCCTGTCTCTCAAACCAGACTAAGCCAAACCAAATCAAAACTGATTAAACCAAACCAAACTAAAACACTAAGACAACTTACAGAAGGAAGAGGGATGGAGCCCATCAGCATCATAGTGAGGAACATGGCAGGAGGCAGGCACGGCACTGGAGAAGGAGTGAGAACCCAAATCTCAATCCACAAACAGAAAGCAAGGATCACCGTGGGATGTCACGAGTCTTTTGAATCCTTCAAGCATGCCCATGCTGACACACCTTCTCCAATAAGACCAAACCTCCTAGTCTTCGCCCAATAGTTCTACTAACTGGGGACCAAGTATTCAAGCATGAATACAAGGGCCATTTTCATCCAAACTACCACACCGTGTGATTCTGATGCACAGCTGAGATTCAGGGCGCTGCTCTGATCTCTTATGCAGGAATAAAACAAATTCTGCCCTTTGCCTAGGTAACAAGCCCTTTTGGGTCTGAACTATGTGTAATAACTTGCAGGAGTTTTAAATTATATTGACGCTCCAGGAGGTGGAATTCTGGGATGACTAACATGTAGCAGTTGGTTCATAAATATGTGTGAAATAAATGAATGAAGAACAGATGGATGGTGTGGGCAAGTGTGGTTGGCGGTGCAAGTCTGAGTGCTTTCAGGTAAAGCATCAGAAAAAAATTTAATGGGGGCAGTAAAGACAATCTCCATTTCTTATACATGACTAAGCTTTTTGATAGGAAAATATAATCAGTTTCTAAGCTGTCTTACTTAAGGTCTCTATTGCTGTGAAGAGACACCATGACCATGGCCACTCTTATAAAGGAAAGCATTTAATTGAGGTGATGGCTTAGAGTTTCAGAGGTCTAGTTCATCATCATCATCATGGTGGGGGGCGTGGTAGCTGGGAGCGTGGCAGCATGCAGACAGAAATGGTGCTGGCTGCAACAGGAAGTGGTCTGAGACATTAGTGGTGTCTTGAGCATGTACGACACTCGAAGACCGCCTCCACAGTGACACACTTCCTCCAACAATACCACAACTCTTCCAACAAGGCCACACCTCCCATCAGTGCTACTCCCTTTGGGGGCCATTTTCTTTCAAAGCATCACACTGACATCTGAAAAAAAAAAGCCTGCAGAATAAAAAGTAGGAAAAAAGAACTTGACTTCATCCAGACTTCTAGAGCATTGTCCCATTAAGCTTTCTAACTATATTCAGTTCACACCACAATTAATATATGCCTTGCTGGCTTACTGAGCCCCCTGGTCATTTAGTGCTGTGATGTCTCCTAGCAATGACTGCTTGCTTTCTTAATATGAAACCCTTTAGGAAACACAGTACACTTCACAATGACGTTTTCAACAGAAGTTTGTTGACATGCCCGGTAGTGAGCATTTAGAATTAGTTTTCTCTTTAGTAAAACAAGATGTAAAATGATTTCATTGCAAACCAAGTGGCTGGCACAAGGACACCATTCAAGCCCTGTCGCCATGCTGGTCTGGATCCCACATTGGATCCATTTCCTCCACGTCCCTTCCAGGGAATCTGTGGTTGAGTGATTTAGAAGTCCCCTTTGCTTTCTCTGCTGGAAGGCTGCCCTTGACTACAGGATACAGATCTCACGTTCACTGATCTTCCTGTCCAGTGACCGTTTCAAGTCTACCAAGACATACAGTCCACTGAAGGCTGTTAGGTTTTCCTTAGTATCGGTATACCCAAAGGACACCTAGGTGAACTTGATTTTATAACTGTGTAAGAGATGAGAAACGTGTTATGAGTCACAGCTGTGCAGTCTTACCATTGGGTGAATCTGTAAGCACTCCTACCTTGGAGCAATTGCAGAAGAACCTCTAGCCTAGTGTCTGGGCATTGGCATGCTCCCCGGTAATCTGAACACACAGCCATGTCAGAGGAAGCTTGCCTTAGGACTAGTTGATGGAAACGATAGAAGGGGAGTGTTTTCCCTGCTGTGTCCTCTTCTCTACAGCCATAAGGTGGCAGTAGCGTGGCACAATGACTGTCCTGGTCCTGTTCTACAGTAGAAACCAAACTGGAATCTGTAATTCTAATTAACAGCATTTGGAGGCCCCCATCCAGCTGAAGATAGTATTGACCTTTTCCCATAGCATTCTATGTGGATTTATTTGCCTAATAAAACTTTATCGAATATGTATTTATTTTAACAAGTTAAACAGAGAGGAATTATATCATTAACCCAGAGTTGGTGAAAGGCCAAAAATACCATGAAATTTGTGTTCAAATAGGTGTGGGTTAAAATGTTGCCGCCTCTGATGACTGACAGGATGTCTGATCATTGTGTTTCCCATGAACGCCTAGATAAGAGGGTTGGCAGAAAGGCTAATAAAGCACTGTGTGAAAGTCAGTTTCTTGGAAATGCTAACAGGATGATGAAGATGTTGAGGAAGAAACTGATGATAGAATCAATTACAGAAAGCCCAGACAAAAACTAGGACAATACTCTTGATGGTGATATTTGTTTCTGGATTTGGGTCTCTTCTGTATGTTCCCTACCAGTTTCTGCAGAATGTTATTTAATACCTCAGCATACTCCATCTGTTCTCATTTCAAAGAACAAAGTCAACACCAACTTCGAACAGCTATATTCCACCCTTAGCTGGCGATGTCGTGACCTTTATACTCACGCTTCTACTGAAGGTAGTCCTTGCTCAATGATAAATTACCCGTTTCATTTCTCAGGCTTTGAAGCTGCCTTCTCCAAAAGTGCTAGAGGCTTCCATGTGGCAAGATCAAGGAGAATAGGCCATTCGCATATCTGTTCTCGGTGCTCTAGAGTCCAAGATTCTTCTATTGTGACACCTCTTCCCCTTGGTGTCCATGGTGACAACACACTCTCCACATTCCGGGCTTTACTCTTCCCTTAGGCTATGTGTGCACCTCTTTCTGCGTTATTTTCTTTCCTCCCCTGAGAACATACCTTCCACTTGGCCCTTTTCATATTATGTTGCCTTGTACAGCTGCCCAGAGTTCCAGATCTCTAAATCAGTTACTGGGGTTGTGATTGCCCTTTCAAGAGTAGCATCTTGAATACTGATATGAGTTAATCCATCCACACAGTTTCCTCCTCTTCTCAGCTTATCCACATATCCACCACGATCCAGCAGCTATCAGAAGTCACTTGGTGCTGTTCCCTCATCTCCTTCATATCCAAGCCATGGGGTGCACTAGTTCTTTGGTGTCCTTCCCAACACTAAATCAAACCAAATCAAACATCTCAGAGGAAAACTGACCCTGAGCTTGTCATTTCTTGCCTACTGTTCATTCCCTGATGGCACAGTCTTTCACTGGAATGAAAAAAGTGCTTACAAGGGACATCCCTACCCATTAGAGCTCCGTAGTGATCCTCTTCGAGTATATGATGCCCTAAGAGCCCTGCTGCAGATGTCCCTCCCACCTGAGTCCCTCTCAGGACTTGCTCTAGGAACACAGTGTAAGACACATAAGAAGAGCTCATTGGATTGGGTGTCAGGTGTATACTTACTACTCCCAACCTAGGGGCACTGGCCTATTTGAAAAGTTTGCACGTCTACTATGCGCGGTGGAATATGTCTTTATTATGAAATGTTAACAGGACTAGCTGATATACTTTCACCTCATATGCTCACATCACTTTGTGTGGTGACAGCACTCATGGTTTCTTTGCTGATCTCAAGAATACAATACATTGTGGTTGACTGTAGTCACAATGTTGCCTCCAACTTTTCCCTCTGAGGTATTTTATGCTTTGACAGCATACTTAAATGTTACGGATTAACACATTCTTTTCCAGCTTAAAGAATACTTTTCTTCTTGTAAAACATTTATGATAGTGATGGTCTCCTAAAGCTTTTGGTTGTCTAAACTAGTTTGATCCTTCTTTATTTCTTAAGGACAGTTTGCCGGCTATAGTGTATGATTGGTAGGTTTGTCTTTCTATTTACTGTTTTTATTTTTAAGATCAATGTAATTACAACTTTTCTCCCTTTCTGTTCCTCCCTCCAAACTTCCTACATATCCTTTCTTGTTCTCTTTCAAATTCATGACTTCTTATTTTGTTAATTGTTATTGCATGCATATGTGTGTATGTATGTAAATATAAATTCTTAAATATAACTCTCTTTTTTCTTTTTTAAAATACCTTTCTTATTTAAAAATTTTCAACAAGACATGCATTTTTAGTAATAAGCTGCCAAGCTTTATAAGAGGAAAACAAAGCATGTTTCAGTTTAGTAGGATATCATTTACTTTTCGATACCTCTTGCCTTAATACCGGATGCACACACATGCTGCTGTAAGTCTTTTATTGACATATTTTGAAGGGCAGAGGTAAAGAGAAAGATGGAGAAGCCTGATTAGGACAACAGGCTCGAAGCAAACACCAAAGGTTGGATGATTGTTCAATAGGTCAGGACAAGACCGTTATAGAAGAAAACGTCAAAATGTCAGATTCAAAGCTGGATATCCTGTTAGCACAAAATGCATAAAAGGAAGAACTTTGCTCAGCTTAGGTTTCCCGTTGCTGTTTCTCTTCTGCTTTAAGAATCGGTGGAGAAGTATTGATGTCCAAGATACTCTGATGGAAAGCATTTAGGAACCTAAGAGTTGACCGTTGTGTGATGGTTTCCAGATATAGCTACACATGTGAACTAACAGAACACTGGGACAGAAATTAGAAATTAGAGTCGCAGGCTAAAACTTGCCCTAATTAAAATATTTTGCAAGTGTGAAATTATCCAATTTAATATTTCTGGAACTCATAAGGATTCATTCACTCTGTCTTTTCCTGTGGGAAACTTTAAGATTTATCCATGGCTTTGTTCTAATTACCTCTCTGATCATGAAAATCATGACTTTTTCTGTGTTTCTGTATTTTCATTTGCAAAATGACCCAAGAGTGCCAAACTCTCTTCAGTAACTTACGTGAAACCACCCAAACCAGCATTGTTTAGAAGATTAGCACAGAATGAATCGACACATGATGCTCAACAGAGAAGTTCTGTTTAAAAATGTGGGACACAATGAAGTGAAAAGAAAGAGATTTCCTCTTGTAGTGGTGAACTGGAGAATGAGAAGGCGGTGGTAGAGAGAACCCTTCAGTAAAGAGTGACTCCCTCCAGTCAGCACAGCACAGAATAACAAGTGGCCATGTGCTCCTCCACCCCTGGTGTGTGTGGAGACCGGCACTCTCTTACACTATTTCTTCCGAGAGCTAAATATTACATCCTTTTAAAAAAAAAGGTTTACTCACTGAACTCGAGCCCTTTGGAAGAGCAGTCATCACTCAGAACCTCTGACTTAGTCACCTCCCCAATTCTGAGTTTTACATTCTAAAAAGTATTTGAAAAATTGGAAGAAAATGCTGCCATGCCTTCTTGGAGAAGCAAAACTTAGGGATATTATGTAATAGTTTAAACCTGAGTTATGGGAAAATATTCATCTATCTTTAATTTGTCATGCAATTATATATCTCAGATCTCTAACATAGCATCTCACAACACACCAGTTTATCTCCCAGTTCATCATCTTAACATAGTGAGGACAGCAAAGTGTCCTAGTAACTAAAAGGACATGAGCATTCTTTTGGGCAAAGTGGGAAATGTGGTTACCGCGTTGGCTATATGTCTATGTTCTTCTAAAACATAATTTATTTTAGAACTAAATCCACTGTGTCTGGATAATTCTTTACACTTGGATTTTAATAAAAATTATATCATTAATTAGTCATCTGACTTTAAGTTATATATTTGAAAATTCACCACAGTTTCTTGATTCTGAGGATTATTAAGGTGTGTAGAAGCAGCCTAGACAATTACGGCTTCTCAGAAAATAAAGGAGCTTAATCCTAACTAGAAAGATAATAATGATCTTCATTTATTAACCTCTCAAAGATAATTGAGAGAATATAAGTAAGACCTGTATGTTTTCCCCGGTCACACTTACTCCTTTTTCTTTTGGTCATACACAGTATCAATATTGGTATTGAAGATAATTCATTATATTTTCCAACATTTTAGATGCTGTCTCAAATTTAATTACATCCTTCTGTATATTGTAGCAGTTTTGAAGAATGAAAAACTCTTTAAATGTGATATCATTGAGTTTGGCAGCCAAATAATTCCAGTTTGAAATATCATTTTTAAGTATAGTCTGGTACATGTTCAGCACCAGTCTTAGTTTCTTGTCTTGTTGATAAGATAAAATATTCTGACAGAAGCCATTTAAGCATTTATTCTGGCTGCTAGTTCAAGGGTACAGTCCATCATGGAGAGAGGTCAAGGTGCAGGGAGCCTGAACAAGTTTGTTATGTTATATTCACTCTCAGGACCAGGGACCAGTGGATACATGCTAATATTCAGCTTTCCTTCTTCATTTGCTACAGGCCAGGACCCCCTGCCCAGGAGAAGATCCTACCCACAATTCAGATGGGTCTTTCTCTTCATAATAATTCCCTTCAGACATGCAAAGATGCCCACCTCCCCAGGAGAGTCTAGGTCCGGTTAAGTTGACAATTAACACTAGCCATCACACAACCTAAGCTTTTTATTGAATAAATGAATTTAATAGGTTAATAAATGGATGCTAATATTTACTAACTCATGGTGAAGGTGTGATTCTCTACATCTCCATGTTTCTTTGCCCTTGTTCCTTCTTTCTTTTTTTTTTTTTTTATATAGGATTTTCCTTACTGATGGAAAATCCTTCCTACATACTAAGGTTGAGAAAGAGAATACCTCACTAACCAAACACCGAACATTCCCTCTGCAAGTGAAAGCAGGGTTACTAGGGAATATCACGTGCTAACAACTGTTTCCTAAGCACGAGTGTATGAGTATGCGGCTTATGACTCTACTGTCTTTAAATTGTTGCCAAGAACTCTTTTATACTGTCATTTAGGTGACATGTTTGTGTTAATGCACCCTCCCACTATAGGTAACATCTGCTTCCTCTCTTCAGGAAAACCTCAAATCAAAATAAAAACCCAGACTTTAAAAATAGAAAAGCAAAACAAAAACCCAGAGGACTCATATGTTAGGATGGTAACCACAAACACAAAGGTTTCCAACATTGCTCTTGGTTTATTGAAAGCAAAGATCCTAGACTTAGCGCTTTGCTTCCTCTGTAGTCTGTGGTTAGAGTCTGTGCTTAGTGCTTTGGACACCAGTAACATTTGCATGCTGAAGCGCCAAGAAAAGCCTCCTCAAAATAGCCTTGTTGCAGAAAATGACATTTATGCACTTTGGCAGGAGCTATACTCTTAAGTCATGTTCAATTTTGAAACTTGTATGGAAAAATCTCCTCTGTGGGGAGGCCAGTCACACAGCATCCTGAGCTCAGTCTTTTTTGAGAGGAAGGAGGAGAGCCAGCGAGGCACAAAGGTCTGAGCATGCTGTCCTGCAGGTCTAATACCGCCTCACACATTCTCAGGGAGAGGCAGAGCAGACAAGCTGCCGCGTGACAAAATCTCTCTTCAAGTCCAGACTCTGCTCTGCCGAACTGAGTTTAGAACAGTCTCATATATATTCAAAAACGGCTCCCGTTTTGCCTTCTTTTTCCAGGAAATCAATGTATTCCTTTGTAAGTCCTTTATGGCTTGAAGGAGGAGACAGTCCTCCAGGCAGCCCCAGTGCAGCGCTGATTCTCCAGTCCCTCCGCTGTGCACAGTCAGTGTCTGGGGGCTTTCCCTGGGGTCCTGGGGTGCAGCCAAGCCTCCCTTTGCCTCACTGTCCACGTGCTGACCACTGAGTAGCACTGCTCTGCTGGCTGTATCTGAATAAAATTGGCTCTGGTTGTGGCTTCTGGGATAATGAATCTAACACAGAAGCAAGAATGTGTGAGAAAATCTTTTTTTAATTTTTTTTAAATTCATTTTACATACCAACAGATCCCCTTCTCATTCCTCCTCCCACTCCCCCTCCCCTTCTCCCCCTCATCTCCTCCTCCAAAAGGGTAAGTTCTCCCATGAGGGGACAGCTAAACCTGGTACATTCAGTTGAGGCAGGACCAAGGCCCTCCCTGCTGCATCAAGGGTGAGCGAAGTGTCCGACCATAGGTAATGGGATCCAGGAAGCAGGCTCATGCACCAGGGATGGATCCTGATCACACTGCCTGTCGCCCTCAAACAGACCCAGCTGCACAACTGTCTCCCATGTGCAGAGGGTCTGGTCCCGTCTCATACAGGTTCCACAGCTGTTGGTCTAATGTTCATGAGTTCATACGAGCTTGGTTCAGTTGCCCCTGAGGATTTCCCCATCATGATCTTGACCCCCCCCCCCCACCTTGTTCATATATTCTTAATGAAAACCTTCCTTATAAGGGCACTTTTTTTTAAAAAAAAAAAAATCCATCTTCTAACAGGTGGGAGTTCCTCTGATTCTGTAACTTTTTTAGTTTCTCAAAAAACTATTGTTTTTAGAGTACTGATCAAGAATGGATTCTAGGCCTCCTCATCTCTTAGTAACAGAGACGCTGTAATTCCTGCCTGTACTGGTCCATGCTGGCTAATGTATTTCCTCTTGTTCACTTCCTCCACTTTGTGCAGATGTGCTCTTCCGAGACTTGTTTGCCTTTCTGTGTTATGTCACTTAAGTTGGAGCTTTCTAGTTAATGTGGCAGATGTCCCCAAGTCCACATATTAGGAACAAGAGGTCAGATAGGTTATATGAAGACCGCCATCCTGGGAAGCATGTGACTATGGAAACTGCCTGTCATACTTGAACTCCGTACAGGAAGAATGGTGACTGCATTTAGTCGGTCTCCTCAGAGAGTGCAACCCAGTGGCCACTCAGGGGGTCCAGACGACCCTGTTCTATAGCAAAGCAGAAATTGATTCTGCTGGAGGGGAGTGAGTAGATCCATTTCAATACAGGGTGCGAGGCTATGTCTGAAACATGTAATAATGTTTCAATAAAAATAAAAGGTTAATTTAATACAAATCGTTCTTTGAGTGGGAACATGCACTGTTTTACTGGGTATAGAATAGGTTAAAAATGAAACAAGGTCTGTCAATCTGGGAGAGTTTTGGCACAGGCTGTGTGAGCAGAGAACACTGATTCTGGGTCTTTGCCACCAAATATGCAGCCCAGCCACTGTCCCTCTGTGGGACTAGGGATGAAGGCACTGGGAAGTGAGACTTCAAGATATGAGTTCTGCTGTCTTATTAGTGAGCCATATGTAAGTAACTATTCCACAAGATTTGAGGGAAATTTAACTGTTGAGCTACTACTTATTCCCCAAAACTGATATAAGGGTACCGTTGCCGCCCAAATCAATGAGTAGCAAGGTATTTCCACAAATAATTATGAGAGTACAGTTGTGTTTGGATTGGTTGTCATTAAAAACTGTGTGTTTTTTGTCCCGCAGCCTCCTCCTCAGATATATGATAAACAGCTGGATGAGAGGGAGCACACCATTGAAGAATGGAAAGGTGACTGTGCTGTGCTTATATGTACATTTTGCCTTCCTGGAAGTCAGAATATAGAAACTATCCTGTCAGGCCATGTAGTCAATACAAAGAAAGCATCTGCAGCTTCATCCTGTACAATACTTCATTAAAAAGTGACATTTTAGTGCCTTGTTATGGGGCTGGTGTGGGAACTCAATCAGTGTGTGTCCAGTATATACAAGGTCTGAGTTTAGTCTCCAGTGCCTCAAAAAGTGAATGAAATACAAACGAGAATGCAATTATTTTGAAATTTCCTAAAGTTTATCTGTCTTTTATAGTAATACAAAAATTCTATTTGCTTAAGACTAAAAAGAATTTAATTATGGATACTTTTGCAAAAAAAAAAGTGTATTGATAGCTAAAGTGCTTGTCATGGGGTCAAGCTTCATTTTAATACTTAACAGTTGAACTCCTGTGTTTGCATATAAAATTAAAATTAAGTTTGATAGCTAGAGTGATGGATCAGTAGGGTGAGTACTAATCCTGAAAATCCTCATTTAATCGCTGAACCCACACAGGGAAGGAAAGAACCAACTGCCATATACTATCCCCAGGCTGTGCCTCCCCTCTCCCAAATAAACAAAATGTAATCTAAATATAAGTTTCAAATATACTTTAAGTTTTAAAAATTAAATATAGGTAGCACATAAATTAATTTACAAAATTTATGGGATTTGAGAGTTTACATAGAATATATGTGAACACAAGAGGCTCATTCTCACCTAAATAAAAACAAATGAGTGAGGGCGTCAATCCATTTTTTCAGCAAAACTTCTCCAAACTCATACTGTAACTTCAAAATATACAGAGGAAGAAACAAAAGATAAAAAAGAGCTAAACCTACAAAGAACTGTCAAACTAATATAATTAACTACAGAGAAGAATGAATTTAAGGAATCCAAGTACAGATGGTGTCACTTGGTCAAACTAAAATGAGCCAGAACAAAAAAGGAAGAAAATTTTGAGCAATTTTTAAAGAAATCATCATATAAGTTGGGAAAAGGAAAATGCCAGATGGAGGAGACAGGGAGAAACCAGTGTTAAAAATAAGCAGAGTGTTATAAAGAGATTCCACTGGTCATGTGGGTGACCATGTCATCCAAAGGACCATGTGGGTGAACATGGAAAAACAAGCCCATGAAAGTGGTGGCGTCAGGGAAACACTGATGGCAGACGGGGGTGTAGAAGGGTTACTTTGGTCTAAATGAAACACAAAGGCATTATTGGGGCTTGTGAAGTCGCAAGTGAGAAGACATAGCCAATGTGAACAGGACACGTGCTAAGCTGGAGGAAGAAGTACCTGTGGAGGATATAAGCCATTGCAAGAAGGGATGAGTAGGACTGAATGGTTTTTACCTAAATCTGGCAACATAAAGAACTAGAGATCTCCAGGCTGAGCTACAGCAACAAGAAAAAAAAAATTGACTGCCGGTCTGGGGATGAAGAAAATGATTTTTTAATTCTCAGGTTTCTGTTGTGCTTCGGTTTACAAGTCCACAACATAAGTGTTGAAGAAAGATGGTATTAGAGACACAAGTTATGAGGATTGATTATAATTTAAAGTCCATAGGATTTGCATGGAAGAAGTAATTATAAAAGGAAACAAGAGCATCCCAAAGTGAAGACATTTGCTGGGAACACAGTTCCGCGTGGGTGGGTGGGTGGGGCTAAATTCCTAGCACACATGAGGCCCTGGGTATGAACCCCAATACTGCAAAAGCCAACCAAGAAACAAGTAAACAGGCAAATGAGGTTATTTAATTTCTTGTACTCGGGAGTCCATCACGATCAGTTCAGAAAACAGTCATTTATTTATTTTTAGACATTTACTTACTTAACTGCTATATAACAAGGATCTGCTTCACTTAAGCTTCATGCATAGTGCAAGGAAATATAGAAATGGAAGATTGAAAATCCTCAGTGATTTAAGAATCCATTCAACACCACAGAGATTTTACTTGTCATTAGCTAGTGCATCTGTTTGTAGATTAAGGAAAGCATTGCTTTTCGGTTATAATAACATGGACAATTGTTTCTTACAGAACTTATCTACAAGGAAGTAATGAACTCAGAAGAAAAGACTAAAAATGGCGTAGTGAAAGGACAGCCCTCTCCTTCAGGTACTCACTCTCTGTGAATAACCAAGATGCTAGTACTTGTGTATTTTCCTGGCTTTTGAAGGGTATAGTCAGAGACAAAATTGCTTACAGAGCCTGGGAACAGACAACATATGACCATTTCCCTATGTTGCACTAATTTTTTTCTTTTGAAACCATGCATTCTTCTGGTCATTCTGATTCTAATAAGCAAGCATAATGTTGTCATTTTTCTAAATAATACTTTTATTTTTGAGATTATAATATAATTAAAATATTTCTCCTTTCTCTTTCTTCCCTCCAAGCCTCCCATATATCCCTTGCTGCTCTCTTTCAAATTCATGGCCTCTTTTTTCATTAATTGTTATTGCATGCTTATATATATATATATATATATATATGTGTGTGTGTGTGTGTGTGTGTGTGTTATACATATACATCCCCAAATATATATAGCTCAGTCTATATGACGTAACTTTTATGTACATGTTCTGGCTGACCATTTGGTACTGGATACCCAGTTGGTGTGCTCTTCCCTGGGGAAGACTTTTTCTCTCACTCAGCATTTCTTAGTTGCCTGTAGTTCTGTGTGTAGGGTTGAAGCCTCCCTGGCTTTCCTCCATCTACTTTGGCATGTCTATTGGTGTTGTCCTTGTTCAGTAAGTCATGTTGGTGAGACTTTATGGCTGTAACTTCTGACATTCCTAGGAGACACAGTTTCACCGCAAACTCCCCTATCCTCTGGCTCTCTCTGAAGCTTCCCTTTTCTGTAATGGTCCCTGAGCCTTAGATGTGGGAGCTGCTTTGTAGATGTGTCTGTTGGGACTGGGCGCTACAACTATGCATTTTGACTGGTTGTGGTTTTCTGTAATGGTCTCTGTCTCTTGGAAAGAGAAGTGTCCTTGTTGAGGAGTGAGGACTGTACTCATCTGTGGGTATAGGGACAAATATTTAGAGTGTAGTTGGGGATTATGCTGCCTTAATAAAGTGGCAGTTGTATCTTCTCCTCCAAGATCCATGACTTCACTAGCCCTGGGGAGTTGGCTAGGTTTTCAGTACCAGGTATGATTTCCTTCTTGTTGGGCGGGGTATAAGTCAAATTATAGAGCTGTTGTTTACCATCAAAATATGCATATTACTACTTCGATCTTAGAGTTATGATGCCATGAAGATCATTGTCATGGTTCATCAGCATCATAGCTGGGTAGGACTATTGGTGGCTTCCCTCCTTTGGAAGGTCACATGGTACCAAGGAAGCTAGTCCTCAGAAGGGGCATTCAGGCCAGTTCTAGCTCAGGGGTCTCTGGGCATATGTTTGAACTGTGGGCTGTCTTCAGCAAGAGGGAACTGCCAGTCATCTTAGTGGGCAGCCAAGGGCAATAGCAATAACCTGTAATGTTTTGGGAGTCTTTTGGACAACCCTGACCAGCAACTCAAAAGAGTCTTCTCATACCTGGTGTTGTGTTTTTTGCCTTCTGGTCTTAGCATTGTCCACCCAGATAAGAAAAACTCATTTAAATTATATTTGCATATTTGTAGACAGACTTATGTGTATTAATTATTTTTCAGTAGTTAATATTATGATTATAACTTTTCAGACATCCTTATTGTTCTTTTGCTATTTTTCTCCTTCCACGTTTATTTCCTTCCCCTATCCATAATCAGAGCCCCTCCTCTGCCCGTTTTCCCTGTCAGATCACTTGCACACCAGTGGTCCCCTTCCCACTCCTCTCCAGCCCCTCCCCTCAACGGCCCCTTCCTACTGGTTTCTTCAGTTGTTCCAGTTACTCCCATCTGAAGATTCGGAGCTAGGAGCCTCAGATGAGAGTGCATCAGTTTGGGTTACCTCGCTCAAGACAATCTTTTCTAGTTCCACAACTTACCTGCAAAGTTCACGATTTCCTTTTTCCTTACAGTTGAATAGCACCCCACAGTATACATGTACCACATTGTCACAACCAACTCTTTCATAGAAGGACATCTAGGTTGTTTCTATTTCTTAGCTATTGCAGCATGATGGTTTTATAAAACTGAATTTAAGATGCCAGTGAAATAATATGACATGATCTGGTCAAGGGTACATGATCCTCAACAAAACCTAAGTCTTCCTTGTCCTCTGGTCACCAGGCTAATGCAGAGGTCAACAATCCGTGCCTCCAGCTAGAATCTCTTTTCTCATTCATTTTCAGCATTAAATCCTCCAAGTTCAGCATGGCAGCAGTGTAATTATCTGCTAGAATGGCTCTGATTAAAGCCAGTGTGCAAAAATCTCCAGCTTGTTAGCTACAGAGTCTAACACACCTTTGTACCTTTGTACCTTTATGGGTTTTGCTGACAATGCACCCGAGGACCATCTGAAATATCCCCTTGCATGTGTTAATGCCATACACTTTTTTTTGACACTTACATCCTAAATATAAAGAGTTTCATAAGATATGATTGTTTATTTTCAGCTGTAACCTGTATTCAACCTCACGGTGGCAAGAGGAAAGGCTGGAAATGCCAATTTTAGAGACAACAAAATTGGATGTCTTACTTTTAAATTATACATTTCCCACACCTGGCAAATTGTCCCAGGGAAAAGGATGTAGGATGCATTAATGAATTTATAGTATTAATACTCCTCTTTGAGTAACTAATTTGCATCCACAGCCACTGTGGCACCCAGATAGACACAGTTCAGCCATTGCTTGCTCTTCTCACTAACAGACTTCAGGCAATATCCAGTTCCATCTCAAGTCTCCTTGCCTCAGAGGGAGTGCACTAGTAACTTTTTGTCACTGTGACTGAAAACGCCTTACAAGTGAGGGGAGGGAAGGTTTGTTTTGCCTCAGGATTTCACAGAAGCAAGTTCTTCAAGCTACTGTCACAGTGGCAGAGGAGAGTCGCTCACATCGTGGCTGAAGAGGAAACAGAGAAAGGGGGCGCTATTGCCCTTGACATTTTTCACTTTATATTTTGTTCTGGCCGAGGGATGGTGCCACCCACAGTCAGCTGGGTCTTTGCCACTCAGCTCCTCCCTTGGAACCGTCCTCATGTATGCCCAGAGGTGTGCCTTTTGTATCCTAGTTTATTCTAAACCCAGTCAAGTTGACAGGGAGGATAACCATTGCAAGTCCATATCTTGTTTCCTCGACAACCAAACGTGTCACTTTGAATATTCTACCTCGGCCCCACAAACAGATCATTTCACAATACAAAATGCATTCAGTTTGTCTTCCCATGGCCCTCAAATCTTAATGGTTCCAACACTCCAAAAAATGTTAGTCCAGATCTCTACAGATTCAAGTCAGTTCTCTAAGTTCTGAACCTGTGCAATAGCAAAAAAAAAAAAAAAAAAAAAAAAAAAAATTCCATTCTTTCAACATAAAATGGCATGAAGGAAATATTACTGTAAATGGAGGCAGAGTTTTTCTGTCCCAACCGCCAGTCCCAAATAAACACACAAATACTTGTATTAATTACAGAATGGTCGACCAATAGCTCAGGCTTATCATTAACTAGCTCTCACTTTTAAATTAACCCATTTCTATTCCTGTATGGATTGCCACGTGGCCCGTGGCTTTACTGGTCCTCTAGCGTCTTGCTTCTTGGATGGCTCACTTGCATCTCTCTCCACTCCACCCTTCTTCATCCCAGTTCTCAGTTTGATTGTCCCGCCTAACTTCATCCTGCCTTGCTGTATTATTAACCAACAGCTTTATTATTAACCAATGAGAGTAATTCAAATTCACAGTGCACAGAAGGACCATCCCACAGCATATTACCATTCCAAAAGGGAAGCTGTGGGACAGAAAAAAGGAAAGATGTGATCAAAGCAGAGCTGGAACACAGCATGGCAAACATGGAGTTCTGTAGTTCAGTGTCTAGCATTCAGCACAGTATCATGATGGTCACTCTAATTGACAGCCCTACTCCCAAAGCCTTGAGACCCACATGGCATCTCTTTTGCGCTGGCTCTGTTCGTTATACCCATCTCCTCTGCAAATGTTCTATATTTCTTGCATCTCCAATTTCCCAGGGTCTCCAGTTCAGCCTCGGCTTCACCTTCACAATTACATATGTTACCTCCTCGGAGATGCTGTGCTACATATCACTCGACCTCTAAGGCCTTTCTTTAAAAATATTAGCAGAAACCTTCATGACTCCTTAATTCCTGAATTCTACATGCCTAAAATATTAGCACCATAAGGATGATACCGTGGTCTGGTGACATCTGGAACCTGTCGGGGCCTCTGTGGACCACAGCTATAGCACCTACTGAGCACTTTGGTAGCTGATTTCTGGAAACACACTTTTCTGGTTGGCCCTGTGTGCACAGAGCACCGCACACATACCCTGTCTCCAGGAAAAGCCATCAAGTGAATTTACAATGCTATAGAGCAGTGGTTCTCAACCTTCCTAATGCTGCAACCCTTTAGTATATACAGTTCCTTGGGTTGTGGTGACCCCCAACCATGAATTGTTTTCATTGCTACTTCATAACTGCAAATTTGCTACTGTTATGAATTGCAATGTAAGTATTTTCTGTGTTTTCTGATGGTCTTAGATAACCCCTGGGAAAGGGTCATTTGACACAAAGGGGGCCATGACCCACATGTTGAGAAGCGGTGCTCTATCTAGCTTGCGGGATAGGTGAGGGTCTGGCCGTTTTCTGCATTCCTCCCAAGCGAAGCCCAACTGTTTGGCTTCCTTTATGTCACTAGTGCTTGTTTATAAAACCTATTTACAAATTTCCTCTCACTTCTTCTCCGGCCAAACTACATGTAATTAAGATACTCCTGCTCCACCTTCTCTTCCTGATCATCTCTTTAAAGCCTGCTGTAAGCAAGCACCCAGCAAGATCTATGCCACATCTTGAAGGCTAACTTATCTTGGCATTTGGATAGTTAAATTAATTAATTACTTCTCATTTTTCGTTCATAGTCTCAGAACATAGAAAAATAATTGACAAATTATTTTGTGAGAGCGTAACTCCAATAGCCTCAAGTAAAAATTCTGACAGAGTCCTTATGCCCATAAGAAACCTCATATTTATTTCCAGCATTTCTGTTAACATTTCCCTCTTCTGAGCCCTGCTTACAATGTTCTATGTCTTCTCTAGCCTGTGTCTTCAGGAACTGGCAAACCAGTTCCAAGAGCCTAACCAGGTGATCAGGTTTAGTAGTTATTTTCTGTATTATTCTCTGTCACAATTACCAAAATGTCTGGTATAAGTTAAGAGGAGGGGGTGTCAACTCAACCTCTCAGATTGTTCAGTCCCAGCATGAGGATTCATATCACAGTGTCTGGGGAGCAGAGAAGAGGGCACCCAGCAGCTGGGAAGCAGAGAACAAGGTGCCCAGCAGCTGGGGAGCAGAGAAAGGAGTGATAACTCACCATCTCCCAGAGTTCAGTCCAGCAGGACGATTCACACCACAGAAGCTGGGGAACAGAGAATGGGGTGCCCATGCTCTCTGCTCTTCTCTACTTTCCCCTTTATTTTTTCTGAGTCCTTATGCATATAATCTTCACAAACAAACAAACAAAACAAACAAACCACCCTTACAGACACACAAACAGGTATACCTCACTATCCAGGTTATTCTAAATCCAGTCAGTTTCTCAGTGAAGATAACTATCTTCGCTGGTGAGGAGATCAAGGGCACAGTCACAATCCTGCCAACTCCCCTCCTTAGGCACTCCAGGTCTGGGTTGACAGAATCTGCAAACACTGTGGCTGAGACACACACTCTGTCTGCTGCTAAGGAAAGAACTCACACGCAGAGTCGGACAGGCTTAAGGAGTTCCTTGTTGAGGTGGAGAGGATCATGTGGAGTTGTTGCAAACACCATAACATGTTTTACCACAGTCATTAAGAGGGTAAAGAGGCAATCTGTAACCAAGGATCACCTCACATCTCAGGCTGGGTGGACAGTGGTTTGCAGAACTCATTTTAGTCCTCTTCACTTCAGGTTCTTCCCTTTCCACACTACCTTGTCCAAAAAGAGTTTTCATGATTTCTCCCAAATGAGATCTTTCTGCATTTCTTACTAGCTCTTGTGTTGCAAACATGTGACACTTTTCTTATTATCCATTATTTATTACAAGCTCCTTGAGACAACTGTATGCATTCATCTGTGCGCCACACAGGGACAAAGTGCTCTCTATCTCAGTAAATATTGATTACTTGGAAAATTGGCACTTAGTTTTTCTCTTCACACACACACACACACACACACACACACACACACACTTCAAAGACAACTCAAAACAGGATTTATGTTTAATATTATAGTATGCAATTAAGTGTGTTCTTATACCACAATTACACATATTTATCTGCTCTGTTAATCTCCATGAACATGGGTGATCCAAGCTGCTGCTAGGGTATTTTTTCCGTTTTTCAGATAAGTTTTTTTGCTCTTAAAGGTGATAATTTGGTGCATTAGTTTTTGGAAAATGTACATCATAAGCTGTTTTGTGAGCCTGATGTTTAGTGTGTGAATAGTTATTTTAAGTTAACCTGGTGAGAAGGTTCAGACCCTTTTGAATCAATACAACTAGCTGTACCAATCAAAAATTGCCAATTTTACATGTTCTCTAAACTATAGTCCGCAAGCTTAACCAATCTATAACTCAAATAACAGTAGATGAGAGATTTTACTGGATGACTTTAGAGTGGAAATATTGTTAAGTTATATGTATTCTATCTTACATGACACATTTATGTGTGATGTATTTGTATGTGTCATGTAGAGATTGGATAGCAGCTGAAGCTGGTCGAACAGCTTATGTGAAAGCCATGTGTATCTCTTCTCTAATGAGAATGTATTGATCTCAGATTGGCAGCATGAAACTAACCAGCGAAGATTTACCACATGGAAGCTGGAAGAACCCATAAATCACACTGATTCTGCCCTGGAGAGCAAACTGTTAACTTTTTACCTGTGTGCCACTGCATGTGTGTACTTATGTATGCGTGTGTTTACCTGCATTTGCAGGCATGAAAATGTGTGTGCATGTAGTAAACTAAGAAAAAGCAATGACTAAAATGTTTTGTAGAAGTTGCTTCTGACATTCTCATTGTAATTACCTTTAGTCGGGAATGTTTGCATAACATTTTGTTTCATAAGAAGCTGGGATGAAATACTTTTATCATATAAGTTCTCTTGCTACTCATTTATCAAAACACTAGGAATCTTATATAAGGAGTAAGTTAATGTAGTTCATCAGGAACAAAGTGATTCCAATATCAAAAATCTATCATATTAGAGTGATGATTTAAAAATATAGATAGGAAGTTAAGTGCACACTCAAAGAATAATATATAAGTCTGAAATTTATTGATGGAGTCATTACATACCAATAAAAACTCATCTAAATTTCAGATCTATCCCTAAATAATTGTGCTCCCTTCTGCTATCCGATTTTACCTGCAGAGTTATCTGTTTTTAGTAGCTGCACCATTTGCTTCCTGAATTGATTTGTAATGCCTGCCAAGGGAAAGCAGGGGCAAACATCAATTTTGCTCTGAAAGCAGATGTTACAGAATGTGAGCACTATAACATATGCAGGGGGCTGTGTGTACCAGCATCCCTGTTCCTCCGGAGAAGTGAACTGCTGTGGTGGTATTGTGTCCCCCAATATTGTGCACCCTAATGAACTTATCTGGGGTCAGAGAACAAAGCAGCCACTAGATAGACATAGGCCAGAAAATGGTAGCACACATACCTTTAATCTTATCACCTGGGAGGCAGAGATCCATCTGGATCTTTGTGAGTTCAAGGCCACACTGGGAAGAGACAGGCATGGTGACACACACCTTTAATTCTAGGAAGTGATGCCAGGAAGCAGAAAGGCATATAAGATGTGAGGACTGGAACTAGAGGCTTTTAAGCTTTTAGACTTTTAGCAGCAGTTCAACTGAGATCAATTTGGATAAAGACTCAGAGGCTTCTAGTTTGAGGAAACAGGATAGGCTGAGAAGCTGGCGAGGTGAGGTTAGCTGTGGCTTGTTCTGTCTCTCTGATCATTCAGAATTTACCCCAATAGCTTGCACTGAGATTTTTTTTTAATTTAATAAGACCATTTAGCAGATTCGTGTTACAAGCTGCCCTAAGCAGGTAACCGACTCTCTAAGAGAGATGGATGGTTTGTCAGAACAGGCAGAGGTTTTTCAGTCTCTAGTCAAAGACAAAGCTTCCCAAGTGTTCTGGGTGTTCAGTCTTTGCTTCTCAAGTGCTCAGTCTTCTCCATCCTTGGAGCACCCCCCCCCTCTCAACTTCCCCACCAGCCAGTGGTCCAGACTACTAAGACTGTTGATTAAGGAAAAAAAAAATTCAAGCTCAAATAACCTGAGGCTCAAGATCTTGAAGCTGCTGGAGAATCTGTCCCTCAATAATTATTTTCCTTCTAGTTTTTCTCCTAACTCTTTATTTTTACATTTTCATTTGTGATTGGGAAGATGTCATCAAGAAAATAATTTCCATTTTAAAAGCAGTCACCAATGACTAGTTCAGGTTAAATAACTTCTGGCCAAGAAATTTCCATAAATTACTTCATTTCATTAAGTCTAGTTTTTCCAATTAAAGTTGCAAGTAGCTAATAACCCTCATTTGTAACAGTATTAGCAAATTTGATTCATTTAAATGTCATTTTATTGAAAAATTATAATATTGTATTGATGACAATTTAAAAATTGTATCTCTCACCTGAGTCCTTCTGAGTAGTGCAGAAGGAGGGGATGTTTACCATATGCTGGGATGTTCCTGACAGACGGAGACTGTAAACAGTTTTGATATAGTTCAAGTCTGTTTAAGAGAGTTTCATAAACTTCCTGGTAATAAATTAACTTGGGTGAAGTCCTTGTTCTCATTCCTTTTACTTGAGTTTGGATTTATGCTTTACAAAGTCCATTTATTGCCTGCTTGTAAACAGACTAGAAAGGGTCATCTCAAAGCCAGAGTGTCTGCTGTCAAGTTGAGAGACATTTATTGAAGCTCAGTAGAGGAGACCACACAAAGGCAGATGCATGCATCTGATAGAAATGGGCTCATTCATGCTCAACAGCCATCTCTAAGAAAGGTGATTAGTGACCTTTGTAAACATGGCATACATATTCTCATTGTAAATAATTCAAGAAACCAAGGTGATATAAATAAAGGCAGCTACAAAGGGCTGCCAATCATTGGCTCTAAGAACCCACTAAGATCCTGCATCAGGATACCATTGGTTAGCCCACATCATTATATCATCATCATTTAATCTGCTTAATTTCTAGTCCACTAGAATTGAGAGTTTTTCTTCAAAGAGATTAGATACATTTCTATACACTAGCAATGAACTGAAAACAAGTCAAATGAAACTATGTCCATGAAGAAAAACCATCTAGCAATAACTTCAATAAATGAGGTGCAAACTTTGCACTCAGAAAAATATTAATGTTGAAAATGTTAAAGGTGACCTAAATACATGCTCCATTCTTCTCCATTTTCTTGGATTGATGAAGTGTTGGTATTCCCTAGGGTGATTTATTGGACAGTCAGTTAAAAATCAGTGGGTTTTTTTTTCAGAAATTAAAGAAAGTTATCTTAAAATTCAAATGAAAATATAAGAAATAACCTAAATAATCCTGAGAGAATACAGTTGGAAAATTCACATTTTTCTGATTTGCATACTAACAAGAAAGCCACACTACTAAAGACAGAGTATTGGATACTTTTCTCATTGCTGGAACAGAACACCTGACAGAGGCACATTTAATAAGGACAGGCTTGTTCTGGGTCATAGTTTAAGGGGACACAGTCCATCACAACAGGAGGCCACGCAGGGGAGGCATGGTGGTGGGAGTGTGAGGCAGCTGGCCAGTGCATTCACCCTCAAGAAACACAGAGAGATGAAGGCCAGGGTCCAGCCAGTGTCCTCTATTTAGTCTAAGACCCCAGGACATGGTATGGGGTCACCCACATTTAGGGAAGGTATAGCTTCCACAGTTAAACCTGCCTAGAAACATCCTTAAACAAAGGTGTGTCTCCTGGAGGATTCCAAACCCTGCCAAGTTGACTATGAAGTTGATATCACAATCCACTACTGCTACTGAACCCCTTAGCCACAAGGCATTGAAATGGGCCTAAAACCTACCTTCACTAAGGTGTACGTAGGCACACACACACACACACACACACACACACACACACACACACACAACTTTATTTGAATTTTGGCCAAAACCGAGGAGAAATTCTCTGTCTCTGCTTATGCTACAACAATGATGCAACTCATAGAAAATATTTAATCAAAGCTAGGAAATACATAGAGGGAGATTTTGCTGTGAGCCCCTGTTACCCAAACCCGGAGCCAGAGTTCAGGTCTTTGGGGTCAGGCCATTTTCATTCCCATTGTTCCTGTCCAGGTTGCCAGTGGCTGGGATTTGATCCAGGTATTTCCAGGTTCTTGGTATTTTATTCTAGAACAGAATAAAGGTACACACAGGTTGCAAAGTAGCAAGGATACTTTATTCATCTGGAAGTTTTACTGGATTGAGACCTGGAGAAGGGATGAACTGGTCAGTGTAGTTCCCATTCAGAAGGTGTCCACGTACCTCTCAGTTTTAGTTATGACTCCCAGGAAGAGGCCCCCATTTAGGGTAAGAGTGGTAAGGGGAAAACCACACCTCTCATTGCATTTGACCAGGAGAGAAGTAAAGACATTTTGCCTCAAACATTTCAGACATCTCTGGCATCAGGCAAGAACATCTTAGCTATTAGCCAAGGGGGAAAAGCCTGTTCACATTTGGGGTCTTCTGCCCTAAACTACTAGCCAGTTTCTGTCTCCTATTCATCACTATGGAGTGGCCACTACTAGGTGGCTAGCAGGTTGCTGGGTATGTTGTTCAGGGAAGGTTATGATAGAGCCCAAGCCAAATGGAGTCTCCGTCCACTAAGATACTCTTTATGCTTGATTGCTTCACCACCATCATACTTCCTGTCGGGAGCTTCACTCTCTAGAAACATATCCCAAGTCCTAGGGCCTCGTGGTGTTATTTCCACGAGAGCCCAGCTACAGATCGGTGGGACAGAGCCGAGAGTACAGCAGTACATCTCCACTATAAAAGAGGATCAATTAGTATTTCACAGGGGTACCATGACAACTTTATAGGAAAAAAAAATACCATCTTCAATAACTGGTGCTGAGACAAGCAGCTACTTGCCTACAAGAGAGGAAAGATGGACCTCTGCCTGAGAACATGTGCGGAAATGAGCTCAAAGTGAGTCACAGAAGCCAAGTGGAAGAACCAAAATGTAAAAGTCTTAAATGAGATTGTGGGAGTGAATCTTCACGGTCTTAAGTTAGGCAGCGTCCTTCAGAACTAACAACAAAAGCCCAAGAACAGAAGGAGCAAATCTGATGTCTGTGTGTATGAGGAAATTTCCAAGAGAAAAAGTAATCCATACTAAGAGAATACCATTCGCAAATCACACCTCTGAGAAGCGCTTGTTCCCCATTGGTGAAGCGCTTTCTTAGCTCAATAGGAAGAAGAAAATGAGGTGATTTTTTAAATTATTATGTTATTTTATAATTAATTTAATTTTACATATCAGCCATGGATTCCCCTGTCCTCCCTCCTCCCACCCCCACAGCCTCCCCCCCCATCTACCCCCCATTCCCACCTCTTCCAAGGCAAGGTCTCCCCTGGGGATTCAGCTCAGCCTGGTAGATTCAGTCAAGGAAGGTCCAGTCCCCTCCTCCCTATACCAAAGCTAAGCAAAGTGTCTCAGCATAGGTCCTAGGTTCCAAGAAGCCAACTCATGCACTAAGGACAGGTCCCAGTCCCACTGCTTGGGGGCCTCCTAAATAGTTCAAGCTAATCAACTGTTTCACTTATCCAGAGGGCCTGGTCCAGTTCCATGGGGGCTCCTCAGCTATTGGTTCACAGTTCATGTGTTTCCACTAGTTTGACTATTTGTCCCCGTGCTTTTTCCAATCATGGTCTCAATATCTCTCACTCCTATAACCCCTCCTCTCTCTCGATGACTGGACTCCTGGAGCTCCACCTGGGGCTTGGCCGTGGATCTCTGCATCTGCTTCCATCAGTCACTGGATGAGAGTTCTATCATGACAATTAGGGTGATTTTTAACTAAAAATAAGCATACAAACAGATTTTTCTCCAAAGAAGGTGTACAAATGACCACCAAGCCCATGGAAAGATACTTAAAAGGGTTAGCCACTGGGCAACGCAAATTATCCACAGGGGCACTCAATTTACACATACTTGGTGTCTATAATCAAGAAAGCTGATAAATGTTGGTGAAGCTGTGAGGGAACTGTCATTCTTTAAAGCTGCCTGCAGGTATGTAAGCTGGCATGCTCACTTTCAGAAACAGTCCAGTGCTTCCTCAAGTAGAATCAATTAAGTAGAACTACAGAGTTGCTCAGCACCCAAGGGATACGAAAACATAGCCGTACAAAGTGTCTACATGAACGCTCATGACAGCACTGTGACAGTGTTATTCATAACACCCTTAAAGTGGAGGTAACTCAGTAGTTAGCAAATGCACATCAACCAGGAAGTAAGTCAGCGAAATGTGGTGGTTAGTGTGATGGCCGTTATTCAACTATAAAGGAGCGGAATGCTGACATGCTATTTACGATTCCTCTCTGAAGATGTATTTTGCTTTAAGCAACATGTGACAGAAGCCAGTAACATTCACATTGTGTGTTTCCATGTGTATGAAATGTCCACAATGCAGAGGCTTGCACAGACAGTGCAGTCTCTGCAGAACTCAGATCACCCTCCTAAGCATCTGGGGAAAAGCTGGACAGTGGGATACATGCTTTTGAATTCAGTACTGGAGAGGTAGAGAAAGGAGAATCAATTGGGCTTGCTGGCCAGCCAGTCAGGACTACTTAGTGAGCTCCAGGCCAATGAGAGACCCTGCCTCAAAGAGCAAAAGGTGGACAGTGCCTGAGATACGACACCTGGAGTTGTCCCGTGGCCTTCATGTGTACACACAAACATATATGTACACATATCCACGCATATTTTTGCACACAGGTGTGCATGTGTGTGCACACATATTTCATGGATGGTTGAGAAATTGAGTATAAGACTTCCCCTGGGGTGATGAAAGGGCGGCACAGTTGACTGTGGTTATTCTGTACAACTCAGGATTCATTTAAAAACACTGAATTGTACATATCAAATTCGTAACTTATCTCATACACGAGTTATAGCTTAATGAAATGATTGTGGGGAGACATAAACATTTTTCAACTCTACAGTAAAAAGCTAAATATAAACTGTGGTCTCTTGATTGGAAAGCCGAACATAACTGAAAATTGCATTGTCCTGGACACCATGGACAGCATTAAAAAGCTACGTCATTCCTTTAGGTCTGTAATTGGTTATAACGCACTGATCAGAGTATTGTGTGCCATTTTCATCCCCGCCATGAAGATGTTCCTAAGAGGAGCATCACACTAGTGACACTGGCTTATCAGAGATCAGCACTTCTGAAGGGACATGGAAGATGTTGGGCTGATGGAACTCTAGTGCAGGGTGTAAACACAACCCCGCTGGGGCCAGGGCCGTCTGCATGCAGTGTGAGGGGCCGGCCTACCTCTGCACCATTTCTGTGAGGGTTGTAATGAAGCAGTATTGGAACAAACTGAAGCCAGGTAAATTTACTTTACACACCACTTTGATAAAGGTAGTAGTTATTTACAGGAAACTGGCAACATTTAAGATTAGGGGTATTAGCATTTTTTAAAGAATTTAAAAGTCATGAAAAGTAACCCCCCCCCCCAGAGTTTTTGTATATGAAACGATGGAAGTACAGAGGAATGCAGAGAGAATGATCACAGACAGGGGAATTTAGCAGTGAAGAACACTAAGAACACAAGAAAAATTAAGTCATTCCTGCCATTAACGTGGACATTGGTGCACACTGGGTTTTCTTTTTCTGTTTTTTTAAATGTATTCCTCATAGTTTAGATAAGTATTTTATAGTTAAATAAAACTGTAAATTATGTAAATGTATGAAACTCTCTTGGTGAAAATGTTTGAAACCCCCTAGCTACTTTTTTTTAAATTAATTAATTTATTTATATATATATATATATATTATTTTAGAATACCATTCAGTTCTACATATCAGCCATGGGTTCCCCTATTCTCCCCCTCCCACCCCCTCCCCTTACCCCCAGCCTACCCTCCATTCCCACCTCCTCCAGGACAAGTCCTCCCCCGAGGACTGCGATCAATCTGGTAGACTCAGTCCAGGCAGGTCCAGTCCCTTCCTCCCAGACTGAGCCAAGTGTCCCTGCATAAGCTGCAGGTTTCAAACAGCCAACTCATGCAATGAGCACAGGACTTAGTCCCACTGCCTAGTTGCCTCCCAAACTGATCAAGCCAATCAACTATCTCACCTATTCAGAGGGCCTGATCCAGCTGGGGGCCCCTCAGCCTTTGGTTCATAGTTCATGTGTTTCCATTCATTTGGCTATTTTTTTTCAATAATTGAGTAAAACTGAAATTTTTTTTCCATAAAATATCTGCTGTTGGAGCAGATACTTTGAAGGCTTCTTCTTCTTCTTCTTCTTCTTCTTCTTCTTCTTCTTCTTCTTCTTCTTCTTCTTCTTCTTCTTCTTCTTCCTCTTCCTCTTCCTCTTCCTCTTCTTCTTCTTCAGTTTTGTTTTGTTTTCTGACTTAATATTGAGTTTGTGTGATAATTCAATTGTCCCTTATTTTAGTTATCACCAAATAGATCTTTCATACAACTGTTTCTCAGATGAGACAGTTTCAGTGGGAAGTCTTCATTCCCACTTGTTGATAAAACTGTAGATGTGTTAAGTAGAAACCTCTTCTACAAAGCACACACTCCATTAGCACATCACTTAGGCATGAAGAATACAGAAATGGGGGGGAAACAGGAGATAGGCTGTTTCCAGGTTGCTGAGGTTTAATTTTGCTTTCTTGTGCCTTTGGCTCATCTTTCCTTTGTTGTTCTTAAATCTAGTGCACTACGGCAAGTCTTTGCTGAAAGTGCCTTCCCGGAGTTTCAGAGTCTTGTAGCAGGATAAAAGATGTCTTCAGATGAATAACCCAATATCTGCAGAGCCTAAGCGAGCAAGTCTATGGGAAGGGGACTCAAGCTTTAAGGGGCGCATTGACATAGTTTTCCTTTTCTCTTCATTTACTTTCCTCAACAGTCTTGGCTTTTCTACATGGATTTGAGTTTCAGTATTATATTTAATGATTAATTAATACTCTTGTTTTATATACTTACACACACACACACACACACACACACACACACACACACACACACACACTTTCCTAGAGCTGTAGCCATTAAAAATTCAGGTCACTGGGTTTTGCCATCCCCTGTTTCTGGGCTAAGACCGTCACCTGTGTTTGTTTTGCTCCTTTCATTAAAAACATCATGACTGGACTGCTACATGGCAGGATTTTATTCATCCCTCTTCTCCATAAATGAGTGGCTTTCTGTCTCAGTGGTCCTAATTAAGGATGCAAATACCTTGGCTTCACGCAAGCTCAGTTATATTGCAACACTGTGGAACATAGGGGTGGGGCAGTGTGCCTGGTAATTTGGAGTGAAATTTGATATCCATTAGCCTGTGGATAAATGTGACATGTGATAGGGATTATGAATTATTTCTTCTTGATTTTCACCATCAAATTCAGTTTCCTGCATCAGTTCTGTGAAGGTCTGCAGAACAGAGAAGATGATGTGCCTTCCTGTTTGCTCCCAGCCCTGCACTCTGAACAGCGTTCACATGGGTCTGGTTCCAGATTTAGTCATGTTGGTTTTCATTTTCTCAGCACAGGTGCAGCAGTGAACAGCAGTGAGAGTCTCCCTCCATCCTCGTCTGTCAACGACATCTCCTCCATGTCCACCGACCAGACCCTTGCATCGGACACTGACAGCAGCCTGGAAGCCTCGGCAGGACCCCTGGGTTGTTGCAGGTGACTAGCCGCCTGCCTGCGAAACCCAGCGTTCTTCAGGAGATGACGTGATAGAACACAGCACACATGCACATTGCACACACACACACAGTTTGCACACACATATGCATACACAAAGACACTCTCACACATGCACAAAAACATACACGCGATGTCAAGAAAATAGCAAGAGAGAGATCCAACCTAAAATTAAGATAAATCTTTCTGCCTGCTTCTCCAAAGTTCTGTATTACAGCTAAGCCGAAATGTATACTTCTAGTTGCTCTTGCTTTGGTCTCCTTCAACAGTGCTTACTACACAAAATAAATCAGACACAATTAGAGAAGCCTTTTCCCCAAAGTGTAATTTAAATGGCTGCGAAACCAGCAACCCGTTAGTGCCCTTCAAATGGCATGACAAGGTGTGCAGTGGCCCCATCCAGCATGTGTGTGTCTCTATCTTGCATCTACCTGCTCCTCTTGGCCTAGTCAGATGGATGTAGATACAGATCCGCATGTGTCTGTATTCACACAGCACTACTTAGAGATGCTCCTGTCAGTGTCCTCAGGGCTCTACCAAGACACCATGCACTGGGGTACCACATGGTCCATTTCATGTGATCTATTACTCTGACATAAATCCATCTGTAATATATTGCCAGTATATAAGCTGTTTAGTTTGTTAATTGATTAAGCTGTATGTCTGATAAGAAAATATGTAAAGGGGGAACATGGGGGAGTGAACTCTCAGACCCTTGAAGATGTAGCTTCCAAATCTGAACCGATTAAATGGCACCTGTATACCAATTTGTAGAAAGAACATATGTGATGCTTACGTACAGTGTGGGGGGAGGGAGGGAGCAATAGCTTTCAGGATTTAAATAGCTTGGTCTTTAGAAGGACTATGTGAGTCAAAGTCAAGGGTGCTTTCTCTGGCGGTGGATACGTAGCAGGGACTAGAGCACAGTGTAGTCTGTGCTCTGTTTTGCTGCCGTATAGACTATGGACGAAAGGAAATTGCTGCCTGGATACTGGGAGACACCAACATCCATGTTTTAAAGATTGGACACCATTTGTCTTTTTAAAATGTGTCAAAATATGTCTTTTGAATGATGTGTCAAAAGAGAAAGCTGCTGGAGAAAGGGGAAGGTGACGAGGCCGCGCCGTTGTCCACACATCCATGGTAAAAGCCCTTGCCTGAAACACGCTGGAATCACCTCCATGTGATCTCCTTCAGAGAAGATAGCTCTGCCTAGACAAATTTGAGATTGTAGGGTATGTTTTCCACGTGTGGGGTGCTTTCCCAGAGTCATCACCTGCCAATATTTTCATTTCCTCTTCTGGAATAGAATAGAATAAAATGGAATCCCCAAAGCACAGAGAGATCTTCAGGACAGCATCTATAAGCATCTTCATGGATATTATTGTCCCTCAGAAGGGTTGTCCCTCAGGGGGGTTTCCCTGACTCCTTGATACGACTGATGTTTCGTACTTACTGATTTATTTTCGTAGATGTGTGTAATCTGAGAAGGGCTGATAGTCTGACTTTTGTATTGCAGTAGATAGATGAGAGCAATAATGCCGTGCCAACACAGCTCCTACTAGCTAGCATTAGCAATGACTTTGTCTTAAAGCCATGAGACGTTAGTGTGTTTAGAAAAATCATCTGAATTTAGCTTAAACCCACAGAAGACCCTGTCCGAGCACTCACGGAGGCACTGTGAACCATCTTGGTTATGTACAAGGCAATGCCGGTGCGGCTTCTGAGCAATAACAGGCACCAGGCCCGGCTTCCCTTCTTCCTTCCCAGGGTGAAGCATCTACCACAGCTATTTGCACTCTGGCTATTTTGGTGCTCACCCCTGTGGTGATATTTCACCTGAAGAAGAAGTGAAACACGTGAGTAGATGAACGTGATCGGCCTGGCCAAGGGAAAACCCTCAAGTGTACAGAGTAAACAGCAATGCCAGAGTTCTGCAAACTGCCTTAAAAACAACACCAGGGAAGCTCTTCTCCTTTCAAGCAATAGAGTCGTTAGTAACCTCAGCGGCCCAGCCCCTCCCTCCCTGCCACACACTGCAGTGAGGCTGATCCTGGAATTGCTTCCCACTGCGTGGTTCTTTGCAAGCTGTGGT
The DNA here is from genome assembly GCF_004664715.2 of Peromyscus leucopus. Lineage (NCBI taxonomy): Eukaryota > Metazoa > Chordata > Mammalia > Rodentia > Cricetidae > Peromyscus > Peromyscus leucopus. The sequence goes on along the minus strand of NC_051071.1, from coordinate 87,322,077 downwards.
ACTGAAAAGGGAGAGGAGGGGGAGGGGGGAGGGAGGGAGCTCTCCTCTATCCTCCTCTCTTGATCTTCTCCTATCAAGATCTCCTATCTTGAGATCTCCTCTGCAGCTCATCCCCTGGAATAAAGGTATCTCAGTCTATCCTTTTCCCATTCTTTTTGGTTAATACTGCAAGCAAACCGATCTTTATAAATACTGACTCATTCTCACAAGTTCTCTCATTTTTCTTTCTGTCATCTTTTTTTTTCCTTTTAAAAACTTACCCATCTCCCTACTCTTCTCTTTCTTTGTACTTTGCTTTTGTGTCTGTGATCTCTGTACCCCTCCATTCTGTATCAGACCAGATTAATGCAAAGAACAGACAATGGTTCAATGGCTTGAAACAAACAAGTATTGAAGGGGATTCCATTAGGCACAAGATGGTAATAACATACAGGCAGGGTTCTCAGCAGAATGTCAGGAGAGCTGACCAGTTTCCCAGGTAGAGGAAGCAGACAACACAGATCACCTTCCCACCTCTGCAGGTTGGCCTGGAGGTGCTACTAGTCTGTCTCCTGGTGTATAGCATTGCCCTGCTGGGGACCCTTGGCCAGAGATTCCCCTGTGGACAAGAAAGTAGGAAAGAAAACACTTGGGTTTTAAATAGCACATCCACGTAGAGATGAGGGCTTGGCTTCTGGACTTCATGAAGGATTGGTTTTAGTTGATCAAAGAGGATAGATGGGAGGTGTAACAACAAAGAGAATCACCATGGTGAAAGTTTCCCTTTCACAGCCAGGACCCCCTTTGGGTCTCTCCTTTGGTGGTGGTTATACTCTGAGAAAGTCTGCAGTATACAATGAGCCCTCTTCTGGGTCTTCTTAGTAAAAACAAACAAACAAACATGTAAGCAGAAAAAGCAAACATTTATTTTATGTGGCCACCTGTTACTACCAAGGGTGTTCTTACTTTGGGAGCAGGGAACTGTTCTGAGACCTGGACTGTGTGTGTGGAAGAATTGAAGGAGCTACATGTGTTCATATTGCAACATAAAGTTAGCATTCTTAGGACTAGAACATCTGTACTTTTATAGGCAACTGGTTACGCAGTGGTCCTTACTACGTTCCCTGGTGTTCTGTAGAAAGGGCAGGTGTGGACCCCTGAACAGGAAGAATTAAATTGCTACCATGTTACCTATTTCTTTGCTACTTTAGGGTGTCTTTGGTGGGTCAGTGTACTCATTTTTCCAGTGGGATACATTGGCCTTATAGCACAATTGTTTCTTGTCCAATAAAGATTGAAAATAGTACGTCATCTTTCAGAATCTAATGTAGAGCTTCATGGGTCTGGGTCCCACAGCTGGACCAGGACTTGGCTAAGTCCTAGCAGTTGGAGGAAACTTATTTAATTGATGGCTCAGGGGTAGTGTGGCTTTTCTCAGTCCACTATCCCTTTCAGAACAAATGTTGTGTAAAGATACTGCTAACAAAAGACTAGCAAATGAAAAACTTGGTCATGGAACACAGAACAAATGGAAGGCATGAAAATGCATAAGTCCTTCCATGATCTGTCAGGGAAAAATTAATAAATCTAATTTTACAGCTCTTTAACATTTGTTGTAGAGCCCGGGTTATACAGAATCCATTTCTGTTTCATTTTTGTAGCAAGAAAGAATCTATGTCTGAGAGGCATCAGCTGGCTTTGCTGAAAGAGTTAACCTCCATGGTTCAGAGAGAGGAGAGAAGACTTCTTGGGGAACTTTGATCCCAATTCCTTGGGTCTAAAGAGAAATCCCTCCCACTACTGTAGCATGCCTACCCTCATAGACACATACACCACATTTTAATACCAAGAGGCCGACTTTTCTACACGTATTGTTAGATAAGGCAGTCTATTTGAAAAGAAAACAAAACAACTAAACAAACTAAAAATTTATAATGTAAATAACCAAGTCAGTTATTTTCCTTGTGATTAAAATATAAATTTTATTTCTTTGGTCACCCAAACATGTCTTGTTAGTTCACTTTGACTCATTTCTTTGGTCAAAGCAAAGTTGAAGACATTTTTTAATATGTGAACCCCTATTTATTTAATTCTTGATCATGTGGGACCAATGGCCAGTATATCCCAGTAGAAACAAATATCCCAGCCCTTATCTGCCATCACTTGTCCATCTTGCCATGTCCATCTTGCAGTGAGACCTCCCCGGCATCTGCTTGTTATTTTGCATGATTGGACTCCAAGATCCATAACTGATAAAGAGAATTGTCCTATATCAGTGTTTATGAAGTGTATCTACAGCACACATGTACACACACATGTTCACATAGGCCCATATACTTGTTCACATATGCCCATATAGTTCTCTATCAATCTGGAAGCCAAAATCACATATGTCCAGTTTCTTTGGCAAGTCTCAGAGGTGAGACCTGTTGTCAGTAGCCTGGCAGGTTTGATGTGTTCTCGGTGGTATCTAATATGGATCAAAATGATTCAGTCCATTCCTGTGTTCTTTCTCGTGTTCTTTCATTTCCATTTTTTCCCTCTTATTTTAAATATGTCTGTGGAAAAGAGCACAATTTGGGGGACTCTGACATCTTTTGACTCTTCACAGGTGGAATCAAGTCAACATATTGTGATTTGTATGTCTTATGAATTATTAAACCTGGAGGAAGTATGCTCGCTTCTCATAAAACCAAATGAAACCTGGACTCTGTCAGACTTTCCTTTTGGCAATGTTTATTGTTTGTGCTGCTTTGGTTCCATGCACTGCCGGAGCCATAAAGGGCTTCCATGACTTCCTCTGACCCCGGTGAACGAGACTTGCAGTGTGGCCAGATTGTACCAGAGAGTGAATAAGAGGGAAGAGATGGCCTCCTTCTCAGCCTAGACCCGGGTCTCCCTGTAGAGTGGTGTGTTTGTGCTTGAGATTCATTTCTTCAAGAAAGGCCTCTGTTTCCATCTGCAGATACGAGTTTCATGCCTACATTTCAGTAGTAACCAATAAGATAATAATGGACAAACCTCATTGGTAAGAAGATCAGGACTACATTTTTTTCAGATTAATCAACAAAATTCCCAATTTTAATTTTGTCTGAGAGATTTATTTTGTCAACACTGTTATCTCAGACTGCTTGTTGAATTTAAGGATATGAATTACAGCTTGGTGGAGTTCACTGAACTTGTCATGGTTCACCTGGTGGTGCCTGAACAATGTTGAAGAGTGGCCTGTATATTTCTGGGAACAATACATTTTATTTATTCAGTTAATAGAAGGTTGAAAGGTAGACATTCCCATTATTACACTTTGTCTTTTATTTAAGGAAAATAAGACGTGAAACACATTTTGATACCTCTGCAATGACCTTATTCTAATGATTTTCTAATTATTTTAATTTATTCTTTTTCCTTCTTTTATTTGAGGGGACGATATATGGAGGTCTCTTACTAAGTAGGCCAGATAGTCTTGGTACTGTCAATCCCCCTGCCTCAGATTCCAAGCTTGTACAAGAATGCCTGGCTGCCTATCCTGACTTCAACCACAACTCTTTACTTTCCCTTTAAAAAAAAAATTAAAATGACCGAGCATAAATATCTAAAAATATCCATAAGATTAAAAAGAACAAATTCATTCTTCATGATGGTTGGCCAAAGAGGGCAAATAATTTGTACATTGTAGGCACCATAAAACATTACCATATATGTGCTCATTTTGATAAAGTTTGCTATGAGGCAAGATAAAGGCTATTGAGCGTTATTTTCTTGAAAGGACTAGTGGAAAACCCAACCTAGAAGGATGAATCTACTTGCTCAATAATAGAAGTGATTGTAAAGAAAGTAAAGGATTTTTTCCCTACCAACTAACTCAGCAGTCTTTGTTGTGTTTTACACATGTAGCCTACGCCTTGCAGTCTCCCACCTCCCCAACACACAATACTTTGACAGGCAATGCCCAGAAGACCTGTGCAAATAGTGTATACAGGGTGTCCAATTGTCTCAGGTCTGCTCATGCCTGGCACCTCTGTATGTCATGAGCATTTCCCTTTCAGTTCCAGATGGAGTTTCATAGCATCTAAAATCACTGAAATGTGCTACAGAAATGTACACTTCTCAAACACATAAAGTGTAAAGAAACAAACTAACAAGAATCAAACAACCCTGCCAACCCCACCCCCTTCTGTCAAATATTTCCTTTAAAAGGGGGATGTTTTTGGTGTGTAAAATTCAAGACTAAATAAATCCAAACTGCAATGTAGAGGATCCAAGTTTACTCAGTACAGTGGGGAGTTCTGGGAACTGTCTTTCACTCCACCTTGCTTAAAGTCTTTCTGTTCAAACAATAGTCTATATTGTTTGCCTCTCAAAAGCGTGTGTTCGGTGTCTTTATCTTATACACCCTCTTTGGTCTGCTTAGAAGACTGGGTCATACATTATGTGCTTTCTACTAAAAACATCAAAGTCCATGTTCATGAAAGTATCATCTACAAACAATTATTCAGAAAATAAAATTTTACAATGCAAATAGCATTTCACACAGTTGAAGGAACTAATGATTTTAAACAATTCCTTTATAAAAGGAAGACACTTGGGAGCAGTTGCAAGCTCCTTAGTGGATTGGTGACTGGGATTAGCATAAATTAATCTCTAAGAAGGTTACTTTGAATTTCTAGTTTAATTTCTGAGCTACATTCTAAAGTATTTAATCAGTCCATGTCAAACACATTTATTAAATGGTTCGGGGTAGAAGACAAATGTATTACGATTCTTATCCTAAAAAATGCAGCCAATAAATCAATGTCTAAAATAAATGGTCAATGCAAAATATCTTACTCATTTATCCTCTTTTGAAACAACAATGTATTTAAATTAGAGGTGCATCCTAAATGAACCCATTTTTATTATTGGCATAAAGAAGAAATCTTTCAGTGTTCTCATTTTATCTAATTGTATTTCAAGTATACTTAATGAACTAGCATAAGAGAATTGTGGGTATTTTCTATTGTATTATGGGGATGGATAATTTTTCAATTCATAAAAGAAACCAGCATAGGTATTCTTTGCTCTACATTATGGATTATTTTGATATTTGTTCCCGTGGAACTCTTGGGCTTTTTGATGCTGAGCTCGAAGCTCGGCTCTGGCATCGCTGAGTCCGAAGTCACAGCAGGGACTGGAACTGCTCTTCAGTCACACTCCAGTCTGAAGCTAAATCCTCTGTGAGTTGCTCAGTCTAAGTGCAGAAGTCCTAAAATACCTTAAGATACAATCCAATTATTTATTTTGTATTAAAGATTGAACTCAGAGCATTCCTGAATATCTCTGCTGGAAAAGTTAACATCGGGCCATAAACATGCATTTATCAGTTTATGCCACAAATATTTGTTGAACACGCCAAATCTCTAAAGATTGTCATAGGTGCACATCGGTGTGATGAGGTCATGCACCTAATGCCTTCATGCAGTCTACGCTTCAGTGTGCGTGGGAGGTGGGATGAGGTAAGATAGGTCTACGTTGTGGAAGTACAAGGCAGATTGAAGGGTAAGGCTTGAAAAAAGATGCCATGAGCGATAAGGTGCCCAGGGAATGCCTCCTGGAGGTGGTGACACTTGGCCAGAGGCCTGAATAAAGTTAGGAAACAAGACACATCACCAGTGGATGCGGAACATTCACGCTGAGGGGAACACCATGGCAGAGGCCTGGAAAAAGTTGGCTCTTATACCACGAAAAAGAACATTCAAGAATCCTGAGGATTAAATAGGACAGCTAAGAAACATAATGACCATTGAAACTGGAGCAGAAGCCAGGAGCCTGAGCAAAGGGATATATTGGGAATTTATTCTAAATATTGGGAAACAAGGATTAGGGTTGAGCAAGGGTGTTATGCTGTCTGCACGCACGCACACACACACACACACACACACACACACACACACACACACACACACACACACATGAATTCTTCTGGTCTTGAGAGAATTCTTGAGAAGAAAGACCATGAAAACAATCTAGGCATCATCGCAGGCTGTGGTAAACATCCAGAGAGAAATGATGAGGTTTGGATCAAGGAGTGGAATATCCAAGAAGAATTTGATCAGGATATAATTAGGAATGCATTGTGAACAGGGGCCTGTGGTGCACACTTATAATTTCACTTACTTGGGAGACAGGGACAGGGGGATGTGAAGTTTAAGATAAGGCTAGGTAAGCCACTTAAGACCTTGTCTGTCTCCAGTTAACAAGTAAAATGAGGCATGCCTTACCATGGATGAGACTTTCGGTTCAATCCTCAATATGATAAATATAAATATTGGTAGAATGTATTTAAAATAAACCGAAAGGATATGTTGTGAAAGCAGAGCTGACATTGTCTGGTGGACTGATATTATGTAAATGAGTGATTAGGGATGACTCCAGAATTTTCCCTTTTTTCATAAGCTGTAATGGATGGTTGGTATGGATGACTGACATAGTGAACGAAATGGGAATCTGAGAGAGAGCAGCCTATGGGTTGCTACAGGCCGCAGGAATATATTTTAAAAACTAAGCTGGTAATGGCAAAACCAATACCTGAAGGGATCAAGGAATTCCTCCAGAGGAAGCCAAATTCCAAGGAGCTTTTGGTGTTGTTTGTTGTTATATATCAGCTGTCTTCTGTTATGAAAATCATGTGTGCCTTCATAGTTTTCCCAATTGATTTTTTCCTAAGAAGTGCTAACAGTGTAGACTGATCACTCTCTGGACATACACATTCCAGGTATTTGGAGAACAGCCTCAGGAAAGGCTTCCTTCCCCCCAGCCCATCTGTTTCTCCCCTTTCAGCACTGGAATCAAATATCTCCCTTAACCACTTTCAAGGACTAACAGAAATAACAGTCCAGACCACCACATTCTAATCTCCTGATTTAAGGTAAATTCCACAAGGAGACACTGCCTAGGTCAGGTGGACCTTAAGTAATAGCTTCACACAGTTTAGCTCAGACCTCCTTTCTTACAGCCTTACTAACTTTATAGACCTCTAACTCCTTACCTAACCACTTCTAGGAATATTTAGATAACCTTCTGCACTGATAGCTATGCACAGCCAGAACCCAAGTTCAAGCCTCCCTGTAATTATCGCCATTGGCAGCATTTGGCCAGGACTATCCCCAGACGGAGGAAAGTACCTTATCAGAGATACCTCTGTACTCTCTAAGAGCAGACTTAAATGTCCAGACTACCCATTTGAGAAGGCCTGGTGGACGTGCCAATTAAGCTTAACTACCTCCTTCCCAAATCTTTCCTCTAGTTCCAGATCTCCCTTTAACTATCACCAGAGGCATCTAGCTGTACATTGGTTGCCTAGCGATCAAGCACACTTTCCCCCACCGTGCAGAAAAAACGGCAGATAGCTTGGACAGATAGGAGCCACAGGAAAAAAGAAGGCAGTTTTATTTTCTCCCATTGACCTAGCAACCTATAGATTCTTAACATTTTCTACCAATTACGTTCAAGATCATTATAGTTGAGCACATAAGATCCCACTTCTTAGATATTACCTGAATTTAGCCTTTAGTTAATTCATTTCCCCATTAGTCACTTCCCTTTTGGGTTGCAAATGATAATTAACAATTACTGCCCCTCTTAGTGATTCTTATCACCCTTCCCTTTGACCCTGGAAGCCTGGCTTTGCACTGCCAAGGGATTACTGCTTGTAAGTGTACATATACCAGGACTCCCAGGGTAGGTGGGGACAAAGAAGAAGATTTGGAAGTATAAATGACTGAACTAAGAGCTCTGTGTGCTGAGATTCTATTTCCCAAAAACAGTCCTCAATGTTCACAGTTCTCTCTCCTGAGTCCCTGGGATGTATAATATTAAGGCTGGTCCCTCTAATATTATACAAGAATGGGTTATATCAAAATTCACACCTCTGCATAAAACAAAGAAGGAACTGAATGTAGTTTAAGACAAGATGATGGGGATGCTTCCTGTTCCAATGCAGAGACAAAGGGTAGAGTAGGAATGTCAGTGAGGCGCAGGGAAAACCCGGAGTAAAGACTGAAGTCTGAACCTGACCTTGCAAAGGTCGTTGCTAACTTTTAGGGCAACAGCTTCTGTGCAGAACTGGGCAAGAGAGCAACTTCAGTAAATGCAACAGGACACGGGAAGTGAGTAAATAAACAGGTGCAGAAATTTCCCCTAAATGTGGAGCAGCAGAATGATACTAAAGTTAGAGTGTAATGTGGATTAAACATTCCCTACAATACCGGAACCAGTGGACAGGCTGACAGAGGAAGAAGAAAAAGAGGTTCTAGTGGATAGTACATGATGCTTGGCAGGCTGGAGGGTTGGTGGTCCAGAACACCAGAAGAGGAGGAGGACATTTGCTTCCAGAGACAGTGATGTCATAGGAGGAGGCTGGATGGCGGCTGTCTTGGAAATTTGTATTTGTTTTCATCAGAATTCTTTTCTCAGTGAGGACAGAAGTAAAGTTCTTATGCTGAGTTTATGGAAACCATGGAAGAGAAGTGTGAAATGGATCCAAGAATGGTGGTGACCGATTGTTAGATGTGGCCCAAAGTTACATAAATAGAAGCTAACCAGGTCTGCATTGGACCCTTTGCTGTTCATTTCCTGCTTAGTTTCTTCTTCCTTTTTATTTATTTATTTATTTATTTTGTTTTTTTCGAGTTGGGGTTTCTCTGTGTAGCTTTGCGCCTTTCCTGGATCTCGCTCTGTAGACCAGGCTGGCCTCGAACTCACAGAGGTCCGCCTGCCTCTGCCTCCCAAGTGCTGGGATTAAAGGCGTGAGCCACCACCGCCCAGCCTTCCTTTTTATTTTAAAGATTTATTTATTTATTTAGGTATTTGAATGCTGTCTTCTTGCATGCCAGAAGAGAGCATCACATCACATTATAGATGGTTATGAGTCCCCATGTGGGTACTGGGAATTGAACTCAGAACCTTTGGAAGAGCAACCCATGCTCTTAACCACTGAGCCATTTCTTTATCCCCTCCCCCACACGCTTAGTTTCCTACATGCCAGTTGGGAATAAGCAAAGTACATTTAGGCAGAGTTCGTTTGCTTTATTTCTTCTCATATTGATAGTTTAGGGGCAGGATAATGAGACACCAGAGCACTCATGAAAAGGAACCACAGACCAAACCAGCCACCTAGAGAAGCAGTAACTTCAGGGGACAGTGGTAATAACTTACCAAGGCCAGCAGCTTGGAGTCCCTTTTGAGGAATGTTCAAGAGAGGTCGCAGTGATGGGCTTAAGGGACTGCCCTAAAAGAGAAGTGGTTATTAGACAGGGTACTGGATAGGAGTGTTTAGGAACGTGAAGAATGAACGAGGTGTAATCACGGGTGGGGCCGCCTGATGTGAATTCCGATGGAACTCACGGTTTTGAGACATGGTCAAGGTGGAGCGTAGTTCATGGACAGAGAGATGGGAGAGGGGCACAAATGTGTGCTGCATGAGCTGAGCATCTAAGGCAATCAGAGAGGAGGAGGATCAGAAGCCTGACAGAGCTCGGAGAGAAAGCAGCACCCGCCTAGCCTCGGGCCGGTGCTATGTGGGTTGTGAGAAAGACCAGGCAGCCGCGGGGCTCTCAGAAGGGGCTGTGATTTAGAGAGCGGGACTTAGAGTGGGCAGGGGCAGGTGTCAGGTCTAGAGGGAACATGGAAGAATGTGAGGATAATAGGTCATGAGAGCTGGGGCCAAGGAAGGAATCCACTGAGCAGGGGAGGGTAATCCCACGGAGAAAGTGGAGCCAGGGGGTTGGGTAACACAGACCACAGGAAAGCAAAGCTTAAGGCAGAGCAGCAAAACACTGGTGTTTCTGTCCAGTTTCAGCAGTGAACACTGTGTTTAGAATTAGGCAATTACAAAAGCAGCAAGCTCACTTAGGCTTCTCGTAGTGGGGCTGGAAGTCTGAGATTAGACCGTCATGTGCAGAGGGCCAAGAGCCAGGGGCCCACCTTACAAACATCTGCTGTCACATGAAGTAGCCCAGTGTCCCCAGAGCAAACCCATTTCCAAGCTGAAAACCAGCCTTGTCCTGAGAAAAAGACATTGAACTTTGACAACATAATCACCTCCACGAGGTCCCACCTCCCAACGCAGCCATGGCAACGGTCATTTCAGCCACAGAACTTGGAGGTCACTCTGATGTGAAAGATGCACAATGAATCTCCTGAGTCATGAAGAGGCAGGGAAGGGATGTTCTGAGAAGACAGGCCAGCAGGTCGCCTAGCATGCTCAAAGTTTCCTTTCCAGGTAAGAACGTGGTTCACTTGACCCAGAGCCCATGTGTTGCACTGTTTAAACATTCTCCCAGTCCCTTACTCTCTGGAAAAGTGACCTTCGCTGCATGGACTGATCTCACCTGGCCTTAGCCCTTGAGCCACATGCTTTGATAAAGAGTAAGAGTACTTGTCACCCAGATGTGGACTTCAGCCCCAAATGGTGCTTTAGAAAGGATGCATTGGCCCGCTCTGCTTTTCATTGAGGTTTGCTGACCAGGGGACCATTCATTTTCCCAAACCCCTCACAGCATGAGGCCGTTAAGCTGGGCAGCTCTAACTCCCAGCTCGCTCTCCACCTGTGCACTCAAGAGGACCATGAAGAGACTCAAGCAATGGGCCCTGGGGATCCAGTCTTCCAGACTTCTTAAGGCACCATTATGTCTGGGTGGAGGTGGTGCACACCCTTAATCCCAGCACTCGGGAGGCAGAGGCAGGAGGATCTCTGTGAGTTTGAGGCCAGCCTGGTCTACAGAGTGAGTTCCAAGAGAGCCAGAGCTGTTATATAGAAAGTCCCTGTCATGAACAAAACAAAACAAACAAAAAAGAAAAACAAGGCAACAAGATTTCATTATTTCATTGTTCCAGCTTGCCTACTCTCTTGGCACAACTGCCGAAGTCACCGGGTCCTGAGACTGTCTCTGGGTCTCCAGGTGTGTGGGAGAGTTGATGCACAGGGCAAACCGGCAGCACAGCCAGGTGTGTCCTCTGTACTACACTGGAAAGCCTCCCTCACATCTGTATTACACTGGAAAGGCTTCCTCACATCTGTACTACACTGGAAAGGCTCCCTCACATCTGTATTACACTGGAAAGGCTCCCTCACATCTGTATTACACTGGAAAGGCTCCCTCACATCTGTACTACACTGGAAAGGCTCCCTCACATCTGTACTACACTGGAAAGGCTCCCTCACATCTCTACTACACTGGAAAGGCTCCCTCACATCTGTATTACACTGGAAAGGCTCCCTCACATCTGTATTACACTGGAAAGGCTCCCTCACATCTGTATTACACTGGAAAGGCTCCCTCACACCTGTATTACACTGGAAAGGCTCCCTCACATCTGTATTACACTGGAAAGGCTCCCTCACATCTGTATACACTGGAAAGGCTCCCTCACATCTGTATTACACTGGAAAGGCTCCCTCACATCTCTACTACACTGGAAAGGCTCCCTCACATCTGTATTACACTGGAAAGGCTCCCTCACATCTCTACTACACTGGAAAGGCTCCCTCACATCTGTATTACGCTGGAAAGGCTCCCTCACATCTGTATTACACTGGAAAGGCTCCCTCACATCTGTATTACGCTGGAAAGGCTCCCTCACATCTGTATTACGCTGGAAAGGCTCCCTCACATCTGTATTACACTGGAAAGGCTCCCTCACATCTGTACTACACTGGAAAGGCTCCCTCACATCTGCATTACACTGGAAAGGCTCCCTCACATCTGTACTACACTGGAAAGGCTCCCTCACATCTCTACTACACTGGAAAGGCTCCCTCACATCTGTATTACACTGGAAAGGCTCCCTCACATCTGTATTACACTGGAAAGGCTTCCTCACATCTGTACTACACTGGAAAGGCTCCTTCACATCTGTATTACACTGGAAAGGCTCCCTCACATCTGTACTACACTGGAAAGGCTCCCTCACATCTGTATTACACTGGAAAGGCTCCCTCACATCTGTATTACACTGGAAAGGCTCCCTCACATCTGTACTACACTGGAAAGGCTCCCTCACATCTCTACTACACTGGAAAGGCTCCTTCACATCTGTATTACACTGGAAAGGCTCCCTCACATCTCTACTACACTGGAAAGGCTCCTTCACATCTGTATTACACTGGAAAGGCTCCTTCACATCTGTATTACACTGGAAAGGCTCCCTCACATCTGTACTACACTGGAAAGGCTCCCTCACATCTGTATTACGCTGGAAAGGCTCCCTCACATCTCTACTACACTGGAAAGGCTCCCTCACATCTGTATTACACTGGAAAGGCTCCCTCACATCTGTATTACACTGGAAAGGCTCCCTCACATCTGTACTACACTGGAAAGGCTCCTTCACATCTGTATTACACTGGAAAGGCTCCCTCACATCTGTACTACACTGGAAAGGCTCCCTCACATCTGTATTACACTGGAAAGGCTCCCTCACACCTGTATTACACTGGAAAGGCTCCTTCACATCTGTATTACACTGGAAAGGCTCCTTCACATCTGTATTACACTGGAAAGGCTCCCTCACATCTGTACTACACTGGAAAGGCTCCTTCACATCTGCCCTTAAAGCACCTTTACACCTTCTGGATCACAGGCAGGAAAGCTTCCCACCACCTCTCCCGTCCTTCCTGGCAACTTTTCCCTTGTCCTTCAGGGCTTCCAGAAAAGTCTTGGCCCTGTGGTGTCTTCCTGGGCTTCAGCCTTCCTTACTTTCATGGTCCATGGTCCATGGTTTTTTATCAGCAACTTGGTACCCCAGGGCATACAGACTTCAGGTCACGGGTCTATATCCTCGGGTACTTCATTATATTTTACTCCATACTTAACACCCAGTACCACCCTCCATGTTAAAAAGTGTTGAAGCACAGTTGCAGGTACGACCCTTTTGATCTCGTGTTTAGTTCTGAGATGCCACTGTCATCATCTCAGAGCAGAAAGATAAAGGGTGCTTTTTTGTCCCCCCTCCCAGCTGTCAACCTCAGGCGGCGTTGGGGAGACATACGAGATTCGAGTCCCCGAGACTGGGGCATCCCGTGCTGGGGTGTGTGATGTGCTTCGGCTGCTGTCTGTGTTGCTAAGGCCGGTCCCTGCTTTAGTTTCCAGATGAAACAGTGTGCAGCTGGGGGCCGCCACTTGCTAAGTAAGCACCACACACTGTGCTTGCACTCTAACCACATTAGCCATCTCACTCTCCCCACAGGGACAGGGTAAGGGAGGCACAGTGTATTTCCTGCTTCAGAAAAATATCACACTCATTCTCACAAATATTGTCTCGCTTCTACAAAGTTTGTCTAACTATACATTGCAGGGCCAGGGCTTGAAGCTAGTCTCAGATCACAAAAACTCACCTTCTCCTTTCTAGATACTCACAGGAGGGGCCATGGGACTTGCGGCCAACATCACTGTCTTCAACACAACCCTGAATTACAAAGGCCACACTTTCCCCTCTGAGAACAATGCAAATTAGTAAATAAATAGATACAAGTGGCTTCATGTAAGCTATAGTTGGAAATTTTAACATGTAACATCAGCGTTCCAGTTGCAGAGACAATTCTATTTATAGTGTTCTCCAAAGCACACCGCATGGTTTGTCCAGTTAGTTAATGGCACAGGTTCAACATCTGGAAGCAAATCCTTTCTCTTGAACTTGTAATTTAGAATCGTTTCAGTTGCAAGACAACTTCAAGTCTGTAAATGTAGGATGTAGCAAACATATTTTAAAATATTGTTTAATGTGCACGGGTGTCTCTTCTGTCTGTTTGTATGTGCAGCACATACGCACAATGCCCAAGGTAGCTGGAGGAGGGCATCTTCTAGATCTGGATTCACAGATGGTTGTGAGCCACTATATGAGTGCTGGGAACTGAACCCCAGCTTTCTATAAAAGCAACAAGTGCTCTTAACTGCTGGGCCATCTCTCTAGCACCCACAAGCATTTTTTTATAATATCCAACTATTAATTTCAAGTTACTAATTTCTAATTAATTCTTATACCAGCTTATAGTTCTCAGCTTTCAGTTGAAACCCAGGTGGCCGTGCTACTCATGATATCCATGGTCACTGTCACTTTGAACAGTTATGAAAGTATCCCTCAAAAGTCAAAAGTTGAGTAACAGGAGGGTTACCATATTTTTAAAATTTTTTAAACTTCATGCTGGACTGCTCTTTAGCATAAGTTGTGGAAGGTGAGAAATTGAAGGCCAAGAAAATATCATCCTATTTCCTTAGGATGGTTCACTTACCCACGGAGCTATTAGTGGATCTAAGTGGCCTGCACTGAGGTGGTGCATTCATCATAACACGGGCTTTTTAATCATGACAATGTCAGTACTTTGTAGGTATTGTTTCCAACTCACAGAAGACAACACCTGACTTGCCTTTCCTGGCATCTTGCCTGAGGGAGGTTGAAAAGCCAGCTCAATTTGCTGTGCTCTGGTTTCTTGCTGTTTTGTCTCTACCATGCTGGCTCCTAAAATCATTCTTACTCAGTATGGAAAAAAAGACATGGAAAAGAGCTATCCACAAATTAGACACAAAAATATAACTTTTTCTGCTTTGAGATTCTAGAGTGCACCATAGAGAACGTCTACTGAACGGGAGACCCACTTTAGTCTCTGGATGAGGCAGGGGAAGAGTAGGCACGGCAACTCTAGACTAGCTTCCAGAAGAATGAAGTGGACTCCAGATAAGAGGGGAAGGAGGCTTTGACAAGACTGGAGTAGAGGATTCATGAGAACAGAGAACCATGTACTTCGTTCATATCTGGTGGGTCTTACACTGAGGTGGACATGAAGATGATGTTCTGTCCTGGATGGCCTGTGCCTTGGAAATAAAGTTTGATTTCAACTTCTCAGTCCAACTGAGGAAGAAATGATTAACCACATTCTATTACTGTTGGCTTTTACTTTACAGTCACTTAGAAGCTGCTCCAGGTGACCCAGTGAGATGGGAGATGGTTGACCAAGTCTAGTTATGGTGAGTTTGTGTCTCAGCTTTTGACAGGGTGGGCCAAGAAGAAATGGCTAATTGGATTTACTCTCACCAGTTTACCTTTTAGATTTGTGGCCAGTTTAAATCCTTGAGATTTAGTTCAGGTTTTTCTTTAATGTGGTGGTATTGTGTTCCCCAAAATATTGTGTACCCTAATAAACTTATCTGGGGTCAGAGAACAGAAAAGCCACTAGATACTTAGGATAGGCAGTGGCAGCAGACGCCTTTAATCCTAGCATTCCAGAGGCAGAAATCCATCTGTTCAAGGATATAACCAAGCATGGTGATTTATGCCTTTAATCCCAGAAAGCAAGCCTTTAATCCCAGGGAGTGGTGGTAGAATGCAGAAAGGTATATAAGGCATGAGTACCAGAAACTAGAAGCATTTGGCTGGTTAAGCTTTTAGGTTTTGAGCAGCACAGTTCAGCTGAGAGCCATTCGGATATGAGGACACAGAAGCTTCCAATCTGAGGAAACAAGATCAGCTGAGAAGTTGGCCAGGTGAGGTTAGCTGTGGCTTGTTCTGTCTCTCTGATCTTCCAGTGTTCACCCCAATACTTGGCCCAGGTTTGATTTTATTAATAAGACTCTCTAAGGTTCATGCTACATAAGCATGATAAGTAATTTAAAGATTGCTTTTCTGAAATGTATTTGAAAGCTTAAGCTGCCTTTTTGACTATCTGCCTCTTCTCTGAAATCTCTCTCCGCCTGCACTAACAGAACTACCAATGATTTGGCTCCTAAAATATGCACTGTGCCACCCAGAGGGAAGCAAACAAGACCATAGCAACAGCAGGCAGGAAGCTTCACAGGAATGAACTGGCATGTGAGTGGTACAAAACTTGGTAAGAAATAAGAAAGACTTATTGGTCAAATCCTTTTACACTAGTGAAAATTATCATGTATCATTAACCAAGGCAAACCAGGGTCAGAGGATGATTTTGTAAGGCAGCCTGGAAACAGAGTGAAGATATCAGAACAGGCATGGCAGAGCAGGATGTTTTTGTCCAAAGATTAGGAATGCTGAAAAGAGGAGCAGATGACTAGGTAAAGATCAGTGATGTGAGCAATGGGAAAGTTAACTGAAGAACAGAACAAGGTGGAGTTGGACAATTCAATTAACATTTATAGGGTCCTCCCTGTCTGCCAGTCACGGGGCTCAGCCTGTGACTAAATCACAGAGCATGGCTATTTGAGAAATGTTTTTTATTATTCCAACTCTGCAGAGTGAGCAAATTATGCATGGAAGATTCAACAATGGTTGGCAAACTGCCTACATGTTGAACCCAGGCCATTCGATAGCCTGACCTTAGTGTTTTACTGACGCATCATGTAGCTCACTGGATATGTTTGAGGCTTTTCTGACCTGAGCTACAAGCTGGAGAGAGATACCAAAGCATAGCAAGAGGGTTCTGAGCTGGAGTTTGCTTAATCTGACTCTGAATTTCCTGTGGTGTACCCAGATGAAAGGCTCTGGTTGTCGATGTAGAAAAGCAAAGGGCAAAAGATAAAAGATAAGAACAGTTCTTGCTGCAGAAACACTGGTTGAATCGAAATGGCCACACAAACTTGCTCAGTGGGGAGATTCACAAAAGCTGAAATGACAAAATCATGTCACGAAGACTGTATCCTCTGAAATACACAAACACACCATTTCCAAAAAATATAAATTCCACACACTCAATAGTCTGCTGTTTATAGTCACACTCCTTGTGACATTTAATTCTAGTGTGTGGTTCCTACCCCATCACTAGCTTTCCTTAACCATTGCCTTACTGAAATGAAAAAAAAATTGTTTTCCTAAAACAGTAGCCTCAAAGAGTTCTGGATTTTTCTAGAAAATTAATATTGATAATAGTCACATATTTGTCCAAAGTGGACCTTTACACTTTGATATTCAAAAATTATTAAAAGTGAGAATATTTTCATTAAGGAAAATGGTATTATAAAAAGAAGAAGAAAAATACATTAATTCTTTCACATTATTCTCCTATTTCTCCTGGTCCCCTTTTCTTACCATCTTGCTAGAGATTTCTTTCCCAGCTGTGGCACAGAGAAAAATCCCAAACAACAGCTTGAGTGAGAGAGAGATGTCACAAAATGACATGCATTCTAGTAGTTTGATGGAGACAGGCACAGACAGACAGACCATCCATTTGCTGCCACGTCTGAAGGAGGGAGCTGGAATCCTGGGGGGTAAGTGTGATCATGCATTGCTTCCCAACTTTGTAAGGGTGTCAAGACATCCTCCAGCAGTCAGCATGATGGTACAGAGAGTTACTTCAGGACAAGAAATGCATGACAGATGAGGGCACTTCTGCATCATTCCTTCTCCATACAGTGCATCCTACACGAGAGCATCACATCTGTGATCCCTCAGCACAGCTGGAGGAGCACTTCCCAACAGAGCGTCAATGTCCATGTGTTAGATTGTCACACAAATAAAACATCAGTGTTAAATAAAGTGTGTGTGTGTGTGTGTGTGTGTGTGTGTGTGTGTGTGTGTGTGTGTTTAGGTTTGAGCACCCATGTAGGTAGAGGCCAGAAGAGGTATCAAGTGCATTCCCCCATTATATTCTACATTATTCCACAGAGACAACATCTCTCAGTGAACCTGGAGCTTGCTGCTTTTTAGGTAGGCTGGTGTTACTTAGCAATAAAACTTTCCATCCTGGAGGGAGTCTTGCTGAGACTCAGGAAGTAAATAATTCACAAGTTTCAGGAAGTCCCCGGAACTCAGATTCATAAAGCCCCTCTAGTTCCAAGATAACACAACAGTAAGGGCTGCTGAGGAGAGAGACCTTCCAACCTGTTGAGCTGTCTGCATGCTGTGCAGAGAGCTCCAGGGATACATCTGTCATTCAACTTGGTGAGGGGCGCTTCTCAGTGATGGAGCATTTGAGTTGCCCATGCTCCTGAAGTAATCCCTCACATATACCTCCATAAGTAACCTCAGTTAGTTACCTGGTTCACTAAGCTGCGTTTAGGTAGAATTATTACTTTGGTCTGGCATCATTTCCCTATGTGGACTTTCATGTTGTGTCTCCCTAGAAAAAGGCTCCCACAACAGGTTTGTTGTCCAGCAAGCTCTAGCTTCCTTCACTCCCAGTTCTGGAGGTATATAGGTGCGTGAGGCTACATCGGGATCTTCATGTGGTTGTTGTATGTCAGAACTCAGGTCTTCGTGCTTACGTGGCAAACCCCCATGCTCACTGAGCCACCTCCACAGCCCAAACTGAAGAATTTAAAGAACCATTGACAGGTATCTGGTGATTCTACTATATTTTATAAAACTTTTTTTACATTTCTCTTTTTGGTCATGGCAAGGTCTACTGGCACAAACAGCACAGCCACAAAGTATTCTCTTGACTTTAATAACTCATCTTATATATATTTATATATTTATATTTCTTCTTATCTTCATTTCATCAGCAAAAGGGGAAATAAAAATATTGATCTATAAAATAAGCGTATGATAACACGATGCCAAAAATAGCTTATGTTAAGTGCAAGGGGTGAAGCTTGAATACAAGCTGAATTGCAACAACGTATTGATTCAACATTTAAATACAGGACTTGCAACAAAATAATCATTGAGATATGCTTCCTCCTATTAGTGGACATCTTACAAACTACTTTCTATACACATATCCAGTTGTAACACTTGACAGTAGCATTATGGAGCGTGACAGAACTTTGGTACACACTGTAGATATGGATAGTGATGTCTGTAAATGAGATTTCCTCACGGGATGAAGCTCTACACAGACCAGCCACCTGAACCCACACTGTTCCCCCATACTGTTTGACCCCAAGTTCCCAGCATCCTCCCTGGAGTGGTCCAGGACAGTTGAGCAAGGCTCACTGGATCCATATGGTGTTTCCCCTCTCACTTCTCCGGGGCTCCACTGTCAGATCTCCAAATGTGGAGAAGAACTGCTCCATTTCCTTCTGAAGCATGTCGTTCCTTTTCTCGGCATCCTCCTTTGCTCGCTCAGCATTTCTCATCTTGATTTCTATCATGGTGAACTTCTTCCTTTCTTGATCCAGTTCATCGTGGAGACTCAGCATCTCTGTTTCCAAAGTCAGATTCCGCTGTTCTAAGCTGTGGAACATGGGAAGAGAAACGAGAGACAAGTGAATTCTGTGTCTCTGAAATGTGCAAGCGAATGAGATCTGTTTTCCAAACTGTCTACAGCACTTAGGAAATCAAAATGATCCCTGTCAAAGCATCAAAGCCATGCCTAATAAGGTTTTCCTTGGTGCTATTGATTTACAATTTGCTACCGTGATTTATTACCATCGTCGCAAGTCTCTGGGATGTCTCTGGGAAGTGCTTGCTTGTCACTTCATAGTGAATGAGCAGGGTCAGCACAGACAGACCAGAGACTCAAGCATGTAGCAGAGAAGGGGCAAAGGCAGAGGCAGCCTCCTGCCTGCTGCGGCAAGTTGGCTTTTCTGAATGGATGGGGACAGTGTGTGGAGGTGGAAAGAAAGGAGGGTAACCACGAGACTTTCTATGGAAAAGACTTCAGCAACAATGGTCATCAGGCTACATCCCCTGATGAGAACGGAGTTTTCAAGAGGATGTAGTCCTGTTATATGAAAGGGCCAATAGTAACCTGCATCATAACCGGGTGGTGGTGGCACACGCCTTTAATCCCAGCACTGGGAAGGCAGAGGCTGGCAGATATCTGAGGCCAACCCAGTCTACAAATCAAGTTCCAGGACAGCCAGGGCTGTTATATAGAGAAACCCTGTCTCAACAAACAAAGACAAACAAACAAAGGAAGAAACCTGCATCCTTGGCTGGAAGGTAGCAGTGGCCATGGCTGAATGAGCATCCTGCTTTCTGTTTTCTAGTCACAGTGCTGGCCACTGAGCTTGTTAGCAATGATTTCCATGGTTCTTCCAAATTGTCAGTCCCATACAGGAGGTGGACACTTTGTATCTTTATAACTGTGCTTTCAATAAGTATGGAATATAATGTAGTTTCTTTACAAGAGACTAATTTCCTTGTGCTTGTGCATTTACTATTTTAAGGGAGGAGTATCGGAACTTGGTTCTTGGTGGCATATATCTGCTAGCACAGATACTTGCACAATTCTCCTTTTCTGAGCTCAAGTACCATGGGGCTCATTCAAGTTTGTCAGATCAGTGAAACTTAAAAAGTGGATTGCCTTAATAGTAATCCGAACATTGAAATTTCCATTATTTTTCTGCTTTGAAAAAGACAAGCCTTATATATAGTCTGTGCATTTGATGAGATTGTAAGAAAGTTGAAAGGAATGTGAAGCTAGCCTCCCTCCCTTTACAAGTAACTTGAATCCAAAAGCAAAACAGAAGAGAATAAACCCCTCCTATTGGGCAATAGCTAAGAAGACTATTTGTAGCACACAGTCAAATTTTTACCTGAGAGGCTGGAAGTGTGCTGGCTGTCACCCAGAGTCACCCCACGATACAGTCTCCATGCTCTCTGAAATTACTTTTGGACTAACTATGTTAGAAAAAGCCGAAGCTTAACTACCACGTGAAATAAACCATGCAGAAAATGTATTCACGTGCTCGTATGCCAGGGGCCTTCGTGTAGAACACCCAGGAAGCCAAAGGAGTAAGCAGAAAACAAAAAGGAATTCCCTTCAAACAAACACATGAAATGCTGGATACGTTTACAGATGTTTTATGAACGCTTTGTCAATGCTAAAGTTAAAATAATAGTATGTTCGGGTATCGGGACCCAGGAATAAATGCAACACAGGTTAGTAAGTGGAGGCCCACAGCAGTGTTAGCCTTACACTGAAGTCTGCGAGGAGGGGCCATTCTCTTCTTCAGCTGGGGAGGGATGGGGACTCTGGGGTAAGAGAGGCCAAGAAGTGCTAGCGGATTCAACTGAGAGCTTGAGGCACAAGTTCTCTTCACAAGGAAGGGAATAAAAGCAAAATCTACTCATGAATTTCTACTATAGGCAGACTTGGATCATTAAAAAAGAGAACTGCATTACTGGAAAACTGACCTGAGAGACACAGAGTGTCACATGGGCTGATACTTAGGAAAAGTTACACATGAAGCAAAAGTTAAGATAGATGGGGGCTAGATTAAGAATGTCCAATATACCTTGGAAAAGTTATGAAGAGAGAAAACTGAGAAGATGAGGAGATAAAATAGACACAGAGGGGATCAGTGAAATAGACCATATTTTAAAGGGATATGTATGGCCTTAGATCAATAATCAAGCATGCATTTTGTAAACTAAGAAGTGGAAGAAACACATGGAATGTTTACATGGAAAGAAACCTTCCATCACAATAGTATCAGAAAGGGGGACTTTGGGGGAAAATCCTTAATATAAAACTGACATTTAGTTACTGATCAAAAAGGATTGATTAACAAGGACATGGAAGATCCTGAACATATTGTAGAGCATTACATTATCAATACAAAACATAACAGTCTCAAGGATAAATGGACAAGCCCAGAATGATGTTATAAGACTTTAAGGTATCTTTTTCAAAATTTCTACCTGTGGAGGAGAAAAATCAGAGAACTGCAGATTTAAGTAGTCTGATTAACAGCCATACGTTACTGTTATACACAGTTATATATGTATAAAGTTATATACAGTTTACCAAACTAATGAGAGAATAGATTCATCAAGCTAGATAACTGATATCATATCGGTGAATTTCTTTGAGTAGAATTCAGTGTTTTCTAAGAACACAGAGTTGGAAACTAGGACAGGGATGTGCAGGAAAGAAGAGTCAACTCTTGTGTTTGAAGCTGCAAACAACACATCTCACTGACAGACAAAGTGAACTGCTGTCTCTCTCTCTCTATCCATCCACAGTATTGGTGAGGTGGAGTTAAGAGAGAATTTGAAGAAAAGTGTGCAATTCTGCACAGCCATGGCAGAGAGTAACGAGAGCACCGATCCTTGCACACCACGTGTCCTAGGTGTACAACAGCCCCACCTGACCTCTTCCCTTGGCCTGGCAGGGGGAGAGGAAAATGGAGGTGTGGGTCCCTGAAATGGCACTCTCTTTGAAAGGTCTGCTGTTTGTCAAGCTGTCTGAAATGCACTATAGATCTCATAGCACACTCATTCATCACATTCCTAGAAATGAACAAACCTTATGAGGTGACAATCTTTTTTTAATACCACTTGTTATTGCAGTGCCATGGAGAAAAATTCAAAAGCTCATTTTCTCTCAATGAGTCTCACAGAAAGACTTTGCAGGGGAAGTCATTTTCCAGTCTCCTAAGCAGTATTTTAATTTATATTTAATTATCCATAGCTTATGAAAGTGTGCTTTTGCTTTGTAATTAATCATTAGATGGGAAACTCATTGCAATATGTTAAAGTCAGCTGTATATATCATCCATTTATCTATCATCTCTGTATTGAAGAAACAAACATATATATTGCATCATATAATTTCATAACTGTGGGGTTTGGAGCCACCAAGGTAGTTAATGAGAGTCAAATTATAGACGACTCTAGCAAGCCATTCCTGAAGAGGTTCTCCAAGAAGCATGGCTTGAACCTGGGTCAGCCATGCCTTGTGGTGCCCTGGACCTCAGCACTGTTTCTCCTGACCCCATAATTCAGCGTTCGTTGCTCTACACTGCACCAAAGGAGCATAAGCTTAAACTGTTTACAGTTCCTGTGGCCGTGGCAGGGTTGGGTGACCTTCAGGTCTCCAGCATGAGCGTCTGTCTGTGAGTCCTGGGCTCCAGTCTAGATGGAGTACTGCCACTCGAGAGCACAGTGCCACAGAACACAGCTGCCGGCCCTTAACTCACCCAGGCAGCTTCCCCAAGGAAGCTGCTAAGCAAAGCTTGCCCCCTGGCCATTTAAAGGAGAGGGTAGATGGCTAGGAAATAGATTTTAATGTAATCATATTCTCATAATGGTGGAGCTTGCACCTCCCTTAGACCACACTCGCCCATGTTAATTGACTTTGTATCTGTTCTTTAAAGTCACCACAGATTCATTTTCAGAGTAAGAGTCGGGCCTTGAAACTGAGCCGAGCAAGTCCTGTGTCATCATGGACCTGCCATCTCCAAGAGCTCAACAGATTCTTCCCAGTCTGAGACAGCTGTGAGATAAAAATGCTCTCTCAGAACTAAATGGTTGAAAAATGAAAATAAATGTTTTCTTTGCTTTTTAAATTTCATCCTAACATTTTACCTGACTTCTTATTTTACTCTAATTCTGCGCTCATCTTACCAGTGAAAACAGCAGGCTATTGTCCTCTCCTGGGGCCCCTCCACTACAGACAGGGATATTCAATAATCACGGAAGAGGACTCTATTTCCTGTTAGAAACAAGGCCCATTGACTCCTTTTGTGCTTCTGAGGTAGATGTTGCCTAACTTCCCCGACATTCCATAGCAGGCAGATGGGAAGACCTGAGCTCAGATCTCCCTGGTAGGGCATTTAGGGCGTCTTTGGTCCCAATGTGGCTCAGGACCGATGCAGGAAGCTGTCGGCGCCACCCTCTGGTAACTATAACGACTTCCACGTTTTCTCACCTTTTTATCCGGGACTCGTATTCGATCTTCTGCTTGGTCATTTCCTGTTTCAGGCTGGACACTAAACTGTGAAGCGCACTGTGGTTGCTGGTGTTGTTGCCGACGAACGTCTCGCTGTTGTCGCTGCTGCTGGTGGCGCGGCTGCTTCGCCCACCCACACTCCTGCGGTCACTTCTGTTCTCATAGTCCCCGGGATGAGAAAGGTCGTCCTGGGGGGCCCCGTCTAAGATGGGGTCCTCGAAGTTCCCCCCGTAAAAGTCCTGCTCTGGGCAGGTGGTGGTGGAGGAGCGACAGGAGTTGGAGTTCTCGGGGAGGGAGATCTCACAGGAGGAGGTGGACCACGTGGCGCTGTCCACGCTGTGCTTGTCGTCGAGGCTCACCAGGGAGAACTGCTGATGGACGTTGTCGTAGGTGGAGAGCCTGTTGTGCTGGCCCGACTCGGCGCTCTGCTCCTTCTGTTTGTTGTCTCGCAGGGTCACGTAGCCATTGGGCAGCCAGCTCATGCTTCGGCCGTTCAAGGGGTTCCCTAGCGTGTCAGTGTTCAAAATGCCCATGCGGACGGTTCCGTTCTGCACACTGTGAGTGCCCATTTTGGTACCAGAGCTCTTGAGGGAAGAGGTCCTTCTGGCTTGTAAACTGCCATTAGGGGTGGTTTGGGTTTTCTCGACACCTTCCGCATTACTGCTGCTGAATGACCCGTTGGTGACTATCCCACTACCCTTGTTGAAGGCTGGGTTCTTTTTGACCATGAGAGGGGGGCTCCTGGAGACATCCAGCTTGTGAATACTGTTCCTCGGGCTGTTGGTTTTGCTGCTTGATAGAGCTGTGGGGGATCCATTGTCCACGCTGCCTCTCTGGGGGGATTCAGACTTGTCCCAAGAGCACCGTCTGCCGGGGCTCTCTTTGGTGTTGTTATTTTCCTTGTTCTGTAACTGACCCATCGTGGCTTTCTTATGGCTATCATTGTTGTTGATACTCAGTCCGTCTTGGGGCTTGCTTTGTAATTCTGTATCCTTGGGGAAGAGATGGTCGTGTTTACTAATCATCACTGACATCAACTGCTGGACCACCACAGTGCCTGGAATTACATAGAAAATAAAGCAGAGTGAGTGAGGGTGGCTTTGATTTATTTCCCATTTTGAATTGGACTCTTGAGAAAAGATATTTAGAAGAAATTTACTATGATTATAACCAATAACAACTTCCATTATTAATGATTATATTAGTGATGAAATCTAAAGTTTCTTGAGCATCTAGTCTGTGCCCTGAACTGTGCAAACATGGGTATATTTATATATGTATGTATGTGTGTGTATATGTGTGTGTATGTATGTATGTAGGTATATGTACATACCTAAACACATACATATAGTCACGTTTACATTATTTTAAAGATTAAGTATCTTGACTAAGGTCACAAAACTAAAAGGAGTCAGACTCTGGCCTTTAACTCAGAGTAATATGTTCCAGAGCCCGGACTTTATTCCATATACAACATTTATTGCAAGTTTAATATTTCCAGTTTTAGAAATGCTTAAGAAGATGTCATGTTAATTTAAGCCATTATTGTTGTTTTAGTATTGTATTTAAATAGAGTCTTATACAGTCTATGGTGTGCACATGGTCCATCTTTTTACTACAACAAGAAAATGAAGTTCCATGTGACTTTTGTCATTAAAAAGATTTAGGGATAAGGGACATTGTCTAGAATGGTACAGTAAGGACCTCTAAACATCCTCTTTTCCATAAAAGCACTAGCAACATTTTTCAGAATCAAACAGTTTCAGAATTTGGAAATGAACTGAAAGATTTAAGCATTTTAGAGAAATCTCAATAGAAGGAACAACTCCATGCTGTTTTAAGTTGCTTGGATGCTGACGGACATTGGTACCCCATCACTGTAGCTTAAAAACTCACAATCCACACTCCCCTTGACAACCAACAGCTTGGAAACCACTGCAGTGGGCAGAACTGCATTGGGAGGAAGCCCCAGGCTCTGTCCTGGAGAACTGCCCTCTGACCTCTCCGAAGACTGCATTTACAAGACGACTTCTGTGATCTGATTAACTGTTTGCTTTAGGTAAGACGCTTTCAATTACATTATATAAAGCATACCCAAACCATCCTCTCCTTCTGAATCAAAGAGTAAGAGGTAAGACAGACAAACACTAAACCAATTGAGACATTAGAGGACAACCCTGGGAGTGAAACTGTGATGCCTGGAGTTTAGATGCCGACAATCTCCCTTACAGATGTGCTCATGCTCTGGAAAGAAGTAAGATGCCCACAAATTCTCACCTCTGCCTGACCTTGAAGCACAAGCAGAAACTGAAGGCTGAGTGAACTTCTGACCCGGCTGCCTAGCTGAGTGTCGACTTGGCTCAGCAGGTTCACAGCACCTCTTGATAGACACAAGGAATCTTATTGGCTCCGGACACTTGAGCAAATCTCTACCCACTCACTGACAACTAAGTGCACAATATACAGACTTCAAAAGCTACAGATCACTAAAAGGGCGGACTTCTAGAATTGTTATAAAGACAGTGAACAGTAACACAGAAGCAACAGGAAGGAGAATCATATCCAAGGTCCCAACATGCTAATACACATGTTCACTTCTCAACAACAAAAGAGATGTTCAGAGAATAAAGCATCACTTCTTCACTGGGAGAAAAGAGCTGACTCTGAGGAAGTCCGAACACTGTAGTTACCAGGAACACTTCAGGTCAGCTGGGCTGACAGGAAGCAGCAGCCCAGTGTGGGATATGGCCGCCCTTCCATTGAAAGCAACACTTCTCCTAAACACTTAAAATCAGTCTAAACTGAATTTAGGAAACTTAGGAAAAATGTCACATTCATCCATGTTCTGCATACTATTTCTATGATGGTTCAAAATTCAAAATTTATTATTTCCAGTGTGACAGGGCAGCTGATAGACCCATGTTACCGAGATTTATGGTTCATAAACATCATGTGAATTTCCTGTTAAAAGGCAGATTCTTGTGCAACATCCATTGAGTAGGACGGAGATTTTGTGTTTCTATGTAGGTTTCACATGACAGCAGCAAAGACAGTCTAGAAACAGTAACACCATCAGGAAGCTTTACAACTTAAGGACCTGCCTGGACACACTTTATGAATTTGTATTTTCACACTGTCCCTAGATGATTCCTCTGTGTCTGAGAGACATGGTAATAGGTGGGAACATTTCAAGAGTGTCACAAAGAAAGTCTCTTAAACGTCCGTGAGATGCAACACTTTTCAGATGGGAGAATTGAGGTTGGGAAAGGTTAACGTCTTTGCTTAAGGCCGCAGATGAAGAATGACCAAGGTAAAGTATAACACCCAGTCTTTTGGTTCCAAATTCTGCATCTATTCCAATACACTCCCATGCTAGGATTTAAAGGTGAAGTGGCAATAACCAAATCTAGGCCAGTTCTAACAAGGAAACTAAAGACAATTTTTATTGAATCACCATCAATTATAACAGCACTGCAGGAGGAAAAACAAAACAATGAGAATGCTTTGTAGGGTATACACAGTTTCTCTTTCTCAGTAATCTCTGGAACTTTACCCACACTTTCAATGCAGTGAGTCTAATGTAAGAATTTCAAAGAAATTTAAATGGTCTAGGCTGGGGAGATGGATCAGCAGTCAGGAGGTTCAGTTCCCAGTGCCCACATATGGTAGCTCACAACTGCCCATAACTGCAGCTCTTGGGTAAGTGACAGCCTCTTCAGCCTTTCCAGGAAACTGCATGAGCTGTGTGTGCATACATAAAGACATAAACACATGCATACATGTGGATAAAAATAGAACAGAAATATTTAAAGTGGTCCTCTCACTACTGACAGCATGAGTGTGACACTGTCACACTTCTTGCTTGTGCGACAGGCACAGCTTTGAGGGTTTATAGCTTCCATTACATATGATTTTGCCTAGTATTGGGGGAAAGTGAACCCTGCTCTCTCATCACTGGAATGTTAGCACTTGAGGCTTCGCTGCTTTTTATTATAGTTATGGATTCTGGGAGACATTTAATTAACTGGATAACAAATTTCCCATATCTTCAAGATGAACTTGTGAGCATCCAGGATAAAGTGTGCCTGTTACAAGGCAGAGTGAGTGTCAAGGCCCCACAGATTCAGAATATTCTTTCTTGTGTGTTGGGACATTTTTCTGCCATCTAGTCTCTGGGATGGGCAATGGTGGTAGTCTCCTGCAAAGGGACTTTCAGTTTTGTAACCGGTAGCAGTGATGTGTGCCTGCTACCACATGAACTAGCTCTGTTTCCTTTCCTCCACTCCTCTCTGTCATTTTCTTCCTCAGAATGCTAATGCAGACTATCAAGCCCAATAATGAGGTCCAAGCAGCTGTAATCACCAGCCTATTATGCAGAGTCCAAGCTACTCTGGATCACACTGAACTGCACAATCCTGCAATTCCCTAGTGGCTCATATAATTTTGTGCAGGTTAAATTAAAAAGCCATATCCAGGCAGTTTTCTTTATAAACATTGGCTAAGAATTTAATTTTCCTGTAAAGATACATAGGCAGTATTTTATACAATATAATTTCAAGTTATACTTTTGTAGCAAATACCGATACAGCTGTCATTTTCTACATCCAAAGATATCCAATGAGTTATAACAAGTGTACATAGTCCTGGAAAAACTATGTAATTATGATATGGATAATTTCCCCTGTGCCTTTTTTCTGTCAACCTCTTACCCACATCTTCTGCCCACGGTAACCACTACTGTGATTTCTATAACTACAGTTCTGCTTTTGCTGGAGCTTAATATATAAATGCAGTTATACAGCCACTCTAGTTTCATTTCTGTTGCTGTGCTAAAGTACCCCAACAAAAAGCAGCTTAGGGGAAAAGAAGATTTTTTTTTTTTTTTTTTTTGAGCTCACAATTCTAGGTTATAGTCCACCCTATCAGGGACATCAAGCAGGAGTCCCAAGAAGTCACATGCAGTGTCAAGGGCGGGGAGAAGCGAGGCATGCATGTGTGGTGCTCTGCCAGCTTCCTGTGCTGTGAGATTCCAGGGCCCCATGCCAGGGAACAGTTCCACCACTTTCAGGCTGGATCCTCCCACATCAGTTATGGCAGCCCAGAGAGTTCCCCAGAGACATGCCCACAGCACAACCTGATCTGGTTGCCCGAGTCAGTCTCCTTTCTCAGGAGACTCTAGGACATCAGGTAGAGCAGCGACCACAGCAGCGTTCTGTGTCCAGGCATCTGAACTTCACTGTTTCATTCTTAGTATTTCGGTCTATAGATAATGACTTTATACATTATTGTTTTCTTATTATTCTAATTTTTACTAAATGGGTTCCTTGGTATTTTCATATATGTATATAACCCATTCTGGTTACTTCTACCTGTACCTTCTCTAATCCCCCTCCACCATGGTTGATCCTCTTCCCAACAAGACTCTCACACTCATCTCTTTTTATTTTATTTTGTGACCCACTGAGTTGTATCAGTTTTATCTGTGTGGCTAGACAGAAAACATTCATATGTCTACTAAATTCTTTAGATTTAATTAAGTTCTCTGGATTATTTTACACCCAAACTATGATGCTAACTTGTATTTCCCTCAACATCAGAAAAGAGGAGTTAAGCTAAGTGACAGGCACATACTCAATGGCTTTGCCTCTCATACTCAAAATGTAGAATGGAAATCTTAGACCTTTCAAGAAAGGAAGAACATCACAATGGGAGGTTAACATTTTCTTAGGGACTAAATAAACTCTGAGTAAAACTAAAACTAGTTATCCTTTCTTCTAAGTTGCCTACTAAATTCTGAGATGTTCAATTGAGTCATTCTTAGAAAACAATGACTATAGTACCCACAAGTAGAAACAGAAAAGCATCCAATCTTTAAGGTTGATGGAACTAAATAGAGGTAGATTATTAGGGAAACGATGCAAAAAATTCTGTAATTTGAATTGTAACAATTCCTTTAGGTTTCGCCATGTAAAAAGTCAGATTTGCTTACCAAATCTTGAAATTGTTGAATCTTTTCAAACTGATAAACAGTCATTGACTAAAAGTCACCTGGCAATTGTACTGGGTGGCAGAGTGGACACTTTCCAGTTCTGTCTCCTACTTTTCAGGTGATCAACCAATCTGTGCAAGTCCCTTTGTAAACAAGCGCTATTGTGAAATTATTTTACAATTTTATGTCGAGTAATATGAAGCAAACTCTCTCTTCTCAAAAGAAAATATTTTACATTTAAAGAATAATCAGAGTAAGTTAATGGAGAAACCATGATTTCACTTATTTTCTGAGTTTGCTGAAATGATAATAGGTACAGGCCAACCAAGAGACACTTGATTCTTGTCCTGGCGAGGCTGCAAGGTAATCATTCACTTACCCTCCATTATGGTCAAAGGATCTTCCACCTTCGGGCGCAGGATGTTAGGGCCAAAGACAGTTGCCAAGTTCTGGGCGCTCATCTTGTTAACTCCTGAATAGGACTGCACTTCATCCAGGAACCTGGTGGTGGAAAACCATTGAAACAGTGAGATTCAATTTCTTTGTGGAATAAAATGGATCATTGGGAAATGTGTGAACTGAAATATATTCAAAGATGACTATGGAAACAAAACTATATGGAGATTTAAACATCTCTCACTGTAATGTACAGAAAGTTACAGTGTAGATAATGAGACATCAGGCTTTTGGAACTATATCAAAGAACTTCTCCAGCTTGGTATAGTTTAGGCTCCACTGTCAATTAAGTGTGTTTGGATATTATTATGAATTTTGAGATTCAAGTATATGCATTCCCTCCTGTTGTGGTTTACATGAATGTCCCTCAAAGGCTCATGTGTTAAAAGGAATTTTGACACTGTTGAGAAATGGTAGAAACTTCAAAGATGAAGTCTAGTGGGAGGTTCTAGTCATCATGGGGGTATCCTTGAAGAAGATATTGAGATTCAGCCCCATTAGGACAACAGTGAAGAGAGAGAGAGAGAGAGAGAGAGAGAGAGAGAGAGAGAGAGAGAGAGAGAGAGAGAGAAACATGAAATTGGAAGGGAATAGGGAAGAAATTGGAGGGAAGGGAATTAAGTGGACCTGATTAAACACATAATATGCATGTGTAGATTCTCAAATAATAAAAAAAGCAAAATGTAAAAAAACAAAATACATATACACACAGGGAGTGGGGGTGGGATTGTCAGAAGACAAAAGGTAGGCTAGCCTCAGTCCTTGTCCTCTGAGCAAGTGTAGTTGGACTTGACTTTAAAGACATTTGTGAAGAAACAATAAAGCTCCCAGGCATTGCACCAACTGAAGAAAAATACAGTGATTTGAAATGCAATAACAAAGGCAATGCGTGGCCTACCAAGAAAAGATACCTGAAGATTTAAAACAACCCTGGCCACTAAACACATGGCTTTGTCACGTGTTCCTTCCTTGTTATCTGGCCTTACCACAGGATATAAGTGACAGGCCCGATCACTAATGGACTGAACATCCGATACTCAGAAACTGAAGCTAATCAATCATTTATTCTTTAAAGTTGATTAGCTTGGATATTTTGTTACAGTAATTAAAAGATGACTAGCATGCTTTCAATGCCTTGGATGTTATTTAGACACACATTCAGTGAGAGAATGGTACATAAGATCATCTGCAAAAATCTATGATTCCACAGAAGAGGAATCACTATCATCATGGGGAATTGGTGAGCTCCAATTATAATGTATTAAAACATAAATGCATACATTTTGGGAACTAAAATGTCAATTCTATTGATGAAAAACTGTAAGCACATATATCTTAATTAACTATGTGCTAAAGAATAAAGAGCACCAAAGAGCCAGTTCTCGGGCATTTTTAGTAGGAAAACTATTCTATTTCAAGCACTCACATTGGCTGGCTCACAACTGCTCCAGCCTCAGGCTGTATACCTTCTTCTGGCTTCTGCTGTCACCAGGGACACTCTTGGTACATACATAGATGACATTCATTTGTACACATACAATTTCAAAAATAAAGTTAAAAAAATCTGCCTAAGTATTTCAAGAGAAGTTTTTTTGTTGTGTAGAGACTTGCAGTAGGTTAAATCAAGCCTAATTTCCCATTTTACTTGAGGAGGGGGTAAACTTCTCTTGCATAACATAATAACCTGAATGAATTAAAAACTCTCCGATGAAAGCTTTCTGTCTTTGTTGGTTAAAACTTTTTTTTTTTTCTTTTTGGAAGGTGTGAAGCTGAAGGTCTACTTGTTTCTAAAGACAGCAGTTGCTAGAAAGAGATCTGAGGGAGGCTTGGGGCTCCTACTCACTCACATTGTCTGTGAATGCCACTGTGCCTCGAATCCTGACCCTCACAGTACCTGTTTCACTTCTTCTTCTTACTCAGACAATGCAGGAAATCTGCATAACGGTGGCGAAGGAAATCGTTCATGACAGACTGCGCTCTCAAACCGGCTTCCTCCTCTGAAGGCTAACATGTCGCTCTTTTAAGAATATTCCTCAAATGACTTTGATGAAAGCTCAGAGCAATATATCTTTAATGTGTGGAGGCAAGAGCCATTTTAAAATCATCAAATTATAAAATTAAGCAAGTCTTAGTGCTCAAGAACTCTTTGAGATAACCTTGCCAAATTTATTAATTTTCTGTGAGACTAACATGGTTGCTCAGTCTGTTTTATTCATTGCTACATGTAAATTACCAGCAAATGAAATCTAATGCTCTCTGGTTTAGCTTTGTGTTTAGGAAAGCTCTTACCTGCAAATATACTTCAGGAGGTTGTAGTTAACCACTGGCAAACTCTTCACTTGCTTTGTTAGTTCCTTAACGCCCTGAGTACAAGCAAGAAGAGAATGAATGTATGTTATCACAATGAACAGTTTAGAAATATTTCCAAAGACACACAAAGATTTTAAATACTTCTATAAATACAGTCACATATTGCATGGTGACATTTCAGTGAAAGATCGTGGCTCAATAGACTTTGTCATTCAGAGACACCATGTGGTCTCTGCACAATAAACCAATGCCAAGGGACACATTCCTCAGAGCTGCTGTGCAATAGAAGGGTACTATTTTGGAAATAGCTTTAAAAGTGAAGCTATTTTAACATTAAAAAATTCTTTTAGAGTTGACTTGAAAACAGAAGATAGCTTCATTTTCAATAAAATTCATTATCTGCAATATATATATATATATATATATATATATATGTATATATATATAAAACAGGTGAACATGCCCAGAATCTAGACAGATATGTGCCTGTTGACAAGCACCTCTCTACACTGGACATGTCTACATTATATCATTGCAGGCAGGGCATTGGGAAAGCTGATTCAAGAGATTTTCACAAAGGATTCATTTCTGTGGTTTTGATGATTGTAGAGCATCCTCTAAAATATAAAGGCCACAGAAGGGTCAGTTGATAATGGGATCTGATTTATTCTTTCTTTACATGGGCAGGTGGTATATATTTTAGGTTTCACAAGACAGATGGCCTCTGTCACAACTATTCAACTAGTCTCCTGTGGTACAAAGGAGTCTCCAGATAATGCTACATAACACACAAAACCAAAATGTTTCTTAAAGGAGGCAGCAGTCCCAGTTAGGAATGCCAAGAAAGCCACTGAGGGAAAGAACACACTTTTCAACAGTGCTGAGACCATTGAAGGTCCATGTGTAGAAGAATAAAGTTGTGCCTTCCTCACACCATAGAAGAATGGACTCCTAACGGATTGCAGATCTCAATGTGAGAGCTAAAGTCAGAGCCTCCAAGGAGCCTGCAGAACTCAATCCTTATGATCTTCCATTAAACAAAAGGTTCTTGGCCATGAAACAAAAAGTAAGAGCAATGAACATGGAAACTGTAAAAAAAAATCTGATACAAAGTTGTTGATAAAGTATAGTGTCTGGAAAGTGAAGTCATAACACATGGAATGGGAGAACTATTTTCAAATGACATACACATCTGATTTGTGTCTAAACTGTATTTACAGTTCAGCGGTAATAGACAAATATGTCATACCTGGAGATTCAACCAAGTGTTCATTAAAATATTAGAAAAGGTTACTTATTTACTGATCATAGACAGCCTTTTCCTAAGTAGCCCTCAAATTACTACTTTTAGAACCCCTGTATTCTACTAGGTTTTTTATACATATCTAGAGCTGACTTAAAATATACAGGAATCTGTACATAGGCTGTGCAAATAATGCACATTTTTATATAAAAGACACAAACATCTCGGGCTTAGGTATCCTCTGGGAATCCTGTAACGCAGCCCTATAGGGGTTAGCATGGTTGAAACTCAAGTAAAATATAGTGTAATCTGACTAGCTAGTTATCCAAAAAATGTAAAAATAATAAAGCAACAGATGAGAAGATAATATCATGAGCCATTAAAACACATCATTCAGCCCCAGGGACCCACCACTTCTCATGGGGAGAGTCTATGATAAGTAAATGTCAGTTCACGATGGCAGAGACTTGGAGAAGTTGGGAACCTCACTATTTGCTGCTAAGGTTTGGAAATCACATGGCCTCCTAATACACAGTTTGAGTAGTCCAGCAATCTTACCTCTTAGGTACACAAGCAAGACACATGTAAAATATGTCAAGGCAAGCTTCGTGGGTACACAGGCATTCACAGAGGCATTATTCAATAACCAAAATTTGGAAATAAAATGTATTTCTTACTGATGAATGGATGCAACTGGGATATAATTTGGAATTATAAGAAATGGAATACTGATATGTGGCACAGCATAAATGAACTCAGGAACAGACGGAAGAGGTGAATCAAAAAACAACGAACGAGACACTGAACAGTGACATGAAATGTCTAGAAGGGGTAAGTCCACAGGGGAAGGAAATAGATCTGAAGCTGCAAGTGTGGGGGAAGAAAAATGGGAAAATAAGGGCTGAGGATTATTTGGGGATAATTAAAAAATGTTAAGTATTCTAATATTAGATTTTGGTGATGCTTGTACAACTCGGATATACTGAAATACATACTTTCAATGGTTGATTTATAGTGTGTAAATAGTATCTAAAAAAACTGTTTTTAATAAAATAAGCAGAGGCACCAGTTGGCACACAGGGCATTTTTATGCCATTTTGGGGGAAGACAACACAAAGAGCAGGGCACTAAGCAACAGGCATCAGCCCTTTCCTGGATCAGGAGGCCCAAGGCAGCCCTGTTGTCACCCATCAGGGACCACAAAGGGATTGATTTCACTTATCCAGCTGTGTTCTCATAGTTCATCAAAAAGGGTCAAACAGAGGTGTTTGACTGCACGTGGAGATATCAATGTGATGTCATCACATAGCACAAGGTAATGCAACCCAAGGATGGGGGTGGGGTGGGGGTAGGGACTTTCAAATGGAAGACAAAAAAGCAGCACCCAGGTCTTGAACATGTGTTTATGCAGAATCAACATCAACTTACTGCTTCCTCTTCCTTGCTGAGCAGTGTGGCACATGACAAAAAGTCTTCATACTTTGCATAAGGAATGACGGGTTCTGGAAGTTCTCGGAGATACAGTTTCAGGAGGGACGCCACAGTGTGGACGTCCGTGGTGCTGCGGAGACAGAAGTGTGGAGACATTCTTTGGCATGAATTTACACTGTTCTATTTATGTTTTCATCAAATGTATTTCTAAGAAAACCGTGTCAAAGTTTGCAGTAGAATCAGCTGACCCAGTGTTCAGGGAGCACATGTTTCCATGATGCCCAGTAGATGCCACCACAGGTAGCAGGAGAGGGACACTGAAGGATACCAAGTCTCCAGTCCTGTTTGAAAACATCCAAAAGGTCACGCATTTTTCTGACATGCGTAGCTAACAAAAAACAAAAGCACCAACTTTGGAAAATATTAAGAATATATCAGATTGTAAGGAAAATGAGACACAATTTGCAAAAACCCCATCAAGTCAGTCTAAGGGTGAATGCATATATTACTTCTGGTTTCTCACCTCGTCTTCAAAAGGTTGAACTTATTTTTGGGAAGACGCAGACAAGTGGTTTCTGAGATCTGAAACTTAGCATGCACCGACTGTTTAAACACTGCTTATTTTGTATAGTTCCTTGTCCAATATTATAAAACACTTATAGGTTCTTATAGCCCCTAGAAGGGCAATGCCATGAACATTTGCTATGACCTTTATGTAACTTCCATAATTTATCTTCAGCTGAATACCCAGAGTGACAAGATAATCTGCAATAACATTAATTTACATTTTGTTTCTTGTTTCTCCCATTTCTCATTAATCCAACGAAGACATTTGACTGTGAAGACCAGACCAGTGCTTGGCATACATGTCAATATGATGTAATACGTGGTCTAATGACATAATGTTTATGTATACATCCATCTAGTGGAGGGAGAGAAGAAGGAAGCACTCGAGAGTTAGTCCCTGTGATCCAGGAAGAGGGAATCATCGAGACTGAAGGGAGTCGGGGCTCGTGCTTCCCTCTCAGGCTGTGGTGGTACAAGGGGGCCTAACCCCCGGAGGACTCTGCTGGGGAGGATGAAACGTAGGCGCTAGGATGTCCTGCCTGTGAACATGCTCTTATTCCAAAGATGGCATGTCTGTAGAGTCTTTACAGAACCATACAAGATAGGACAATGTGCTGCCAGGCTCTCGGATTTTAACTCCTGGGTTGATTTCTTCCGGAATTTACTGCACATCTGCTCCATATTGTGTTACGTCAAAGACTTCAGGGTTTAAGGAAAAGGTATTAGTCTAGCCTGCTCATCATATGCAGTCCAACAGGCACATCAGGAAACCAAATCAGAATGGCTAAGATAATAAAAAATGACCACAAATTCTGATAAGGATGCTGGGAAAAGAAAACTTAGTCACTGCTAGTGAGAGTGCAAACTGGTAGAGCCACTATGGAAATCCGTGTGGCGTATCTTCACAAATCTAGAAACAGACCTGCCACATGATACAGCTATATCACTCTTGGGTATATACCCAAAGGACTCTACATCATACTGCAGAAATAGCTGCTTATTCACGTCCATTGCTGCTCTACTCACAATAGCCAGGAAACAGAAATGACCTAGATGTTTAGCTGATAAATGAATGAGGAAAATGTGGCTGCTTATCCACATCCATTGCTGCTCTACTCACAATAGCCAGGAAACAGAAATGACCTAGATGTTTAGCAGATAAATGAATGAGGAAAATGTGGTATATTTACACAATTAAATATTTTTCAGCTGTTAAGAAATATGAAATTATGAAATACTCATGTAAATGAATGGAGCTGGAAACAATTTTAAATACAGTTTTTAAGCTTTCTGTTAAGTAGTTTCATTGAGAATGTTTGAACAGCAGGTGGCGCAAGTGCAAAGTAAGATTCAGGAGATGGCCTGAAAAGCATTAAAGGCTGCAAGATGGTTCTGCCAGCAGATCGCGTAGTGCCAGAGCTGCGACTGTCCCAGGAGTAGAAACATTTGGGCTATGAGTGAAATCAAGGGTGTGGAACACAGCGGGACCACCAGAATTTGATTCATTGTCTGAGTGAGACTACAATTAATTGTCTAGCATTACAGCACATATGCACAGCACTAATCACACAGAAATGATGAAGACAAAAATGACCAAGCATGTTTGCCCTTTATTCAGTTGGTGACAGGTTGTTAAACTTTTTTTGTTTAAAGCCTAAATCTTAAAGTGCATGACTGTTTCGTGGCCTTCTTAGACCTCAGGCACTTTGTAGAGTCAGAGGCTTCTGCATTTTTTTGAGCATCCTTGTCTTGGACTTCCCCTCTGCCACTGAGTAAAACACTTGTGGAGAGGGTCCAGCATGATTTGTTCTGATTTACCCCATGGGGCTCTAAGTCACTCTGGCCACTGCTACCAGGCTACAGCAGCAGGGAGTCTGGGGCTTCTCTACAAACCCTCTGTCTGGAAAAAAAAAAAAAAAAAGCATCCCCCCACCCCATCCCCCACCGCCACTGACTCTCCAGCCTCAACTCTCTCAATGGAAATCTACTGCTCTTCCTAATTAACATTTACTTTAATATGTGGAGTCAATTAAGTACTAATATTATGTGTTAATTATGCAGCATTGACTAGATACATATATCTCAGTATTGCCCACAGTGAAGTGAGAAGACTTGTCACAGGAACATCTATGTGCAATAGAGAATGAACCCCTCACCTGACTGACAGCAGTAACACCTCTACACAGGTAACCGTCACCGCAGGGCAGTGAGGAGGTTCAGGGACAACCTGACTCCTGAAGTCCCCGAACAGGACACTGCACAGGCAGACACTCCTGGTTAATCCCTCAGAGCTGAGCTACCTTGGAGCCAAACTGTTTGGTGGGAGTATCAAACTACCTGCCCATGAGTCATTACACAGGCCCGAGTTCCTCAGTGGTAAAACTCATGCAGGAATTAAGATATTTGGTTATATTCACTCTACCTGCCCATGTGCCATTATACAGGCTTGAGTTCCTCAGTGGTAGAACCCATGCAGCAATTAAGACAATCAGTCCTATCCACTACATCCGTGGACGGCAAGAAAGCAGACAGAGACAGTAAAGACCCCGGTGGAAGAGTCATTGGCCGGAGCGGCTATGTAACAGCCTCCTGGACTGATTGGCACAGGCCTCTCATTTCCACATGTAGTATGTGGGCTTTGCCTCTCAGTCTGATCTCACTGCATGGGGTACCTAAAGGAGCATTCCCTGAGGCTTTCTGTGACTGGACTAACTATATATTCTCATGGGTCATCTTCCATTCACCCTGGGGTCGTTCAGTCACTGGATAGTTCCTGAATGGGTGGTGCACACTGCCTCATGCTGCTTGCTAGAAAGAGCAGAAATCAGTCACATGGATCCCTTTGTCCTCTGTGGGCTTCCATTCCTAACTGGACAACACCAACACTTAGCCTCGCCGTGCCTCATGTTCTGCTTCATAACATTCTCTGTACATTCTAATGGATGTGGCAGGAATGTAATTTTCAGAACACCCTCTAGACTTCCTGGAAATTTCTTGCATTGTGTATATTCTATGTAAAATATGGAACTCTGAGTCATCTAAACAGAGATATAGGATCCTACAGGAATCCCTCCTTGTGCACTCTCTAACTCCAGTCTGTCTTTCCTAACACACACACACATACACACACACACACACACACATACACACACACACACACACACACACACATACACACACACACACACACACACATACACACACACATACACACACACACACACACACATACACACACACACACACATACACACACACACATACACACACACACACACACACACACACACACACACACACACACACACACTCAAATGCCACCATAATTACAAGTTAAATCCTACACAGATAAGACCTTGTAAGGTTTAAGCCTCAAAATTAGACAAGGGAATTTTTGAGTCTGGATACTATGTGCAGTATGCAATAGAATCAATCCCTGGATTTAACCCAACACAATGATCCAGCGTAGCCACACAGGATGGCATTGCAGAATTGCAGATATTGCAAACTTATCTGCAAGAAGCACAAGAAAAGGCTCTAAAATTCCCTTGAAATTAAGAAATAATAATATTGTGTCCATCAGATCCCGGGCAAGGACACAAATGAGACTGAGGACATCCAGCAGCAACGTTAAGCAGTGAGCAGCTCTAAGCTGCTGTGTTGGAGCAGAGCTCTGCTCAGATACAGCTCATCAAGATGCAGAGAAGCCTGTGTTAGGGAATAGGCTGATCTAAACCACACCAAACATCTATTTGAGAAAGTTTGTCTTTTTTTAATGGAGTTTTTATTACTTGTCAAATGTGGCTCTGTCTTTGGCAGCGGAACCTGAATCCAGCTAAATCCTGCACACCTACACAAGTGTCATCACTGAATTCTACACAGAAATTAAAGGACCCTTTCGCCTCTGGGCAAAGTCCTGGACTAGATGGAGTCTCAGCTTGTTCTCCTGGTTTAATGGCTGTGAAGCAGAGAACTACATCATGACCTGAGCTACCAAATGCACTATCCTCTCCACGAAAGTTATCCATGGAATGCTTTGACCCCTAGCATGAAGGTATGTGGGAGTGGGGCTGTGGAAATGTCATGAGGGGTAAATGACAAAGTCACAAGGATATGTCTCTCATCTGCCAAAACAAATGGTGATATAAAAAGAGACAGCCTGGAGTGATTCCCCTTCCTCCCTGGTGGATGCACTGAGGAGAGGCTGCACAAGGGCAGAGCAAGAAGACTCCACCTGCAACCCAGGGAGATCGCTATCACTTGAAGTCAGCTATGCGGTACAAGAGACCGTGGACTTCTCCTCCCAGAGCTGTGGAAATGAATTTAATGGTTTAAGCATATTGTTGTTCATGCAAAGCTAATTGCTGCATTGTTTTCTTTCTATGTCTAAATTACATATGCATCATAGATTTCTTCCTTGCAATGCTAACCACATAAAAAATTGATGATCTCATGCACAATTACTCCAGTCTAACACACACGCACACACACACACACACACACACACACACGACATACACTCTAACACACACAAACTCACACACACAAGCTCTCTCACACAAATTCACACACACATGCACAAACACACCTGCCCATATACAATTAAAAAGAAATATTTAGAAAAAAAAATGCTCAAAGTACTGATATTTGTTATACCAAGGACAAAAGCAAGCAAGCAAGAAAGAAAGAAACTATATGTAAGACAATATTAAATAATTACAGCTATATGAAACTTCCTGAAGAGAGAGGAATTGAGTTAGTTGTCCCTCTGGGAAGGAGCCAGAGTGAGGCAGGAGAAAACAGAAACTGGGCACAGGAGATTATTACTAGCATGATAGGACATTCTGATATATGTTGAGGTAAATTTATGGAACTCATTTAAATTTTATCTTTAAAATAAGTTTCACTTCATGAAATAGCTGACTAAATAAATATATTTTAAAAATGTGATATCATGGTTTGAACTTTCATGCAAAAAATCAGAATCTGAATTCTAAAACATAAAACACATGCTTCTGGAGCATAAAACTTTGTGGATTCTTTGTTTCTTCCTGTAGGAACTGCCATGGTGACTTTAAACCAGAAACAGATTCTCCTGGATTTAAAACACTGAAGGAATATGGGTGATCACTACCCTCTGGCATGCATAGATATGAAAATATGATGTTTCCTTATCACATAACCAGTCAGTTATCATTATCAATATGGTGGTCCTACCAGCAGTGGACCCCACTAATTTACTGTCATGGTGGTAATAAGGGCCTGCTACCAG
Source organism: Peromyscus leucopus (assembly GCF_004664715.2). NCBI lineage: Eukaryota > Metazoa > Chordata > Mammalia > Rodentia > Cricetidae > Peromyscus > Peromyscus leucopus. Next base: position 87,281,264 of record NC_051071.1, on the reverse strand, counting down.
TCAAGGACTCACTTGCGTGACGTTTCTGGGTTTTGTAGATTTCCTGAGGGTGGGGGTGCACGTGCTCTGCCACCAACTCTCTCTCTAGCCCTGTGTTACTTTGAAGCAAATGAACACAACAGTCCTGTGAGGTTTGCTTCCATCTCACACGGGGAAACTAGATGCTTTGAGAAGCAAGTAGGTCGTCTTCAGCATCAGCATGAATATTAGACAGTGGCCATAGACTTCTGTCCCTTACTACCTGTAACCAAAGCCTGAACTCGTATCTCCTGTGCCATGTTCTTGTAAGCAGGCAAACAGATAAAGACACTAAAGATTAAAGAACTTCTTAAGGCTTTTTTTTTTTTTTTTATTCATAGCCCTGTTGGACATGAGCAGAAGCAAGCCCAATTCTACAAAAAATAAACCCAAAGGAAAGTGAAGGTTTTGTTCCCACTATAGGCAGCAGGGTCACTAAATACACAGCAGAGAGAGCATATCACAAAGAAATAGGGCTGATGGGCAACCTGCGCCACATACAACATTCAGCAAGTAACCATTCGTGTCTTTTCCCCAGGGGATGGTTCCCCTTAAAGCCCATTAATTTTTCAGACCTTGTTATGTTAGCAAGAGGGCTTCATGGGACCCTTGTGGGATATAACCAATGTTCAAATTGCAGGGTGATCTGGTTGTTTTCCCAGGATGTGGGCTCTTCCGAGTAATGCCACGTGTCACAGGAAAAGTCACTGACATCAGCTTGCCTAGAGGAACGATCGTTTCTGTTGTTCCCTCACATCTTGATCATATCAAAGAGGAAGATTCACACTGCAGGACTTTTCCATCTCCGTATTTGTCAACTACACAGATACGCATAGGGGCTAAGTCTTTGGGGCAGCTCTAGCCAGGGGCTGCTTTAGTGACAGGATTCTGTGGTCAGTACACCAACTTCATATCGATGGGAGTGGAAACTGGGTTACAGTGAAAATAAAAACAAAAACAAAGACAAAAAACAGATACAAAAGATACCATTCATAAAGTCTGTAAAAATCCATAATATTTAAAGAAAAATAGCAATGTTCTCAGTGGATGTTTTATATAGGTATAGTGATGGTGGCACCGGTCTGGCTCAGTGGTTAGAAGCACTTGCTGCTTTTCCACAGGACCCATGTTTGGTCCCCAGCACCCATATTGGGAGGCAAACAACTGCTTGTAAATCCAATTCCAGGGTCCTGATGCCCTCATCTGCACCCCCAGCACCCGCACACACTTGACAGACATACATGCACATACATAATTCAAAATTTATGAAAAATCCTAAAATCATCATGGTATGTGAATAGCAAATGCTTAGAAATTCTCAGAGTTGATGCTTATAAAATCTTGTCACACCTTCGTACCTATAAATGGTGTGACACAAAATGGCATAAAAGATGGGAATGCTAAGAGTTATCATATGTAAGCAGGTAGAGTTAGAGGGCTGGTCTGTCTTGATTGAGAGAGTTGGTGCCTTTCAGCAGTGGAACAGGCAGGCAGTTTCCCATCTACACAATTGTGGCTTGCCTTAGGCCAACTATTGGCATGTTCTTTTCCTCCTCAAACCTTTAGATGTGTGACTTACCCAAATGCTCTCCAGGTACAGTTGCCTACTCTACTCCCCCCATCAAGTCCCCATCCTTAGATGTCTGAGTCACACTAGGATACACAAGCTTCCTAACTGTCGATTTTCCTGCTGAACTGCAGTGGTTGAATCTTTACTGGAAAGAAAGCAAAAATGTGTAGGAATGCCCCTTTCATGCTATCCCCCAAATCCAGACCCTTCAGAGGATGGGTAGTAATGTGTTTTTCACACCAGCTCAGCACTTCATAAAATAACCAAACTTTCATGTTTAGCCTAGTCAGAAATAGTACACAGTTCCTGATGATGTTATTCCCCTCAGCTTCTTCTAAACAAACCGAGGTACATCACTACGCTGCTTGTGACCAAAGACATCCCTGTACACTCGTATACTCCTGCAGCCTGGGTTCTAGCTAGCACTTACCAGGTCATGATTTTAGAACTGTATACCTAAAAGGAAAATCACCTGAAGATTTATTTAAACGCAGACTACTAGGCACCTCTTAACATTTATATCAGGAGAGTGAATCTAAATATATACTTGCAAATTATGCTCATGCAAAATGATGTCTGGGAGCTGCTTTCCCATCTTCGGCGCCCTCTACTTTGAGGATCACATGTTATAACTCAGATCAATAAGCCAAGAGCTCTCTGTTGCTTTCCAGAGAATTCGGTTTTAAAATTCTCTCTTTGCTCTGTCTTCTAATGTTCAGATTAAAAAAAAATTCTCTGCTCAGGTATAGTCTTATTATTATTATTTGGCCAAAACAATTTTTTAAAAAAAAAGAATGAATGGGGAGATGAGAAGGAAGGATGAAGGAATCATGAACAGAGTATGTGGGTAGGCGGCTGGTACCCAGGACAGTAGCTGCTTTGTGGGCCCCTTGGACAGAATGTATGATGCCCTCAGCTGCACGCGACCTTTGCCCCATCCTGAGCGGTGTTGTCAGTCTGCAACTGTTCACTGCTGAGCAGTTAGTGGTCGGCCAGCGACACCCACACTGCCAAGCTCTTGACCCCACCTCCCAGCACTCCCCAAATGCCGCCTTACAGCTGCCGCCATCTGGAGGGCTTTGCAGCCCGCAGTAGGCTTCTGATTTGATTTTACACTCCCCTTGTTTGTGTTGCTTTTAAGTGGTAGGGGAGTTTAATACAAAATGTGACGCACTGGTTTGTTATCATTCCTAAGGGGCAAGATTAAAAACAAGAATGCTTGGAAACTATGCTAGCCATTTGTTTGTTTGCTGTTTTTAACTGCTGAGGACAGCTCATCAAATACCGATTCGTTCAGGTCAGTGAGAAGATCTTTTCTCACAAAATCCACTCTTTCAAAGAGGCTGTAGGAATATGTCACACCTACAGAAACATAAAGCCACATGCTTTATGTTCACAAAGTGGTGTTCACAATGCTGTGTTGTAGAGCAAAGTTTCAAAAACCGTGATTCCAATACTGTGTGTATCTAAATCCTGATGATCCCTATTTATAAGTCTAGGTGTTTACTGAAATTGTATGCTATCTGTACCAAAAGATCTCTTGTATTTTGAAATATCCATCTCCCATTTATTCTTCTATATTCTAAACCTTATAAAAAGTGTTATGAGCTAAATATAACTTTAATAATGTTTAAGTTAAAGTTTTATAACATTTCATGGTGTCAAATTTTAAATATTTTAACTGTGATTAGAAAAACTACTTTAAAAAATAAAATGTCAGGACTTAACAGTAGATTTTAATGATTAGAGATTATTGGTGGAGAATAACTTTCCAGAATATATCTTGACAGGTCAAGGTGAAAACTAAATCCTATTGATTCTATTAAAAGCAATGATGATTAAAAGACACAGAGAAAATGTTTATTCATTTAGTTTTTTAATATTAATTTTAATTTAATATCATACACTAATGGTGAGTCTTGGTAGTCAACTGAATCTGAAAACAACCAAAGCACACGTTGCTTTCCTGTGAGGGATTTTTTCAGTCAGATTGTTTGAAGCAGGAAGAGCCACAACGACATCTGAATGAGTTCTGACAGAAGAAGGCAGCTCTGCTTTTGCCCTCCTGCCTTCTGTCTTGTGGGTACGTCCATCTACTTGTTGCTACAGCCTTCCTTCTCTGATCTTAGAAGCAACATCTTCAAGATTCCAATGTAGACTGAATACAACATTCTCCAGGAACTCTCCAGGCATTCAGTAGGATCGCTGAGACATCCAGCCTCAAGGACAGAACAACAACCAGGTTGTCAGTTTCTCCAGTGTGACACAGCCACTGTTGGACAACCCTGACCTCATCCTGTAAGAAAGTCTAATAAATCCCTTCAATATATATTCACTGTATCAATTCTGTTCCTTTAGAGCACTCTGCCTAACACATGATGAATTTCTGCAGCTTTCATTATATTCTCATATTATTTGTTGAATATTACAAGAAAGTTTTTCAAACACAAGCCTGTGTACAGGCACACCCCCCCTTCCCTATTATCATTTTCTGGGTGTGTATATGTGGGTTAAACTTGTCTAGATTAATTTCAAATAATACACATTCCCTGACAATTCTCTCCACCTCTTAATGCAATCTATTAAGACTTCTATATGTAAAATAACCTAACCAGTTAACTTAAAGTATAGATGGGGCAGTGCACTCCACTTGGAGTGGTAGAGTGCTGTGTTCTGGAAAATAACCCTCCCATCTGTCTTAGGGTTTCTATTGCTGTGAAGAGACATCATGACCATGGCAACTCTTAAAAAGAAAAGTATTTAATTGGGGCTGGCTTATAGTTTCAAAGGTTTAGTCCATTATTATCATGATGGGACATGGCAGTGTGTAGGCAGACACAGGAAGTGGACTGAGACACTGGGCGTAGCTTGAGTATATATATGAAACCTCAAAGCCCACCCCCACAGTGACCCACTTCCTCCAACAAGACCACTTCCACTCCATCAAAGCCACACCTTTCAATAGTGCCCCTTCTTATGAGCTTACGGTTTCCAATTGCATTCAAACCCCCACACCGTCCTTTTGACACTTGTGGGGTTTTGTCCCCCTGACAAGCAGCTCACAATCATGCTTGGCCACAGATATATTGCTCCTGTTACTTCCTGCTCCGCTCACAGATCTAGGAATTCCTTTCCTTTTTCTAAAATCAGTTGCATCCAGAACTTTCCATATATAGGAATCATCATGCTCTCATCATTGTGCAGAAACATCTATATATTTGCTGTGCATTGATCATTTTCCATCACTGTAGATGAGAACTCCAGAAAAGGGTGGACCTTGTCTGCCATTTCAACCTAGAACAATGTCTGAGACAGAAGGCCCTCCAGAGTTACTTGGTGAATGAATGTTTCATATTTTCTCCCAAGAGGACTATGGATAATTGATCCTATGTCTACATTTCCATGCCACAGCTTCTATCAAGAGATTATTGGTGGAGAATAACTTTCCAGAATATATCTTGACAGGTCAAGGTGAAAACTAAATCCTATTGATTCTATTAAAAGCAATGATGATTAAAAGACACAGAGAAAATGTTTATTCATTTAGTTTTTTAATATTAATTTTAACTTAATATCATACACTAATGGTGAGTCTTGGTAGTCAACTGAATCTAGAACAATGTCTGAGACAGAAGGCCCTCCAGAGTTACTTGGTGAATGAATGTTTCATATTTTCTCCCAAGAGGACTATGGATAATTGATCCTATGTCTACATTTCCATGCCACAGCTTCTATCAAGAGGTAAATTCATTTTTTTTATATTCCCTTTAATCTGAGTATGGTAGGCCTTGATTTACATTTGCCTAATAATATTCAGTGCATGTTACTCTGTCAGGTTGTGGGCTGAGTCCTTGTGGTTTCCACGAGACCTAAGCTGCCATGAAAAGAATCCCAACACTGGATAAAGGGTAAAGCCCCCAAGGATACAAGACTTCAGAGAGCAGATCAACCAGCCATCAGGGATTCTGGCCAGACCATTGTAGGTATCTAGCTTTATTTATTGAAAGCTCTCATGGATACCACAGCTACACTAAATTGCAACCAATACCCTGGGGAATAGAAGTGGGATATCTCTGACAAGCACTGCCCAAAAGGAAAATCTGAAGATGTTGGTGTTTTAACTCCCCAACCCCAAATCCAGCATGGTTTGTCATGTAGCAGTGGATACTATGATCCATCATGTTACCTTGAATTTGGTATAGCTTCAGTGAAATTCTGAGACAACAAAGGTGAATCCAAAATGTCATGTGTGGGTGGAAGAACCATGGATAAAATTTCTTTTTGTTTATTTGTTTGTTTTCGAGACAAGGTTTCTCTGTGTAACAGTTCTGGCTGTCTTGGAACTCTTTTCGTAGACCAGACTGGCCTCGAACTCACAGAGATCTACCTGCCTCTGCCTCCCAAGTGCTGGGATTAAAGGTGTGCACCACCACCAACTAGCTGGATAAAACTTCTAAAGATTTAACATCTCATAGGTCCTTTTGGCAAAGCAAATCTTGTGTTATATTTTCTCAGTGTGTTTATACATGATATGCTTCCTACAATAAAACATAAACTTTGTATAAGATCATAGTTTATATAAAGGTTATATAATATTTCATTATATGCCAATAGTTGGTGCAAACTTGGAAACCATGTGTTATAAGGAATATTCATTCTTACATATGTCCTAGATTATAGAAAATATCATTCTAGACTCCCATATTAGCAAAGATTTGCTATAAGAAACAAATAACAAAATCTCAAGGCATTAGCTATTTTTTTTTCCATTTTGGTTGCAACAAAATATCTAATAAATCCAAATAGAGGAAGGATTTATTTATTTATTTTATTTTGGCTCACAGTTCATTATGGATAGGATGGTATGGGCAGGAGCATGGAGAAGAGGGTCACATTCTGTCCACATTCACTGTCAGGAAGTAACTTGATTTCTCCTTGGTATTTACGCTGGGATCCCTGGGTGTGGAATTATGTCAACCACACTTAGGGTAACTCCTCTTCCCATCCCAGTTAACGTGATCTACAAACTCTCTCACCTACATGTCCAGAGCTTGGTTTCCATGGTGATTCTAAATCACATTAGGGTGATAAATAGTATTAGCCATCATATCATGGCAGTATTATTTTCTTAAATATGTTATAATCTTACCAGCATATATGTGTAAAGCCCTTATAAAAACATTTGAAAGGGATGTGAAATTTATTATTGTCTTATGAAATTCATTGCAGAGGAAGTTACTTTTTCCATCATGTACATATAACAGTCTACTACATCAGACTCCTCTGCAATTCAATGCTAAAAACTTACACTTCCTCCAGCTGAGCTGCAATTTTTATGGTGTGGTTATAGCTCTCTATGTAACTGCTGCTCATCTTCAGAGTATAGATGTAGACACAGACTGTCCTAGACACAGCATATGGAGAGCCTTGAAATCTGTCCTCAGATGCTAGTTTTGAAATCATTTATTTATCTTCATACTTAATATTTCTCCCTCAAAGGGCAAATGTAAAGTTTTATAAGTTATCTATAAAATCTTTGTAGAAAGGAAAGATTTAAATCAAATAACAGATCTTGATTTGTTTTTCCATTTGTCACTATGTGCTAATTTTGGGAAATGGAGATACACGTCTCCAAACTCTCCTGCTTGCCATTATTTGGAGGTCATGGAAACTTTGGATGGTAGGGTCTAGTGGAAAATCTTCTCATCGTTGGGATTTTGCCTTGAAAGGGACAGAGGACCTGGACTCATTCCTTCTCTCTCTCTCTCTATCGTGTCTCAGCCATGAGATGGACAGCTGTGCTCTGCCCTCCCCATCACCACATGCTTCTTTTCTCAGGCATATGAGGCATCATCCTGTCACACACTGACATCTCCAAATGTGTGAGCCAAACCAGCCCTTCTTTTGAAGTTTGTTTTCTCAGACGTTGTTGTAGCAACAGAAACTTAAGCAAAGTGTGTTAACATGAAATCAGCATTTCCCACAAATTTTAAGATCTGCATAATATTTTTTGTATCAAATGAACCATTATTTCATTAATCATCTGTTGGGGAGAATAGATTTACTATTATAAAAATCAATAATAAACAATTTTGTATTACAGCTTCCTTCACATACCTATTTCACTTCTAGGAATAAAACTGTGGAAAGGAGAGACTTAAGAACATATCCTGCTTTTGCAGAGCACCAGAGTTTGGTTTCTAGCACCCATGATGGGTGGCTTACAACTGCATGCAACTCCATCAACAGGGGATCTTACATGCCCTTTGAGACTTTATATGAACCTGAACTCACATGTGTATATTCTCTTACACAGATACACATGTATATACATAATTAAATCTTAAAAAAAATAATGATTGTTTAGAGACCTTAGCAAGTTCAATTATCGAAGTGCGCTGTTGATGATATTAGAGTTTATTCCCCAATGAGCTGCTGGCACGATGATCATCATTTGGACCTTTAGGGCAGGACAGTAAAGGCTGCTGAACGTCGCAGTGAGTGGGTCTTGTGTTCTTGGCGTGAACACACCTTCAGTGACACTCCCTTTACCACAGGCTTTCACTTCATCTTGTCTGTCTGTCCTGTGTCTAGTTGCACTCATGTGAGACTTGGGGGTACTGCTAGAAGGTCCTAGCGAGGAAATTCTGTCTTCAGGTAGGTTGGAATAAAGGGGCTTGTTTCTGCTTTCAGAATGTAAAAGTTTCTGCCATATAAAGTGAATGATATCAAGATAAAAGAAGATTTTTCTATTAAATTTTAAAGTGAAAGAAGGAGATCACTTACAAAATATCAACAGTGAAGTTCTCGTAAGGATATTTAATAGCTTCTTATCTGGAAGTTTGACTATTTTCAAATTTCACAATACTGTACTTCTCCTTCTGTCTTTCTGAATACATTTCAGACCAAGGCAGAGCTATATATTCTTCAGCATTATATTATTATTGAAATTACATTGCCAACATCTTTATATCTACTCCTCACTTTTAAAAATATCCCTTAACCAAAAGAAAAAAGAAACTTTTTAAAAGACAACAACAGATTTATCTTCCCAATACCAAAGGTTAATATAGTTTGAATTCTAGTACGGAGGTCGGCAGTGAGTCATAATGCTTGAAGATGAGGCAAAGTGAACAGCAGGGAACAACAACAGAAAGTGCCACAATTGTTTCTTTGTGACTTAGTAAAATTAATCCAAGACTGTGCTGTCAAATTCATAATCTACTCTCTGCATGTCTACGCCATCAACGGTTAGACACTCAGCCATGGCATCCCTTTGCCCAGTCTCTTGAGGGATGCTCAGTCAAGCCATGACCTGTCCTTGTACCTGTCAAAGGAGGGCTTCTCTCCACAGTCGAATGCATCCTGAAGCTCCTTGACGAGGTTGGCCTGGCCAGGCAGTCGGAAAAGGCCCTCTTCCTTCAGCCCCCGCTGTCGGATGAAGTCCACGCACTGCTCCACCAGCATGGGCGCCAGCCGGTTCCCATATCTCTTTTCATATCGGACAGTGTCTTCCAGTTTCTGTCCAAATATGCCTGGAAAAAGAAGAGATCACAGTAAAACTGAGATCCCTATTTTCTCCTCATTCATTGCTGACTTCTTTTCACACTCATAAAGGACACGGGTTGAAATGCTCACGAGTAGCTGATGTTTTGCTCTTTCCCATTGGCATGCAATCAAATGCACCTTATACGCTTGTCCAGTGGATGGGGTTTCCCTCTGCCACCCTTCCTGGGGCATTTATGCTTAGATAAAAGGGGGACTGGAAGCTCATATGAGCTTCATGAAAGAAGAAGGAAAGTAAATGCTATGTGTTAAAATTGTGTAAGTCCCAAGAAGAGTAGGGGGTATTCAGCAGCCATTATGTCAGGGCTTTGATAATAACAACAGATGGCTCTGCTCCCTTCTGTTATAGAACATATTTATTTATGGACTCATACTGCAGAATCATCACATTCCAGGCAATAAAACATCTTACTTTTTTTTTTTAACATCTTACTATTAAAGAGAGTGTTAGCCTCGTGGAAATGGCAGCAACACACAAAACAATTCTATACCTTGTATCTTATCTACAACAAATGGAGTTCATACACTGATTTTAGGAAAACAGAATTAGCAGGTGACATTTTCAGGAGCAGTAGACATGGAAGCCCACGATAAGGTGATGCAGCTTCCTTTGTTGAGTTTAGAATAAGCAGTTCCTGGATAATGGTGTGGCCAACACTGCTCAATAATTCAGCAACCATTCATACTCCTGTTGTCTCCTGACATTTCTACTTTAGAAGCTGGGAAATAAAATCCCTCTCCCACTTCCCTTGCAGCAAGGCAGCCGCATCCTGTACTGCAGCCTGGGGAGAGCTGAAGAGCTGCAAGAGCTCTTGGGGATATTCGGTTTTCTTTGTGAGAAGAGCTCTAGCTAGATCTGTCAACCAAGCCCTTCCTTCTTCTGCCTTTTCTAAGGAGTGGAAGTGGGGAAGAGTCGGGCACAGCTATCCAAAGGAAGGCAGCAGACACCGGGTGGCAATGATAACTGATATTGACTACAAGAAGCAAGGAACTACAATTCTCATGGGGTCAAGAATTATCAATAATAACTAATGAAGTGGAGAACTATGATTGGACATAGAACTTACTCCTTAGACATTAAAGTCACCACTGGATTTTTAAAAATTAATATTAATCTGATACACAAATGTAAAAGTATACATATTTGCCTGGCACCATGTGATGTTTTAATACACGCACATACTACTTAATGTTTCAATAAAATGTGTGCGGTTCTCGCCAACACTTGTTGTTCTTTAAAACATTAAAGCCTTTCTTCTGGGGTTTATACTTCCTTCTAGTTTTTTCTTCTTTCTTTCTTTCTACTTATTTATTTGTGGTTTTTGTTTTTTGTTTTTGGTTTTTTGAGACAGGGTTCTCTGTGTAACTGTGGCTGACCTGGAACTCATTATGTAGACCAGGCTGGCCTCAGTCTTGGAGGTCTGTCTGCCTCTGCCTCCCAAGTTCTGGGATTAAGGCATGTACCACTACCACCCATCTGATTCTGCTGCGGTTTTTCTAGGTGACTGTCACCTACACTCAACAGCATACCAGACATCTTGCTACTATCTATCAATAATTCAGTATGTTTCATGGGCCTCTCTATCGCTTGTTCCTTCCAAGTGTTTTGAGCCTCTGGTATCCACCATTCTATTCTTGACTTCTAAGAGATCAACAGTTTCAGATTCTATACATGAATGATATCATATAACATTGGGCTTCCTGTGTTGTTTTGTTTCGGTTAACATAATTATTTCCAGTTCTATCCATCTTTTTGCAAAGATGGATTTTATGTTTTTATGTCTAAACAGTATTCATTTGTGTATGTACCACATTTTTTTGTATTAACTAGTTGATGGACATTGGTGGTTTTACTATGGTATATGGTACTACAATAAACATGGGCATGTTAATTTCTGTTGGATATATATATATATATATATATATATCAGTTATATATGTGTATATATATCATATATATATATAACTGATACATTACATGATTTATTTTTAACTTTTTGAGAAACCTCTGGATTATCACAATATCTATAAAAAATTATATCCACACCAACCTGTGCTATTCTTTCCCTTCATTTTGGTCAGCACTTTTCTGGATTTTTGATACAACCATTCTTACTGGAGTGAAGTGATTATGGTTTTGTTTTGTATTTTCCTGAAGAATAATGAGATTGAGCCTTTTCACATATATCTATTGACAATTTAGTAATTTTTAGAACTATCTATATATGTATATACCACATTTAAAAAATCTAGCTGGGCTGTGGTGATGCATGCCTTTAACCCCAGCACTCAGGAGGCAGAACCAGGTGGATCTCTTTGAGTTGGAGGCCAGTCTGGTCTACAGAGCGAGATCCAGCACAGGCACCAAAACTACACAGAGAAACCCTGTCTCAAAACAAACAAAAAAACAAACAAAATCTAGTTAATTGTTTTGCAATGCAGTTTTCTGAGTGTGTGTATCCCTTTTTCAAATGTATAGTTTGCAAACATTTTCTCCCATTCTGCATTCTTGTCTTCTCACTCTGTTGTTTCTTTTCTACATAAAATCTTTAGAGTTTGATGCAACTGCACTTTTCTGTCTTTTGGTTCTCTGTGCTTTAAACATCTTAGACAGAAAAAAAAATATTTCCATACCAGTGTCCCTAAGTGTTTCCCTGAATTTTCTTCTTGTAGTCTCACTATTTGGAGTACTAACTACATTTAAGTCCAATTCAATCTGTGACCATCTTTGTAGCTGGTGAGGCATAAGGATCTGGTTTCATTCTTCTGCATACTTGAATGTCCAATTTTGCCAGCCAATACTTTCTCTTTTTATTATTTTGGGCTTATTCTGAAGGTGGGTAGTGTAAACCTTTTGCTTTCTTTAAGGTATAAGATTTTGCTGTTGTTTGTGGTGGTTTGGTATAAACATTAGAATTGGCTTCTTTTCAGTTCTGTGAGGAAACTGAATGGGTTGCATTAAACTGTGGATCACTTAGGTAGCATGGACATTTTCATATTAATTCTTCTGATCCATGAACAGGTGCTATCATTGTTTCATAGTTTCCATTGTGGAGATCCTTTACCTCTTTGGTTACATTTATTGCTGACTACTTTACCTGTTTATGTCATTATTCTTTTACTGTTATCAATGGAATACTATTTCCATCTTGAAGCCTGCTATCATACCAGTCTTTGTAAGAGCAAGCTCTGACTTCTAGGCTACAATTACCAGGCACAGGCTGAATGAGAAACAGAGAAGCTGAAGGTGAAATCCTGAACCTAATGACAGCAGCACCTTCCTCCAGGTAGTTTTCAAATATGAGAAAAACAACTCTCCATTTGTTTAAAGGGCCAATAAACCATTAGCCCCACATTTTCTATAAGTTACAACAAAGCAAGCTTTTAATCCATTGGTGTGATCCCTTTCAAGATATTCTAATGCTTTAAAACAAGATTTGCAGACTACTCATGAGTAGAGAATATGGTCTCTTTTTCTGTGGGTTTCTTTGAAAATCAAATGTTAAGTTTGATGCTTTGATATTATCTTGTCAAAATTCAGAAAATAGCCTTTCAAGGCATTGCTAGGTCATTTGAATACTATGTGTCAATACTGAAGAGTAAGCTTTGTATCTGGGGTTTTACTCTAGATATTAGATACATCTTGATAAATGAGCAACAGAAGCTTTCTCTCCAAATCCAGGAGAAACCCCAGGAAAGTTGTTCCCACTCAACTCCTATGTACATGACAAATGGGAACCACACTCTTGGGATGGAGTTCTATTCAACAATAGAGTAAAATTATGTCTTCAAGTTCTTAGATTTAGGAGATGTTAAAGGGAGAGCTGGTCTACCTTGGATGTGTGTTACTTTGAGTTCTTTGAGCTTGCAGGCTCATCTTTATGTTAAAATAAGAATCCCCTTAGAAAGTATAGCAAGACATTTATGTTTATTACATATCATTTACTAAGTCATTGGCATATCTTCTTTATTTCCATAAGATATGTAGAACAACTATTATATTCCCTATTCCTGTGTGGGGAAATGGGCTCAGAGAAATTCAATAACTTGTTCAGGTCAGAGCTCCAGTGACAGAAAGGAAGTGACCCCCTGTCCAGATCATGCTCTGTGAAATCTTTGCTCATCTCCAAGTGTCAGTCATCCTCCCCTTTAATCACACTTGTCATTAATCTTCATTTTCTGATCATTTAAAGTATCAGAATGGGAGCAGAGGAGCACACTTTCTGTGTCGGGCATTTTACCAGGCATTTGTCTACATTCTCTCATTTCATCTCACAGGACCCAGGAGGCAGGCACCACCTCCACTGCTGCGCGTCCGATGACTTGCCGAAGAACTTGTCAAAAGGTGACCAAACCAGTCAACAGTGAGGTCTGTTTGTTCACAGCTGAGGGACCTCAGAGTCACATGGGCTCAGTTTCTTACACAATGCTACTCCGTGTGGTAATTGCCAAAAAGAGTGTGGGAAAGAAGTCCTCCATTTCCTATTCCCTGACCTCAGTCTGTCTCACCACACTGAAGGGGAAGGGGTTCAGAAAACTGAGAATAAATAAGTGGGGTGAGATAATAGAACAAAAAGAAAAAAAATGGAGAAAGACCTTTGACATTTCAGTGAGGATTTCCATCTCTGTTGCAAGAAACATGTACACTTGCACAATAAGCCATGTAGAGGGATAAAGCATGTAGACACTCCCATGTGATGAGTAATCCCTATGGGGAAATGCTGGTTTTCTGCTGTGGAACTTGCAAAAGAGAGTAAAGATTGTCAATAGGAACAGACACCTCATTGGCAGCTCTGGAATAGATTGGACCCACCTTCTCTGGATTCCTGTGGTAGGTACGAGCTACCTCCTGCATAAGAATGCACTTCCTGAGAGAAATCACTGGTGATGGGAAAATGTACTATAACAGCAACAATAATAATAAACATTGTCTGATTTAAAATTTCCTTTGGGGGACAATTTCAAATATTAAATTAATAAGAAAGAACCAAGTTTGTGCATGCCCTAGCAGCATGGTGGGAAGGACACATTAATTAGTAGATTATTAACAAAAATATTTTCTGCATATGAATCAAGCAGAGAGCCCCAGGGATGGTCATTTTAGAGTCCCAGTGAAGATTCACTCCCCAGTAATACTACCCTTTCTAATCTGGGTGATGCTGGTGTGCTCAGCTTATTCCCTTGGAAGGCCACTGACGGCCTCATAAAGCCTCTCCCAGGAGCAGACTCTTCACCAGACTGAAAAAGCAAGTCATACATATGAACTTATTCTCTGTGAGGAAGAAGGTGTGTCAACTGTGTCTTCAGACACCCTTCCTCCCTCCTTTACATGGGGTTTCTATTCTTTAGATTGAGGGGCAGTTACCCACAGAGAGGATGTGATCAGATAAATATATTCAAACACCACCCTTCTTAAACCTCAGTTGGACTCTGTGTCCTGTCCTGTTCCACCTTCCCCTTTGATTCCCACCTCCTCGGTGTAACGAGCTCTGTTGCCACCCTCTGTCTACTTGTCCACGCATCGCCGTTCGAATCTGTCCCTGTCCCTGTACGAAACTTGCATTTTCCTACAGCTGCCAACACTTTCTGAGTTGCTAAATCGTGGTCACTCTCCTCCTGGCCCTCTTCCTTCTCAGGATTCTAGCTTCTCAGACACCCCCATGTCCTCTGTGACCTTTCCCCCACACAGTGGTTGTCTGATCTCTGTTCTCAGCTCTGTTCATTTTACCTGCTGTGTCTTCTCTGTTGTACCCCCCTGTGGTCCCACAGATGCCAGCTCTTCCTAGGCTTCTGTCTCAGATTGGACTGTCTCAATAGGCTCTGCGACGTAAGAGCCTTTTTGACCCTTTTAACACCGATATCTCAAAACCCTTTCACATGCCCCTCCCTCTCTTTCGAGACAGGGTCTTGCTATGAAACCCTGGCTGACCTCAAACCTGTGGTCTTCTTACCTAACCTCCCCCATCCCAACCCACTCCTGACTAAAAGGGTGGCAAGTATGAGCCACTGCGACCTATAACTGGTTACAACTCAATTTTTCTTGAATCTCCCTTGACTCCCCATAATTTTAATTTTATCTGCTGGTCCCAAGTATCCTCCTGTCTCACTGAAGTTTGGTCTGAGAGTCAGGCTGGTTTCTTCACTTCTTCACACATCCAATCCTCTCAATTTTTAACTCCAAACTCCTTATGGCCACATTGGATTAGACACCATGTCGTGCATGTGTTTCCGAAGACCGGTGTTCCCAGTCCACACAAACCTTGCCACAGCGTTTATAACCCACACAAACACTGCCCAGTGTTCCCAGTCCACACAAACACAGTCACAGTAATTGTTCCTTGACTTTCTTTTTTTCTGAGGGGACAACAGCAAACATCTGTTCACTCCAGATAGGGCACCAGTGAGAATCCAAATAACTTTTGCAGTCGCTTGTAGGAGCTGAGTGGGGGGCTGCTTCCAGGACCCTGGGTGACTCTAAGGTGACTGCATCATGTAAGGCCCATGAGAAACTCATGAGAACTCATGGAAGTTGCATTCTTAAAACTATCGGCCCAACTTTCGGGCAGCTCCACCCCCCCTGGTCCTCTTCCCCACGAGGGCCTCAGGAGTCTTATAACATTCTTAGCTCTGAGATTTGGAAGTTTCATGAATTTCCTCAACCTTAAAAGTTCCCATGGCTTCTTCTGAGACTCTTTCTCCCATTCAGGAATGAGTGTTTTGGTTCATAGAAACAACTGACCCATGCTGATCCTTGTAGTTTTTAAATCAGGTCTTGGTGTTGTCCTGCTTCTTGCCTTCCAATGGAGTCCACTGGCCACTCTTTGTCAACGAATCCTTTCATGCAATGAACTCTCCAAAACCTGACCTCTGCCTCTTTACAGATCATTCAGTCAAAGTTGTTTGCACAGTACCCATGAAGCCACTGCTTCAGATTTACTCTATTTCTAGAATTTTCTCAACTAATTACAGGTTGCTCCCTAAATCTGGCACAGCATATCTCTTCATGACATCTTTTAGTAGGTAGGCCTTGCAATGTTCAGTTCACAGTTTTAGCTGATGTTAAGTTTCTTCTTAGATTCCTTAACTTATTGATTTATTTAGATGCATGTCTGTACTAGATATTACAAGAAAATTGCGTCTCTGCAATAATAAAGTTAATAAATTAATGAGACAAGTTATGATTATTTATTCTGATTTTATAAATATTAAATGGGTACAGCATCTAATATATCTTTCTAATATTTACCAAATCTTCTACATACATATGCTTCTCGTAGTTATTAAAGAGCATGACAGAGCTAGGGAGATGTCAATGAGTGTCTGACGGTGGCACATAGGCAAGGACTGAACTAGTCTCTGCTCTAGTTACTTCAAGGTCCATACAGACTGAGTATTCCTTGTCTGGAATTTGTGGACCAGAATGGTTCTGATTTCTTTTCTTTTCGAGACAAGGTTTCTTTGTGTAGCTTTGCGCCTTTCTGGAACTCACTTTGGAGACCAAGCTGGCCTCGAACTCACGGAGATCCACCTGCCTCCCGAGTGCTGGGATTAAAGGCGTGCACCACCACCTCCTGGCTTGATTTCAGACATTTTTATATTTGAGGATATTTGCATACATAATGAGATATTTTAGCAAAGGGTCCCAAGGTTAAACATAGAGTGCACCAATATCTCAATACATCTTTACACATAAACTGAGGCTCATTTTATATAATATTTTAAATAATTTTACACTTAAGAGATTTTCACGTTATGAAAGTTTCCACTGTGGAATCATATTGCCACTAAGACGTTTCAAATTTTGGATTTTTAAATTTGTGATGTTCAGTATATGCACCACCATCCCCATGGGACATATGCTTTCTCAGATCCCTGGAGCGTAAGGTCAACATGAATGAGACAAAAGTTCTCTACAAACATTTGCAGAATGAACTAAGCATGCATAAAACCAAAACATGCCATCTCCCCAATTAAACATAACAAATAAATAATTCCACAAAATGAAATGAGGTGTGCTACTAATTTCTATTAAAAAAACATAAAAATAATATAGTCCTTGCTTTCTGATGAAACAGACAGATTACACTTCCTAATTGTTGCTCCAGGTCTCTGCTATTGGTTATTGTAGAGTTTCTGTCCCATCTGGTCACCAGATCATATGCTCAGCAAAGAGGAAAACATTTTTCTGATTCCTCTGCTAACTACAGCTCTGCTAGCAGACAGATCCTGGTATCGTCGGGACTGTGCAAACTTTCAATAAACATTCACCCATCCTAAATGGATAAGTCAAAATAAAAGATGCCTATTTTAGTTCAGAACAAGGAAAGCTGACTGAGGCTTCCTTCTGTCTGTCACCAGCTTCCTAGTGAAAAACATAACAAAACAAAAAACCTCTCACAGAGAACAGAATGCTAACTCTAAGAGCTAAGATTCATAGCCATGAACAATCATTTTACACTTAAGAGAGTTTCGTGGTATAGAAGTTTCTACTGTGGAATCATGTTGCCACTAAAACATTTCAAATTTCAGATTTTTAAATTTGTGATGTTTAGCATATGCTGAACATGTGGTCAGAATGAGGAGAGAAAGAGGAAACAAAGACTTGGAAATATAAGGAAAGTATTCTAGAATGAACACCCTGACACAGTGGCCTTGGCCTCAGAAAAGAACAGCAATTAGAGACATCATCATTGACATCCAGGAATCAAGCCAGAAGATGTGCATGTTCTTCAAGGATGTTCTTCAATGAACTCTTTCTTCTATAAGCAAAAGATGCCAGGTAGCCTGTCTCGGGCCCCACATCAAACAGGGAAGAATATGTGGGTTACAGATACAGGTACATGTGATTCTAAAAGTCCTTTTTCCACTCTATTTTATTAATTCAATTCTGGTGGGTTTTTTGCTGTTGTTGTTTGTCTTGTTTTTTTTTTTTTTTTTTTTTTTTTTTTTTTTTTTTGCAAGCGTGCTGAACATTCTCTTAGGAACATCGAGGAGAAAACCCAGTTTCATGTTAAGTCATTCTCTGCTTTCCAGATGAACTGTAAAGTCAACCTTGCATTCCTGAACACCTGAGGCTCCATACAACACTTGGTACAGTACTTATCCTAGGTTGGCATTCATTATTCCTTTATCCCTAAGGAGTCTACAAAGTCCCAACTTGAAGCACTCATTCTGTCTCTCTTCCATCCCCAGCATCGTTTGGTGGGGACTCCAAAATACCACTCATTTACTAACAACACAAGTTAAAATTATATGCGTTTGGACAATAGTATTTTGATTGGACAAGTCAACTTCCAAAAAGATGATTATAACATAAACAACATTCATTTTCTGAGGTTAATTTTGGCTGTATCTCAATACATATGAAGTCATTGTGTTTTAACTCAAATTGCTTACAGACTAACAAGAGAACAGAAGAAGCACTGTAATGCTCCGAGTGTTTATAAATACCAGGCTATACACGGCCACTTAGTTCACTTCATTATGAATATTAACTGAGTAGACCTATCACCTTACTTTGGACAGAAATAAAGCAGTAGGTGTGTAGTGTGTGTGTGCTTCTTAAGGAGGATGTATATATATAGGTGTGTAGTGCGTGTGTGCTTCTTAAAGAGGATGTATGCATATAAAGGTGCATTGTGGAGACGTGGTTTACATAAAGCACAAGGCTGGTCAGGAAGAAGTGTGAAGTGAGAGCCGTCCAAGTTTTGATCAGAGAGTAAAACTTGGATGCAGGAGAGAGGATCATGGTGGAGGGCACAAAGCACAAAAACAAGAGGTGGTGTAGACTATGTATTGAGCAGGAAGGAATGGGTTAGCCTGGGAAATTGGGGGTGGGTGCTATCTCTAGGTAACTGGTGGAACTTGTGGAATTGGCTGATAATTATGGAAAGTAGGATTTACCCCTGTGGGTACTACAGGCTCATAAAAAAGTTCTGAGTTGTGGAACACAGCTAGAGAGCACATTGGAATAGAGATCGGGTAGTGTTTTATAAAATAGACCTTGATGTAGGAATCTGTGAAGGGTGTGACAGACAGGGAGGAGATGACTGTCATTGTGAAGAGCATTGTAGGCTGAGGCAAAAAAAATGCAAAGCCCTAAGGTGGGGCTTGAGGTAGGCCAGGGCAAACCCCTGATGTTATAAGTGGTTATATATAATGTGCCACAGTCTGTGAATAGTCGCTGGGCAACCGGTAACTTATCTCCAAGAAAGGGACACCTTAGACTAAAATAAGGTTAAACTCTGTAGTTAAAATTTTACTTTAGTTTCTAATCACAGAGAAAATAGTTCTTAATATAAAGCTTACAGTCATGATGAAATCTCAAAGTTTAAAAATGAACAGGTTAAAAATACGTTATAGTTTTCTTTTACCAACATACAAATTCAGAATACCACAATCCCCCAGCTTCCTGACCAATAGATGAGTCTTTAGTTCCTAGGTTTTGAAAAACCAGCGGAGGAAACATTTTCAGTGGCCTTAATTAGTACTTGAAAAAAAAGAAAGGAAGATGAAGGGGCCATGAAGGCCAGAGCAGGTCTGAAGAAAAGCCCTCTGGGCTGGCACGGCACAGGGCTGGCACCTGCAAACGTCCCCCACCCTACCCCTTCTTTCTGGCAGTCTTCCTAAAGCTGCTGAGACCCGATGAGCCTCTCTTTCTCATGGTCTACCCTGGGTAACTGTTAAAACATTAATTGTGGGTCGGGCAAACATCCGGGTGCTTTCTCAGCTTCGCTCACTTGGCTCACTCCTTTGCAGAAATGACGAGTGGGTGTGGGAGCAGCCCAGAAACGGGGGTACACTGTGTGAAGAAACACTTGAGCGCCAGAGCCAGCAAAGCACAAAACCACACTTTTCCTAAGGGACAGAGTTTGGAGTCCAGGATTGAGAGGGGAGTCGTTCCTTTTAGCGTCAAAATTTTAATAAAGATGTGCCGTCCCTACACTCCACGCTACCGTGCAGGGGTGACAGATGAGTGCAGCATGCCAGCCTGGCAACAGTGCAGCTGCAGCAGCTGGGGACCTTCCTCCCTGAGCCCCACTGCAGAACTGCGGTTATGCAGCCAAGCAATCAGACGCGAGAGGCTGCATACTCCCTCCTTGCTTCTTCTAACAGGAAGCAGAAAGCAATGCTGTGTAAGTGGAACATCTCTCGGGTCCTGGACTCAAATACGGAACATCCCTTAGACCAGTCAGACCTCCTATGGAAAAGACAGCAGCAGAAACAGTTACCAGGAAGTTCCTTCTTCGGCCTGTGCCAGCCTGTGGAGGACTTCCTTTTCAGGGGCTGCCTTTCCCTTTGAATTTAAGGAAAGAGAGAGGAAGGTGGGGGCCGACAGCAGGGCTGGCCGCCATTCCCACACATCTACAGGAGGAGGGGAGGTAGAAAGGGTGAAAACTGTCAGAGACACGGTAAATAACACCCCAAGTTTTAACATCTCAAGTTACTTCCAAAGCTATAAGACAAGGGACATGGCCTTTGAATACTGATTCTAGAGCCTTTCTCAGTTTCTGTCTCTGTTAAATTCTCTATCAATGATGTAATCTGGCAGTAGCCATGAGATGCTCACAGATGTATAAAATTTGAAAGCTAACATTATGTGCTTCTCATTTAATTTTTTTATGGGTGAAATTGGAACATGAGTGAACACCTTGCTGATAACCTGTGACCATGGCGATAGTCAGCAGCTCTTCATTGCTCAAAGAGAAAGACTCCAAAGGAATAATAAGTATTTCACTTTTACAAAGTTCTCACTGTATTTAATTTTCGTATTTTCTCATTTTTGGTTGATTACTATGTAGGGGATTATAACAAAGAGGTGGTAGACCCCAAACTTGGGTAGAAAATAATGGCCCTAGATGTCATTCAACTCAGCCGCTGACTAAATCAGTAAGTTTACAATTACTCACTTTCTATTTGAAATGTCCCTCCACTCTATCACTGTCACCTCAAAGCAAACAGATTAAAAAAAATACACATTTAACCTTTTCCAGAAAACATTTATTTCACTAACACCATACCCTTTAACTCCTGAGATCAATTCAATTCAGAAATGCCTTAGTTTGTATTGTTGATGATAATTAATTATATTCCCTACCCCCTGTTTGTTCTTTCCCAATAATTGGTATGGAAAGTCAAGGTGATTCCTATTTCTAGCCAACGTTGAAAGGGGCTGGAGCCACCACAGAGAATCTGATTGTCAAAATTTCCTGAGCAGGCTAGTGGGGCTGCACAGGGAGCCGTTTGGAAAACCAAGGGGGTAGGACTCAGAACAGAGATCTGCAAGGGACCTGTTTCAAGGGGCCAGGACAAGGATGCTGGCTTTGGATGTGGGTAGGGCCCAGGAGAACTCTGCTCCCTGCTTTTCAGGTTTGCTTAGTTCCCTGCCGGTCAAGGGAATCTTTACAGGACCACCATGCTAAAGCCTCACCTACCCTTCACAGACAGCAATACACAGATCAATAGGAACCTTGAAAAATCAATCTAGATGAGCAATGTCTCACACAGCACTAAGCCCTCCATTTCCAAACCCCCATTCTGCCGGAGCCTCACGGACCTGAAAGCTTTAGCTAACAGACAACGTTCAGACATTAATTAGAAGGACATTAGGATACCAGCTACCGACCTTTCCGGAAACTAAAGCACCGTTTGATTCTTCTGTATGTAGTTTTGGGGATGAAAGGAGTTGATGCACCTGAGGGGCGTCCCCCCGAATTTCGGTCTTCAGGCATCATACAGGCCCCAAATTGTGAGACCGGCCAGGGCTTCCTTAAAACCTGCCTCTGTGTGGAAGCCCACAGGCACTCCTCCTCATGTTTGTTTATGTGTCAAGTCTGAAGTGCTGATCCCTGAACTCCAGGGTTTTGATCATCCAAGTCCCGAGTTAAGGTACCCTCTCATTTACTCCTTTTTGGTAAGAAACGAAACAAAATATACTCCTTCTTTTTCTTTTGCCTATGTCAGGGGCTTTTGAGGATTTTTATTGTTGTTGATGCTGTTGTTGTTTGTTTGTTTTAAGTTTCTGCAGACATTCCAAAATGTCACAGGAAAAGAATTGCAAGAAGCAAGCTGCAACTACCTTCACGCGGCAGGAATTGTTTCATTTTGTTTATTAAGAACTGTCTTCTCAGCCGGACAGAAAGTCCTCTGGAAAGGTCAGCAAACAGCCCTGTGCATAGGGGACGAGGAACAATGACCAAAAGGCCTCTCGGGAGTACTTCAGGACAGTCCTGGGTGGCTCCTTTCATCTGAGAGAAAAGGGAAGAAATCCTTGGCACCTTCTCCAGAGCGCATTCCAGTGCATGACAATTCCTCGCAAAGGACTCCCCAGTTCCTTTTATGGTACCCCTCAGCCTTTGATGCTCCCTGCAGGCGTCTGCCTTTCCTCTGCCATCTTCCAGCTCCCCATGGAGTCGCCACGTCAGAAGAGTCCGGTGCCCATTCTAGGAGTCTCCTTGGCTGTTCCGAGGCGGCTTTGCAGGGAGCTCTCCTCCCCCTCCTGCTCCGGTTCCCTTTTCTCAATGAGAGCTGGGCGGGAGCTGGCAGGGCTGCTGCTGCGCCACCCGCCGCCACCCGAGTCACAGCTGTGGCTGCCGCCGCCTCCAGTGCCCGCTGGTCAGATGAAGCAGGTGCAGCAGCGTCATGAGGGGAAGGAGCGAGGATGCCTTGTGCCCTGGGAAGCCCCTTGATTTTTTTTTTTTTTTTTTGACTCTGCACTGACCTCGCAACTCTCACAACTGACTCAGCACCTTCTCTGCCGCCTGGCTCAGCCCCTACACCAAACAGTACCAAATCATCATCGCCAGGGGCTCGGAGAAGGTGAGGGGATGTTTCTGCATGCTCATCCTCACATTTATTCTCTTCCCACACAAGATGTACATGTTTCCCCATCCAGATCTTGTGTGGTTAAATCTATTTGTGGATGCTAATGTAAAATGCATATCCTTAAGTCACTTTACATTATCTATACGCTTTTATGTGTCTATAAAAGTTATTTAATTTTGGTAGCAATTTGAGTCTGCAGGTACAACCGCAAAAAACAAATCAACTCATGCAAGATGTGAATACATCCACTTCTCTGGTTCGGTCTGACCAGCAGCTCCTGCAAGCTCTTGCCCCTCACCCGTGTCCTCCAATGCTTCCAGTCCTGTTCACTGAATAATTTACTCACTGGGTTAATCATTCATCCACCCGGCTGCTCCCTAAGCAGATCTGGAATGCTGGTGCCTTAACCCTAGCTGACCCCATGGCCTCTCATTCCACCCCACCCCCCCCAGCCCTCCAGCAGGGGCGTCCCCTAACTCTGAGTTGTATGAGGAAGGTACCCTCCACAGCAGCATCCTTTGCCGGGTGCGGTTTTGCCTGCTGTGACACAGCCAGGGAGGTGAAGCATGTGTGTTCACTCTGGGTGACTGAAAGCCACCAAGCAGGCTAGGTGCGCACTTGAAAGTCTCATAGGCCACCTCCATGAACACTGCCTCAAAATCAGCTGGAACAAAAATTCAGTTTACAGAACAGGCAGGGGGGGCTGAGGAGATAGCTCTGGTTAAGAGTGTATGCTGCTCTCGCTGGACACTTCACAACACCTTGTAGATTCAGCTTTAGAGTCATCTGGTGCCTCTGAGCTCTGAAAACCTGAACTCAATGTATGTATATATTTGTATATATTATGTATATGTGTATATGGGCCACCCTGCATATAAAGAATTTAAAATAAAATTAAAAACAAACAAGAAGGAGATAAGTAAAACTAAACAACTAAAAACAAAACATTTCCAAATTTTATACTTTAAGAACCCAATTCTGTGGTTTACTTTGTTTTTATTAAATTTTTTTGAGAATTTCATTTATGAGTACTGTTTTTACATCATTTTCACTTCTCTCCACTCCAGCTCCTGTGTTCTACTCCCATTCCCTCTCAGATTACTGATGTTTCTTCTTTAATTATTACTGGTGTACACTCACACACTCACACACACCACATGTAAAGGCCCTCATACTCACATACACACACACACACACACACACACACACACACACACACACATACTCCCCAACAGGCCCACACACTCACACTCAAACACACATACACATATAGGCCTATACAATCACACTCCTCACACACACAGATGCCCACACACTTTCACACATACACTCACATAACACCAACATATACACAGCCCCACACATGCACTCACACACAGATTTACACACTTACAGTCTCACACTCACAGGTCCACACACTCACAATCACACACACACTTACACACACACTTACACACTCACAGTTTCACACTCACAGGCATGTGCGCGCGCGTGCGCATGCACGCGCGCGCACACACACACACACACATTCTCCTGGTTTACTTTAAAGCAGACACTGTTTGCTTCCTCACATTGTTGATGGAACTGGCCAGGGAGCTTTAAAAACAGCCCAGCTTGGGAAATCTAGATTCCATGCTTGTGTTTACTTTCTCAGCTAAGCTGTTAGTCTGATTTGTACTCCATTGGTTCGCTTTACCTAGCTGAATAGTTGTAAAATGATTGGCTTCATTTGACGAAGAGTCCTATACTTCCTCTTTGCTTCTCAGTTTTTAATTGCTAGGAGAGTGAGGTGCCAGAAAAGCTTCTCAGGTGTTCAACACATTCGAATCAATGGCCATTATGGGAACATCGGAGAAGGAAGATAAGTGCCTCATGAGGAACTTCAGCTTTCTAAAATTACACATTTGTAACTTCCACAGGGAGGGGCCAGGTCGTGATACATACATTTAAAATGTATGTAAAGGTGGTATGCAGCGGGGGGGGGGGGGGTGGGGGGGGGGGCAGGAGGTATACCACTTCTTCTGGGTTCTTTACACACGGCCCCCAATCAATGACCACAGAATGTCTGGTGATGGAAAGGAAGGCAAGAAATATCTATTTTGGATTAATACGCTCTGGGGTCCCCAGAAAATACAGGAAGGGAAATGTGTTCTCTTGTGAGAGGAAATTACAGCAACCCAGGGGTCACTAACAGCTTTACTGAGATGTGGCCCAAGCATTGTAGGCCATACATTTAAACTATACAAATCGGTGGTGTTTAGTACATGTTGCATGTACAGCCATCGACACAGCCAATTCCAGAACATATTTTTATCTTCTCAAAAAGACATTACATACCTGCTGGCTATCACTCACCCTCCAGCCCTCCATTCTAGCTCAGGGCATCTATTTTATGTCTCATTGGTGTCCTCCTTATGCTTTCCTATGTACAGAATCACATGACAAATGACCTGTGGGGCCTGCCTTCTTTCACTCAGTATAATGTCAAGATTCATTCAACCTGTATAGTGAACTAGTCCTGTGTTCCTTTCTTGTGGGGAGCAGTGATCCAGTCTACAGGTGCCCGGACTTGTGTCACGGAACAAAAGAGACACATGCTAAGAAGTGGTTTGTCAGTCAATGTTGTCAACCCATAATGTATACTTAAATAAAGATGACTATGATATGATGATCGTGTGGACCCCACTGTGCAATGTGGCCTGTCAGTTACTGAAGCATTTTGGTACAAGTGCGTGACCACTCACAAACTTATGTATTCACAAAAGGATGGGTTGCTTCTTCATATATGTGTGTGTGTGTATATATATATATATATATATATATATATATATATATATATATATATATATATAATTTAATTTCTTGGTGTCGATTCAGATATTTTTAGAAATTTAGAAAAACTATTTTAATTATAATGACTATATGTTAAAATTTTTCTTCAGTATATTTTCAATATCTATTATCAATAAGGCATGAACCTATGTTTATCACAGTAGAAGTACCAGACAATATTATTTTGCTATCAATCAGATGAAGAAATGAATTTTACTTGTGCTTCAGGACTTGTCAATTACCCACATACTCCAGGTCTCAGTGGCCAGACACACAGAATCTAAGTAGAGCTAAAAATGACTTTAAAATAACCTAATTAACAACAACAACAACAAAAACCTTATTTTTACTGTACTGTTAATTGGAACCTTAAAACATAACATTTTAGTCATATAAATGTATTTTTTATACCTCAAATTTAGAATGTTCTTCAAAATGCAGTCCATAATCATAGAATTAGTTAGTGTACGCATTTGAAATGTGGGCTCAAGAGTGACAACTGTATTCTATCAAAGATGTCAGTCTGTCTGGTTCTCTACACTTCATTAATTATACAGTTTTATTAATACTAAGGAAACATTAAATATTTTATGAAAGTTAAATAAGTATTTTTAAAGTGTATCTTATAGTTCCTTAAAATAAAAAAAGGAGAACCTGAGAAACTCATTCTTTGAGGCATTCTTTTTTTGTGAACAATTTATGATATCTATATCTATATATCTATATATCTATATATCTATATATATCTTTAGAAATGAGTTATCAACAGCAAAAACAGAGAGCCTACAGGGTGCGAGATCTCTGACAGGTGAGTTTTATACAAGGGATCAATACCTAGAATACATAAAGAACTTCAAAACCTAAACACCACCAAGTGCCAATCACTAATTTTCATAAGTGTACATATATATGGAGTAAGTGTGGGTAGAGGTCAAGAAACTAAAGAGGAGCTCATGGGATGGGAATAAAGACCATGGGATGGGAACAAAGCCCATGGGGTGGGAATAAAGGTTGTGGTTGGGAGTGTGGTGGTTGTGGAGGCTCAGAGAGTAGACGATGGAATACTGGGGACAGAAGTGGACAATGGTAATGGGTGCTAGGGAGATGAGGGAGAGTGAAGCCTGGGAGAAGAATCAAACAAATCTAAATGCCTATGAAAAGGCCATAAGGAAATATGTTCTTTGTATGCTAATTAAAAAATAAATAAAATAAAAATAAAACATGGTAACAAATAAATTTATTCATTCATTCAAAATAGATAAACTTGAACCATGTATTTATAAAATCGTTGAGGGGGGCTCAAGATAGGGAGTACAGAACTTGCTATGCAAGCATGAAGACCTGAGTTCAGATGCTCAGAGCCCTTGTAAAAGGCCTGTGTGGCTGTATGCACCTGTAACATCAGTGCTGGGATGAGGGGGCAGAGAGAGGTGGATCCCAAGGCTCAGGGGCCAGCCGGCTTAGCTGAAATGGTGAATTCCAGGTTCAGTGAGAGGCCCTGTCTCAAAAAGTAACACTGGGAGTGATAAACGAAGACACTCCAATGTCCATCTCTGACCTCCACCTTTGCACACTTGGGGTGCACCAGCACACACATATACACACATACACAAGCTCTAAAATGCATAAATTATGTAAGATAGTAAACAGCTGGAGTATCCTTTTCAGGCTCACAGATTTGGAGATTGACGGACAGTTACCATTTCTGTTGGGATCATTTCTGACAATTCTGGGCTGGCGGGACTCTCTGCGGCCACCAATTTTACCCATTTTTCTTGAGAAGACAGATGGAAGAGAAGGAAAGGGAGGGAGCATGTACACATTTGATGTAATTGCTCTAAGAAATGTCCCCCTAAGCTGATATTAAGGCTCCCCCTGAATGTGGGGGCCTTGGCAATCTGATTTTAGAAGAGAGGAGTTTTGAGACCTCACAATTTCTTGGTGCCCACAGATCTCCAGGCCAGAAAGTTCCAGCAAACTGGAACCAGTTATGTGTATATTTCTCATGTATGCCACAGGGAATCCTGCATAAGGGAAGTCTCCCTTTGTGGATCTACAAATATTTTAGACAGTCTTCCATCATTTTAGCTGATGCACAGGGTGAGTAAATGTCACACAAGCTAAGATACCATGACAGTGCAAGCCTGTACCATGACTCAGCCATCATCTTGGGGAACCAGCTGCAAGTCAGAGCACTACCAGCCACACTGGGATGAATGGTCACCACATACCTGACCAAAGACACTGCTGAAGAGCAGACATTTTAGAGGTGAATGTCAGTAATCTGATAAGATAACCACATGTCTTCAGAAAAAATCTTTGCTATGTGGCCTTGCCTCCCTTCCTTTGTTTCTGTTCTGGGTCTCAAACCCAGGCCCTCATGAATGTTAAACACACAGAATCTACTACTGAGATATCCTCAAAGCTCAATATTTATCAAAATTTAATTAACTTCACATTATAAACTGTTTTGGAAATTATTTGGGTACATGAAGAGGTCAGTCAACCTAAAAGAAATCTGATACATTAATAGAAAAGAATTATTTTTGTGAGTTCAATGTGCTGACAATCCACAAAGAAAGAATGTAAAACATGGAAATTATACTTGGCTTACTAAATTTGAATTTGAGTGAATAAAACTGATTTTTAACTGCATTACCATTAACATAATTCATTTTAACAAACATTATCATACCTCATTGGAAATACATTTGGTGGTATACAAATACTTTCATTAGTCTTTTGAGGGTTCCATTAATGAAATAGTTCTTTAAATAACATTTCTGTTTATGTTATTTCAGATCCGATTTCTTAAAGGATAAAATTCCCACCTTCAATTTCTTCCTCTTTTAATTCTTTTCTATTCTTAACATCTTTTAGTTTATTTTCTGCATATTGCATTTCAATATTGTTTTGCTTGGGCTGTATTAAAACAATATCCAACTTGTTACATTTATTTAATCTAAACCACATCAACTTTCATCAAAAATTGTGGCATTCCTTTTGATGCTACCAAGCTTCTGGGGGCTTTCTGGGGGAGCCCCTTTCAAATATATTGTTTTATTTATTTATTTTTTTTTTAGACCAAGGCATTCTTAGCTAGTGAACTTTTGTAGTGTATGCCCTATAAATCATTTTTGTCAGTTTCATAGGAGGTAACTGTTGACTTTTATTTATTCATTTTTTTATTCATTTTGAAATTAGTATATAAGGTAATAAGATTCATTTTTGGCTTTTTCATGGACTCTAATCACTTATTGTTAGTCAAAAATAAGAAAGAAAAAACCAAGTTATTCTGTTTTAGAATTCAACAGATTCCCAGAAGCTTGGTTAGAAATGACACATGATGTGGATTAAGCCTCCAGGAGTTATTCAGATATGCATCTGCCAACAGTGTTGAATAATTTACTACTTATGTTAGCGTTCACCCATTTGGACACAGGAGTTGACAGCTCCGAGAAGGGATAAAATTGCTTCGTCTACCTTCTGCTTCTCTATGACTAAAATCTGCTCACCTCCTCCAAAAGGTCCCCATATGACTCTGCGGATGGACTTCACCCAGTCTTCCATGTCATTCTGGGTGCTCGCCATGAGGAGGTAGCTCTCATGATTTGCTGTCATTCGATCTCGTTCACCTCCTGCAAAAGCATGAGAGCATTCAGTGGACGGTTCGCCAGTGAGGGCTGATTCCTCCCCATCCGCCTCCAGGGCTCCCCAGAAACAAGGGCTGGGCCTCCTGCAGGCGGCCCTGCCTCCTAGTGAATGAACTGGAAATATTTACCTCAGTTGCTGGAGGACCTGTGGTGAAGATTGCCGCTTTAAAAGGAAAGGCTCTTATGTTTCCAGGAGAAAGCTAGAGAACAAATGCCATTCCCTAAACAATGCCCCGGGTTTTCTGTCCTAGCAACAACCCATAGGCCTGCAGTAACTCATAATCCAATCCATTCACAGAGCTGCTGAATAGGGAGAAACGGGACAGACAATGGGGAAGAAGGGGAGGGTGGCACAGTGGTCCACAGAGTGCTTGGAGTTTCATCAGAAGCAGTGAACCCTGCTGAGTTCGCACCCAGCCGGCTGTAGGTCCATCAGGATGGGAAGGACCAATCAGTTAATGCATAGGACCCACAGATCCACCACTTTGCCGCTGCTGGATAAGGACAACTCAGTCTTCCAGGTCACAATTTAAGGAGTGGGGGAGGGGACTGGTTGCATGCCTGGTCTACTACAAAAGCCAAAGCATGTCTAATGACCCTGACACCTGAGTAGGAACTTTCGCAAGCCCTCAGTGCCGAAGCAGGGTTGCGCCTCTTTTACTTCCCCACCCATTCTCTGGAAATCTTTACAGTCTCTAATATCAGACTTGAAGAACCAAATTCTAAAGCACACAGTTCAATCCCTGAGAAATCCTATAGGGTACTTCAATTTTCCTGGAACGCAATTTTCAGGTGTATAGAGAGAAAGCGACCACGTCTGATCCCGAACCAGACAGAGATCTCTGGGATGGAAAGATGCTTCTCTAGCATCCTCAGCTACTTTAGCTAGTGTCGTCAGCTGGAGGGCTTCAGGCTTGGGTTGTGATTCATAATGCTCACGAGTGAATAACTTAAAAAGTGGGTAGCATTTCACCGAGTTCTGGTGGTTAATGTTATACTAACTGTTCGGGTGCTCCATAGCTATCAGTATTTAATATTCATTGACCTTTCTAAACTTGTAGCCTCTGGATCAATAATTCACACTCAAGTGTTTTATTTGGTTAATTCATTGTTTGTAAGTAGACTAGAGTACTCCTCAGAAGGGCTTGTAGGCTTCAATTACAAAAGACATCACCCTCCTCTACCCTCTCACACCCCAACTAATTCACACATAGCTTTGAAAGGTAAAGTTTTGGCATCTGAAGTCCTGTGAATAGAGCAGAAGCTGAAGTCAACCAGCTGAGTGATTCCATTGGTCTTTCCCGTCTCATACAACTAACTGGATTAACATGTGCTAAACGGACATTAAACGGGTTTCCTAGTACCAACATACTTCTTAAATAAACAAGAAGAGTTGATTTTTGTGAGGATAAACTGAAAAGTACATAAAAACACTGGACTACAAAAATCGAAACTATATGTAGTTACTACATTCCACGTGACTGCCTTTCACAGGGGAGACAGCCTAGCTAATACATGCTTGAGCAATTATTCAACAGTAACAAGGGCTATTCTTTGATTGAACCACTCTTCCATTGATAACACTATCCATAGAATGCACACTTAAACTACATAATCCACATGCATGTAAACAAAGCACACTTCAGCATGCACATGCACACTCATACCACATACAAATGCCAGAAATAACTAGATGGCAAAATAATGCTTCAAATGGCGTGGCACAGTACTAAGAATCTGCTTTGCATTCTGATCCATTTATACCACTGTCTGGAGCCAACACATTAGCATTTTGAAATCAGAATATTTTAATTATTGTCTTTGCCTGAACGATGCTTAGTAAATCAGATAGCAATTTCCTGCTGTGTCACCCTCAGCCTGGGCAGAGACAGTGCTGGTGATGAGAGCCAGCGAGCAAGGGAGCCTGCAATATCCACTGCAGAGCCCTTCTGCCTAGAAGCAGAGGGAGAGGCGGCTGATAAACAACTGGCCATTATTCCCGACTTTTCATTTGATTCTTTATCTCTGCTAAGGGTGCTGTGTGTCTGACCTTGAATCTCATTTAGACTGCCAATCACAGCTGTGAGATTCCATGCCTGAGTTCCACCCACTGATACAGATCTTGATTCCTCAGAGTATTAGCAAAGAAAAAGAATGGTTTAGAATAGCCTTTGCCAGAAGTCTTGGTGTAAACAACACACTTCTTTACTAAAAATGAGATCAAGTAATTATATAGATTAAGAATGTACTATCCAGTATTCATGTTTTCTGAGGTTTCAGTTATTTGCTGATGCCTAAAAAATATTATATGAAAATCCAGGGAATTAACAAATCATGAAAGTCAAAGAATTTACTACAGTATATCACTATAAAGTTTCTCCTTATTGCTGATTATCTCTTACTGTACCTGTGGCATGAACCTTAGTTTAGGTATGTATGTGTAGGAAACATATGTATAAGGTTTCACGCAGCTACTATGGGTCTGGGGTCATACCCACTGGGGATAGGGTAGGATCAGCTCCTGAAGGCTACCAAAGGGATCCCCTCCTAAGGACAGGTAACACGGACTACAGGTGCCTTCTGCTTAAATATATACAGCCCTTCAGCTACAATCCACCTGTAGCGAATAGCAATGAAAGGGTTCCAAGCACAACTTAGCAGACATTTTATGCCATAAATGAACAAATCCATAATGTAAACTTCGACCCACACAGGTGAAGTTTCACTTTTGTCTTCTCTTTGATGGGACCCAATGTTTAATGTAATCATTTCAGAAACAAAAATTATTTCAAGAGGTGAAATTTAAAAACAACATTGAGTTTTAATTATCACAAGAGAATTTGATCACTACCTTAAATTCATAATTAATATGTGGGTACATATATCTGTGTGCACCTTACACCATACTGCGTGGCACTCGGGAGATACACATTCTCCATTCTTCAGTTTTGCTTGGATCTATGCAGAGTTGAGTTTTAGAAAACCTACTCTCAACATACACCAGGCAATCTGCACACATATTAAGGACATGGACGTCTGGATGGCAGCTCCTGTTGGCAGTAACGCTGACTGCAAGTGCTACACTTCAAAGTTTAGTGATTTTACAGGAGCTAAGTAGGTCACATCATCCCACTGGATTTGCTCATATGGAACACAAAGCATTTGTACATTTCACTGAGATCTGTAGATTGCATTTGTTCATCTTACTCTTCTCAGAGAGAAAGAGATTCTCCAAAATAAATTAAATACTTGATCTGATCACCTTTTGTACAATTAATGTGTGATAGCCACAGCAGCCCGTATATATGCTTGCAGTCAAAGGCTTGCAATTGGGACTTTCTTGATGACAAAGGGTGTCTCCTGCCATTAAAGCCCTTCGAAAACTTAAACCTAGAACACATTTTGCTGACTCATTGAACGGAAAGTTCCAAAATCAGTCATGGTTGCTCTCTATTTTAAATGTGACCCAAAAGGCCGAAGGCGTGGTTGCTAGCCTGTAGTATTATTAGGAGGAGCTAGAACCATTCTGAGGCAGAACCTAGTGGGAGGAAGTTCAGCCATTGGACAGATACCTGTGAGGGATGGGTTGTTGTGCCTATCCGTCTCTTGTTCAAATTCCACTGAGCATGTGCTATGTGCACCACACCATGACACACAGCTTTACTAGAGGCCCAAAGGGATGGGGCCATGTGAGTATGGCTTGGACCCTTCAAAACCATGAGAAAAAAACCAACAACATTCCTTCATATAAATTGTCTATTTCATTAAAGTAACAGAAAGCTTAGCAAACCTACACACAAAGTTTCTTTCTTTTTTTTTTATTTGCCCTTAGAGGAAAACAATTATAAGTTGCTAGTACAATTGTGAACTAAAAGGTAAAACAGTTTCTCAGAAAAGATGTATTTATATGTAAACAGCTCTAGTTTCTCTCTAGTAAACAAACATCAAGATTTGTAGCAGGCTTTCTTTTGGGCCATCAACCAGGTCCCAAATCATGACACGAAACTTATTATTAGTTATGAATGCTCAGTCTTATCTTAGGCTTGTCTCATTAGCTCTTACAACTTAAATTAACCTGTTTCTCTTCATCTACATTTTGCCTTGGGGCTTTTTACCTTTCTTTCATTCTGTATGTCCTACTCTATGTCTGTCTGTCTGGTGGCCACCTGGTTGGCCCAGGGCATCTCCATCTCTTTCTCCCTTGTTCTCCTCTCTCTGTCTCTGTCTCTCTGTCTCTCTCTCTCATTCTCTTGAGCCTAGATTCCTCCCCCTATTCATTCTCTCTGCCTGCCAGCCCCACCTATCCCTCTACTGTCTAGCTATTGACCATTCAGCTTCTTATTAGACCACTTAGAAGCCTCAGGCAGGCAAGGTAAAACAGCAACACCTCTTTACATAATTAAACAAATAAACAAATGCAGCACAAACAAATGTAACATACCTTTACATAGTTAAAGTAATATTCTACAACAAAGATTGGCAGTGACTTCATTGTTCAGATTTTTAAAATGATTTGCTCAAAGTGGACGGTAGCCAATGAAGTCATGGTACAGACCTGAGGACATTTCAGTGAATGCTTTCAATGACCTTAATAATTTCAAGGGTGAAATGTTTCCTCATTCCTAATTGCAAACAGGGCCAAAGCCAGATAATTATTCATTTTTTTAGCACTTGCAAAGAAGATATGTCAATGCCCAAAGACATTTTCACTCAAGTGAAAAGATTTTTTTAAAAAACAAACAAACAAAAAAAACCCACATGAATTTCTACAAGATCTAGTTTTTAGGTCTTTGCTTATGATGAGTTGTGAGGTTGAAATCATTGCTGAAGCATATCAGTGGAAAATCACAAAGAGAATCACATGACTTTCATTTTAGGGAGAATGATACTTGGAAAACAACTAGAATTATATGACACATGACCAACAAACTCTGAGAGCATCTGTGGGTTTTCAGCATTTTAACATATAACAAGAGGATGTGATGAGACAATAAACTTCATGGAGGAAGGCTGAGGGAGGAACATTTGACCCCCTTTCACTATTTTAATTACTTTTACATTAACTCTCATGTGAAATACACTATCACCTAAAAAAATAAGAGTTTTGTTATGTCTTATTAATTATTTCCAAGTATTTCTTTCCCAAGTGTTAATTTTAAAGATACTATAAGGTCAGAATTTCAATGAATTTTCTCAACAGGAACTTTGTTCAACTCTATACTAAGATTTTTGAATATTTTAAAGCATCCCTTAAGCAAGAAAATGGGAATTTATTAAGGCTTTTATAAACAAAAAATTGCACAACTCTACATTAGTATTTTTGAATATTTTAAGCCTCTAAACCAAAATGAGATCAATTAAAGATCCAGTAACAGTAAAAACATTGCTTTTATAATTAATATATACAACAAGCAGGCTACTGAAATATTATTTTGTATTTTAGTTCTATTAATCTTAGATTTCTGTTTCCTAAGATTTTTATTATAGTGATGCCTTGCATATTTTATACCCTCAAGAAAGCTCTAATATATTTGTAGAAAGAGACCACTCTGTAGCTAGAGTTTTCCTGCCTTGCCCACAGTCAGGACAAATCTTTGTCCCCCATCAGTCCCACAGCTGCTCAGACCCAACCAAGTAAACACAGAGACTTATATTGCTTACAAACTGTATGGCCGTGGCAGCCTTCTTGCTAACTGTTCTTATAGCTTAAATTAATCCATTTCCACAAATCTATACCTTGCCACGTGGCTCGTGGCTTACCGGTGTCTTCACATGCTGCTTGTCATGGCGGCAGCTGGCAGTGACTCTTTCTGCCTTCCTGTTCTTTCTTTTCTCCTCTCTGTTAGTCCCGCCTATACTTCCTGCCTAGCCACTGGCCAATCAGTGTTTTATTTATTGACCAATCAGAGTAATTTGACATACAGACCATCCCACAGCACCACTCTATATAGTCTATCAAGCTTTCATTTAAGCTATGAATAGCTATCATGAATCTTTGTTATCTTACTGTTCATTAGTTGGTATTTACTAATTAAAGTTGATTTTTAAGAATTATATTTCAAAATGAATTGGGAGAGTCTCTCTAATTGAATACATATATATGTATTATAATATATATATATATATATATATATATATATATATATATATATATATAAAGTCTATGCAATTCAATTCCTCAAAATTTACTAAAAAGTGTTAAACCATGAAAGACTGCATGGGGCTGGAGAGACGGCTCAACAGTTAAGGATAGTGGGTCCCATTCGCAGGACTCACACAGCAGCCTGTAACCATTTGTAACTCCAAAGCAATAAATCTGATGTCCTTTGCTGGCACTAGACCAGCACATGGTGCACAGATATACATGCAGACAAAACACTCATATGCCATAATAATAATAATAATAATAATAATAATAATAATAATGATAATAATAATATTTAAAATAAAGGCACTGCCTCTGCTGAACTGGAAATGTAACAATGTGCTTGAAAAGAAGTAGTAAAAAAGTAAGAATTGCAGCATGGAGCCCAGGTCCTGGCTTCAGGCGGTCACTGTTTCCTAGTTCTGAAATCTACTGTCTTCAGCTGGGGTAATGGGACATCCTCACAGGGCCAGCCACTGTGCACTACCTGAAGAAATAAGACTTCAAACACACCAAGACTGTTGGGAGAGGGTTGTTCTGCTGTCTTATTATGGGCTTGTAGGATATTTTCCATCTAAACTTCTTTCAAATTTTTTATTTTAAATTGAATCCTTTTTTTTTTTTTTTTGAGACAGGGTTTCTCTGTGGAGCTTTGCACCTTTCCTGGAACTCACTCTGTAGCCCAGGCTGGCCTCGAACTCACAGAGATCGGCCTGGCTCTGCCTCCCGAGTGCTGGGATTAAAGGCATGTGCCACCACCGCCTGGCTATTTGAATCATTTTAAATGCCAGAAAATAGCTTATTTTTAGAAAATATTCTGAATATGATTATAAAGTAAATTCATTTAATAAGAAAACAATCGTTTATCTTTCAAGCTAATGTTTATTTCCATTTTTGTGTTTTTAAAAAGTCATGATGCAGTTATCCTATTAGTTTTGATGTGTTTGATTTTATTGTTCTGAGACTGTGTGTCTCTGTATATTTTAGCAGTACAAGTTGGTCTTGAGTATATGATCCTATTGCCTCAGCTCCCTGAATACTAGGATTATAAGCAAGCACTACCATAAACAGCAAAAATAATTTGTTTTAAAATGATTAGTTTTAGCCGGGCGGTGGTGGCGCACGCCTTTAATCCCAGCACTCGGGAGGCAGAGCCAGGCGGATCTCTGTGAGTTCGAGGCCAGCCTGGGCTACCAAGTGAGTCCCAGGAAAGGCGCAAAGCTACACAGAGAAACCCTGTCTCGAAAAACCAAAAAAAAAAAAAAAAAAAAAATGATTAGTTTTAAAACTTTAAAATTTCAAGTAAGTACAATTTAGATTTCCACTGATTTTCAGATTTCTCAGATTCATTCTTCCGAAAAGCACAAAATGTGCTTAGCACGTTAATGACAACAATGATATAATTAACTGTATTTCAGTTACCTGCTACCCAGACTGCACTGGAAGTCAGTAAGATCTCAATTCTAGCCCAGCAGGGCTTTTGGCTTCCTGTGTTGTCCAAGGATTAGCATGTGTCACTTATGTCCAGAAGTGAATTGAATTCTTCTGGTTGAAAGAGCTAAGAAGTAAAGGTCCTGCATGCTTCATGATCCTTCCAGGTGATTCTGATGCATCAAGAGGTTGGAGAACTCCCAATGTAGGAGGATTTGCTGCCACTGGTCAAGATTTAAAATGTAAGATTCTCGTCTTTCCACTACAGGCCTTCTGTGAGCTTGCATCCGTGTGTTCTCTCAGTGGCAGCTCTTTAATCAGAAAGCCCGGAGCTTTAAAGCTATGGATCATATAACATATCTGATTGCTTATTTGCATTGTAAATGATTAACACTACACCTAGTTTTGTAAGGACATGTCATTTAAGTTAATATTAGTGAGTCTGGCAGTTCTGTGAGCCTCATGCATGAAAGTAACTTATTTTATCAAAGTGAACGTTAAGACATTTCTTTTTTGCATTTGAATACAGGTTCATTATTCCACTATCCCTCATGCCCTGAGTTTGATAAGTTAAATTGTGTATTGAATTTGGAGAGATACTGTGTTTCAAGATCTAGATGAAAATGCTCAAGCACATTAAAAAAATCTCTCATGCTGTTTCCCTCTTATTGTTTTGAAATGTTACAGATTTGCAAGGCTAATAGTAAAGTCAGTTGGTAACTTATTTACAGTTTGCAAATTTTCTTCATATCCCTTGATCTGGTTTTGAAAATAATTCTGGGAGGTGAGGCAGAACATCCATCCATCTATCAAGCACATCCTTGAAAAACCTGCTGCCATTACCATCAGTGTTCTGGGTCCTGAGGATACAGCGATGAACACAACAGAAGCGAGAGCTCATGGTCAGCGTTTGGATGGAATATACTGACTTGGAAGTCACCAATATAATGCTGTCTAGAAAATAGGTTGTATGAGATCAATAGGGGAGACCAACATTAGAACAGAGAGACTTTAGAGAGGACACATAGAGATCATTAGAGAGTTTAAGGTACAGATCACCAGGTTAGGCAATGTGGAGATCATTGACAACCTGGTAAGAGCTACTTCAGTGTATGAGGTCAGTCTGAATCAACAAAATACTTCTTACAGGAATGTGTTCACCAACTTATGGAGGAGAAAAAGAGAAACACTTGGTATAAGCAAACCTTCCAGAATTTCAATGTAGAATGGAACAGAGAAATGAGCGCTCTCCTCTCTCTCTCTCTCTCTCTCTCTCTCTCTCTCGTGTGTGTGTGTGTGTGTGTGTGTGTGTGTGTGTGTGTGTGTGTGTGTATGTGTGTTGGGGGGGATGCAAGACCTGTAAAACGGGAAATATTACAGAAAGCTTATTACTTATAAGAATTATTCACAAGGCTGAAGAGATGGTTGATTGAGCAGTTAAGAGCACACAATGCCCTTCCAAAAGACCTGATGGGTTCCCAGCACCCACATCAGGTGCCCACATCAAAACTGCCTATAGCTCCACATTCCACCATCTGACACCCTCTTCAGGCCTCCACAAGTATCTACACAGACATACAGACACACACATACACACAGACACGCACAGTACACACACACATGAATATGCACACATTATACACACGTTCATAAACACACATACACATGCACACACACATGTACATAAAATAAAATAAATTTGAAGAATTCACTGGAAAGTTGTTAACTGGGAGAAAGGAAGCTTTAAGACATCCATAGTTCCTTAAAGCTATGTTAAAATTTTCTCATTTTTCTTCACAGTCCCTAAAAAGGACAGAAAGTTAATATGATTCATTTTTCCTCAAAGTTTTTATTTTAAATTATATAATATTTATAGAGAAATATAAATGGAAGAAAAGATTTTAAATTCATAAATCATTTATAAAGACAAATTTTAATTGTTTACTTAAATATAATTTTTCATATTATTCATTAAGATACTTTCACCAATTTAATTTAATTGGACAATTTTCTTCATCTCTTAATTTTAATTGCCTAGGTGCTAATTATCCAGTTTTACACAGCAGCAATTTTACAGAGTGTGTTTGGGTATACATGAAGTAACTGATATAAAACCAAATATTATCATAGATTCTCCAAATCTGATCATTCTGTCCAACAGATGACTAGTGATTATCAGCATATGCAATTAAGGGCATGCTGTAAAACTTCAGTTTTAATTTTATTCTTTCATGCAGCCGGACGGCCCATGACATTACACTTTGCCTCCCACCATTTTTGTCTGGCCCTCTGAGGTCCTGGAACTCCAGAGTGTGTAAGTGGGAGGGGCAGAGGTAGATGAACCTCAGAGTTCTGGGATTTCCATGAAGGCACAGGGCTCCACAGAGCACACAGCCCTTGCTGAGGATGTCTGGTTCTCCAGTGGACAAGGGTGTGGGTGGTTCAGCCTTACCACTCCCCTTATTGAGAACACATGAATATGCTTTTTTTAATGTCCTTGATACAAACAGAGTACAACTTATAACTTCATTTTCCCATAGAAACGTTGAGAAGAATCTATGTTCACGGCTGATTTTCACCTTGTGCCAGGAGTTAAGGGTCTTATCCAATTATTCCACTCCAAGAGACAAACAAATGCAAAGGTCTGGACAGTCATTTTTTGCACTGACTTGACTATACATGTTTCCATGAAGGTGCTGGTGTATGCCTGCTTCCCAGCACCAGCTCTCCTTTTTCTGTTCTTAAGTAATATTAAGCATGCACATGGATACAGATAATAAGATTTTGATATAGACTGGATTGTACCAATAGAATTTTATACTTAGAAAATTACAACTAATGTTGAGCATTTGAAGAGAATCATCACAAAGCTAAAAAATCTTAAAGTATTTCATGATTTCCTTTCCACCTTTTGAAATAATTTCATTTGTCATCAAGACCTTAAAACACAGTGACTGGAGAGGGAGATGGCTCAGTAGAAAAAATGCTTGCTGTACAAGCATGAAGACCTGAATTCAGATCCTCAGGACCTTCATTAAAATAATAATAATAATTTGCTGGGTGCGATGGTGCATGCCTTTGCCAGTACTTAGAGGCAGAGGCAGGAGAATCTCTGTGAGTTTGAGGTCAGCCTGGTCTACAAAGAGAGTTCCAGGACTACACAGAAAAACCCTGTCTCAAAATAAATAAATAAAAATAAATAAATAATAATAATGAATCTTCTTGGTCACACAAGCCTTTGTAAGCCCAAAATTGTATGGGATAGACACAGAAAGATCACTGGGACTTGCTGACCACCATCCAGCTCCAGGTGCAGTTAAAGACCCCATGGAAAGGGGATAGAGCAGAGTGACAGAGCAGGACACTTTATGTTCTTCTCTAGCCTTATGTACTGGCTAGACATGTGTACTGGTGTATGCACCAAACATATGCTTATCTATACACCATAGCCTCTCTCTCTCTCTCTCTCTCTCTCTCTCTCACACACACACACACACACACACACACACACAGAGTTAAAAATAAACAGTGGCTCTTCAGCAAAGTGAAATGAAGCATTTGCTAACAAGAATATCTTTGGAGTTCTCAGAAGTTTCTCTTTGTTCACTTAGAGCCTAAATTTGAAAAAAAATCACCTGGCTTTTATATGAACTTTGGTTAACCAAGTCCAGTAAGAAATTCTTGAAATCCAAGTGAGATCAAGGCAAGGGAAAGCGCCTAGAACATGCTTCCAGGCCATTTACATTGCACTCATTTTCTGTCATGGATTATCTTTCATATCTTGTGCAAATAAATATTTCTTTGAATTCCTGAAGTTCTTCAATTTTCCCACACCTGCAATAAATTAAATTTTGATCCTTCCTGCTGATAGATTGGTGCTGTGCACCTCATAATTTTAAGCTGAAGATAATCGTCCAAATCTACTAAAATTCACCCCAGCACAGAAGCATTTAATGAATACCCACAGCTGCATGCAGTAGTATTGGAATCAAGAAAAAGCTATTGTTTTGAATATTCCATTGGCATATATGTAACAATGGAGCACAAATGCAAAAACTTGAAATAGAGATTGGCTGATTGATAGGCATATTGTTAAGTTAAAGGCAAAGTTGCTTTAAAATACACAATGAGAAGTATACAAGAATATTCCTAGAGGCCCAGGACACCTGCTTGTAGATAGTGTCTTATGGATATGCCAGGTAAATTGCACCCATGAAATAACAGCAGTATGATTGCCTGAACAAGAATGGCATAATGATAGCATTGACAGATATATGAGGACAGGGGGAATTCCACACGGGCCCACCTCTAGCACCAAGTTACAAGTGGTCAATGGCGTTTGAAAGAGGGAGAATCAGAAAGAGGGACAAGTTCCAGCATAGATCATCAAATCCCAAGGGGTCAGCCCTGGACACAGGCACACACAAATAACACTAAATTCAGTCTGTAGGCTTGTATACATGTGTATGAACACATATGGATATGTGCATACACATATATACCCACATAATAATTAAAAAATTAAAGAAGAGATTGTTGAATGGGCAGAGAAAAATTGAAGGGAAAGAGGGGCAAGATTGAGGTAGATACAATGCTCGTGTATGAAGTTCTTAAAAATTATATATATATAAAAGGGTATATCTCCAAATGCAAGAAAAGTACTGAAGAGGTAATAGACACATGTCCCCTAATCCTGTTTGGGGGAGGAGTGTGTGTTCACAAACACATTCACATACCCCAAATACAGAAAGAAAGGCACAGGAAGCTGTGCCCTTACTGAAGCATATTTTGCAGCTGACAACAGGAATAACTCAAGCTCACTGGAGATTCCTCCGAAGTTAGGGAACTCAGTAGATCCCACAGCAGACAGTGTGCTGGGGTCTGCAGCGCGGCACTGACAACTGACTCCAGAACCAAGCCCAGCAGCTCAGTATGTAGTATTGGTCCTGATAGTAAGACATTTCCTGAACAGACGACCAGAGAATTGGAGAATTAGATGACTTCATTAATTAAACTTATTGCTTACTGTCCTTTAATATGTCTGCAAGCTAGACCTAAAATACATTAAAACTCATTAGACCTCACAGTGGCTTACAAAACACTGAACACTAAAGGTAATTTGAGTTTATTAAGGCTTGTTTTCTTTCTTTCTTTTTTTTTTTTAATCAACTGAAGGCAATTTTCTCCTAGCCACATTCCTCAATTCCACCTGGTTTATGTTCCGAATCTTTAAGTGTATAGTTTATGGCTGCCTCTGTATCAAGATAAAAATGTGCTAGTCTTTTCAGGAGACTCTTGTACTTGGACTTTATTTGGAATTCAACAAGGAACACCTTGCTGTTGTGTCTTAGACTGGAAAGGCTCTTTCACCGTTATTAGAGTCAGTATTAGTTCACTGTTGTTTGTGATTCCCTCCCATGCCACTTACAGGTTAGAGGAGAGTCCTTTGTACAGAAAACCTCCACAGAGCATTCCTGGAGTCTGTCATCTTCACTGCTAAGGACTCATTTGTACAGTCAAGTTCAGACAACTGATACATTTTCATCTCTTAAGTCACAACATTCCTCATCCAAGGAAGCAAAAATATCTAGCAATTGAACTGTAAATGAAGATGGTAATAAATGTCTAATTAGTTAATGTACATTTTATATACAGTTCTATACATGTGTATATAACATAACATTTTATATACAATTAGGACTGCAATGAACTTTTGTGGGCACAGAAAGAATTTATGATGCTATCTACTTTTAGGAAATATCATGATCTTACTAAAGAGGCAAAACACCAAATGAATCAAATGATAAAGCATGAACTGATCAGCCAAGTCCAGTCTTTTGATAGAGCTTAATAGGCACCACTTGTGAGGTAAGATACCTAACATAGTGCACCAGAAACATATCTAAATGTTTTATGTATATGCTAAAAATAAATTTTAATTCTGAAAAGAAATTCCAAGTTGTGTAATGAGAGGATATTTTGGAAGAAAGGGATCTCAAGAATGCTCTTGTTAAAAAATAGTTCCAAAGTCACATTCATCTTGTGGATGAGGACAGAATACAAGCACGCATGGACTCTGCGCACATGGGGACCTGGATAAGTCTCTTACACATTGTAGCAGCCTTGGGTTGAGTTGTTGGCTGCCACATGCTCTGGACTTCCTCCACTTTCTGTCCACAC
The DNA here is from genome assembly GCF_004664715.2 of Peromyscus leucopus. Taxonomy (NCBI): domain Eukaryota; kingdom Metazoa; phylum Chordata; class Mammalia; order Rodentia; family Cricetidae; genus Peromyscus; species Peromyscus leucopus. The sequence goes on along the minus strand of NC_051071.1, from coordinate 87,238,045 downwards.
TCTAAGAAGTGCCCCACCCCACACCCCTCTCTCCTCTCACTTTTGTTCCCTGACTTTTCTTCCATGCTACCTGTGCATTTCAACCTGAACTCAGGCTCACCGTTTGCAAACAACTACTTCATTGTTAGAAGATCCCTGAGATGGAGGAGGCTGCAGGCATCGCTTTTGAGACTTCATTCTGACCAGATCTCATGGTACCTTTCACCCATAGGGGACATATTCCAAGATCCCAGTTGACACATAGTACCAAAGACAGCACTGATTTCTACACAGTTCACATATATGCTGTTTTTTACCCTACACACATATATTTATAAACTTACACCTTTTCATTAAAAGAAACACTTTGCAGCTTTGTTGCATCCCAAGTGCAGTATCACGACTTGCACCTCAGAGTCTTAAGTACAGTAAGGTACTTGATCATTCACACTGTGGTAAGTGCGATATGGTGACATCTGTCTGAAAAATGAGATCTTAATAAGTGACTCACGGACAGGCAGTTGCATATTCTCTGGGCAGGATGGAGTGAGACTGTATAGGATTTCTTTGTATTAACCCAGGGTGGTATGCAATTTAAAACTTATGAGTTATTTCTGGAATCTTCCATTTAATATTTTTGGATGGAGTTTTGCCACAGGTGACTGAAACCATGGAGTGAAACTACAGATAAGAGGGAACCTGGGCACACGATAAGCACTAAGCTAAGAATCCAGGAAGCAAAGATGATTGAGATACAACTGGTGTGGAGAAGTAGTACAATGTCAACCAGGGAAACACACACACACTCAGGCAATGCTTATACAAGCGCTTCCACATACATTAGCACACTCATGCACAGCTTGGCCAAGAATTGGCTTGTGGACACCCTAACTGAAAGCAGAAAGTTTATAATGTTGAGATCAATTTTAGGGCCAGGCAGATGGCTCAATGTGAAAAGCATTTGTCACACAAGTCCAAGACCAGAGTTCAGATCTCCAGCACTCAATAAATGCCAGTAAGGCATAGTGCCCCACTGCAATCCCAGATATCCAGCACACATGTAAATGACAGCCCGGCAAGGTGAGCCACTGTAATCCCAGTGAACCAGAAGCTGAAACATGGCCCCCTGGGTTAAGCTGCCTTGCTAGACTAGGTGTCTCTATAAGACCTGGGTTCAAGTGAGAGACCCTGCCTCTCACTTTAGTCATGGGTGGGGAGTGGTCTAGGGGACACAATGTCAACCTCTGGCCTCCACATACATGTGAATCTGAATGCACAGATGCAAGTGTAATACAAACACACACACACATGCACATGTGTGTGCACACACACGTACAAACACACATGGGAGTTTTATTAAGAAGCTAAAGTAGTTGATCTTTGAAGATATCAAGACAAACCTTTTTCTGCACATATCCACTTAGGTTTCATACAGTGATCTAGGTGAGAAAGACATGCTGAAAATTTGAATAAACATAAACCTTTTAATAAAATGAACTAGATTTTTTTAGCTATCCAGGTTCACTTGAGAGCTATAAGAATATCAAATGATAAATTGGCCCCAGGAGGGCTTTCTTTTTCCTTGGAACCTAGGGACATATTAACAACTACAAAGGAGAAAAGCAGAGATTTGAAGAGCCAGTTTCCAGAGCACAGTAAACGGCTGAGTCCTTATTTTGAAGCAAGATGTCTGAGCAAGCAAGATTTCATGCAAATCAGATTTAATTTTCTGTTCATTTTGCTTCTAATGAATATGAAAAGAATCAGCTCCCTACGTAGCCAGTCCACGTTTTTACTCCTGTGTACCTTTCTACCAGAAGAGCTTTTGTCTTTTTCTTTTTTTTAAACAAATTTCATCTCTTTAACATAGAAACAACGGGCCATTGAGATGGCTCAGTGGTTAAAGGCACTTGCCATGGAGGCTGTCCACTTGAGATCAATCCCAGCAACATGGTGGACGAAGAGAACTGACATTCCAAGCTGTCCTCTACCCTCCAGCAGGTGCCTCGTGGTGCAGATGTGATTGTATGTGCATACACAAATAAATAAATAAAATTAAAATAGAAATAAGGAAAATATACCACTGATTCATATAGAGCAGAATGAGCAAATGGGTAAGGGAAACTGACCTGGTATTTCTGTGTAAACACAGATGATAACAAATGTTTTGTTCTTGCACCCACTCTACAAATCAATGAATCAATATATTGTTCATCTCCAATAATCTTAACAACAGCAGTGCCCAATGATACCCATTTCAAAAACTTTTAAAAGCTGCTCATGATGGAACTTGAAGATCTATTATTTATGTACATGGCATATGGGGTCAGTATGGTGTTTTTACATATTACTTATTCATTTTACCACTTAATTCTTGAGATAGAGTGCCCCAGCTGGCTTCGAACCCTCCTCCTGCCTCAGCCTCCAGAGAAAACTTTGGGCTTACCCACCTCTGTGCCTGACTAGGATGACAATTTTGGTTGTATTATGATTTCCTTTTGAGTTTTAGTATATGACAATTTGTCAGGTTAAGACGAAGGTGCTACAACATTTTAGAAGCACCAAAACACTCAGCAAGTAAGAATAAATCATACTTTAATAATATTTTAACATTAATAAAATGAGTAATGAATAAAATATTAAAATGAAAGCAGAGTCAAACTTTCTGATTTCTCTTCTTGCCTTCTATCCCAACGCCAGTATTAAGAATCTGCCCATTTCTCAGAATATTATGAAGGCCTAGTGTCTAAATCCCACATCTGCCAGGTGAGCCCAGGACTTCCTCTTAGATTGCATGGCTGTCACCATTTACATGGCTGTAAAAAACAGCAGTCTATAGGCAACTTCTTGAGTAATGGGTTTTATTAGGCTGTAAAACTCTATAATCTGTACTTTGTATGCTACAGCGGCTGTCAGAATTCTGAAATATTGGTGAGAGAGTTTCATTATCTATTTTCTATTAGATAAGTGAGAAAAAACAACAACACAAAGTCTGCACATTCTAAGACTCATGCATGTAACACAAATCCTCAGCCTACACAAAAACCTTCAGCCTGTAGCACCAGGTTAAAGACAACTTTGGTGCCAGGAGAAAGTGACTGCCGACCTCATTTCAGTTCCTTCTTGGCAGACATCCAGGGCACTAACTGGCACCCAGGTGACAGCCCAATGAAACCAAGCAAGGTGATCCCGATGTGGAAAGGAATCTGGGCCGATACATAATTCCATGTTATCTACATGTTGAATGGGTGCCCATGAAGTCCTTCACTTTGCTTTCCTGGGTTTTGGGTCACTGGACTGATTCGGACAGGCTCTGAATTTGTTTCTGCTGTGAGAGAGAATGCTCTTCAGATGGATTTCAGAGGAAAAATAGTGTGAGCTTATGGAGGATAAAACTGTTGTTCAAAGGCAGCTGGAGACAGCATGTGCGGAGAGGCTAATGTGAGCCTCTTCTACGCTTTCAAACAGCCTGAGGGAGTGGATTAGGAGGTAGTATTTTTGAAGGGGATGACAGAAACAAGAGAGGTAGGGGAGATCAAGGATATGAGGAAAAGGAAGATATGGATGTTAACATGACATCTTTGTAAACCCTAAATACATAATTCTAGTTATTCCCAACAACTGGTAGCATTTGGTGGAGGTAGAAGAAAATCTCTGCTATTTAAATGAAATAATTTGCACAAGGTTCTTAGCTTTTTGATAGGCCTACTTGACCAGAAAACATCCAAATTGCCCCAAACTCCCTTTTTCTATTTTTAGCAAAATAATACTAGATTCTTTGCTCTTTTCCTTAAGTGTGTGTGTGTGTGTGTGTGTGTGTGTGTGTGTGTGTGTGTGTGTGTGTGTTTTCACCTTGGAGCATTTGTGGAGGATGGAGAATACTTTTGGAGAGTCAGTTCTCTCCCTCCATTGTGTGGGTCCAGGGATGTAACTCAGGTATTCAGGCTGGAGGCTCCCACCATGCCACCTTCCTAGCCCCTGCCTTTCTGTCTTGTTAATATTTTCCAGTATTACGAAAATGTTTTCTTAGGGTCAGGGCCCTATCCACCTCCTTCAGAATTCTGTATTTTCCTAGTGGAAATAACAAGCAGATTGGCTACAGCCCAGACTGCTTTGAGTTTATTAAGTTCAACAACAACAAAAAATCAAGTAACTAATTTTGGAAAATCTTCATTTCCCTGAGGGTAATTTTCAATCTGGTTCCACAATTAAAGGCAACAATTAATTATTTGTAATTTGATTTTTTTCCCCACCAGCCTGCTTTTGAGTCTTGTGAGGAGAAAGATCACTCATCAACACAATGAAGTTTCCTGAAAACTTTAATTCGTCAGACACTTAAGGATATTCTTAAATATTTAGCAGCTAAGCTTCATGGGCTGCCAATCCTTTCGGGGAACTGCCATCCAAATCGCTGAAATCCGCTCATTATCTCTGAATTGTTTTCTTCCTGATTACTCCATGCAGTGACAAAATAGACCATAGACCATCTAAGACAGTAGGACTGACTCTTTAGGTTGGTTTTTTTTTTGTTTTTTTGTTTTTTGAGACAGGGTTTCTCTGTGTTGTTTTGGAGCCTGTCCTGGATCTAGCTTTGTAGACCAAGCTGGTCTTGAACTCACAGAGATCCACCTGGCTCTGCCTCCCGAGTGCTGGGATCAAAGGTGTGCGCCACCACCACCCAGCCTGACTCTTTAGTTTTATATGCCACATTAAGTAACTGGAATATTTCATTCCTGCTCTAAAAGGGAAAACAATCCTGAGGCCTGAAGCTGTATGTGGTTAACACATTATTTTGCGTTAAAATCTAGCGGTGATGTAACAACTTCAGTCTCGTCAAACTTCCCCAGTAGTATCTCCCGGGAGGTGTACACCATGGTCTTTTTAGTGACGTCGAATGAGAAAAACTTATCCAGAATCAACTCACCGAAGAAAGCTCCGGCCCGGACAAGTCTCCCCCACCTGCGCGGGAGTTCTATTTCTTTTCATTTAGTGCTACAGAATTCCAAGAAAGGGGAACATAAACAAGATCCCTTGGGTCTAAGGAAATCTTTCTTTGCAAATCATCTCGAGAGATTTGTGTTTTATGGAACATATGTGGAAAACATTAATTTGATGTCAGTCACTTGTGGACAGAGCCACGTGAAAAGAGCTTGTCTTTTCACTCGCTTTCTAACTGGGCTGACAGCCACCATGTTGCCCAATGAACTGGAACTCAAGCTGCTCCATACCAGCCTCTCCAGCGCTGGGATGGCAGGGGTGTGGCACACAGTCAGCCGGGGAAGGCTCTAGAGCAAATGGGTGGATGGTCCAACTCCCATCAAGTGAATCTATATCTGAGAGGACAGAGATTCACACATGTGAAAAGCTGGTGAAGCAATTTTTGTGCTTTAAATATCCTGCGTTTATTTGTAGTATTTTTTTTTCATTTTAAAGAATACACTATAACTAGTTTTAAAAAATTTTTAATAGATTTTATTTGTGTGTGTGCATGTGTGTGTATGTGAGTGTGTATGTGTGTGTATGTGAGTGTGTATGTGTCTGAATGTATGCGTGTGTATGTGTGAGAGTGTGTGTCACACAGACCACGGCATGCACAGTGGGGTCAGAGAACTTGTGGGGTCACTCTCTCCTTCCACCTTTAAGTGGGTTCCAGGGATCAAACACATGTCCTCCGGTTTCCATGGCAAGTAATTTTACGCACTGAACCAGCTCACTGTCCCTACAACAGTTTTAGGATGCAAAGTCGGACATAGCAGCAGCTCCGTATGACCAACCGTGGAAAACAATGAAGCACACGCCACTTCATACGGTTAGTTCAGAATATTTTTATACCTATCAGACTGAGATATCCGAGTCCTTATATTATAGAATAAACAGAACAAAGGTACGGCTGTGCCCTGGCAATCATAGCGTGAACAATTCTAACAACTGTAACACCAGTAAAGAACCAACAGCACAGTTGTAGACTGAGAGCCAGGCAGTAACAAAGCAAGCCCTGTACAAACCAGTGTCCTTAGCACTGCCAGGGCTAGCACGGGGCAGGATGGTATACTTTAGAAACCTTTGACAAATAGTAAAATATCCAGTTGACTACAGGAAATTCTTGTGTACGGAGAATGATGGTGCAGATAGCTTCTCACTCAAGAACAATAGTTAATACTGCCAATATTTCAGAAGGAAAAACTTTCCCCAGATATTTTACCTAATTCCAACTGATTTTTCTTAAAACATAATGAAAACTACCTGTTTGTGGCAGAAAAATCCAAAAGAAATCAGAGTGTGGTATAGCACAATTAAATAGACAGATAGAACCCTTCACCAAACTCAGGTCAATTTCAATCAGAAAGTTGAGAATTATCGGATTTCAAAACCCTGTTACGTCGGCTCAGCCCTGCTATGTTCTGTTTCAGACAATCTCTTTAAATACAGATTTGTGACCTTGCTGCAGGGGACACGTTGTGAACAGGGACAAGCCACAGTCATCAGACGTGATTACCAGACCATGGAGATTTTATTTTCTTCTCTCAGCCAACCTTAAAAACAAGTAGCTGGTTAAAAACTAGGGGGTGGGGGTGGGGGTGTCGCTGAGCCAGAGAACAATGCTGTTATACCAATCTGTGTTGGAATGTGGAAGTATTTGTGGACATTTGGAAACAAAACATCCTGGGAAAGAAATACCTGAGACTGACCAGGAGGGCCAGAGTTGCTAACTCCATGCACTCACACCCAAGTATGTTCATACCCCCATTTTATTTCGGCCCCTCCAGTTCAACTATTGACTACTATGGGGGCGCTCTTACTAACTCTTGCTTTTCTCCTCTCTCCTTCCTCTTAAGCCTAAGCAGCTACCAGTGGAAGGACTTCCATGTCTACGGGGTAGGCTTTAGTCAATTGTTGGTGTGTCCCGAGCGTCTCTCGTTCCTATAAATGCAAACAACCAGTTCCACAAAAGAGGAAATGGATTGAAAGTTAGTTACATTGGGGAATGTATACCACTATAACTGCCCCATGAGATAACCAAGTTACCCCATCATGTTAGAAACACTGAAAAGGGCAAGGCTTATTGTACAGGCTTGTCCAAATCCAGGGCATGGGGGAAATAAGCAGCCAGAAAGACCAACCTGGGCTACCAAGTGAGTTTTGGGCCAGTCTGGGCCACAGTGTAACATCCTATCTCAATGAAAATAAAACCACAAAATAAATGTGAATTCCTGGCCATACAGTAGCATTTCCTCAACTTACTTGCTCTGGAACATTTAGAAGTATTTATACTCTTTTTAGTATGAACAATAAACCCAGGCACACAGTGTTACTAGTACTGGTATTTTGTAGACTTGTATACAAGTCCAAGGGTTCAAATATGGATGCGGAACAAAATGGAGATGGCTTTATGAAAACTGGCTTCATTCTTGCTTTCTGAGGCTGTCATGAAATGGAGTTACTATTAAGAAGATTTGGGTAATGAAACTGTAATTACCTGCTTAAAAATCATACTTAAGTAAATGTGACTTGGAAACAGGCAATAGCGAACTAGGAGAGTTCTCAGCTCATATTATTTTCTCAATTTCTCTGTAGTTTCGGTGTGGAAATTATACATAACAAATTATGGGAGAAACTTATGCAAAACAGACAAGGAGGAAACCAATCATTTGAATCAAACTCAAGGCAAAAAGAACGGTCTCATATCAAAGTTGGCAATGTACGCATATGAAAATGTTTTTCAGATAACAATGGTTTTATTTTGTATTTTGTTGGTAATTGTCCATTGATTACCCAAAGCTCAAACTTAAAGGGGTGTCTGACACGATTATTTCCTTCTCTATAATTCTCACTTCTACAGGGCAATTGCTTCTGTGACTGACAGTGAGCAGAACCAGGGGGAGTGGCCAACCCATGACTGGTCCAACTTACAGCCAACACCATGAGAGGTAACCCATGCCTGACACTGCCTGGATGGACCCAGGGGCAGGACAGCCAAGAGACCCAGGATAGAACCAAACACAACCGGGAAAAAGTCAACAAAATGATCCCTAATTCTGCTATATTCCCTAGCCCAGTTGTCATCAAAGGGGCATGCATCATCCAGCAACTGATGGGAGCAGACGCAGAGATCCACAGACAAATACTAGGCAGAGCCAGGTGAACTCCCCAGAAGAGGAGGAAGGATTGTAGGAGCCAGAGGGGTCCAGGACACCACAAGAACAAGGGCCACAGAAACAACTAAGCCGGGCTCATAGGGGCTCACAGAAATGGAAGTGCAGATGCTATATGGGTCTGAGCTGGGTCCTCTGCATATACCTTAGTGTTCTTGTGGGACTCCCAAAAATGGCAGTGGGGGTGTGTCTCTGACTCTTCTGCCTGTGCTTGGGACTCTTTTCCTCCTACTGGGTTGTGTCATCCAACGGTGATATGAGGGTTTGTGCCTAGTCTCTTGTTAGGTCGTGTTCGGTGGATATCCTCGGGAGGCCTGCTATTTTTTTTTTTTTTTTTTTTTTTGAAACAGAGGAAAAGTTGATCTAGGCAAGAGGGGAGGTGGGGGAGGGACTGGGAGGAGTGGAGGAAGGAGAAACCAGAGTTAGGATATAATGGATGGGAGAAGAATAAAAGCTAAAAAAAAAATTTGCCACCATACCCGTGGAGTTAATATACATCTTCTTGAATGTGGGAGATGAAAATCTGGAGGAGAGGGACAGGATTTGGAGTTGTTCTGGTTTAGAAGTGACCCGGGCTCTGCATGATGGACTGTACTTCTGTGAGTTAAGCTAGCTTTCCTTTTTCTTTTTAAATTTAGGGAATACTTGTCAGTGTAGACATGGTGATTAGATGGCTTCAATCTTACAGCTATGGAGTTACGTGAACTTAATCTTCTGCAGGAATCTGCCCTATTTTTGTTATTGTGAGAGAAACGATAATACAGAGCATAAGCCCTAGTGGGCTCCCACCTCTAAGGGCAATCATGATAGAGGCAGTAAGTTCAGGACCCGAGACAGCCTTGTGGTCTTCCTCTATCCTGATTTCCCCGTGACTAGAAAGTGGAGGGAGGTCTCACTGCCACACTGTACAGAGTCTGTGATTCCTAGTTCTAGGGTGAAACCTCAATGAAATCATTGGAGAATCAGGAATTGATGGACCTGAAGCCACACATGTAGACTCTACCCATAGGCCTAAGAGTCAATCCTAGTTTGGAACTAGCTGGAAGGGGGTAGCCAATGGCCCTGAGGCCTCAGCACATACAATCTGATCTAGATTCTCACACTGGGCTGGGGCTATTATTAATTGATGGCACTCTGATATGAGTAATACCTTGGAGAACTAGTCTCAGCTTTTTTGAGCCCCAGGAAAATCCCCTTAATATCAGTACTAGGGCCACTCCTCTGTCTGAAGAAACCATTGGTATTCAAAAATCTCCAAGCTAAGGCAACTTAAAATTCATTTCTTAGGTTTTTATGTAGAGCAGTGTGCTGATTGTGCTTGCTTGTCCGCTTGATTCATCCATAAACTGGGAGAGGAAATATTACCACGTGTTCTCCAGCCTGTCCCAGAAAGCTGGGAGGATGAGATGGATGGAAGGAAGGGAAGGGGGCCTTTCATACTAAGAATCTGTAAGTATCCAGCTGAGCAGGAGCTTGCCCAACATGGCTGCAGACACTGGATTTGTTTTCTCTGTAATAATCTTTACTGTTACCCAGTGTCACGTGTACCACAGGCTGATGGCTGAAGTGTTGTAATAGTTACACTGTCTCTGCTCTGGTCTTTCTGTGGTAGCAGTCATTTCAGCATTCTAGAACTTAGATATTTATACACTAACAGCTTTAGCATCTTAATTATTATACATCTATTTTGTTGTTCAAGATTCACTACATTTTCACCTTGGCTTGAATATTGATTGCTTCTAAACAGTATTAATTATTACAAATGGAAATATCAGTGCTCAAGGATGTTTGGTCCTTCAAACACCGTTGGAGAGAACCTAGACTTACAAATTTGTTGTCTGACTTATTTAGATTTAATTTTATCTGGAGTTGGCCAGATAGATCTCCAAGTATCACTCATTATATTTGCTACACCACATGCCAGTAGTCTCCTTTCTTTATCAGCAGATGCCACCTTAATACATTAACCTCTTAATAATTGTTCTTCTCTCTGGTGATTCTGTTTCTAGATGTGTTTATATAAAGAGCACAGAGAATGGGTAATGAGCTCTGGGAGTGTGAACAGAGCCGTGCCGGGCCTTCAGAAGGTCCACTGAACACTGTAGCACAGCCAAGGTCACTCACTGGTTAAATGACCTTGGCTCACACAAAGAGTGGTGAAATTGTGTTTCAGTTACCAATATAGTTTCATGCTCCATTTATGTTCTAGGAATCTATCTCAAGCTATCTATCTAGTACAGATCTTTATTCTGCACCCTGCCATGATTTTTTTTTCTTTATAGATAAGAATTTCTAAAAGTAAGCGAAGAAAATTTTGGACCAGAAACTTACTACCAATAAGCTTGTGATTTTAATATCGCAGAAAAAAAGTTATCTGGCTAGTTCTATCTTCAGCTATCAAAAAAAAAAAAAAAAAAAAAAAAAAAAAAAAAAAAAAAAAAAAACCCAAAAAACAAAAAAACAAACAAACAAACAAAAAACTTATACACACTTAAATGCCTTTATTTTCTGGTGACGTAACTCTTACAGAAGTGGCTGCCAGCTGTTTGCCTGTCTTGGTTCAGCTGTTTTTATTTTCTTACATGTCAATCTTTATTCATGCTCACAGCCTGACATTCTTCTCCTTAAATGATTTACCAAATGCAGTTCTTGAGCTCAGAAGAAATGTATCCTATACTAACTCTGTTGAGAATGGGCATCTCAGTTCCAGCCTGAGGCAGTCATCTTGTTCTTTAATCAAGGAAGTGTGTGGCTACATGGATATAAGTGCCGATCTGAGTGTGAGCCTATGTTTATTCATGGAGCGGCCAGTGATCTGTGCAATGGGAGAAAAGGCTGCTGTTAAGTCAAGTGAAGCTTCTGTAGCTACGTCACATCATCCTTTCTCTGGAAGTCTCACACCACGAGGAAGCTGATGAAACCCCTGGAGCCTGTCTAACCTGCATGAGCTGGGAGTAGCTGTGGTTTTCTATTAGCTTTTCTTCAGACAAGAAGGCAAACACTAGCTGACCAGTACCAAGACGTTTACAGTACTATAGGCAATCAAAAGGCATTTCAAGAGAGATAGCCATAAACCTAATAATTTATGGATACAACTTCAATTAGGGTATAAAGTCTTATTGCTGGAGAGGTACAAGACCTAAAAGAACACGATGTCTAGAAGAGCAATCCAGAACGACTGAAAACTGAGATAAGACACACATCTTTGTGACGTTGAACAGGTTTCCAGAACAGAGGCAGACAAGGACAATTCGGCACAAGCGTCTGGGGCAGACAGTGGACAGTGAGAGCATTCTGCCTGAACTCTGAACAGCAGAAGAGGGAGGCAGAGAAGGGGCAGTGTCTGGGGTCCTGAGAGCTTTTGCCTCATCTCTTGCCTAATAAAGAAACAGCTAAGTGAGCACACAGTGTTTGCTGTGGAGAAAGGGAGTCTGCTGGCATTATCTGCAGATATTTTTAGTGGTGAGCAACTTCTACACAGGAGTCCCACAGCATTTGAAGGAGAGAGCTGAAGAGGTTAAAATCCCCAGTACGGCTTGAGGGAAGGATTCAAATCAAGATAAACACTGTTTATTTGGTAGAAGATATCCTCAAGAGAAATGGGGTAGCCATGACTGCTAAAGCAAGCAGGACTAAAAAAAGAGGCAAGGATTTCCAGAGGATACAAATAACAAACACAAAAATGTAATATTAACTTGACGGATTGCAGAATGACACTGCTTATCAGAAACCAAGGGAATACACTACCAATCAGTTAGCCTGCACCTGTGTTTTTCGTTAGAACACAAATCTAAATGTCCCCTCCAGTATTCTGTACTTAGCCACACAGGATGTCTGGTGTGTATCTACTAAGGAGTGGTCACTTTTGCTGTTTGCACAGTTTTTTTTTTTTTTACAGTAACTATTAAACACATTTAGTCCAGAAGCTATTTAGCTTTAGACTTACATACCCGACTATAGCATTAATGCATAGCTACACATTATATACTATGTGACTATTAAGAACCTTCAAATGAGAAATGACCTGCAGACCTCTAAGAGAAATTTAGGAAACAGCATTCAATTTCCCATAGTACCAGGTGGGCAGCCTAGACACCATATCACGATGATATGAGCACCACTAATCTGGTGCTAACCTTGTTGAAGTTAGCCTGTTATGATCAACTCTTCTTCTATATCCCAAGTAAGCAAAGTGGCTGTAAAATACCTGTTGTCCATTTTGTGCCTTGAATAAACTCTAGATTAAAAAATGGTACAGATAGAAACTGGACTGCCTAAAAACGTCAGGGTACCCCCAAATCACAAAGAATGTTGCCCCCAAACTCAATTGACATAGATAATTCTGCATCAATAGTTTCAAAAAGCAAAATTAAAAATAAAACTGTTCTCTGCAGAACACACACCAGAGAGGCAGCATGATCAGAGCACATGGGCTGAATTCCACGCTCATTTACATGTATGTCTGTCATGAAGGATCTGCTGGCTGGGGCTCAGGTGACTTAGGATAAATGCCTTTAACAGGAGAAATGATGATAGCCCACATTTCCACAGACCACTTTCTAAACTCCTCATTGCAAAATTCTCTATTCTGAGCTAGAGAAGCAGGCAAACATTGATGGGTAAACTGAGTTCTATATTTTGTTTCCTTTACTGATTCTGTGTTTTATCTCCTACTTGTTAAATTTTATAATGAATACTGTAGAGTTTGCTCATCGGCATTAATTAGATTGCTAAATATTCACCTTTACTTGGAAATGACAAGAAAAAATGCAATGTTTGTAGTCCCTCATGACTGCTTGGCAAAGAAAATTCAAGATTTTAGAGAAGGAGAAGGAAAATATCAAACCCTTTCACTGGCTCCAACTTTATTTCTTTAGCTCTTTTCTACCTTTCCCCTTTGGTGTCCTCTCCTCAATCTATCTCCCTATGAGGAGTGTGTTGTAGAATATTAACTTAAGGTGTGTTACTTGTGTTTCTCTTGCATTTGTTTAACTCTGTGAAGCTGTTACTGTGTCTGTTTAAAACATCTGATGGCCTAATAAAGAACTGAACAGCCAATAGCAAGTCAGGAGAAAGGACAGGCGGGGCTGGCAGGCAGAGAGAAGAAATAGACGGAGAAATCTGGGAGGAGGAAGAAGGAACGAGAGAACAAGGAGAAAAAGACACTAGGGGCCAGTCCCCCGGCCACACAGCCAGCCATGGAGTAAGTGAAAGTAAGATACACAGAAGCAAGGAAGATAAAAGCCTAGAGGCAAAAGGTAGACAGGATAATTTAGGTTAAGAAAAGCTGGCTAGGAACAAGCCAAGCTAAGGCCAGGCAGTTATAATTAAAAATAAGCCTCATATGTAATTTATTTGGGGTGGCGGGCCCCCAAAAGAACAAAAACAACCAACCACAGGAGTGGTCCTCCTGTGGGATGAGCATCCTCTGTGACACCTCATTTTCTCCTGTGTGCCCAGGTACTGGCCATATCATCTGGCTCCTGCTTTCCACCTTTCCTTCCTCCGTCCATCTAGACACTTTATATTTTGTTTATCCATTGATTGTCACCACAGAGTGAGTGAACACCAGTCCCTGCCCCAACCTGTACTTCTCTCTTGCCTTTGTCTATGCTGTTTGAAGTCTCATTGCAGACATCTCTAATCTCTAATCCCTGATGCCCCAGACCTAATCAGTTGCTAAGTCCCATCAGTACTGAAATACTCACTACCAACATCAGCACCACATCACTCAGTACATTATCAACACTGCATCACTCAGTCCCACCATCATCACTGTATCACTCATTTCATCATTAGCACTGCATCCCTCATTACATCATCATCACTGCATCACTTATTACATCATCAGCACTGCATCCCTCATTACATCATCAGCACTGCATCCCTCATTACATTGTCACTGCATCACTCAGTACCATCATCATCACTGTATCACTCATTACTTCATCAGCACTGCATCACTCAGTCCCATCAGCACTGCGTCACCCAGTACATCATTAGCACTACATTACTCACTCCCAACATCAGCACTGCATCACTCAGTCCTGTCATCAGCAGTGCACTGGAAGTCTCTCTCTAGCTTATATGCCCCACCCACTGCTCAATGGCACCTGCTTTGGTACAGGCTGTTATCATTCCTCTTCCCCCAGATTATCACACTTGGCACAGGGACCTCTGGGCCCGTCCATCAGCAGTTCCACAAATGCTAATGTAATTTGTCTGCATGTAATTCGAATACACACGTGTTCAGTGAACACTTACTGGCACTTACTCTACCACGGGGATCTTGCTATGAATGAAACAGAATACCTGCCTGGATGACTTTATGTATAATAATATTTCTACTCTTCACCTTTGATTATCACTCTTCTTAAATCTCTGGTAGTAATCCATCATGGAGGAAAAGGCAGGTTTTATGCATCACACAAGCCCTTACTTCACCTTCTCAACCTGATTTTCTGGAGCGTTCCAGCTACAGTTGACTAAACAAGGGTTGTTTACACCTCTCGCCGGCACTTCTTTCTTTCCTTGCAAAAATTTTATTCAGTCTTCAAGGTCCAGGTTGAAGTGTGTCCCATTTTCTTCACTGCCCAAGCCTCACTTAATTGATCTTTCCTTTGGGGCTGTGCTTGTTCACGCTCCTGTCATTTCTCACACTCACAGAACATTATAATTCTTGGCCTGCATATCTGTCTTCCCTAGCAGGTTGTCAGGCTCTTAATTGCAGGAAGAACGATGTAGCCATTTTTGTATCCTGGGTCCCCAGCAAAATTTCTGCCACACATGGCTCAGTAAGGGCTTGTATAGTGAGGGAAATAAAACGGTGTGGGAGAGAAGCCTTTAGGAATAGCATTGGTAATCTAATAGTTAACCATCTTTATTCTGCACACAGAATAGTAAGGATTCAGTGTCACTGTCGGATGACAGCTGAGAAGACAGACGCTGGCTGTCCCCAGCAAAGCTTGCATCAATCAAAGCAAAAGTGATTTGCTTGCTTCATTATAGTGAGTCTTTTCTCTCCTCCATCCCTGCAGAGTGAGGGGAAGCAACTATAGATATATATCATCCACTAGAAAATGAGCAGCACAGCTCCTGACCCCCTTCAGCTCATGGATTTAGGAATAAAATAAAGGAAGAAGAAAGAAGGGGCAATAAAAAGAGAACAAAATGGCAATAAAAGTCCTCGAGGGTCAATACGTGCCTGTGCCAGGACCCACGTGATTTACACGCCGCTGAGGCGTTAAGGGAGGGGGCAGGGGACACTGCAATAGGGCTGCTTTTGCTGCCACCAGGCTTAAATGATGACAGTACCTGGAAGGGTGGCGTTATTTATGGAAGAGGCCATTTCAATTGCTGTGTAAACTTCAGGGGAATTAATGTGCGGCACTTCAGCCACTGAGACACTGTGAGTTTTCTCTTGGCACCCCGTCACGGCTGCTCTGGAAACACCACCAGACATGCAACAAAACAGCCGTGAGAAGGAAGGGGTGTGCTTAGCATTGACATTTCCAACACAGAACCACCGCGCATGCCATTTACACACAGCTAACCCTCACAGATGAAAGATCGAAAGGCATTTTGTTTTTACCTTACTATCACAAGGTATTATATTAAGAAATAAGGGGTTGGGGATTTAGCTCAGTGGCAGAGCACTTGCCTAGCAAGTGCAAGGCCCTGGGTTCAGTCCTCAGCTCTGAAAAAAAAAAAGAAATAAATATTGGTATTTCATCTTTATTGTGAGTTTTCCCTCAACACCACTGTCCCACCTGTACATTTTAACGTTAATTACCATTTCACTAGTTAGGGAGGCTTATAAAACTACAGCTTATCTGTGTTTAATGATCAGGAGGCACCCCACCTCTGTCTCCCATCGTGAAGGTTGTTACCAATGTGCACATTTCACAGTGAACACGGGAAGCTCAGCTCCTACTAAGGTTTTACTCTATGGCCATACAGAGCTAACTCTGTTAACTAAAATTGCCATTTTCCTGGGTGAATGGTTTGGGTTAGGCATTCCATGAAACAGTTATTCGGTGAGTGTGAAAGGCAGAGCTTTGAACTGTAAAAAGAGATTTATTTTATTTTGTGTGTATGAGTGTTTTGCCTGCACTATGCTCCCATGGAGCTCACAGAGGAAAGCGGGAAAAGAGTGTGAGATGCCCTGGAACTAGAGTTACAGACAGTTGTGAGCCGCTGGGTGGGAGCTGGGCACCAAATCCAGGTCCTCTGTAAGAGCAGCAAATACTCTACTGCTGAGCCATCTCTCCAGCCCCTGCTTAGTATTATTTTTGACTGATGCAGCAATTACTGCTCAGAGCAGTTAGATCAATGAAATAAACATAAATCTGAAGCTATAAATATCACCCCTCTACAGGAAAGCAGAAGTCACTCAAATACAACAAAGAACTTCAAATGATGCCTCAGAATGAAAAGGCCACAAGACAGTAAGATGTAGTCTATTTAGAGGAAGAAGTTTAAAAGATAAAAATGTTTAAAAAAATTTCATATGGTAATTTTTAAATTAATAGGATACGGAACTTTTCATAAAACAGAATTTCGAAACAGAGTTGGCAGACATGCATCTGCATAAAGTAGAGGCAGTAAAAGACAACGGGAAAATCGTGGAGCAGGAGGTGGGGGGCTCAACTGCTGGTTCCCGCCAGGAAAGTCTGGGGCTGGCAGAGTGATGGTGCTTGCTTTTTGACACCAGATAAAAGTGAATTCTAAGTGACCGAAGAAGTATAAGAATCTCTATCACAAAGCACCACTCATGGTTGTGAGGATGAGCCACATGGTTATGGGAAACAAGGATTGACTTAACATTCCCAGGGAACTCTCCTTGAAAAGCACCAACTTGGATATTTCTGAACGACTTAAGAGCCCAGACAGTTCGTGCTTTACCTTTTCCTTTACTTGGTTGTTGTTAAACATCATCTCCCACACCCCCCAAAAAAGCTAAGCAATTACAAAACACTTTGAAGAACGTATCCTACATTGATAGGCCCTCACTTTCGAAAGAGGTCTCCTTGTTGGGCTTACCGAGCTTCGGGAGTGGGAAACAATGTTACCTGGCAGGGGAAGGGTAGTGACTTTGAACAAGGACCATGCTTGTTTTATGGGAATTCATTATCTTTTCGCTGTAGCCCTTAGAGCATTGCCACCTTTTTGCAGCTGAGCATGCAGATGCGTCCTGCATTGCCTGTCCTGCTGGGAAGAAGCCTCCCAATTCCTGCACTATCCACGAATTTGCTGAATCCACATCTCTTGCTTTCTCTTTCCCTCTCAGTTGTTCTAGGAACACATTTCCAATTTATATCACCCAGGTTCCATTAATTTAGACATATTTATTGGTTGATTAATACTTCTTACTAGGCAATTAAGATGTAATTAATGAACCGTGAATTGGAAAATTGTTGCAGATTTTTTGGCTTAAAGAATTTCACCGTTTTAAGGACTTTTAAAGGTAAACATTAAAGAATTCTTTTTAAGGAGTATCTTACATAAACACCTGGAAATACCAATGAAAATATCCAAATATCATCACCATAGCAAGTGAATCTGTTTTTAGAAATTTACTTTCTTCTAGTGTTTTAAATAAAAATGGAGGACATGAAAGACTTCTTGGTTAAACGATCAATTGATAGCAAAGCTCACTTTTGTTCCTTTCACACTTAAACTTGCAATACTACATGTAACTTGTAGGTAAGTCTGTTATTAGCAATAATGCCAAAGCTAGTCAAGCAAGGTCAAATCAAGAGACAGGACCAATGGCTGATGAAATGCTGTTGCCTCTGTGAAGGGCAAACAATGAAATTCACACAAATCATAACCATACAGGCAATGTGAGTCACCTTTAGTTAAACTTTGTCTTATAGGAGAGCAAATTTTTGCTCTGGGGCTACTGTTTATGAGTGTGTGAATATAGGCATTAATAAAATCTTGGGGCAAAAATGAGTGTGGACTAGACTCAAACGTTTGGCTGTCTTAGGACACAGTTTTACCTATTTAATGATTTTAAATTATTAGAAAAGGTTCTAATTTTACAGAGCTACTAAACATCAAATGACTGTTGTTCTCTCCCTCAACAGGCTTAGCGACTATAAACTGAAGACTATCTTATCAGTGATTTCAATGCAGAATTTTGGTCTGTGAAAACAAGGCTTATGACCTTTAAATATCACCTTCTGGTGAATAATTGTTAATCTATGAAGTGCTGGCATTTACATGCCATGAGAATGTTGACAACAAATCAGGATGGAAGCTGAAAGCGAAGAGTCATCTCCACACACAGGACCCTCCACTTTGCACAGAACAGAAGGGACAATCCAAGCTCAATGTCCACTTTACTTGGTAAACGGGCAACAGTGAAGTCCATCACAACTATAGTAAATTGTGTTCTCAGATAATGGACCTTGACAATCATTAAACTTCTACTAAACACAAGGTTTGCTGAAAGTTCATTTGGTCCCTTTGGCAATGAATAACAACACATAGTTCAGTCGCTGCTAAATTAAAGGTGAACACAGCCCCTAACTAGTTTTGTTTTGTTTTTTATAACAATGACATGAGATGATTAAAAATTTCCCAACATGCTAGAGTAGTGACGCAGTTGTGACTAGTGTTCATTTGTAACTCTTGGGCAAGTGAAACTGTGAAACTGAAGGAGCCCAGCATTTTCATTTGCTGCTATGTGTGGGAATATTACGTTAGGTAGCCACAACCAATTCAGAATCTTTCTAGTTAGTCAAAGTAATCAATACATAAAAGCAACATAGTTTACTCACATTAACTCTGCATTTACAAAGCAAAATTACAAAGTTGACAGTCAGAGAGATAACCAAACTAGGAACATGCCATTTGATGTCTGAGTTCATGTATGAGATAGTGTCATAATTTGGAGGAATAAGGAAAACATTGTAACACATTATGTTTTATTTAGCTTACTAAATATAGTTTTAAAAAGGTATAGATGTTAATTATTTTGCTCTTTAAGTTATAGAGTGTATATATGGCTTTTGTTATTTTTTTAAATTCTTCAGTTTCAAAGACTATAAATAATCTTCCAAAAGAATGTGATCTTGAGCAGACCAAGCTACGTAACTGTCTCACATGCAGAGGGCCTACCTAGTCCAGTCCGATGGAGGGTGTTGGTCATGAGTTCTCACTAGTTTGCTCAAGGGGGCCCCTGGTAGTAGGATCAGGATCTATCCTTGGTGCATGAGCTGGCTTTTTGGAGCCCATTATCTATGGTGGGACACCTTACACAGCCTTGATGCAGGGAGAGGGGCTTGGAGCTGCCTCAACTGAATGTACCAGGCTCTGCTGACTCTCCTGGAGACCTTACCTTCTCTAAGGAGGGAATGTGGGGGCGGGGGGGGGGAGGAAGACTGGGGGCAGGGAGCAGGAGGAGGGAGGAGAGGGGATCTGTGGTTGGTATGTAAAATGAATAAAAAATTTCTTAATAAAGAAAAAAAGGAACGTGATCTTGAAGATTCTAAAAAAAGTATTAGTATATTCTCTAAGTAATTAATTAAACCTCAAAACTGGATAAAACTAATAAGTATTTATAGATTTCTATAGATCATGAGATATGAATTAGAATTTATTTTAAAAAATGCCTTTAATTGAAATAATTTTTTAAAAAAACTACAAATAAAAGAATATGTTTTCAAGTCTGTAAATAGCATGATTCCAGAAGCATATTCACACTTAAATTAAGCTATGTAGATGACAAAATTAACAGACCCGAGGGGTCATACAACACTCAGCTTCAAGATGTTATAATCGTATAATTAAGATGGCATTCTCAGACATAAAGCTCCACAAAAGAGTAAGGAATTTGAGATGTCCTGCAAAGAAACTGAACCCAAAAGGTCTTCCTAAAATGAATAAGATTATATTGAATGGATTTGAACACTGAAGAAAGGACACACACAGTAAGTAGGGAGTAAGTTCAGTCTTCGCTGTTTTCTTATCTGCTTCTAAGAACTGACACAATCCAAAGAATTCCAGGCCTATTTCCACCATATATACAACTATGTGTAGAAAGTGGCAAACTCCAGACATTGCATTTCCGGCGCTGACTTCTGGATGCAGAAGACACGCTGTTATCTGCAATAATAGACTTTAAAATAAAATTAAAAAAAAAAAACAGTTGATGCAATCATTTTACTTACACTCAGCATTCATCCACCCCTGAGCCCCAACCATTTATCAAAATGCTGAACTTTTTCTACAAAGAAGAAGTGATAGAACTAGTTTACCTTCTCTGCTCTCGGGAAGGAGCTCACACATTCTACGCTGCTGGATAGTCCGTCTTCCTCCCGCACTGGTGTGATTGGAGACAGACCCTGGAGGCTAGCTTAGAGACCCCTGGAGGAGAGCCCATGGGAGCCTTTCTGGCTTCATGCTCATCTCTCCTTTTATCAGCTAGGGTGAGAGACCAGTGGCCACTCATAATACCTCTCTGACTCTCAAAGCTGGTCTTGACAGAAACTGATTACCAGGGTAGTAATCACACCCCTTTGTCCCTTCAGGACAAAGAGCTCAACCAGAAGATTAAGTCAGACTTTGAAGTGGTTTACTGTCCCAGTGGTCTTTTAAGTCTGAATAGGCAACATGTTTTGTTTTGTTTTCCCCCATTAACTTTGCAGCTTTTCTTTTCTTTCTTTTTTTAATCTAAAATGGGCTGGCATCTTCGAAGATCAGTTGATGCCTAGAAGAGATTCCTTGGAGAAAGTTTAAGCAAAATGTCTTTGCAAAATAGGTCACAGAAATAAAGTGGGTTTTCCATTCACAAGGAATGACTAGGCCAGCTGAAGGTGTTAATGAAATGTTTTTTATTTGTTTGTTTGTTTTATCTTGCTACCAACTACCATTTCACTTATAGGTTCTTACACAAGATATACATGCTAGATGCTTATTGATTGTGAGAACAGATACCATAAATAGTTCTACACACTTGTCTTCAAAATGCTATAGGAAGTGTGGGACTTTTTTGATTGAAATACCTACTTTACCTATAAATTGAGATATAGGGTGCTTACTAGGCATGCATGAAAAATGTCAGCATGTAAAAAACCTACAGTGTAATCAATCACATATGATCAAAACATATAGCCTTTCCCATCTGTGTGACATTCTGCGTAGGTCTATCTCTGTGTTTGGATTTTTCACTTTATTACTATATTATTTCTCTAGAGACAGTCACCACCCTTAGTTCACAGATGTTATTATTTTCCCCTAATTACACTGGTTGATCAAAACCATGGCATTGGTCCTCTGTGATGATAACCCCACTACTCTTTCTTCCCCAGGTGCAACACCCAGAGTGAGCACCTAAGAGCCTGCACCGAACCTGATGGTTCTCTTGCCACAGAGACTTCCTGGTCATTGCCATTATTTAAGACTGTCCCCTACCATGGCTCCTGTTCAGTCTCTCGGTCCCTTTTGTATATCAGAATCCCCAAGGAAAGAGAGAAATAATATTATATAATACTTTATAAGCAACATGGGTAATCTAATTGATTCTAAAATTCAGTCAGTGTTGAAAACCAGAAAAATAAATACAAAATTTTCCTATTTATTCATTCTTATTGGCAATCTTGTTCTCCTAGGTGCCACATTTGTATATTTTGGCACCACAAATTTATAATGACCATTACTAAATTCCTCTCTATATGTAGCCCTACTTTTCTATAAGAAGCACGTGAGAGGAGGGAATACCTTTTCATTGGCCTGTCCTCTAATATCTTTGCTCTCAGGAATGTCGCTGCTGATTTGTTTGACTCAGATCATCCAAATCCTGGACAAGAAACATTTAATGTCTATATTATCTTGCCTCATCCATCTGAGACAAGCCAACAATTATTTTCTCCCTCTTTTAGATGACAGGGCAGTGTATCAACTAGTATACTGGGTAATGCAGAACATGTCTTACACAAACCTCCAGTGGCTAATATTTTCTGGGCTGAGGTTGCATTTTCTTAGACCATATTTGGCTGGTAAAGAGTCTACTTTGCTCTAGGTTTTCAGGCCAATCATTGTACCTGAATAGGCATACATTAATGCCA
This sequence comes from Peromyscus leucopus, assembly GCF_004664715.2. Classification (NCBI taxonomy): domain Eukaryota; kingdom Metazoa; phylum Chordata; class Mammalia; order Rodentia; family Cricetidae; genus Peromyscus; species Peromyscus leucopus. The sequence goes on along the minus strand of NC_051071.1, from coordinate 87,215,838 downwards.
TCATTGTTCATTGTATTTTCTGCTACTCCATGATGGACATTGAGAAGTCTTGGGAAAATTTTGCTAAATACATGAGTCTCTTGACAATAAGGGTATTACACTTGAATTCATTAGCTAGTGGTCAGCTGGGCCTGCCTCCTAGCCTTCTGTGATTATAATTGTTGTCCTGTGAGTTATACCATGTTTTAAAGCTGTTGCCACCTCCTTCGTGTATTTGCGGTGCTAGACACTGACAGGCATTAAACTTGAATTCTAATCTTGAATTTATCTAGTGTAGATAATTGTGTATCTTCATTATCTTTAACATAACAATTCATAAAGCACCTGGCATATAGTATATTTATATGAAAGTATAAAATGTAAGGATTATTCAAATGCTTTTGAGTTAAATTTTCTTTATTCAAGTTTCTGGGTTTTTTCTTTTTACTTTTGTTCTTCTGGTTCAGTTAACTCAAATATTTCCATTGTAGAATTTTTTAAAAAATTGAAATGACACTGCAAATGTCATTGTGTCTGTGCCCTTCAATTTGCAGATGATAATTTAGAAAATGAAAAGCTTCATGAACTGACCAAGATCAGACAGCAGGTTAATAGCAGAACTGGAAGGAGTGCCTCACTTCTAATGATGTCACTGCAATTATCAAGAGTGGCATGAAGGAGCAAATGTGGGGGTAAACTATTATTGATTACATATACCCTGGAGACTAAAGCTTTCCATGTTGTGTCTTCTAATTCTCATCATAAAGTGATCAATGGTTAGATGGAGATATTTTAAAGAAGAGGAGACTGAGAATCACCAAATTAAAATGTTTTCTCTGAAGTCACACATATAGCAATTAATAAAGACTTAGAGCCCAAGTCTGTCCATCCCCAGAGCACATGCCTGTGCCACTGATAACCTAATCATAGAATTAGAAAGATTATCTAGTAAGAATCTGTGAATTAACTAGGAACTTCATCAAATACAGCTCCTCAAATAGCCTCCTCTAAATTTTAATTCTTTTACAATGGTCCAGATGCCAAAGTAAAAATATATCCTGGACATCCTCCTGAGCTAAGAGATAAACATGGCTGAGGGATGTAAAGTACACCAGGTTTATGGAACCTTGCTGGATGAACTACTGACCACCCTTGTCATCCCCTATGAACAGCATCCAACTGATGAAACACTGCCCATAACAGTTTAAGCATTGACTAATTACTTTCTGTTTCTCTTATTTGTATGTAAAATATTTTTGAGTAAGGACCAAAGGAAGGCAGTGAGCCGCCTCACAGTGTTGCCTCCTCTGTGTTTTGTCCAATGTCAAAATCAGAAGCTTAAAGCTGGGCGGTGGTGGCACATGCCAGGTGGATCTCTGTGAGTTCGAGGCCAGCCTGGTCTACAAAGCGAGATCCAGGACAGGCACCAAAACTACACAAAGAAACCCTGTCTCGAAACAAACAAACAAACAAACAAACAAACAAAAAACAAAATCATAAGCTTAATCTTACTGTGGAAATCTGAGATCCAGGCTGCAGAGGACTCTAGAATGTTAAGGGCATCATGACCCCCCTTATCTCAGACGTTCCTTTGCTCTGGTAGTAGTTAACATGCCCAGTTATGTGAAAGCATGCCAACCATTTCTGACTCCCATATTTAGAACTGACCATTTCATGTTGCTTTGAAATCAACAGTCTGTGAAATCATATACACACAAAGAGATGAAAGAAAATTTACCCCAGAAAAGAGCTTACAGCATGCAAAACCTCTCAGGAAGCTTAGCTTTTCTCTACTGGGTAATTTTCTATGTGAATAAATATCCTGGTAATGCTGATAATCATAAAACAAATGAAACATATAGAAACTCATTGTCCTAACAAATCACTTAACTATGTATGTTCTTGCATGATTTCAGTTAATGTCCTAGCAAAAATACTACTTACATCATTAAACAAATTATACTACCACTGCATTAGATATTTGTATTTGGAAAGATTTAATTTTATAATAAAGAAGACAGAAAGCCAAGTTTTGCTTCAGGAATGGTGTAATTTTAAGAGGATAGAAGAGAATTACTATGCTAGAAACATTTTTTTAAATATTACAATTAACTATTAATTTCCTTATTTTGATCTTAGTGTCACATTTCTTTTCTTTTTTTTTTTTTTTTTTTTTTTTTTTGGTTTTTCGAGACAGGGTTTCTCTGCATAGCTTTGCGCCTTTCCTGGAGTTCACTTGGTAGCCCAGGCTGGCCTCGAACTCACAGAGATCTGCCTGGCTCTGCCTCCTGAGTGCTGGGATTAAAGGTGTGCGCCACCACCGCCCGGCAGTGTCACATTTCTATAGGTGATATAATTTGTATTTTTATAAATAAGCAAGGGATAGATAGTGCTTTCCAGGACATATAAAAACAGCCAATGTGTCATAAAGAAATTAACTATATCTTATTATACAAAATGCAAAAATATTTCCAAAGGGTGATTTTCACAACCCCTATAATATAATTGACATGTTTATAAGAGAAGATTTAGTGACTATTTTCTTTAGAGGGAAATGCACAGAACAAGATGATCATGTTGAAATTTAATATAAAAGGCAAAATAAAATACTTTTTCTTTAGTAGACATTGTACTATTCTGGAAAATATATACAAATGATCTACTTCTCAATATTTTTCCTCAAAATGAAGTTGTAACTCCCTTGTCCAGCAGCCATTATTTACAATATTTCAACAAGCATTGAGCATTTGGGAGCGCACATGGCTGGATTGCTCAGTGGAGAATGGCGGCCCTGTCAACTTCCCACTCCATGTTTTCTTCACAGTGCTTCAATGCCTACACAGTGATGACATCTTAACACCATTCAGCTTGACCAGAGGAGAAAAAGTCAAGGTTGTGGGAAAACAGACCCAGTGTAAGAGACAGTTATACTGGAGGGAGAGGAAAGCACTGGAGAACAGGGGCTTCATTCACCCCCTGGGGGTGCAATTGCTAGCTCTTCAAGAATAAGAAGATGGCCATAACAAACTCGTGGGACATTGAGCATGGAACAAACGTACTGTGCAACTTCATAAAGGACAGGCCTCCATACCTTCTAAGACATGGCAAAGTAATTAATCCATGAATATCAAATCTTTTCTATGTAAAGAGTTTAGCATGGCTTCAATATTTACTCAAAATTGTAGTTGGTTGTTTTTGCTCTTTTGGCGGGGGGGGGGGGGGTGGCTGCCACCCAGCTCCCAAATAAATTACACATGGAGACTTATACTTAATTATAAATGCCTGGCCTTGGCTGGTTTCTTGTCAGCTTTTCTTAACTAATTGTCCCATCTACCTTTTGCCTCTGGGCCTTTTCTTTTTCTTGTTTCTGCATATCTTACTTTCACTCTTACTTCATGGCTGGCTGTGTGGCTAAGTGGCTGGGTGGCTGGGTAGCTGGCCCCTAGCATCTTCCTCTCCTTGTTCTCTTGCTCTTTCTTCTCTCTTCCCAGATTTCCCCTTCTATTTGCTCTCTCTGCCTGCCAGCCCTGCCTATCCTTTCTCCTGCCTCGTTATTAGCCATTTTGCTCTATATTAGACCATCAGGTGGTTTAGACAGGCACAGTAACACAGCTTCACAGAGTCAGGCAAATGCAACATAAAAGAATGTAATGCATCTTTGCATCATTAAAGCAAATGTTCCACAGCATAAACAAATTTAACACATCTTAAAATAGTATTCTACAACACAAAGTGTTGTTTGAACCTCACTTTCACTTACTAATGACCACCAATTACCTCTGTATGTTAAGAAGGATCTTGTCTGTCTTAAAGACGATGAAACCAGACCAGTTATTAATTAGACTGTCTTCTAAATCACAAAATTTGAAAACTCTACCTTAATAAATATATTTTAAATAAACACGATATACACACATATTGTGGCCATATTAAAATACTGTGCTTATAGTCTTTCTGAAATCCTTATTTAGATATATTAACTATACTTGATAGTACACTTTACCTTCTATGATACAACTCAGATTTTTCTTTGAAAGTGCCAAACACACAAATACACACATATGCATTTATCTATACTTATCCATAGCCACGCCCATTATCTTCTGTTATAGCCTCCAACTCCTGCCAAGCGCCAAACCTCTTCTTCTTCCTCTTCTCATTATGTCCTGCTCCAGCCCTCCCACTCACAGTTCTCTGGCTTTTGTTGCTGTGACCACCGTATTTAATTAGGGTCCTTGCATGTGCACAGGTAGGAAGTTGTTTTCTTCAGCCACCAAGGCAACTCACCAGTGGCTACACTACCCAGGACTGTGGCTCCGCCTCCTGCAGCAACAATGAACCACCTGTGGCTTCTCAGGGAGCCCCTCCCTCCTCCCTGAGCAACTGTTCACAGGCTCAATCTCACATGGGGAGTCAATCGCAGCAGCTGTGAGATCATGAGTTTGACAGTCATGTCCTGTCTGGAAGACCACTTTCACAACCCTCCTGTCCATCCTCTGGCTCTTACACTCTCTCCACACCCTCTTCTGCAATGTTCCCTGAGGGTGACACACATGCTCGCCTTAGGACTGAGCACTCAACAGTCCTGAGGGAGCACAACCCAAATGCTGTGCAGTCAGTAATCTGATCTTCAGCGGCCTGCATGGACATGTGTGAATAGATGCACGTGCTTCTGGAGGACCCGAGGAGTTCTAAAGAGGTCAGATAGCAGAAACCTAAGGTGAATCCACTGAAATAGACATGCAGGAAACGACGTCCCCTGGAATAAAGCAGTGGGAGATAAAAAGACAGGCTGTGGTCATGGAGCAGCCTGCTCATTCTGGACATTCTGGACATGCTGTGGCCTCACTCATCATGTTACTCCCTGGCTGGTTTTCTGACCTGCCCTTTTATATGAGCTCCCAGGGGCAACATAGCTTTTCGGGCCTTGTCAATCATCCTAATGGCACAATAACCGTGGTACACAGTAAATTATCTGAAGTATTGGTTGAATGAAGTGATTTAAGACAAAGGCTGTGTGTATATTGGAAAAGAAGCAGGAAGAAGGGCATAAAAAAAAGAAAGAGGAGAATTAATAATGTCAAGTGGCTGGCCATAATTTGTTACAAGGTGAGCTTATATGTACTATTATTACAGGGATTCTAAGTGTTATATGGCCCCTGACAGAAAGGGAGGTGAAGTCCAGAAGTTTGTCATCCACTTAAAATCAATACAAGCAGCATCAAGCCACAGAGTTTGAAGCCTGTCTAATTTAGGAGTCCAAATGACAGGCTCAGCCGCACCAGCCAGTGGCAGGTGCACTGTGCAGTCCCCACAGTCCTCAAATATTTTCTGCCTGACACAATGTCAGACTCAGGATTCTTTGAAGTCCAGAGTCAACAATATTTCACCTAAACCTGACTTCCCCATCAGTGAGAAAAGTCAAATTAACATTTTTGTCTTATTTCAATAGTTCAATTCTACTTGTTCATTTTAGCTTGTTTATAGTGTGTTTTATGATTTAGAGTGATTCCTATATTAACATGCTGATTGCTTCTCTCTAATGTAACATGAGGCTTACAAAGTCCACATACACTTGTAGAAGATGAAAACTCCAAAAACTCAAGGCCACTAATCTATAATATCTCATTAGGAAAAAAAACAAAAACAACTGCCCATTCAACGTGTCTGAAGTAAAAATATAACCCATGAATATTTTCATGGTTCTTCCTGTGGTCACATCAGTAATTTAGACTCACATGTGCCCACTAGACAAGTTAAAGGTCAAGGTCAGAGAACAAACACACTTTTAAACATGTTGGCTACCCTCATTATTTTTTCATAAAAGTTATTTCTCCCTGTCTGTGTGTTAGTGTTTCAGTGTCATCAACAATTAAGAGATGGGGAAAATCTGTGGGTAATGCTTGCTCTTTGCTGGGGGGAGGAAGATTAAATGTCTATTTGCTTTGTTCTCAAGAGGAACGACGATTTTGAGACTAATGAAGCATAAGCTTCACAGTCATTCAGTTGCACCAGTCACTTTCTAAGACCTCGAGGAGCTGCGTTAATGTGCTTAAATGGTTACATATTTCATTCAGATAATTAAGTATCTTCTCTCTTTTCCATTTTACCTGACATCATACAATCTCCTGGAAGAGGTAAACTGGGGGGAGGGGGGGTTATACGCATTTTGGTATTAAGGTAGGATGAAATTATATTGTATATACATTTAACTTTAATATAGTTGAAATATTTAAAACTCAAGGAAAGGTTGCAATCTTCTTTTTGAAATGGCCAAAATGTATGCAGCCAATTAAAGCATGAAGAATGATGCATGGACATTTTATGAAGAACAAATCAATTACATTTCTGAATTTCATTTTCCAACTTTAATACATTCTTCATTGGTTGTAAGATTATTTTTTATTTTGTAGTAGTTGGTTTTTTTAAAATCCTTGTTGCTGTACTTTCTTCTAAGTGAGAATCCTAGATTGTGTAAACTGTAATCCCCTCACTCTTACCACCAAATAGTAACATCAAGTTTCAAGACTGTGTATTGGGTTTATATATATTTCCTAAAACAGGTGAGAAAACCAATATTCTCTTTCTCAACTAGCAATTATCCAAGAAATCTTCAGTGAAAGATAAGAATAAACAGGCACAAATATAATCTCACCTTTACCTGACAATCCCTTCTCTTATTTCAACTTTACCCTGTCCAGTCAACGGGAGTACCATCACACCATTTAGGAGGTAGTACTTACTCAGTACAAGGAACTGTGAAGTCAGTTCACAAAACAACAAAGAGACAACCGACATCTTCACAACAAAGGAGGCATTGTATGTTTCTTACCTGCCCCAGAGAACTTTTCCTGATATGACTGAAAAATATTTCCTTGGCACATACCCAATATCAAAGGAAAAGCACATAAGACCCTTATTAAAAAGTAAATAAGAATAGCATAAGCACACACACACACACACACACACACACACACACACACACACACACACGTAGCTGGAGAATTTCTCTCCAGCTCCTACGTCCCACCAGTCCCGGAACCCACTTATAAAATAAAGACACAGACTCTTACATTATTTAAACTGCTTGGCCATTAGCTCAGGCCTATCATTGTCTAGCTCTCAGTCTTATATTTAGCCCTTTTCTATTAATCTATACTTTGCCACGTGGCTCAGCTTACTGGTACTTTACATCTTGCTTGTCCTGGCGGCGGCTCCAGGCAGTCTCTCTCCTCCTTCCTCCTACCTCAATTTTCCTCTCTGTTAGTCCCGCCTATACTTCCTGTCTGGCTATCGGCCAATCAGATTTATTTACATATAGCGATATCCACAGCACACACACACACACACACACACACACACACACACAGGCCCACATGCACACATGAACACATACATGCACCACACACATGTGTGAGTACATACACACCTTGCACACACACACATGCATACACACACACACACACACACACACACACACACACACACACAAGAAGAGGTTGCTTAAGTTACCCAGGCTAGAATAGAAATCAAGATCCTCCTCTCTTACTCTTCCTAGTAGCTGGGATTATGAGCCTATACTACTTAGATCTGGCATATGAGCAGACGTTTAATGAGCTCAGAACACTAAGACTTACAGACATTTGTTCCCATGCAGAGAACACATGAAACCTCTAAATATTGACAAGTCCACACCCAAACAGGTGAATCAATGGAAAGAATCTCTACTCGTCAGTGGACTTTGATTCTGAAGTCATTGGCCCACTGATACTGAAGATCATGAAGACCAAGCTGCCACACAGAGCCAGGGGCACAAAGCATGTGCCTTGGCAATGGGTCAGCATATGTGCTGAGCTTACATTTCTTTCTACAGAGCAGAATCGACAAGTAAGGACATTAAGTGTTTATTTCCATAGCAAACAGACAATCTCTCCTATTTAAATTACAACATTGAAATAAAGGACAAATATATCACATCAAAACCAATGACAATACAGGCAGGGAGCGGTTCCGTTTGGCTCAACGGTTGCCTGGCAACATTTACCATCAGAGAAAGAGAATGGTAAATCCTATGACGTGTGTGCTACCCTAAGTACTGAGGGACTTCTATCGCTTGCACATACCACCAGCTACTATGCTGGGGTAACACACAGCTGACCTGTATGAAGAGCTTTCTCTGCCTCAGACAACTCTGTAAGCACTTCATGTGCATAGCCTCAATCCACACAGCATCTCAGGCAGGTACTAAGATCACCCCCATTTTACATGAAATTAAGGCTCAGATTGTTAAGCCATTAGTTTTTGCACGATGACACAGTCTTGGCTAGAACATGGACTCCAGTACAGAGGGCACTGGAAGGCATAGCTCTTTATCTTTAATCATGTGTAATGAGCTAACCTCCAAGCTTGCTCCAAAGAATTCTAATTACAGTCAATCTATCCTTAATATTTAATGAAATTTCCTATTTCTTTGGTGCTGGTCTTAACCGTTTTCAGGAACAGAGTTTTCAGAGATGCATTGCAATTAGTATATTAATATTTAAAAGAAACACAATGATTATGGAAATTCATGGGAAAATGGAAGTTTTTCCTATTGTCCTAGTTGCTACTAAAACAAACAACAAGTGTGTTCCAGGGACAAGAGAGATGGCTCAGTGGATAAAGAGCTTGTTGTACAACCATGAGGACCCGGGTTCGGATCCCCAGCACACACATAACAGTGGGCTTGGCAGGGTGCACCTGTTATCCCTGCACTAGATGGAGATGGGTGGAGACTGGGGGATGCCTGGGACTTGCCAGCCAGCCAGTCTCCCCCATTGGTGAGCTCCTGGCTTTGTGAGAGGCCCTCTCTCAGAAAATAAGTAGGGAGCCACAAAGGGATTCACTCTACATGGACTTCTAGCCTTCATATCTGTGTATGCACTTGCATACATATGTGCACACACACGAACATGTACACATGCATACGCCACACATATACACACAATAAAGAAACAAAAAAAGGAGAAAAATTTAAAAAAACGTTCTCCATTGTTCTGTTCTTTGGCTGGATATAAAGTGAGTGAGCTTCTCCACAGAAAATCTCTACTGCCTGAGACCCAGCTTTGAGCCCTCAAAACAGACTGTGGTACCTTACAGGGAGTTGGGTGACAATGGGAGATTCTGTCAGACAGGCATGGAGCAGCCTCTGAGAGTGATGTCTGGGAGTTCGCTGATGAGAATCACTGAAAACCAGATTGTCTACAAAGACTGATGGAAAGAACAGGAAGAGTGAAAATTATGGAGGCTGAAAGCATCCAGTACTATTTCCAACTCGGCTTCCCTGGGGAGCTGCTCAAAATACCCTAGGAGTGGGGTTTGGCTGTCAGTTGACAGGGAGATGCCTGGTGCAAGGGGAAAGGCAGGGTAGAGAGATGGCAAAAGGCATGGAGGCTGCTTCCCTTTGCCCTCTTCCTTCCCGAGGAGCCCTCTGTAGGTCCTGTGAGTCTTTTTCTGACCAACAAGCATCTCTGTGGCATTAGCTTGCACATCATGGGGTGCTCTGAACACCGTGAATTCACCTCTGGGCTTCTTGTTTTCTTAGGAACAGAAACCCCTGTTACTTTGAGCTCTGTGGTCAGGGGATCTCATTTTTTTTTTTTTTTTTTTTTTTTTGGTTTTTCGAGACAGGGTTTCTCTGCGTAGCTTTGCGCCTTTCCTGTAGCTTACTTGGTAGCCCAGGCTGGCCTTGAACTCACAGAGATCCGCCTGGCTCTGCCTCCCGAGTGCTGGGATTAAAGGCGTGCGCCACCACCGCCCGGCCCAGGGGATCTCATTTTTGACAGGAGCGATACTGGCAAACTCCAGCAATGCTTAGATGATGAGTATGCATGAGATAATGCTATCGATTTTTGAGTCATAAGATCATGGCCAATTTTTAAAATAGCAACTTATTTTAAGATAGTTTTAGATTTATGGAAAATAAGAACAGTACAGAGTTAGTGTCCCATTTAACTACGATTTGTTTCTCCTATTATTGACATTGTGTGTGTGTGTGTGTGTGTGTGTGTGTGTGTGTGTGTGTGTGTTTAAATAGCACTTTCTTACTTTCTGTCACTATGAAGTTATCCAGGCTAATCTTCATGCTGATCTTGACTCCATACTAAATAGAGATTTCACAACGCTCTCACTCCTTCTGTAACATTAGGAAGAAGCATCTGGGTGCTTGGTTTGGGGCTCACTTTGTAGATGGTTCTTCAAAACGTTTCTTTAAGTGAAATGTGCTGGTTCCGCTTTGAACAGCTCCCATCTTCCCCGTTAACTCCTGCCTTCCCCTTTTCATTTAATATGTTAACTGACAATATCCTCAAGTGCTCACTGCTTCGGGCATGCCAAGTCAATGGGGCCAACAGATTCTGTCTCATTCAAATCTTCCAATACAAGGATCGCAAGACTTTTTCAAAATCACAGCAGTCAACAAAACAAAACAAAACAAAAACAACAACAAAAATAAAACAGCATCATCCTTCCTTTCAGAGGTTCCATCAGCATTTCACACCCATGCCAAGCTGTATAATTCTGCATTGAATATGGGATCTGGAGACAGGTCTGATGCTATATACATTAATTAAATGCATTACAAATTTTATATATATATATATATATATATATATATATATATATATATATCACATTTAATTAAACATAGCACTTGAGGATCATCACTATTGCCTGGTGATAGCACAGAGGATTAAAAGTTGACCATAAAAATAGGATTAAAAAAGGGACCAGACATAATTTCTAGTATAGTTATGTTTCCATTTGTATTTGTTTTCTTTCTAAGAAAACATGGCTAATAATTCATTGAACAAAATAAATTATTTGTGTTATTTTTAGAAAGAGAGGCTATTTCAGTGAAATCTACAAAAGAAAATCACCTTTGTTATTGCTCTTCTCAGACCAACTAGAATTCTGTCAACATCTCAATCCCTGGCTGGCTAGAAAGCCACATATTTTCAGTCTTATTCAATGAACATAAACATGATAATTTCTTGGATCAGATATCAAGCACAAATACTCTGAGTCCATGAATGAGGCTCAAGCCACACTTAAGCACATTAGAGGCAGAACACACAGCTCTTAAGTGAAAATGGCATTTTAGAGGCAAAGACAAATAAAGTCAACATGAATTTTATTTGCATGGAAATCCCTGCTAAGTGTCACATGCTTTTTATACACACACAAGTTAGTTCATTTAATCACCCCGGCTAGTCTTCCTGAACCAAGTGCTTTGAATTCCACTTTAAAAATAAAGGCTAAGTTATCTGTTCAAACACCATGACAAGCATGAAGAGTGGAAGGCATTCTTTAATATTCTGCGTGTATCAGGCTCCCATTGGGAAATAGCCCAGATGAAATGATCAATGAATATCCATAGAGCCTTTAATACAAAGACCATTCACAATGGCATAGACAGGAAGTGAGGGTACTGCTGAGGTTGTACATTGAGTGGTTACCACCATGCAGGAAATGCCCCTCTTCAGTCATGACAAAAGACACTAAATTATATGGGGCCATGTTACTCCCTCACCCATTGGATGCCTTGGTTGGTCTTTCCTGGTCCACTGAAAGGCAGGGAGCCATGGAGGAGCTGGGTGCTCCTCGCTGATCTGTCTCTTGGAGCATAGAACAGGATGGAGGGAAAGCCAGGGCAGAAAAAAAGTGAAGTTCCCAGCAAGGGTGGAGTGTTCACCCTTTGCTTCAGCACAGAAACAATAGCTAAAGAGGAAAAGTCACATTTTCTATAGAAAACCAGCAACAAAAGGTCTTCGTATTGAATCATTCTACATGTGTGAAACTCAAAGGTGAATCTGTTCTTGTGGAATACAACACACAAAAAAAGTTCAAAAACTCAGGTGGGGCTTGACTCATTGAGGGGCTGAGTCAAAGCAACAGTGTTTCTATTTAAAAGTGTGTGTGTGTGTGTGTGTGTGTGTGTGTGTGTGTGTGTGTGTGTGCATGTGTGTAGGGAGAATTCTCCAAACATGCCTTGTGTTGGTTGGCAAGCATTTCTGAATCATGAACTATGTTTTCAGGTTTCCAAATCCTTATTTCTCACTCTGACTAAGGAATTAAATGGGGTGAGACAGATGATGAAAACCTCTACACCGCGGTCACTTACTCTGTTCTACAACATCTGTTGTTTGAATTCAGAATGTCCCCCACAGGCTCGTGTGTTTGAACACTTGATCCACAGGTGGTGGCAGTGTTTGGAAGGGTTACGGCACCCTTAGCATGTGAAGCATGCTGGATGAAGGATGAGAGTGGGATCGGGGTTTGATCTTCCTGTTCTCTCTCTACTTCCGGACTTCAGAGGCAGTGTGACAGGCCGGCCTCAAGGTTTTGCGGTCATGCTCCCTCTGCCACCATGGGCTGTATTATATTCCACTAGAACTGCAAGCCAAAACTGTAAACTCTTTCTCCATTAAGTTGCTCTTGACACAGCAACAGAAAAATAACTAAGTCAATACCTTATAATGTCATATCTGTATATTATATATATTATAAAATTAATACTAAATCTGATTAATGTAGAATAAACTGTGAAGAACTATGAGAGGCTGTGGTGAGGGTCATAGATGTAATGTCCTCACAGTATGAGAAAAGATATTGTACCAGATAATACTAAGCACATTTTGAAAAATACATGTTTTCAGCGTATAAATTTCACTTTTCTGCCTATTATTGATGATTTTTGGCCTGTATTATTTTATTGTCTTGTGGACCACTTTCAATTATCAAAAAATCTTTAGAAGAATACATGAAAGTATTCACAGGCTCAGAAAAATATAAATACTTAAGTTTAATTTTAATAATTGGGTCATAGTTTGAATGTATTACTGATTCTTTCTATATATAAGTCCAAATGGAAATCTTTTGAAATATAAACAGTACTTTACAGTTAGTTCTATTTCCTATAACTGAGTTCAATATCACATGCTAATTTCTAGCATAAATTATATAACTAATTTCTAAAATCTAGAAAAACATGTTCATTGTCATAATTTGTGACTTTCTAAAGTGGATGGTGACATTTCACCTCCCGTGTCAACTTTTGGAGACATAGGTCATAGTTTTGCCAGTGACCATTAGCCCAGAAAATCAAGGATTAGTGAGAAATGCTTTCTATCTTTCAAATGCAGCCTAGTGCAAACTGCCGCAGTTTGTAAGCATGCTTCTGAAAAGATGCCCTCCCAGTAAGAGGGCCAACAACGGTAGGCTGGAGGGGCTGGCAGCTACCACCAAGCCCTGCTCCCAAGCAGAAGAAGCTGCGAGGACCCTGAGGGAGCAATAGATGGGTCTGAGGCTAGAGCACCACAAGAGGGGAGCTGGGTGTCCCATGTGGAACTTATTCTCCCACAGTAACAGACTTTCCTCATTGCAAATGTGCTCGCATTCTCAAGACGTTACTCCAAGTTATTTTAAGACAGTGGTGCAAGCCCTCAGCACAGCTCCTCTTCTCTCCGACACAGGAAAGGGAAAAGCGAACAAAGGAGAGGACTGCATGACCCCCCCACCCCAGCTGGACCACATTTTTGGAATCTTCGTGCTGTTCTTATTCCTCACAGATGAGCGATGCTCGTGGACACTCTGGAGGCCTCTTCCCTCCTTCTAATCCTATCATTTACGTCCCCTGCTCCACTCCTCCCTCAAGGATACATTCCGTATCAGTTTATCAGAGAGGCCTCATTTTCCCAGAGTGTCGCATATTTGCTTGTCCATCATGAGTCTTCCCTCAATTCTTTGTGCAGACCTTTGCCAGGTCAGAGGAAGTAGTTCTGCTTCTCTTAAGAAGTGCTGAACCTAAGAGACATCTCTACCAAATTTTCCGTAATAACTCAGTCATTTTACATGACTACACTGTTTTCTTTGGTAGGATTTTACTGTCTTATTCAAAGTTCTTGACCAGTATTTAGTGTTTAATACAAGGAATAATAAGATGTTTCCTAGTAAATGTTTCCCTCTTCGCCCAGCCTCATCTCACATGCTCTGTTGGACAATTCAAGTGTCTTACTTAGGTTCTTAATTCACTAACAAAAAAGTGAAATCAAAATATACTTAGGATAATGTGGACACTGAAAAAAAAAACCAAGCCATTATTAAATGAACTCAAAACAATAGTGCACAGAGTCCTAAAGAGCAGGTGATCGGAATTCTCCAATTATTCGTCATGTAATTAACACTCGCAGCTTCCAGTGCCAAAGCTAAGTGCTTGGGAATGCAAAGTTAAACAGGCAGACCTGTTTGACTTCACCAGGCTTACATTCCAACATTCACGGTGGGTGAGCTTAGCAAATGGAGACTACAATATCAAGTAGTTCATGAATAAATCATAACAATTAGAAGATAAATTTGCTATGAAAAATTAAATAGTGCTCTGTGGCAGACTATGAAAACATGGTGGCCTCTTTATTTGGAATGGTTAATAAAGGTCTCATAGAAGCATAAGCTAGTACCTAAAAGAGGGAGTGTCACCAGCTAGAAAAATAGATCTGCTGGGAGAGGACATGGCTATGACTATGGGGGCAGAAGCTGAAGAGTCCTGGTGGTGTGGCAGTCTAGGAATTGGCAGACCTTTATTGTTGTTGGAATGTGATACATCCCAGTGAGAGGGGCCCAAGAGGAGTTTGCGAAGAGCCACTCCTGTGTATTTGATGCCGTGTGGACCATCCAGCAAGGGAAGAACACGGTCTGATTTCTGTGTGTTTGTGTGTGTTCGTGGCTCTTTTGTGGAGCATGTGTTTGGGTGACTATTTAGGAGAGTACTATAATGCTTCGAGTGATGGTGCCCAGGGCCACTGTGTTAGCAAAAGCACAAGAGAAGACTGAATGATAGGAGATATATCTGGGGGGATAGAACTGATAGGACTTGGAAATGAACTGAACGTGAGGAACAAGAAAGATAGGGGACCTCCTTGAAGTGGATGGTGTTGTCACTTAGGAACAGAAGCCAAAGAAACAGGCAGGTGTCAGACGTCACAGAGACACGCCTTCCAGAGGATGTGGGATGCACCCTTGAGCAGAGCCTGGTGGCCGAGAGTGCCAATGAAGGCAGAAAGTGGGTCGGGATTCAGCGGAGGTGAGCCCGGATAGAGGGCTAAGACAGTGGCTGGCTATTCAAAGAAGATTAGCACACAGAGAATTAGGATGGAGGAAGACAGCACCTGAGGTCTTGGCGTCAGAAACTGACCTCATTTTGGAACAGGACTTGACAAGCCGAGCAGCAGGGCAAATTTCTCAGAGGGACTTCTTCACCAAATAACTGAGAGCATCTCAGTTTCAGCTACTACATGTCTGAGGTGGGGTAGTTCAAATTTAGGGGACTACTCCAAGTCACTGAGCAAAAAAAAAGTATTGGGTAGGAGGTGTTTGTGAAAAAAGGGTACTATGAAAATAATTATAAGTGGACATTTATTTCTAGTGTTTACGGACAAGGAAAACCTTAGCTGGTGTGAGACTCTTTTAGACATCACTTCAGAAGTCATAGCATGGAAGAAAGGACAATGATTTTGGTCAAGACGGTGATAACACAGAAAGGAAAAAAAGAGTAACAATGTTTTACAAAGGAAAAGTGGGAAATGGACTGAGGGGATGGGGGGAACAGGAAACAGTTGGTAAGCATTGCTGGGTCTTTTTCTTGCTTAACTGTATTCACTGGCAACATGCCTGAGCAGTGCAGTATGGGCAGCTTCACGCCTTGCTTCCTCTGCAAAGGTCAGCCATCATCCACACAGCAGTAAGTCACACCAGGAAAGCTAGTGATCACCAGCCTGGGGATGGTCCAAGAGACCAGGAATGCTGAAGGAGAAGATCCACATCTTCAAAGTCTATGCTTTGACTGAGAAAATGCACACAAAACAATGTGCTGCCCAGCCTACACCTCATCTTTCCCAGCTCCCCCTCATGTTAGGCCATTCTTATAAGGGGAAAGAATAATTTATTAGCATGTCAATATGAAAGTAAATAAAAAAATTGAAAATATAATAGCCAGAAAGAGTTAGATGAACAACAAGGTGGAATAGTGAATATCTCATATTTAAGTTCTGTGTATTTGCTCTCACTGTGCTGTTAGGGTCGTATCTGGCCTTAGACAACTGTTTCACTTTTGGCACCCTGGGGTTGCCAGGTTACTATCTGTAAAAGAAAATCATCTAAACTTGTGGTTTAGAAGAACAGAGTTCATGTGTGTGTGAATGTACGAGTGTTTTTGTGTGAGTGTGTGAGTGTGTATGTATGTATGTGTGCATGTGCAGCATGCACAGGATCATAGTTTATGATCTTATAAGGGAAAATACATAGGAACTATACAGATAGGAAATGTTGATAAATGGATCTGAGAACATGAATATTAAATTTATTTCTTTCCAAGTATTTTATTGAAAGTATCAGTTAAAAAAAAACTTTAATCAATATTAATAAGCAACCTGTTCACAAAATATAATGAACTGGGAATGCTATGCCATGACTGATTTTAGCAACTAAAGGAGAGATGAGATGGATGTCTACAATTGCTTTCCATAACGTCCAACTTCATTCGGCCAGTGACTGACAAATTATTTTGTATTACACCTTGAGTACAATAATAAATCCACTCCTAATCAGTTATTCCTTCATGGCCGGCCTGTCATCGGGAGCTCTGGTTATCTTTCATGCCTTATTCTTCTAGTAACTGGGACTTCACTCAGCGTGGATCCGTGTATTGCAAAGCAGCTTTGCATTTCACAGAAACACAAGCAGTAAAATCCCCCAGTCCTCCTAGCCTATTGGTCTGGCCATCCTTGCAGAATGGGCCCCACGAGGAGCTGTTGGAGGTTACCTCTGGTTAAGAGGGCTGACAGGTTTAATATCAAACTGTAATGAAGAGATGTCACAAGGACATCATGTGTACTTAATATTTGGTCTTTGGAGAGACTCCCTCTAATTCATGGGTTCGTCTCAGCTTCTCCCATGTTTCCCTGGAAGGTATACATCAAGGTCCTCTCATGAGACACCTTATTTCAATAAGTCACCTGGCTTTCCCACCTCTCTGCCCAGCTGCCTTTTGTATTCTTCATAAATTGTGCCTTACCCTGTAATTTATCTTCCACGCCTCGTTCATTCTAAATCTAAACTTCTGCCATATTAAAACACTTCCCACGGCGAGCTCATGTTTGAGAAGAAAATCAATTGTTCTGATTCATTTGATGTGAGCTTCCGGGTGTTTTTTTTTTTTTTTTATAATTTACTGCTCTCTCTGAGGCCAACACCTCTGTGATACCAGCATTAAATATTAAAGGGCTCTAGGGCACAACTCTTATCAGAGGGCTTTGCCTGGCTAATAGATGAGAGGACAATGACTTCCTTCCTAGGGAAACACATTTTAAAACTATAAACTCTAATGCTCGGGATTGTCACTTTATGCAACAGGAACTCAAAGATGGCTAGGGAGTGAGTACAAGGGATGAACTGTGCTCCCTTTCCCTTTCCTCCTGACTGCTACAGAAACTGCCCTTAAAAGAAATTGGAAGTTAAAACTCTAGCCCACAAAAACTGGCAGAATCTGAGAGTAAAATAGGTTGTGCACCTAAGTACACGATAGTAGTGACTGTCCCAAATCCTGGTACCACACGCAGCCCAGGTGCTAGCCACAGACCCATGTCTCACGTTAAGAGTCTGAAAGGCCCATGAGGCTTAGCGGTAAGAGAGAACATTGCAGCAGATGTTAGCCAAGTGTATCAGATATTGCTACAATCTGTGCTTATGGCTAAGAGATGAGGGTGGTCACCGAAGTCTCTGTTTTTATCAGTGAGGATTGCTTTTGGCTTTATCTACCGCTGTTCCATATGTGACTAATATGAAGCAAGCCCCGTCATGTGTCTGATGATGAAAGCTTATGACATAATTCTCACAAGACATCTAAGGGGATATCTGATCTTCCCTGGCTGGTGACAGAGGCTCTGAGAGATGGTCATGGAAGTACCATATGGACTGTCTGCACCATGGGAGCTCAAAGGAGATGAGTGCACTGCATAGACCATGCTGTTCTCACAGTGGGCATGAAGCCCATGTACACTGTGTGTGTGTGTGTATACTGTGAAACTGTATATGCATGTATATATGGGGGGTATATTTTATGGGCACACAAGTACTTATGTGTATGTATGTACCTGTGCATGGGTGAAGATATGTTTGTTATTTATATGTATATGTATATGCATATTCATGTGCATTTGTATATGTATGTATGTGTGTGTATGAAGATATTTGTGTGCACATATGTGTGTGTGTTCTGTAAAACTGTATACGAATGTATATATGTGGGATATATTCTATGGGCACACATGTATTTATCTGCATGTATATGCCTGTGCATGGGTACATGGATGTTTGTAATATATTATGCATAAATATGACAATAGATATATGAAGGTAGGTATTTGTGTGCATGTATGTGTGTATGTTGTACATAAGGAGAATGTCAGGTTGCACTCTGTAATACTCTTGGTATTTTGTGCGTGTGTGTGTGTGTGTGTGTGTGTGTGTGTGTGTGTGTGTACATAAAGGAGACATCAGATTCCACTCTGTAATACTCTTGGTATTTGTGTGCACGAGTGTGTGTGTGTGTGTGTGTGTGTGTGTGTGTGTGTGTGTACATAAAGAGGATGTCAGATTGCACACTGTAATACACCTTCACTTTTACCAGGACAGACAATGCTTTAATAACCATAAAAGTGCTATGACAATGTACAAAAGTAGAACAGAGCTTTGTCTAAGGTCCCAAACTTCAGCAGCATGGATTCTATAAATTGTATATATTGCTTTTATATATCTAAGGTTCAGGAATTTTTCCCTCAAGTATCATATAACTTAGCTTAGTGTGGAAAGATCCCCAGTATGTGGCATCTACATCCCTCTCTAAAATCACATAGTTGTCTTTACATCAGAGTCAACCTCTTTCTTTTACAGATAAAATATCATCTGTTGGGCTTCCCAGGTCCTTTGGGCACCATGCTGCTTTTGTTTGTATACAATGCCCACTTTCAGCCATCCTTTCCCTCTCCTCTCAGCCTGGGTAAGCCCTTTACACTGATCCTGCTCTTTGAATCACACTGTCCACAGAGGCAAAGACAATCTACCTGGCCCGATACTGCTTCACTCTGTTACATGAATCACACAGAGCTATGATCTGTCAACACCTTGCGTGTGTATGCAATCCAGTTGCCCTGAGTGTTTGTTTATTGTCAGATAAATGGCACTGTTGTGTGTAGGGAGAATAGGAGATATATCACACCCTGGGTGTCATATTCTATGACTGAAAAAGAGAAATTCCAAAACATAAGGCAGGAAGCAAGAGTATGCGTTACTAAAGGTTTTAAATAAACAATGACAAAACACCAATCAAGTAAAACACTATGTGCCTCCACTAGCACCTAATGTTAGGGACTCTGGGGACCAGCTAAGGTGCCACGTTCCTTTATCTGCTTCTGCTTCACAAATAAAAATTCCCTCTCTCTCTCTGTCTTCAAACTTAAAGGAATGAACATCCATATACAATGAATAATCTTTTAAAAAATCTTAAATGATATATGAAAAACAACTAACTCATAAAGGCATGTAATTGTCTCTTTTGTTTCATATTTATTTTACAAAATGTTTATAGTAATGAAGAATTTATTATGTAGAGATAATTAAAAGCAATATTTATTATACTCAAAATTCTTAGTTATAAGCAAGAAGAAGAAATATCTTATGTATCAGAATCTACAGGAGGCTACAGTCTAGGTCTCAGAGGCTTGGAGGACCAGAAAAATAATTGTATTAAAATAACAAGCTGAGTCTCAGAAGTGCAGTAACTTGTGTGCTACAATAACTGACTTGCATCTATTGGATCCTCTGAACTCCCTGAACTGCACAATTGTAACCACCGACTTTGACAAGACAGATTAGCCAAAGTGAGTCTGTGTGCCTGTTTTCTCTCTGTGGAGTAAGGAAGTAAGGATTGCATGGTTTCTTCCTGCTTTAAAAAAACGTACGATCTAGAATTTTCCAATCACCAAATGACAGAAGTAGTCTCACCACCAAAACTGTACAAAGATCTTTTCTGAATGATAAATCAACAGCTCTGTATTTGGACTTATGGTCTCTTCAGCAAGAGGGAGATGATCCTGGTATTGAAGACCTAGCTAACCATCCAGGGTTAATGAAGTCATGGATCTTGCCGGAGAATGTACAATCACCACTTTCCTAAACCAGCATAATCACTAACTACATTCCAAATACTTGTCCTCAGACCCACAGTGTAGTTCTCACCCCCTCAAGGCAAGTCTCTTCAAAACAACGGAAAAATGGAAAACCACAACTTATCAAAATGAAGCATTGTGGAAGCCAGTCCTGACGGATACAACCACAACACAACTCTTACACTCTGGGCTCAGGGACCACTGGGAAGGTTGTTAGACTCAAAAGAATAGGAGATCAGACATGAGATCATGTCTCTTAGGAATGTCAGAAGCTACATTCATGAAGTCTCACAAACATGACTATCTAAACATGTCCTGAACAGGGATGACACCAATGGACATGCTAAAGTGGACGGAGGAAAACATGTAAGGCTTCAACCCTAGACAAAGAGCTATGAGCAATGAGGGCATGCTGGGAGCAGGAGAAATAGTCTTCCTTAGGAAAATGCATACCAATTGGTTATTCAATACAAAATGGTCAGTCCTGACAATATATAGATATCAGTAACATTATGTGGACTAAACAGGTTCTGTTTATATACTTAGGAATACATACACATATACACATGTAACAACAATTTAAAAAAAGAGAGAGACCATGAATTTGAGTGAGAGCAAGGAGCAAATGGGTAACATGGGAGGGTTTGGAGAGAGGAAATGATATAACTATATTATATAGTATATAAAATACATACTATATATATTATAAACTCAAAAAATAAAAAATTAAATAAAAACAGTATGAACTAAAATCTATGGATCTGTAGAAACTATGTGGGCTAATTGATTTTGATCATCAACTTGAAATTGTGAACCATATTTTCTTATTTTTAAATCAATTAGTGTAAGGAACGGTGTGTATGCCATGCAGACCTGGGCTTCCAGAGAGCAGCCACGTGCGAGTCTCTTCCTAGTAATCTTACATTTGATAGCCTGCTTCCTTTTGTGTAGACCCTAAGGTTTTTCTCCTTAGAGTTGGGTAAACACAAATATTTATGCAAGCTCCTCGACTTTACTTTTCCCATAGCCATGGAACACCGAGGAAGTTTATCCTGGCGTAGTAAGTTCCTGAGGAGTGTCAGCTTGGTTTTGGTGGTTCCTGTGCCCTCAATGTCTAGAGCAGAGCCAGAAACAAATGTTCAATAAGTTCTTTCTGTATGGACATCTCATGATGGCAACAACCGAGGAAACAACCAATGTGACCTCTTGGGAAGGGAGAGAAGTGTGATGCCTGTGTTTACATTCATAAAATTGATGCATGAGTAATTTGTCATTAAGTAAAAGTACAAAGTGAGTTTCCAAAAAGAATATGATTGAAGTTTTGTGAAAGTATTTATGTTCATAACTAAAAGCAGAAATAGAAAATGCCATAAAATGTTGAGAAAAATTACCAAGAAGGGCAAATAAGAATATTATTTTAAATAATTTCTTTTAATATCTACATTTTAAAAGACAATGCATAGATAACAAAACTAAAGTATTAACATATCCTTAACATTTATTTTTATCACTATGTATCTACACATAATACTTTTAGTATAATGAGAATACTCCATGTAGTACACTTTCTAGTAAACAAAACCTATGTTTTCATTTCAGTAATTTTCATCTCATCAATTGCATATACATGTAGGTGAATTAGAGCTCACCAATATGAAACTTGCATTCTTAGAAATTATGGAAAACACAAGCTCCACATTGAACGAAGTATTTGTAACATATATATCTATCTGAGGAAGTACTTACAGCATAAAATATAAAATACTCATAAAATATAATATGTTAATATGCCCCTTATATAACTGGCTTAAATATTTAAACACGTGGTAAAAGAAGATATTCAATTAACTAAGAAGTATCTAAATGGATACTAGATGCCATTTGTCACCAAGGAAATGCCAACTAAGACCACAGTGAAATGTCATAACGCACCCATTAGGCCAGGCGGCGCATAAGACAGTGGCAGGAACAAGTGGCGGCAGGGATACGGAGCACCTGGAACCCTGCACATGCTGCTGGGGACTTCAGACAGGACACATTTTGTGCATTCAAAACAATATTAAATATACAGAGAGCTAGAGGCTCAGCCTGGACATGAGTGCCCATAGCAGCCTCTCTGAGCAGTTCAGCCACCATCTATTAAAATTATTAAAAATCAATTAATGTTTGACTTTATATGGCTACCCCCAAAACCACGTAGAGGGGATAATGTACATCCCAGCACCCTGGCTGTCTAATAGCATCAAAGTGTCGGGGGGGGGGGGTGGTGTCACATGACTTCCCTAGAAACAAAACAGATTTCATCAAGAGATAGACCCTAACAAGCACAAATGCTATACAAATCGCACCTTGCTCCTGAGACAGCTTCAAGTTAGCAACTCTTGTTTCCCCTTGTGGAGGATCCCGGTTAGATTCAGGAACAGCCTGGCTGAGATCTATGCCCCACAGTGTGAAGTCATTCCTGAAAATACCATTCCACGTGGCCGTGGCCATGCTCCAGGGGTCAAGAGCACAGGAGCCATCAGGACAGGCTCAGTCACTGACTCAGGAGGGACACCTGGCCCACTCCAGACCTGAGTTATCTGAGGAACAGTCTCTATGTCAGGAAACTTCTGGCTTTTCCATGCTAAGAGAATAGAGAGGCACAGAATCAGGACGGATTTATGAAACTTTAGAACTCTTTGGAAGGAACAGTAAGATTTAGAAATCTGATAAAATATCCAACTTGTAAAGAGGATGGAGAAAAGAAGAGGAAGCAGGAGCAAGGGGCGGGAGCAAGGGAAGGAACAAGCCAGCAATGTGCTCACCACGGAATTGTGCTCTCTCCCGGCCCTTTGTGTAATTTTTCAGCAGCTCACAATCCAACGGCACAATTATCAGAAGGACACTTGGACCTAACTATTGTCCACTGAGGAAATTAATTTTTTCCAGTTTTTAATTTCATCGGTTCAAAATGTCATTTATTGAGAATATTTAAAAGGCTGATTACGAGGTTTGCCATGGATTTATATTCAGATTCATGGGATTTCTATAGAGGTAATCATTTGGTGTAATTTTTCGGGCAATTTAAAAACAGATATGCAATAAACATTTTGTGTCTCCTTTGAAAACTTTGACAAATGACAGGCACCATCGGTTCCTGAGTTTGGGTACAGAAGAGGGAGAGCAGATTTGCCTCATGTTGGGTCACGTGGTGGAGGGAAGTGAGAACACAGATTACACTCTCATCGTCCCCTGATCTGTGTGACCCTGGATATCAAGTGCCCACACACCCTTGTCCTTTCACTTGGATAGTTAATGTCGTTTGCGGCACTGGAGCACACTGACAGGTCCTGGAACACGGGAATGGGTGTCCTTGGTGGTGCTATCTCCCAAAGGTTACTATAGCCTACCCCCATAACTGCTAATGTCCTGGACAGATGACCAGGCGTTTGGCCCCAGCCTTTGACCGGCTCTCTGCCCCTTGCTCACTAAGTCTCAGTCAGCCTAACTGCCACTTGCAATTCTCACAGAGGCCACACATCTCACAGGAGGCACCCTCATATCAAAACCTCCATCGTTGGTGGTTTCCTTGACCTAGAAAAGCTCGCCCCACAGCCGACTCCTTAGGTCTTCACTCAGAATTCATCCCAGAGAAGTCTGTCTTGAGCATGCTGGATAGAGCAGCGCCTCGATCCACCTGTCCTCTTCATCCTGTTCCTCAAATCTCTCTAGCTGCACAGCCCCCTTCTGCCTGGTGCAGCTTGCATGTACTGTGGTAGGCATCGGGTACAGCATGGTGTCATCAGACCCCTTCTGTTTGGCACGCAGGGTGCCAAGGGCAAGAACTTTTGCCAGGTTAACTGCTCTAGTCTTGGAACTCATAGTCCGTATCACATCCTATAAATCAGTGGGATTTTGAGAAATGAAATAAATCAAGCCTCTCTAGGGGTGAAAAGTCGGGCAACACTTTAGATCTTCTCATTAGAAGTCCCCCGCGGATGGCCAAGTGCAGAGTAAAAGTAACAAACTGAACTAGGAGAAAGCTATACTGGTTCAAATTTGCAGCATCTACTTTGGCAAGTTTGGGTAGTGATCTTGTACCTTTTAGTACTTAAAAGCATCCTACAATTCTCTGGACCCTTATAATGCCTCCCTCTTGCTTCTGTAACTGGCTGGTACTGAGTTTCCCAGAGGAGAAAAATGATTTCGATGGCTTTGGTTGAATTATATGCTAGACATTATAGACTACAAGCTCTGCCAACCCTCCTGACGCATCGTGACTGAAGGCGGCCCCATGACCCACGTTTAATCCTGTTCCTAAAAACCCTGTACAGACTTTTGTCATGCCGTTTTTTCCTAACTAAAGTTTTCTCAGTTACCCATGACATTGTGATGAAAGGAATTCTGGAATTCTGACAAATGACCCTTACCCCAAACAAATAGGAGCATAAAAACGGGCTAACCAGCACAGCCCTCCATTTGAGGATGAGCAAGCCATGGTTTCCTAGACATTCCAATAGTAAACTTTTATTCTTATTTTTATTTATTTTAGTTTAGTGTCCAGTTTATTTTTATAATTTTTTATTTTATAATTTAATTTAATTTTACATATCAGACACAGATTCCCCTGTCCTCCCTCCTCCCGTCGCCCCTCCCCCATTCCCCTCCCATCCCCCATTCCCATCTCCTCCAGGGCAAAGACTCCCCTGGGGATTGAGTTCAACCTGGTAGATTCAGTCCAGGCAGGTCCAGTCCCCTCCTCCCAGGCTGAGAAAAGTGTCCCTGCATAGGCCCCAGGCTCCAAACAGGCAGCTCATGCACTGAGGACAGGTCCTGGTCCCACTGCCTGGATGCCTCCCAAACAGATCAAGCTAATCAACTGTCTCACTTATCCAGAGGGCCTGATCCAGTTGGGAGCTCCTCAACTATTGGTTCATAGTTCATGTGTTTCCATTCGTTTGGCTATTTGTCCCTGTGCTTTTTCCAACCTTGGTCTCAACAATTCTCGCTTATACAAACCCTCCTCTTTCTTGCCGATTGGATTTCTGGAGCTCCACCCCCATGGGGCCTGGCCATCTCTGTATCTGCTTCCCTCGGTCATTGGATGAGGTTTCTAGCATGACAATTAGGGTGTTTGGCCATCCTCACCAGAGTAGGTCAGTTAGGGCTTTCTCTCGACCACTGCCAGTAGTCTATTGTAGAGGTATCCTTGTGGATTTCTGTGGACCTCTCTAGCACTTTGCTTCTTCCTATTCCCAAGTGGTCTTCATTTATCATGGTCTCTTATTCCTTGTTCTCCCTCTCTGTTCTTGGTCCAGCTGGGATCTCCCGCTTCCCTAAGCTCTCTTTCCCTTGACCTTTGATTGCCCAGTAACAGAGAAATGGATGAGATCTACATGAACAACCTTGACGTGAGTGGGGGTAGTGAAGGGCAAGGTCCAGTAGTAAACTTAAAGTGCCAAATTCAAAAAAACACCTCCTTCATCCTCTGATCAACACAGTGAGATTCTGTGCATGTCTGCGGCATTGTCCAGCTGTGGCCTTGGTTCCACAGCCTCTTGTCCACCTCTGGTTTCCATCCTTCACATACCCACATCTGTAATGCACCCATCCCTCTAAAATTTCACCCTGGCTACCATCCTTCCACATTTTACAGCTGGATCAAAACAGAAATGTAAAAACAAAAACAAACAAACAACAACAACAACAAAAAAAAAACAAATACTTCTCGTCCTGGACCACAACATGGAAGGACACACAGCTGCATTTGTGATGGGGGGGCAGTCAGGCCAGTCCTCAGGGAATGGGATTTGGAAGTCTTTCACGTATTTAACCTATTTACATTATTAGGCATAGTGATAATCAAAGAACCAATAAATGATGGAGTGTTTTAATGGCTTTATTAGCCTAGATAGAAAATATCACTGTACCATGAAGTTAATCTTCTAAAAGCTTAATGGCAAACATAAAAACTTTGATACTTTCCATGTTTTACAAATAATATGCATGCAATGACAGATGTATCCATTTTTGTAAGTCCAATTCTTTTTTTAAAGAATTAGTTATTTTTTCCTTTATGTATATGAGGTTTTGCTTGCATGTATGCATTATGTATACCATATGTGTTTCTGGTGCCCCCAGAGGCCTGAAGAGGTGTTAGATTCCCTGGAACTTGAGTGTCAGGAGCTTGTGGGCCACAATGTGGGTGCTGGGAACCAAAACCTAGGTCCTTTGCAAGAACAAATGTTCTTAACCACTGAGCCATCTCTCCAGCCCTGCATAAATATTCTTCTAATCCTCAGCACTTAAATTTTTTCATTCATTAAAAATATTTGACGTAGCTACTTAATATTTTTCCCTGTCACAATTTTCTTCTTCATCATTAACTTAATAGTAAGTCATATATATGTAAATTAAAGGAGAATCAAACAAAAATTAGAAACAAAAGGCACAAAAAAAACCCTTTTGGATAAATTATTAATGGGAAAAACACAGTCACTTGTTGGGAGGTGGTGGCACAGGCCTTTAATCTCCGCACTTGTGAGGAAGAGGCAGGAGGATCTCTTAGTTCAAGGTCTACAGAATGAGTTCCAAGACAGCATAACCAGAGCTACACATAGAAACCTTGTCTCATAAACACACACGCACACACATACACGCACACACACACACACACACACAGCAGATACTAGTCCTTATCAAAGATTTGTTACTTATAAAATTTTCAAATATCTTAAAATATTTTAACCCACAGAACCAACTAACGTGGGTTCATAGAAGCTCACAGAGACTGAACTGCCACCCAGACAGCCTGCCTGGGACTGACCTAGGCCCTTTGTCCGTATGTTACAGCTGTGTACCTTGATCTTCTTGGGAGATTCCTAACAGTGGGGGCAGGGGCTATCTCCGACTCTGATGCCTGCTTTTGAGACTCTTTCCTCCTACCAGATTGCCTCATCCAGCCTCAATAGAAGAGGAGGTGCCTAGTCTCCCCACAATTTGATATACTATGGCTGGCTGATATCCACGGGAGCCCTGCCCCTTTCTGAAGAGAAACAGAGAAGGAGGAGTGGATGGGGCAAGTGGTGGGAAGGGACTGAGAGGAGAGGAGGGAGGGGAAATATTGATTGGGATGCAAAAACAAAAACAAAATAAATAAAAAATAAAATAAAAATTTCAAACATCTTAGTGTAAAATATGGTTAGTGTTCACACAGAGTTCTTAATTTGAACTGCTAACTGCGGCCCGTCAACAGTGAGAATCTGTGGTACTCTCCATAGCAGTGGGTGGTTTTTCATTATGATGGCCTTGGAGTGAGACTCATACATAGTACTGAGTTCTTTGCTGTCATTTGACTTATATAAGCCTGGGGCTCCCTTGGCTCCCTCAAGGGTATGATAACACCTTCCACGAGGGTGAGGGATCCTATGAGACACAGAGTCACACTGGTTATATTCCCAGTGAGAAGTTTTCTCCCCCTTTCCCTAACGCCAGCTGGCTGGCACACCACACTCAACAGAAAAAGGAAGCCGTGTTCTTCTTTTTCCAGACAGCTGGTGACCCAGACATCACAAACTCTGTATAAACAACGTTGACTAATTTCTGCCACAGCTGACGTAGATACAATGTAGCCTGGCAGTTCTTCAGTCAGGCTGGCTCCCCCACCATGGAATAATGGAATTGTTTTCTTCACTACCCTTGTGCGATGGGACCCGACTGGGGTAAAGTAGCATTTGTGCATTTCATAGAGCTAGTGGACTTCTTTTATCATCTTGTAACCACAATATAAAAGCGTTTTACACTGCTTGCTCCTAGACTTCAGTGTATGTTGCCTATAACGTCATCCTCTAATCTGCAGAGGGGATTTGTAGGAGTATGGGCTAAGCAATATGCCTAGCCTTACCCAGGGGAAGCAGCAGAATCAGGATTTGACTCCAGATGCCCCAACCAGAGCCTGCACTGGAACATCACAGAAAAGAAAAGGCTTCATCCATACATCCCCTGAAGTAAACGAGGCATTGATTCCCACTTGCTCTACACTGTATCCAGCAGCAGGTCAGGCAGGAGGTAGAATAAGGTGTATCCATCCCGTCCATGTCACCTCAGTTATCTACAGCATGTATGAGAAACAAGCTCAAAAGGAAAAGTGTTGTTTAGACTATATCTGAAGTAGCCGAGAGTTCAAGGGACACATGCCTGCATGTTTTGCTCACTTTTAGCCGTGGGAATAAGGTGATGGTGACATTAGTCCCCTGGCTGGTGGAAATGCTTGGAATGGCGACCTGCCGGCTACACAACAAAGGATCATGTGTATTGTTGGTATTTCACTTTTCAGAACTGCTTCCCTTGTCTGTTCTGCAGATGCCAACAAGCCCGATGCTGAAGGCTCGGCCTGTGAACACTGCTAAAGCTGTTTTCCAAATGTGCTTTGTACACAGGTGTACTCAGTGAGGCAAGAAGAAGGAACCCTGGTCACTACTTGTTCAACTTTATCTGCTTTATGCATATTGGACCCCTGTCTCTAATTTTATTGGAAGAGAAAATTCTAAAAGCAAGCTTAAATGAAAACCAAACTATTGCCATATAGTAAAATATAACGATAATGATAATATAAATAGTATTTGCCCTAGTTAGTTCTCATGGTTGACTTGACACAATCAAGAGTCATCTGGGAAGAGAGGACCTTAACTAAGTATCACATAAGGTGGGCCTGTACGACATGTCTGCGGGCATTGTCTTGCTTGAAGATGGATTTGTGAGGGCCTAGCTCACTTTGGGCATCACCATCTCTGAGCAGGTAGACTTGGTGTATAGATAAAGCTAGCTGAGCATGAGACAGCCAGAGCCAGTAAGCTGCATCATTCAGTGGTTTCTGCTTCCGTTCCTGCTTGAGCATATGCCCTGACTTTCTCCAATGATGGACTGAAACCTAGAAACTGAAATAAACACTTCCCGAGTTGTTTTGGCCATGTACTTATCACAACAGCAGAAAACAAACTAGAACAATACGATAGAGACACTGGACTTCTGCTGGCCAGGAGAAAGTCCATTCTAATCATTACCATAGGAGGTAGATTCTATTATCCCCACTTTATAGGTGATAAAACTAGAGAGTCCAAGGGATTGGTCTCAGGTCTCAGTAAATAGTGCCTGAGTCTGGGCTCTGAGGCACTATATTATATGACTTCCAGACAGCAAGGAAAGTTGCTCTTAATATATGTTATGCATTTTTCAATCCTTGCTTTTGAATCAGAAAAATGAACACAAGTGTTCTCACCTAGCAAAGAGGGCTACATGCCATAGGCTTTCACATTTATATACATAAAGAGAGATTCCAATAAAGGGTGAGCACAGCTTAGAAAGAAGGATGTGTGTTACATTTTGGGCTTTGGTCCAAATTTAGTTCAGGGAGCTCCCCCAGCCCCAGTAACCCAGCAAAGGATCCATCCATTCCCTTTGAAGCTGTGTGAAGAGGAAGTCTCAGTTCACCTTGTTCCAGGAGTAAGGACTGATGAGTTGCAAGAGACTAGTAGGTCCTTTTGTGAACTACCAGGCATCACACAAAACACTCTTCTATCCTGTCACTGAGAAGAGATTGTCTGCCAAAACTGTTGGAAAGATGACAACTTCAAATGACCTTACAGTCCCTTCCTTCCTTATCATTATGTCTATAATCAAGGTTACATACGGATTTTTTTCATCATGAGATACTGTATGTTTTTTGAATAGCTCACGACTCAATCAGCTAACAGGCATATGTTCTATTGAATGGAAGCAGTCTATCAAACAATTATTTGGAATTTCACTTAATAATAATAATAATAATAATAGTAGGTAGGTCTAACAAAAAGCATCCATTGTGCCGTCTCTACCAAGTGTAATAGTAACCATTCCAATGGCTCTGTGATCACAGTCTTTATAACACTTTAAAAAGCCAAAAAGAAGAGATTAAAATAAAATGAGACACTTAAAATTATCAGCAGTTTTATGTTTGATGCATTGATATATGCTGTCTGGTTGGGTAATTGATTTAGCTCTTCACCTGCTTGTGCCCTTCACACATGAGATTTGTAACATGAATGAACTGCTGATCAAGTAACATGATGGATGGTTCTAAGCCTACTTCAAAGCTATTACCAACAAGTTGTGTCATAATCCTGAAAACATTGATTAGATTTTGATTTATAGAAGCTGTATTTCAGCAATGTTAGTTCAGCACAGGAAGGGTCTCTGTAAGTATTCATGACAATCCTTTACTTTGAAAATGTCATAAGTTTCTTTTTTAATATAGAGCCCCAATCATCAACTCCAGTCCTGCTAAATATTCCAAATATCCACAGCAGTTATGAGTGATAAACGAATCATCTCACTCAAATAACAAGGAATGAGACAGAGACATGGAGAACACCACAGGTCAACTGCAGAGCTGCCCACAGGGCTGCATGGTCATCAGTCTTGGACAAGACTTTGGACACACTGTCCTACCCAAACCTCATCTCCTCTCCACGGCATTCATTCATACATCCTTTGTGTTTGATTTAAAATGCAGCTCAGAAAAATGATTCCTTAGATCTCTTGAGAAACTGTCAAGTTGGAACCAGTTTACTTAAATGTATTTTAAAACCAAAGTTTATTAAGTGTGGTGGTTTGAATGAACATGTCCTCTGTAGGAGCAGATATCTGAACATATGGCCTTAGAAGGTGGAGCTGTTTGGGAACGTTATGGAACCTTAGGAGGCACAGCCTTGCTGGAGGAAGTATGTCATGGGGGGCGGGCTTTGAGGGTGGGCAACCCAACCCACTCCCAGTTCTCTGGATTCCTATGTTCAGTGAAGATGCCATCTCTTAGCTTCCCGCATTGCTGACACCCCAGCCACTTGCCATGAACTCATCTATCTTCTATTGTAAGTGAAAATAAAAACTTTCACCTTGAAGTCGCTTTTGGCTGTGGTATTTTGTCACAGCAATAAAAAGCCATCAGTAAGTGTAGGTTTAACCAGTGATGTGCGCAATTGCCTGTTTGTTTTTATCTCTCCAGTCACAAGAATGACACTTAATTTCTTCAGATGATTGCTTTATTCCCTGAGTTGTCTTCAGCTAAAAATACTGCCATAGTTAATATATAGCTTTTATAAAGCTAAATATTATACAGCTACGAATATATGTATGCAGTATTAATGCTTTATCTTCAGTGATAAATAAACTGTTAAGGGATTTCAATTTTGAGTAAATAGTACTGATAAAAGTTAAAATAGTTGAACACTAAACAGTTTCCATCTTCAGGTACACAATTCAAATCAATATATATTCTTCCCCTCTTTGAGCAAGGTACTTTGAAACAAGGAATATGTTAAGAAACACACACTTAAAATTACTATATTTTTTATTATTTAATATAATTTGCATAATTATTTTCATTGATTCTTTTACGCTTTCATTACTGTTTTCAAAAGTAAAGGAATAGCTGCTACTTTCAGTTCATTGTCATGTTTTTCTTTCCTCTGCAACCAAGCAGGGATCAAGCATTGACTGTGCTCTGCGCTAATTAATTGCTCATGGAAACACCATGAACAGTGGTCAGGCTGCTGCACGTGACTTAGGATGTCTGTGAGAACTTCAAACAGTTCAGAATCACAGCAGCGAATGAAGGAGCTGGCCCCAAGACAAGGATGAGCAGAAAACCTGCCAGGGAAGGGGACAGAAGTGAGCAGGTCTGTGGCAAGGCTGCATGGAGGGGGAATGGAAGGGATGAAGGAGCAGGGATGTCCCCTGGGTTGTATCTGAAGGAGAAAGTGCCTCAAAGTAAAGAATGCAAAGAAGGACAGCTCAAAGAAAGGGACAGGAATACCACTCATCTTCAGAAATAACTGCAACAAATGCTTTTAAAACACACATTTTAGTGTGGCTTTTTAAAGACAGATTCAGAAATATTGTATGTCTCCCTTGAGAACCAGTATCCATGGTGGTTAAGCCACAAGCTGTGGAATCAGATTTTAGCTCTGACTCAGCCAGGAGCTGACTGGAAATTACTTAGCTGCTCTCTGAATTTCCTCAACTGCCCAATTTCTCTATCTGTTATTTATAGCACTGTTGTGAGAATTAAGAGCATTCGGGTGTGGACAGCACTCGGGAAATGGCTGGCACATATGGTCATCATTCTTGCTATGCAATATAACATTTAAAGACCACTGAAGAAGGAGGGTCAGGACTTTCAAAGTGTTTCTCCTACTGAATCCACAGATAGGGCTACAGATCTGAGACTCGGTTTAACAAGAGGAGAGTACCCAAGTTTCTGTCCCAAATCGTCATTCTTACATAGGGAATTTATTTGCAATGCTATCCACAGCACAATGGTTTTACTTGGATCAGAGTATTGCCAGCACGGTCTGTCTGGTGTTATGAATCTTGGGAGAGCAGAGCCCTCATTGTATTTTACTTTTGTGGCATTACCATGTGTCACATGAGTCCCCCTACCCCTTGGGAACCTCACTTTTGACCTCCTCTTGGGATGCTGCATTTGTTCTCCTGCTATTATAAGCCTTTTCCCAAGATGACTTAGGGCGAAGTTTAATTCAGTCTCTTTTATTTTAGACTCTTCCCTATTTGTCATCACGTACCCTTGACTTCATAACCACAACTTCCGTCTGACCTGCAATTTTAGGCCAGGGTAGCCTCTCTCAGGGCAGAAGGGCTGAACTGAATCAGGAGTTCACCATGTCTTTTCAATCACTTAGAAGATATTTTCACAATGCAAATGCCATAAGACTGGTGTCCTTGTCAAGATGAGAAATTCAGACACAAAGACACACATCAGATTGAGAGGTGAAGGGACAGAGGGTGAAAGCAGTCATCCTCAACTGAGGAACTCATGAGTATGAGTCTTTATCCAGAAGCTGAGAGAAAAACCTCCATCAGACCATGTGGTGGTATTGTGTTCCCCAAAATATTGTGCACACTAATAAACTTAGCTGGGGTCAGAGAACAGGACAGCCACAATATTAAACATAGAGGATAGGCAGTGATAGCACACGCCTTTAATCCTAGCATTCCAGAGGTAGAAATCCCTCTGGATCTCTGTGAGTTCAAGGCCACAAGGATACAGCCAAGCTTGGTGACTCATGCCTTTAATCCCAAGAAGTGAGCCTTTAGTCCCAGGGAGTGATGGTAGAAGGCAGAAAGATATATAAGGCGTAAGGCCAGAAACTAGAAGCATTTGGCTGGTTAAGCTTTCAGACTTTTGAGTAGCAGTTCTGCTGAGACCCATTTTGGATGAAGACTTAGAGGCTTCTAGTCTGAGGAAACAGGATCATCTGAGGAACTGGCAAGGTGAGGTAGCTGTGGCTTGTTCTGCTTCTCTGATCTTCCAGCATTCACCCCAATATCTGGCCTCAGGTTTGATTTTATTAATAAGACCATTTAAGATTCCTGCTACAAGACCATTTCCTTTCTTCTACTCTGTGACAAAAAGAGGCATTTTTGATGCACTGTTAAACTTGGTATCATGTGGAGAGCATGGAGACAATGGCTCACACACAGATAGTCACACAAAAGAACTGATCCTACTACCACCATAGGTGACAACGATATTCTCTCCCACATCATTAAGACAGCCACATTTGACCTCTATAATTTATTTAAAAACTGCTCTTACATACAACCTTCCATTTGAATCTGTCCCCTTGCATCCCTTATAGCCTTACGTACTATTGGCAATTGCTTTTCTTTTTTAGTCATTCCATAAAGAAACAAAGCTTGTTTTCCGGTGATCACACCATTAAGGTTAGTAAGTGGGCAATGAATGTAGGTAGAAAGAATACATTATTTGTTAAGAGATGGGCAAGAGGTCTGGTGATGTAGCTCAGCTGGTAGGGTGCTTGGCAAAGCCCTGCTTTCAATTTCCATTACTACATAAATAGCATAGTGACTGGGGCCTGTAATCCCAACATTCAATATGTGGAGGGAGGGGGATCAGAAGTTCAAGGTTACTCTTGGGCTACACAGTGACCTTAAGACCAGCCTAGAGTACGGAGACCTTGTCTTGATGAAGAATAGAAGTTGAAAGAAGAGGAGGATAAAGATATTCAATTAATTTCACTAGCTCGTTAATGACTTTCTGCAAATTAGACCCACAGCAAATACACTCCTCAAAAGACCTGATGACTAATTTCTGGAATGTTATGGAATTTTACTCAATCTTTTCTTTGGTGGTTTTTTGTTTCTTTGTTTGTTTTCAGATAGGGTTTCATTTAGCTCAGACTAGCTTCAACATTCTTCTCTAGTTCAGGCTAGTCTTGAACTCATGATCTGCCTGTTTCTTCTTAAGTGCTAGGTTACAGGTATGTACCATCTGAATGTTTTTCCTTTTAAATGGATATAATTATTGTGAAATTAATGAAAAGCAAGGTGTATAGACCTGATTTCTGATACTTAGCCATTATACTCGAGGATGTAGATTGAATGGGTTTGCCCTGTCTCAATACTTCCCTGCTGGAGGCTCCTACCATTCTGATGAAGTGTTTGTAACACGTGAGAGAGTTTGGGCTTTCACACAGAGAAGACTTTGCCATTAGTGAGCAAGTACCATTGAAACAAGTATATCACAAAGCAAAGAACAATCAATATTTGTCCTTCACAAATGGTAATGTAGTTTGGGGCCTGTGTTCACCCCTTGATTTCTGCCAGAAACCTCAGACTTCAGTTTCTCTCCATTTGATTTAGCAGGTGCATCACGTTCTGTGTGTTCAAAGCACACCGAGTTCTCCTTTCTTTTTTCTCCCTATGGACTGATAACGCATGCCTGTAATCAGAGTGTCTACATTTCATTATTTGTTGTGGCCTTGTGGCTAGGGAGGGGTGGGGATCAGGGAAGACTTTGAACATTACAGGCAAATCTGACCTAAAGAATACAGATAAGACATCTTGGTGCTGTTTTTAAAATATTATTTCATGCACTCTTTTCTTTTCCTTCATCCCTCTGTCTCTGCCTCATTCTTCTCTATATATTCACCATCACACACAGACAAGTGCCTCTTTCTGAGTGTGCTATTGTACTCGCACTGTTGGTGGAAGCCATCAGTAATGATAAGACATTTCTTTTCTGGTGATCATACTTGCCCCTTGATCTTCCACTCATTTTCTTTAATTTCTTTAACAATCACTGCCCATTTTTATCATCCCACCCAGTTAGGAAAATTCACAAGCCCACCAAATCCCAGTAATCTATTTGTTAAAATATTACCATCCATAAATTAACTTTTCATTTTCTCTGCTGTGGAAAGCATGTGTACATAGTGTATCATTGATATGCAATGGAGGCTAATTTTACAGATGTAAAACTTAAGTCCAGAAATACTAACTCGTCATCCAAGAGCTCACTCAAGGTTCTTCATGAAGGTCTAGCTTCCCCTATTTTCTGTGTTCATTTCTCATAGTAAATATTTCTGATAATCAAGATCACCCCCTGTTGACATCATGAGCTCTAAGTGTTCCACTTGGATACTTCAGCGTGCACACATTCGACCCTCATACCAGCATGTTGACCAATTTCATTAGTGATTGTTTCTGAAAATGGTTGCCCCTCCCAAGTTTCAGTGAAAGATAAATTCTCAAATGTTTAACATTTATGGGTTTCTTAACTAGTACAAGCCCACAGGCAGACATTCCAGATATGACTAGGTGACCTTCTGCTTTCAGTGGCCGCAGCTTTTGAGGTTCTGTGGATTTGCCTTAATCTGTTGCTAGGAACATTGCACGTTGTTCTAAACAGGCTGCCAGCCTGAGGAACAGACCGTGAATGATGTAAGTGTTTCTGTTGTCCAGGTCACGGTATGGTGTGAGATGTTAGGGGAGGTCATGGGAGGGAACTGGAGAGAATTCCAGGATAACAAAATTAGCCAGAAGAACAGGAAGTGAGAGATAAGAAGTGACAGGCTCAGAAGAAAGAGAACCTTTTCCAGCTGCAGCCCTCCTGCTCACCGGCGTGATTGCCGGGGACTCGGTGCAGTCCAGCCTGCTACCTCTGGAGTGCTCAAGCACAAATCACAACTCCTCATTCTATCGCCCCAACAACAGAACTCCAGATCAGAGTCCTGCAAACTCTCTGTGAGGCCTCAGGCAAAAAAATCAGACTTAGGAAGGAACAGGATGAGCAAGGACACATTCTGGATTTTCACCTAACATCGCGTGGTTCTAGACAAAACATATTGTCACTACTCTGTAATTGTTTGTTCCTGGGAGCCTGAAAGGAGCAGAGAACAAGGGCTGTCAGTACGGAAGGCAGGCACGTTGGGCCCCTCATTTCTGCTACAGTGGAATGACTTCCACCACCCTGCTCATGGCAGCTAAGAGACATTGGTGTAGCATCTACTGTGTGCAAGGAGGCTCACGCTAAAACTGCTTCCATGACACTCGCGGCTTCAACCGTCTTTTAAGTCTTTGACTCCTTTAGATTTATGTTTGTGTATCAGACACTTTTTTATTTCTTTTCTAAGTGAGGTCTTGTACAAGTATTTGATATTCTTATTGGCTCTTTCTCTCCCTCCACCCCCACAGCTTTGAAATTCCACATGTTTATATGCTAAATTCCAGTGGGAAATGCCAATCACTTTATCCCTGGAATGGGAAAAGAAAACAGTGAGTTAAGAAACTCCATTCCCGTCCAAACAAGAATGCATTCTCTCCTGTTTAAAATATTTAGGGAATGAAAAGGTGAAGTGCAAGGGGAAATGTTTTGGTTTTGGAGGGTTCTTATTTAATCAAAGCAGGAGTAGAAGGAAAGGTTAATCTATCCCAATTTTAAGCGAATTATTCTGTCCACTATCTAATAGCAGCGCACACTGCTACTGAGTTGAGAAGTAGGGACCTTGCGGTGACAGTTTGCCAGGTCAGCTAAAACCTGAATTTCTAACGACTTCACACGTGTCTCTTGGCACATTTTAGGTTTGCTAGTGTAGGCACGGCTGGTTGTGGATTCTCGTATGTGATGAGGAGTGATGCTTTTGCTTGGTCAGAATCATCAACATTATTTTAATATTCTTTCTTTGTTAGGCAAATCAAGCTGACAACACTGAAGGCTTGTGGGGATCTTTAGACAATCCTGCCCCAGTGTGTGGTTGGTTGATTCGTTTACTGAATAACTACCAGACCAAATGATGGTTTAAACCAAAATTGAATGGTGAATCCACAAAGAGATCATTCTCTAAAGCAATTCTAGCCTAACTGGGGGTGACTAGAACCCTAATTTGGAAACATTTACTCGAGATCTATTTCAAATGATAAATACATGTATGGGGCAATAAATGTACTGAAAGCCAACAAAATGGCTGAAAAGCAATAAATCCTCTTTATTAAATGACCTAGTATATTTATTGCCCCATACATCCATTCTGCAGAACACCAAGAGCTGCAAGAGATGGACTCTCCATACTTGTTGAATACTTCATTATAAAAACATGCAGAGCATAATGATCTTTAAAATAGTTCATCAAAAAAGGATAATAAAAGTCTGTTTTCATTGATTTAAAAAGTACTGAATTAAAATTCTTGGACATTCTCTTAAAGCCCAATATGCCATCGAATACTTGGCAATACTTTCTTTGTGAAGAATGCCCATGCTCAGTAGAAATATTTTGAAGGTATATTAAACTATCTTGATGCTCTTTTACTAGGAAAAATTTGTATGTGTAGTGGTGGGTCTTAGGGATTAAACACATGGCCTTACACGTAAGCAGGTCCCACGACTCTGATCTGTACCCCAGCTTTTTGAGGATTCCTGGAATTGTACATTGATGAGAATGTTTGGGTTATTACACAAAGTTTACATTTAATTGATAATTAGTATTTTCTTAGAAATTGTGTGTATGACAAGATGTACCTACTTCCTAAGCCAGTGCTAGTACAAATAATTCAAATAACTAAACAGGAATTGTATTGATCATAACACATAGATATACACCTCAAATATCCAAACCCTAACTACAAAGCACTCTACAGTGCTGCTTTTTGAACACCAGCCCAACACCATAGGTGGACAATTTTAGTCATGGCCTCCGGAGGCAAACTGTGGTCAAGGCACAGGCCCTAAGAGTATGTATGGAATTACCTCCAGGTGGTTTAAGCATAAAATATTGTGAAAGCAAAATGAATTTCATATCTGGACCTGAGTTCTATACCCAAGAAATAGCATACATATCCAAATATGCCAAAATTCAGAATAATACAAACACAAACTGCAGCTGTGGTCCCTGGCATTTGGATAAGAAACAATCAGTTCCTTGGATACCACCTGTGATGGATGACCAAGGATAACCACAGTTAGAGTCCAGGTGTATCTTCTGGCACCTGCCTTTTCCTTTTCCTTAGAAGTCATTGAACATAAGATAAAAAGATAAGAAACTAAGGATGCAGGCCATTTGCTAAAGTGCTTTCTAGCATGCAAGAAGCCCTGGTTTTCCAAAACTTCATAAACAGGGTATGGCATCATCTGTCTGTGATCCCAGTACTCTGGAGGCAGAGGCAGGAAGATCCCAAGTTCAAGGCTGCCCTCTCTTACATAGAAAGTTTGAGGTTAAGCAGACGTGCAAGAAATGTCTGCAGTCTGTGTCTACGAAGAAGAACCTTGAGCTCCATCTATTCCTACTTCCGCTTCTGAGGACTTATAGGCCCGAATTCTGCTAAGGAGCCCTGTGACTATCAGGGCAAAGGCCTCAGAAAGAAATATCTCTTGCCGGGCGGTGGTGGCGCACGCCTTTAGTCCCAGCACTAGGGAGGCAGAGGCAGGCGGATCTCTGTGAGTTCGAGGCCAGCCTGGTCTACAAAGTGAGTTCCAGGAAAGGTGCAAAACTACACAGAGAAACCCTGTCTCGAAAAACCAAAAAAAGAAAAAAAAAAAAAAGAAAAAAAAAGAAAGAAAAGAAATATCTCAAGGAAATAGACATATCGTACTCTCTGCTTCCATGTGGCCTCTCTGCATACAACTTAGGCCTACCTAGAGGCCAGGATGTAAGACTCAGGAGTTCTGTGTAAATTCACTATGCTGTGGGAAGCTATGCTTCTTTGAGAGACAACAAGAAGCAGAACAAAACTTAGTGGCTAGTTACCAGCTAGAACTCATGAGAGTACTGGAAGCCAGGTCCGTGTGTCTGTCATCCTCATCTCAGCCTAACCAAACAGTGCCAGTCAATGGAGACAACTCGTGGAGGCTTCCAAGTCCACACATAAATGGTAGGCCTGGCAGGCACAGCAAACAGTCATTTCCTGCACAGTGACCCTGTGGCTCCCTCTTTCCCTTGGCCACCCTATTTCTTGCTCAGGCAGTGAGCAGATCATTCACTTGACATCAGAGAAGATGGGCTCTTCTCTTCTCTAGGGGTAAAACATTACTGACTTCTCACCAAACTGTAGGTTGCTCAATGATAGTGAATATAAATCAAAAGAAGTGTCATTTAGTAAATTAAAGATGTAGTAGTAACATTAAAGACTAGACTGAAAAAACATAAATCTGAAATAAAAACTGTGGAAGCAAGAACACAACATGCTATTATATTTAATCATTTTTAAAAGTCTAGATATTTATCATATATAAATAACAAAACACCATTTTTTTATTAAGGGAGCTTAGTTGCATCAGAATAAATGTATTTGAATAGGCTGAGATATGCTTTGAGATCAGGGCCTTTAATCTGTAAATTTTTTTTCCTTTTATTTTATTTTACAATACCATTCAGTTTTACATATCAGCCACAGATTCCCTTGTTCTCCCCCCTCCTGCCCAATCTGTAAATTTTTTGGACCTCTTTTCACGAAGTCAGCTAGTCATCTAAAGAATAAACACAGACGCCACTCAAGGTCCTTTTCCTCTGCTTAGATTGATTATGCCTCATCCAGGATGATGATCCAGCCTTTTGCATGAAAGATGAGCATGGATACAAATGGGCCACACTTGAATATTGGAGCCTGATATCATCAGAGAACTATGGACACTCTAGTGCTTGTATCACAGGGGTAAGGATGTCTTTAAAGTCATAGAACTGAAGTTATGTTAAGCACTTCAAACAAATTACCCAAAATGTAGATTATGGCAGTGGATACCCAGTAGAGTTAAGAATCCAATAGAAGAACAGAACAGCTATGATCAATCCTCTGCATTCCTCAGCCACGGCTGTGACATGAATTATGCTGTTTTCACTCACTTGGAAATCATGCAGATGGTAGAGTCAGGTTATTTCTGTGAATCAGTTCACAGGCTCTCACACAGATTCTGAAAGCAGGAAGCCACTAGCAGAGGGCTCAAGGCATTAAGCAATCCCTAGGTGTGTGAAAACAGGTGACATTCTAGCTTGGAGCTTCCAAACATTCCTGCTAAAATGACAGAGGGGGGATGGACAATGTGAACAATGTCTGTTATTTGCTGACTGTTTTAAATAAGTTTAAACGCATTGAATTTTAAA
The DNA here is from genome assembly GCF_004664715.2 of Peromyscus leucopus. NCBI lineage: Eukaryota > Metazoa > Chordata > Mammalia > Rodentia > Cricetidae > Peromyscus > Peromyscus leucopus. Next base: position 87,175,172 of record NC_051071.1, on the reverse strand, counting down.
CATGTTTACTGCATTCATTTCCAGAGTCTACCTACATATAAGCTAATTTTAAATAAACATTTTAAAGGCATTATGTTAATTGTTTTGCTCTTTGCATTAGAATTCTATTTAATTAGTACAGACATGTACATTCCTCAAGTTGACAACATATTTTACTAAACTTTTTTCTTGGCCACGCTTCTGCTGACTCTGAATTCCCTTAGGTGTGGCGTTGTTCTTTCGTTAGAAATTCAACATCTGAGGCTGCAGGGCACTTCACTGCCCCTTCACAATGACTCTTCACCTCATACGGTGTCCCTGTCCCTTTTCAAAACTCAGTAGCTTTTCTGATTTTTTTTCTAATCCTTCTTATACAAAATCTGAATCCTATACTTTCCCCCTTTCTGAGATATGACCCATGAGTGAAAATACCCTATATATTTATTTAGCCACTATGAAACCATATACCTTCTTTACATATTTTACAGGTTTAATTTGGTAGCTAGCATGCTGTGGTGGCTCAGGATTAAGGGCCATCTGTTTACCCAAGAACATGGGTTAGTGCCTGTTGTTAGAACTCAGGAGGATGTATGCAATGTCCCCACATACTCTCACAAGCTCATACAGTATCTGTGTTATCTAGTAGACACAGAACTTGAAGTTGTACAATTTAAATGTACTCAGAAAAAAATTTATATGCTGCTAAGTTAACTAGAAGCATATCAGAAGATAAATATTATAGAGTTTTCTTTTGGTTCTGAGATATTTTAAAATATCACACACACACACACACACACACACACACACACACACACCTGTGCCATGGACACACACATACAGATGATAAAGCAGAAGTTTCAGTTTGCTAAGTAAATGCATAGAAGCTCCACACTTCTTCTGTCCTTTGACCATCCCGGGAGACTCTACTTCAGAAAGTTTCAGTGCTTAACATGTGGGGAAACAAAGCATGCATCACACCATGAATTTAAAAATAGTAATTCAGACTTCTAGCTAAAGCAGTTGTAACACGCCTTCCAGTTAGCACTGGGAATCTGTATAAGGACAGGCACGACACTTGGCAGCAGCGATTAACGAGAGAACTCAAAGAGACGCACTAAATGACCACACTGCAGGGGAGGAAGAGCAGCTCCACGTCCAGTTTGTTGCCGTGATCAGACACGTACTGTGGAGAGCTGAAGGGACTCTGATGGTGAACAAGGGCATAAACAAAGCCACACACAGTCAACAACCTAAATTTTTGGTGATATATGTACCCCCACATTATCAAGCATAATCAACAGCAATACCTGGCAATTTGTCTCCAGATTAAGGAACAGCCCCGCTCTCACCTTGCACAAACACACACTTCAGTGGTCAGTGACAGATGCAGGCTGGGAGACTCAGCAGCTGCTCTGCCCTGAGCGGCTTAGCTCGCACTCCAGCCGGCTCAGGTCCCACTCTGTTTGCTCACTGCAGTTTCTCCCATGACTCTATCACCCAGGAATGGAAGCCACGGCTTGCTCTCAGCGCTAGTGGACTATCGAGCCCAGGTAAAAAATGCTGAGTTCTGCAAGGTTACGACAAGGTGAACACAAGCCAGGGGGAGGGCACGGGGAAGAGGAGGGGCTGTGAAGCAAAGACCCTAAACTCCAGACACTTTGCCTTTGGAGAGAGTCTAAGCCCCATAAATCAGAACGGGGACAACAGGAGGTCAGAGAACAGTGAAGCTGAGATTCTTAAGTGGCATTGAGCCAATCAGCCAACCCAGGGGCATGCTTCAAGCAGTGATTCTCTCTCTCTCTCTCTCTCTCTCTCTCTCTCTCTCTCTCTCTCTCTCTCTCTCTCTCTCACACACACACACACACACACACACACACACACACACACAAGCACACACCACTGGCAGGCATCAGTGTAGCTACACTAATTAACTAGACACTTTTTTTTTCAAGCCATGAGGGTTTTGCTGATATTTTCCAGGTAACGAAGTTAAAGAGGGATCTAATACAATTAAAACATTTGCCAGTATCAAATAATACTTTTAAGAGAAAAATATTTTTGATCCATATTATCTCATATTACATCTTCATTTGAGGCACACATGCTGGAATTATGCAACAATCTCCCATGCTAAAGAAATAGAATGATGTAGGGTTTTTATAAAGCTGACAGAATGAATTTAAAATTTCTTGTAAAAATTCCTACCATTCCTTTTCAAGACTGTTCTTGACTTACACTCACATTTCAATACTGGCAGACCTCAAGAAGGCATTTCTATAACATGTACATGTTTGCTCCAGACTGATACAATTATTATTGTAGATGATTCTCCGTTGATGGTTTCCAAAGTTTACTTCTCCTAGTTTTACTTTCTCTGAAGTGAGGGAGGAACAATTTCAGGCTTTCAAGTGTTTTATGAAATACTCTTTCTTCCTAGTAGCATGGTTTTCCCCACAGGCAAATCATTAGTTACTGAGCTATACAAGGATTGCGTGGATGAGAGGCTGACCCCACCCTTTAGCCCTCACCCCCCCATCCTCCAAATCCTGCTCTCCACCTGCTGTGTGTTTATCCTCCTAGGCATCAGTCTTTGCTGCCAGCACCCGCTTTGTCTTCTTTCTGGGCTGGTGGGGGCGAAATGGAACAATGTTTGGGTCAAAATGCTTTGTACAGTGTGGAATCCTGGGGAAAGGACACTTAGCCGCCTTCCCTCCCTCCGGGTGCCCTGCTGAGTGTTGTGGTTGTGAATTGACGTCCATTTTCCAGGACCCCTTGGGCTCTATAGAGAGTGATTGCTTGAAGTGGGCTATAAATAGAGCTAATGATTTTATTGAACCACTGTCCTCAGGTCTTGATGGCAGTCACTGTAGGGCCAATGGCCGGAGTGAGATAATTGTGAGCAACATGGCTTCCATCCAGGCTGGGAGGAAGGATGGAACAGAGCAGTCGACACTTTGCTAGAGTGCCAGTGTGCATCACAGGCTTCGCAGTTACCCTGGTGTCCTGGTGGACTCTCGGTGGGGGCTGGAGAAGTCGATTAGTGGAGGGGAAAGGCTGGAGACGGAATGCTCAGCTCACTGCTGAGTTAATTCGGTAGCACGTGCATCTGGGCACTCACGCTGCTGTTCCTACAGTTAGTTATGCATTATTTAGAAGTTAGGTTGTGGGAGACACAGAGGAGGGAGGCTGATGAGGAGCAGGAAAGGAATTAACAATGTGGCTCCATCTGTGTTGTAGAAATACACAGGGCTGGGAGGCTTAAGAAAGGAATGCTGCCTCCGTTAATTCTCATAATAACCCTAGGAGGCAGCTCCTATTATCCCTTTCCGCGGTGGTGAGAATAATTAGCCTGCACACTGTTAACTAGTGATTAGTAGAATTTAAATTACAGCCAAGTCCTTTATGACCCAGAGTCCCCATAGCCTGGGCTAATCAGTTAACTTGTAACTTTCTCAGAAAAAGAGTGAAGTTTGGTTTTTATACTGTGAGAAGGCAGAAACTGCAACCTGACAAGCAAATTCCTTCACTGTGTTTACAAGGTAAGTCAACTTATATAGAATGCAGAGATTTTAAGGAAAATACATTTTGATTTTTTTCAGCAATGAACTAGTTGTAAGATGCAGAAAAAGAATTTGATTTTTAGGTTTACTAAAGTTTTAGTTATCTGTATTTGTACATGTTTATATGCAGGCCATGTACACATTGAGTGTGGTTCCTGAGGAGGCCATAAGAGGGTGCCAGATCTCTTGCAGTGGAATGTGCACACCTAGTGTGGGTTCCCATAGAGGCCGTAAGAGGGAGCAGCTGAAGTTACAGGTGGTTTTGAATTGTCCAACATGAGTGCTGGAAAACAAACTCAGGTTCTCTGCAAGAACAATACCTCTCCTAATCGCCAAGCCAGTTTACCCATCATCCTGGGAGTAAGGTTTTTTGTTTTTTTTTTCATCTTTCTTTATTAAGATATTTTCTACTCACTCTACATACCACCCACAGATCCTCCCTCCTCCCACCCCCAGCCCTCTCTCCCAAGCCGCCCCACATGCCCACATCTCCCAAGTCGAGGTCTCCCGTGGGGAGTCAGCAGAGCCTGGCACACTGAGCCTAGGCAGGTCCAAGTCCCTTCCCACTGCACCAAGGCTGCTGCTGCGCAAGGCTTCACACCACAGGCACTGGATTCCCAAAAGCCTGCCCATGCACCAGGGATGGATCTTGATCCCCCTGCCTGGGTGCCCCCAAACATATCGAGCTAAACAACCATCTTCTGTATCCAGAGGGCCTAGTCCAGTCCCAAGGGGGCTCCACAGCCACTAGCCTACAGTTCATGGGCTTCCACTAGTGTGGTTGGCCATCTCTTCACGTCTTCCCATCATGACATCCCCTGTCTGCAGTATCCCTCCTTTCTCTTATGGACTGGATTCCCAGAGCTCAGCCTGGTGCCTGGCCATGGATCTCTGCATTTGCCTCCATCAGTCACTGGATGAAGGCTCTATAATGAGAGTAAGTTTTGATATTATGTGCTAATATTCTTTTTGTTGCTTAAGTGGGATCCTGTCTGTCTTCAAATTAAAGAAACAAGTTCAGACATTGTCTCTATAATAAAACGCTCCTTTCCCTTCAAAATACAACGAATGCATTATTTTGTTTGACTGTGTTTAAATTATGAGATTTTGAAGATTGCCCTAAAATGAAACAAGGCAATCTCTTCTTAAGATGGCTATTTATTTATTTATTTATTTATTTATTTATTTATTTATTTTGCCAAGTGTGGCATTGAGTTGAGTAGTATTAGAAGAATGAGATTTTCAGCAACTTGGGTTGAGGATGTTAATGAAATATCAAGTTTGTTCCATGAAGTTCACTGAAAAGCTGCTGTGGCAAGGTTCTGAATGGCAGCTCTCTGTGGGGTGCTCATGCTGTGGCTCAGGGCTAAGCCCAGCTAGGACATGCCTCTGTTGTGTCTCCTTCCAGACAGCCCAGTTTCTCTCAGCTCCCCATGCTGCAAAGATTGTTTCTACCTTTCATCCTGTTTCACACACGTTGCAACTTTGAGTTTGCCTGGCGATACAGTGTCTCTGACTTATAAATCCCAGTCTTCAGAGCACGCCACCCAAAAGCTTTCAGGAGACCAGGCTTCTTGGTCCTCCCTAACCTAACCCAGAAGGCTGTACATTTGAACACCTTGCAACAGCAGTCAATATGTTGTTTCAGGTACTGCCACTACAGGTAGGAGCCATCCTTATTCTCCTTGGCCATTGGCTAAGGCAGCAATAATAAAAAAATGATGCAAATAAATGGCAAAGAAATCAATTATAGAGGAAAAACCAACGTGTGGACTTTCATTTAAGTTTTTTTTTTCAAGTTAAGTACTGAATTATGGAGCAACACAACGCCAGATGCTGGGTGCCTGTCTGTATTGCCAGCCTTGGAAGGCAGAAGCGGGGGGGGGGGATCAGGCATTAAAGGGCTTTCTTGGCTACCTTGCGAGTTTGAAGACAGGCTGGCTATAGAGGAACCTGTCTCAAAAAACAAAACCAAGCCAACAAAACAACAACAAAACCAGTGGCGTCTTAAATATCCAGTTACTGCATCAGTGAAGAATCTTCCCTTTCCTGGGGTGTTGGGCATTGCTACTGAACTTAAAATATTTACTTTATTGCTTACTCTGGAGATAGTAGATTTCCCTGAAGAACTGGAATTTTATAAGTTAATGTGCTGTGAAACCTGTCATGACATATACAACACACTTCAAATGGGAAAAAACATTTTCTTATGTCTAAAATCATTTTTCTCCAATAAAGATACAAGCAGAATTATTTTAAAAAACAGCAAATGACTCCAATGATCATTTAAATAAAATCCACTAATACAAGTTAATTGTTGCTTAGTTCAGAAAATTAAAAATGAACATAGAATATAGTACACTGTCTTCACATCATTATACTGCCCCATTCAATACTTGGAACATATTTGAAATATTTATAAAAACATAGCTTTATAGTATAATCATCCCATCACTTCCACCATACACACACGGAATATGTCACAGCAGGTCATTCTCTGCAGGAACCAGGAGCCTGCACCAGGTGATTATAGGCCAGATGCCTTTCCAACTACATGCTGTATTCGGGGCTCTATATATAAGGAAGCTGCTGTGCATGGGGACATAAACTCCTGTTCTTCAGCAAGTGGAACCATGAGGGTAAATCTAAAGCATGGACCTCATGGCGCCTAGTTCTCAATATACATCCAGATGCCAGGATGTAATCAGGACTGAAGTTACAGGATTATTTTAAGGTTTTCGAAGACACATTTTTTTTTTCCCGAGACAGGGTTTCTCTTGTGTAGCTTTGCGCCTTTCCTGGAACTCACTTGGTAGCCCAGGCTGGCCTCGAACTCACAGAGATCCACCTGCCTCTGCCTCCCGAGTGCTGGGATTAAAGGTGTGTGCCACCACCGTCCGGCCCACATTTTTTTTTTTACATTGTAAATTGTAATATATGTATAGTATGTGTATTATTGTATGTATTGCATATTACATGATGTAATAATGAATCACTAAAATATATTAAAATAGTGGACACAGTATTATTGTAATTTTGTAGTCAATATTTAGCAGTATAGAAAAGAATCTGAAATGTTTTACTATGTTAACAGCATTTTTCTCTAAGCAATGAGACAATAGAAATTTTATTTTTCATTTGATGTTTGCTTTTGGAAATGTTCTGCATTAGCTTCAACATAGTAAAATACACACACAGAGAGAAGAAAGAGAACAGCAACTGTAGGTAATGATGTGGGGATCAGTTTTTAAAATGCATCTTTTGACAAAGCAACTTTGTCATGCTTATAATCTCTGCAAGTGGAAAAGTTCAGTAAGACATAACTACCATGAATTGTAACACTTGTATCAAATTATTCATGAGTATCATTAACAAAATTCTGAACACTGAAGAATCATAAGAAAAATACAAAGCAGCTTGATATTTTTGATTTTTTTTTTTTTTTTTTTTTTTGGTTTTTCGAGACAGGGTTTCTCTATGTAGCTTTGTGCCTTTCCTGGGACTCACTTGGTAGCCCAGGCTGGCCTCGAACTCACAGAGATCTGCCTGCCTCTGCCTCCCAAGTGCTGGGATTAAAGGCATGCGCCACCACCTCCCAGGTGATTTTTTTAGTATATGCAAAATAATACAGGAAAATGCAAGCATGTGTACATCTGTATGCATTTGTGTACAAATTCCAATATGGAGAGAATGGATATAGCACAATTGTCAACAGTGTGGTGTGCATTTACGAAAATACAGTCACAGTTTTGAGGGAATTGCCTATCACTAGATGAGGAATAGTGAGTTATCAGTATAAATAAGACCCAAAACAAATCTACCATCATCTAAGAGGTCCTGCTGCTCTAGCACGTTCGAGTGACCTCAATAATGGCAACACAAATTAGCTAGTGGAGAGCAGGCCTGTGGGAGACACGGCATGTATGGAGAGCAGAGGTGAGGGAGGCGGCCTGTGTGGAGAGCAGAGGTGAGGGAGGCGGCCTGTGTGGAGAGCAGGCCCGTGAAGAGGTGGCCTGTGGGGAGGCGGCAAGCATGAGCGATGCTACTTTGGACTTGTACTTCCATTTGTACTTTACAGATCTGTTCGCAGCCTGTTAATGGCACAGCAAGTGTGGATCTGCCACATCTACGTTTCTTGAGGGGAAAAGTCTTTAAATTAAAAATCTTAACACCAGTCAAAATATTTAGATTAAACCTAAAGTTAATTCACCTATTAACTGATTTGTTAGTCCATTGAAATTATATTTGAAAGACTGGACAAAAAAAAAAAAAAAAACCAGACCAAACTCACACAAATTAAGCATTTTACTTTTCAATAGTTAATATATAACAATGGGTTACCTTTTTACATGCAAACACATTTTTTCTAATATGTTTCCATGAAGAAAAAGCTTCATTAGTGACACACACCATTTCAAAAGAAAGAGATCTGCCCCGTGAAGAGTTAATACAAATGTAACTGGGAGCTGACCATACCCTGTTATCACAGAGCCAGAAGCTCAAAGATAAAACACTTCATATTTTTAATATAACAACCTGATTAACGCTATTAATGAAAAACAGAAAAGACTAGTGCTCATGTTATACCTTCCCTAGGGCCTGCACTAAGCAAAGGTATGCACTGACATCATTACTATTCTATAGTTCAGGTATTACATTTTGGTTATTAAAAACGAGTAGCAAATGGGTACAGTTATGTCACATTTATGTGGAGCAAGGTAATGTCCTGCTAAGTCTCATCTTGGTTCATAAGAAAATAAAAAAGTTTCTAAATATGCATTTTTATAAAAATAATACTCAAAAATTAGTTTTAGGGTGATACTCTATTGAGTGAAAGACAGTATTATGATTTAGTTTAATATATTCAATGGAGCACTCATACTGTGCCTCTTGTATGAAAGTTAATAGCTTCCTCTGCGAATATATTTCTATTTAAATATAAGGATCTAGACATTGAAGAAAACTGTATCTGTTGCTGAATCTCCTAAATGTTATCTGTATAATCTCTCTACCTACCTATAAACATAGACATACACATGTATACTACATATGTGTATTCCAACCCTTTTGTATGCACACGTGTGTAGAGTGTTCAAAGATAGAATTTTAACTATATAGTCATAGTTTCTGTAAGCATTTATTTACTATTTCTCTGAAAACATTTTATAGGAATTTTTCTTATACCTACAGTCTTCAAAAAGATATTATAAAATACACTGAAAGTTTCAAAATGGATAAAAAAATCATTTGTTATTTCAAAGTATTTACAGCATTTGGGGGCATTAATATAATATAGTTTCTACATTTCACTATTGGGGTTGTGACTCAATTTCTTCCAGGTTTCTGGAAGATAACAATTAATACTGTTATAAAACTGAGAGCATTTCTATTTTTCTCTTAGATTTTATTCTCGAAGTTTTCTCTTAGAACAAATTTCTAGAGAAAAAGGAGCACAATGTGAAAAGTTTTTCCTTAGGATCATTGTCTTGGGAAAACATAGCCTACATTAACGATCACGTATTTATTTGTGGAGTACAGACTGAGTGTGGAAAGCAGCCATTTACAACTAATTGTTATAAATTCTACAGATGCCTTAACCCAATTTTCTGTGTGCAATTGTTCTAAATTTGTTCACAATTAAAAATTGTATTTATTTCTAATCCTAGAACAAAAACAGATAGTATCCAAATAAAACATAAATAAAATTTGATGCTAATGTTTGCATAAATGCTGGCTTTATTTTCCTGCTAATGTCTAAATGTCCTCTGCATACATTCTAATTACCACCTTCAGAGGAAGCCACTGCCATCAGTCTAAGAAGTTCCATATACAGATCCTTCAAAGGTTTCAAAGTACAGGATCAATAAAAACATCTGTATTCATAGTTCATAACAGGACTGTTTCCATGCACAAATCATCCAGCCACTACAAAGGCATGTCTAAGCTTCTTCATATTTTACTCTCAGAGTTTTAATAGGTTTCTGGTTTTGGTGTTTGCAGCTGAACGCTGGACTACAGGCATGAAAGGCTGATGCTCTCCTACTGGGCTATAGCCCCATTTTTAATAGGCATTTTAAAATTGCTATTTTGGTGCTTGTGCAATATGCTTGCATAGTTTTTCATATTATTTAAACTAGAAAACATAAAGGAACAATGAAAACAAATTTAGATCATATGTAATTTGAATTCTTAATCTTCAACTATGTCAAGAAATAATACTCAAGAAGGCCACATTTTAGCTCTGTGAGTCCACAGTAAAATACAAAGTGAAAAAAATAATAAATGTTGATTGATTTAAAAAAATAAAATCTACATATGCTGAAGAACATTATGTTAAGACAGCAAAAATTTACACTAATATAAATGTTCTTATCCACTGCTCCACCAAATTTACTCTAACAATTAAAATTATGGGAAGGAAGGGTAATTGGGAAAATAAGGAAATTCACCAGTAAGAACCAGCAGCAAAGGCAGAGAAGGGATGAGAATAGAAATGAGTCAGACTCCCCCATTTCTCAACTGAGCAACCAAGGCCTGCTACACCCATCTCTGCTTCCATTTCAACTGCTAGATAAGAGCGTTGCAGATGTAGAAACCACAAGCACACCAAGAACCCAAGAAGTTGGCATCCCATGAGCATCTACACCAAAGTTTTTAAGTTGTCCATTGTATTGGCTTTGCAGAAACCTGACATTTACTGCCAGGCTCCTCTAGGCATGGGCTATGATGTATGGCCATCAGCTCATACCTATATGTATGTGTAAAGTCAAGAATAGAAACATGCATTAATGCTAAATTTATAAGCATATCTACAGGGTCTTCACGGCTGCACTTTCCCTACAAACAAAATAATCATTCTCAAAAACACATCTCATAGTCACTTGTTTCATAGGCCCATGACATTTTCCATCAGGAAGGGGTGCAGGGTGGTGGTGTTATAGCTCAGTAATACAGCACTTGACGAGCTTACAGGAAGCCTTGGTTGGGTACAGAGCTCAGCACTGAAAAGAAAAGAATGAAAGGAAAAGGAGACAAATAATGCTATCAATTGTAGAAGGGATAAAACATGGCCGAGACCTTGTGAAAGAGAAAATTAGTAACAGGTAAAAGATGTAGCCAAAGGTAACTGAAATAAACAGCTCTAACCTCAGTAAGGAGCCAATGGTAGGTTTGTTTGTTTGAGGCAAGTTCTAGTACAGCCTGGGCTACAGAGTAAGTTCCAGGGTAGTGTGAGCTACATAGGGAGTACTAGGGTATCCATATGTTTTATTAAATAAAAACAAAGGGGGATAGAGACCAGGACTCCAAAAGCTGGGAGAATGGGACACAGATGCAGAACCTTCTAACTGGAACATCATTAAACCAGCTAAACAGCCAATCAAATCGTACCATAAACTGACTCCGGGACCCTGGATAAAAAGGAAAATTTGATGATAAATTATCTCTAGATGTCCTCATACTGGTAGAATCATCTTCACTGTACTGCTAATACTTGTTTAAAATTTTTATCATGTGTACAGTTATTAATCCTGAAAAATAAATTATGTTGGAAAACTGCCATTTTTATCTGATATTTATCAAATTAATAATTCAACAAATGTCCATATGCTTTATCACGTCTTTTCCTAACTGTAATGCAGTGTTATTTTCTGCTTATGGATCCCGCTGGGTACAGAACACTGGAGATTACATGTGCAGAACTATTAAATTAAACTTCACTCACCCTGTATACAAAAAGTAATTAAAACCCAAAATAAGAACAGAAATAGGCAAAGACACAATAAACTACGTGGATGTTAACTTGACTTCATCCTGGAAAATGATCCCCAAAGTATAGACAGTGAAATAAAACAGAAAAGTGGGGCTAAAGCAGACAAAAAACAACCAAAAGTGAAGAGACAACCTACAGAATGGGAGAAAATACTTACAAAACAAAAACAATTTTGGGTTAGTATCCAAATATATAAGAGTTCACTGAACAGCAGTAAAAGTGAGCCAGGGATATGAGGAGACATTTCTCAAAAGGTACGCAATGACCAGCAGCTATATGGAGCAGTGCGCAATATTATTAGTAACCAGCAAAAGACAGATCAAAACCACAAGTGGGTCATCACCTCAGATCTCTTTGTATGGCTTTTGTCAGAAAGACAGATTATAATAAGTGCTGGCAAAGGCGTGGAGAAAGGATACCCTTGTAAACTCTTGATTGGAGTATAAATTGGTACGATCATGTCAGGAAGCAGTATGGGGTTTCATCAAAGAACTAAAAATAGAACTATGATAAGATCCAGCAATCCTACTTCTGGGAATATATCCAATGGAAATCAAATTAGTATTTCAAAGAGATGTCTACACTCCCATGTGCACTCTGGCATGATTTACAATAGCTAAGATAACACTCAGTCTAAGTGTTCTCTGACAGATGAGTGAAAAAACACTGCCCTACACACACACAAACACACACACACACACACACACACACACAAACACACACACAAATACAACACACTTCATAGATTAATATATCTGTAAAATCAAATATTAGTCTTTTAGGAGAATCTTTGTCATCTCCTGCTATATGGATGGACTTGAAAGATGTTTTGCTGGTTGAAGTGGAGCCAGCACAGGAAGACAGATATTGTGTGCTGTACTTATACTGGCATCTAAAAATGTCAAACTGATAGAAGTAGAGGACAAAATTGGCTGTCAGCATTTGAGGAAGGCAGATGGGATCATGTTTCTGAAAGGACAGAGACCTGTTTGGGAGAATGCATAAGCTCTCTTTAGCCAATGCACACTACACTTAAAACTCTGATTAGTTGAGAACATATGTCTGAGTTTAATAAATGTATTAACTAGTTTAACAGTGGTCATCATTTTATAATGTTTCCACATATTAAAACACTAGACTATAGACTATAAGGATATACAATTCACATTTCTCAGTTATTACTAGGATACTGGGAGAGGCAAATGAAGCGGCAGGTTGTTCTTCGACATTTACCTACAACAAAAAGGATTCACAGGCCCAAGTGGCACAATGGAAAAGTTACTTAGTTTTACTTTGAGGAATTATATCATAATTTAAAGATATGGAAAAGATCATAGAGCTTTTATAACTGAGACACTTACTCCTCAGGCAAGATGTACCTTGCCAACAGCCTCATAGATACTGAATGCCTGAGTCAGGCCCAAGAAATGTAATTTTTTCTATTTGATTTGTATTTTATTGAATAAAATATCTTGCCCAAAATTCCGACTCAGATAGTCAGATCTGCTGTGGGATGTTCTGTATGTTAAATGTGTTGCTCTGATTGGTTAATAAATAAAACACTGATTGGCCAGTAGCCAGGCAGGAAGTATAGGCAGGAAAAGGAGAGGAGAATTCTGGGAAGTAGAAGGCTGAGGCAGAGAAACACTGCCAGCTGCCGCCATGAAAAGCAAGATGTAGGGTGCCGGTAAGCCATGAGCCACATGGCAACTTATAGATTAATAGAAATGGGTTAATTTAAGATAGAAGAACTAGATAGCAAGAAGCCTGCCACAGCCATACAGTTTGTAAGCAATGTAAGTCTCTGTGTTTACTTGGTTGGGTTTGAGCAACTGCAGGACTGGCGGGTGAGAGAGATTTGTCCTGACTGAGTGGGCCAGGCAGGACTGGAGAAAACTCCAGCTACACAGGTCTTTCTCTCACTGTTACTGATTCAACTAATCAAAGCAAGACAGTGGATGGGAATTCAAATGTAACCCTCTTTATGGCACCAAGAGAACACCTCCCCTGTCACATAGGGCACTCAAGGTACACCCAGGCTCTTGCTATTCTATCAAGTCTTCAGGCATCTGTCTCTTATAGCTGTGCTCTTTATTCAGCCTTGATGAAAGAGTCCCTACATCAGGGAATGAGGTGATTCCTTTCTAGAAAGCTGAGAAGGAAGGCCCTTAGACTAAGATCTAAGCATCACAGAGACACATGGCAGCTGCAGAAAAATATCCTGGAATATCAACCACAGAGTCTCAGAAGAGCCTGGGGTGTAAGTGAGAGATCCTCTGGACAGTCTATGTGGGAGATAGATTATTTGCTTTGCTATGCTTAATTTCCATTGGCTATTGCTTTCAGAATCCATCCTTTAATAGGGTGCTCCATTGCCTGTACCTGGAGACATGTGGGCTCATGAAAGTGAGAGACTGTATGAGGCCAGCACAGATCCAGAAGCATGCACTCATCTTGTGTCTGTCTGCTGAAGACAAGTAGCTCTCCCAAGTCCTCAGGAGAAGAGCTACACTAGTCTCTAAGCCTGTGAAAAGCACTGGACTCAAAGACAGACCAAATGATTTTGAAGGGAAAAAATACAAGTTTAGGGTTTCATATGTAATCTTTTGGAGTTTTTTTGTTTACTTGTTTGAGTTTTTTTGTTGTTGTTTATAGCAGGAATCTTAAAAGTTCTTATTAATAAAATCAAACCCAGGGCCAGTTATTGGGGTGAATGCTGTAAGATCAGAGAAGCAGAACAAGCCACAGCTACCTCACCTCGCCAGTTCCTGAGCTGATCCTGTTTCCTCAGACTGGAAGCTTCTGAGTCCTCATCCAAATGGGTCTCTTTGGAACTGTGCTGCTCCAAAGCCCGAAAGCTTAACCAGCCAAATGCTTCTAGTTTCTGGTCCTCATGCCTTATTTATCTTTCTGCTTTCTGCCATCACTCCCTGGGATTAAAGGCGTGTGTCACCACACCTGAATGTTTCCAGTGTGGCCTTGAACTCACAGAGATCCAAAGGGATTTCTACCTCACAGATACTGAATGCTAGGATTAAAGGTGTGAGTGCCACCATTTTCTAGCCTTGGTATCTAGTGTCTGTTCTGTCTCTCTGACCCCAGATAAGTTTATTAGGATGCACAATATTTTGGGGAACACAACACCACCACAGTTTTTTTTTTTGTTTTTTTTTGTTTTTTTGTTTTTTTGTTTTTTGTTTTTGCTTTCTTTTGATTTGATTTGATGAGGCAGGATTTCTCTGTGTAACAACCCTGACCATCCTGGAACTTTGTAGACCAGGCTGGCCTTGAACTCATAGATATCCACCTGCCTCTGCCTCCTGAGTGCTGGGATTAAAGGTGTACACTACTACTGCCAGGCAGCATTACAGATTCTTAAGAGAGTATGTATTGGCTATTTCTCTGAAATTTAGTTGACTTCAATTAAAAACAATCTTAAATTTAAGGTATTTCTGTATGGTATTAAAATCCCTATGGACCCATACTTGGTTTACCTTATGAATCATAAGATTTATTAATTAATATTATTATTTTAATGTCATATTATGAAAAAATAAGCAAATGCATTTTGGAATGGTGGCAAATTCTCACTTCCTTGAATGTCTTATCAAATTTAATGAAGAGACAGATTTAATGTAAAAATAGAAAATGCCCGTGAGATCACCAGCTTTTATTTCTGGGTATATATATACCTAAGGACAGGGAGAGTGGAGACACCTGCCAAGCAGAAGGGTGAGTAGCAAATCCCCACAATGTCAAATTTTATCTTAGAGTATTCATAGCATCTATAATTGGACATCTTGAGATCAAAGTTTTTTTTATCTACAATAGTTAGATCTCTAGTGGCCATTTCATAGGCTACCATTTTTATTTTTTGCAATAACTAAACTTCTCAAGCAACACATAAAAATCATAAACTATCCATGGGACCAAGATGCCAGTAGCCATTTAGTTCAAATTTCTGATTATTGGTAGAACAATTTTTTTTGCTATTAATTGCAGTCCTTGGAATTAGAAAATGAAAATTAAAAAAAAAATACAAAAAAAAGAAAAGGAATATTCCAAAATGTGTTTGTATGGTTACTAATGTCATTAACCTCCAGTTCAGTCATGGAAAATAAAATCACCCAGCAAATGCCGGGGGTGTTTGGGGTGTGCAGTTTTCACTCCTTTTTTCTGTTAATATTTTAACAGCCTGTAACTTAATTGCAAAAATACCTCAAATTTCTAGAATGTTCTGAATTTGTGTTTATCTTCCCTACATTTCTCAAAGATAGATTCTTATTTTATGATTTTAAGGTACAGTGTTACAGAGGAGAAACTTGATTCTGGAATTTTTAAATGCTCTCTCTCTCTAGATAACACACAAGGTAGGCGATGATTGAGGGTTTGGCTCTGGATGTTGTGTGTTTTCAAATATGCTTCAGAGGGCATCCGCTTCCACTCTCTCTCATGCTAGGATGAGTAGAGGGAAATGATAGAGAGGGACCTCTCTGGATTGATCTCACACTTCCCCTGCTCTGGAGTCTCTCTCTGACATGCCTGTCAACAACTCCATCAGGGCTCATGCCCTCTGTCACTCATCTCTCCTCTGACCCAGAAGTCCTTATTCTGGTCACTCACAGAGCCTCCAATCTGTGACAGCAAGTTTGGAAACACACAGTGGAAGTTCTGGAGCAAAGTATAAAAAGTCAGACGGGTGCTAATGAGTGTTAAATATCTTTGAGATACATAAATATATCTGGTTTTATTGCTGTATCTTGGAAGTAACTATGCCTTGAATAATGGGATAGGATAATTCCCTGTCTTTCAATTCTTTTTTGTTTTGTTTTGTTTTTGAAACAGGGACTTACTATTGCAGCCAGATTCACTTTTGCCTTGGAAGTGCTTGGTTTGCTGGATTGTGCCACAATTCCCAGCTTACTTGGAACTCTTATTTGATTGAGTACATGAGTAACTGCTATTCATTCATTGATTTATGAATCTCTCTATCTCCTCATGGATATTTTTAAAAAAAGAAACCCCATTCAACATCTTTGTTATCCATACTACTAAAATGCAATGGTTCACTTATTTTTAATTTTAAGCATCCTGTGTATCTGAAACAAAATCCCTTACATGCAGACACTGCTGGCCAATGGTGGTGATGTTTATGCTAATCAACTAGTGGTGGAGAATGCACTCACAATGATGAGTAGAGAAATTGTCTTTGATACTGTTTGTTTCATAGCCACCTTCTCTGCTATGCTTATGGATCTTGAGGCTGACATTACCCTGTAGAAGGAATCGTAGAAGGTCTTATTAATAAAAAAAAACCCTGAAGCCAGCCAGGTATTGGGGTGAATGCTGGAAGATCAGAAAAATAGAACAAACCACAGCCACCTCACCTCGCCGATTCCTCAGCTGATCCTGTTTCCTCAGACTGGAGGTCTCTGAGTCCTCATCCAAATGGATCTCAGCTGAACTGCTTCTTGAAAGCCTGAAAGCTTAACCAGGCTAGTTCCTGGTTTTCACACCTTTTTTACCTTTCTGCTTCCTGCCATCACTTCTTGGGATTAAAGGCTCTTGTTACCACACCTGGCTGTTTCCAGTGTGGCCTTGATCTTTACCTCTGGAATGCTAGGATTAAAGGTGTGAGTGCCACCATTTTCTGGCCTCTGTATCTAGTGGCTGTCCTGTTCTCTGACCGCAGATAAGTTTAATAGGGTGCACAATATTTTGGGGAACACAGTATCACCACATTACCCTTTCTTGACCACAATCATAAACAGAGTTTCAGTGACAAATTTTATTCAGGGTTATGACTCACCTAACCTGGAGAAAGGTGGAGGGAGCTGTGCAATTGATTCAAGTTATCCTCTAAGTGAGACTTCCAGAAGGCCCAGTCTACAGTTCATGTATAACAAAGCTTGTTTTCTGCTTCCCGACTTCTTCATCTACTGTCTTCTCTTAAAAGAAAAATTTGCTTTGCTGTTTTCCTTAGTTGCTATTCTTTTGAGGCCTTTTTGTCTTTCCTCATTAAAACACATAATTACTGTCATATGGTATTTAGATTGCAGGGCAGGAATGAAAGCTATCTCTCAAAATCTCAGAACAGGACAGAGAGTGATAAGTCAGAACAGCGTTATTTAATTCTAAGAGTTCACAACCTCTGGATGATATCTCTTGATCTTCCTTCTCTCTGGTGGCTTTCAGGAATGCAATATTATCAGCAGAGACAGAAGGCAGATGTAGCAGCAGTCCTTCCCAATGTCTGGGAATACAGTGCTCAGAGCAGCCTGCCCCAAATGACTACTAAACAGCGCATGGTATCATGCCTTCTCACCTACAGAAGTTCAGGAAGATGCCTCTGCCTGTGCTACTCCTAAAAAGCATTAGAGAGAAGCAGATGTGATGGCCTGGAGGAGTCAAGCTGAAGCAACGTGGCTGAAAAGTTAAAGTGGTCATTGCATAGAGCCCTCAAGAAGAAGATGGCATGTAAGACAGTGCTGCTGCTGGTGAGAAGTTAACATCTGTAAGCTCTGGAAAGGCCGGGTTTGTAGCCCCAAGGGCAAAATCTCCCTCATCTTGTTTGCTTTATCCTTAAGTGTGCTGTGCAATTTTTTTTTTTTTCAAAAAGATAACAGTGAAATATAAGTGTATTTTTGGAAGTGTGAGGAAAATAGAAAATGAATGTTAGAACATCTGGTCTTTTTCATTACAAGAAGCAACAAACAATGATATAAAACTGTCAGAATAAGTAAATAAAACACTAATTAGGGTCATCAGTAGGGAAAATGCTCTCACCCCCAGGAGAGGTCAGCATCTTGCTACAGAGGCTCATGGGAGGCGGGAGCTTGGGAAGAGAACAGAGACAAGGGAGGTGCTGTGGGGCTGGAGAGCAGTGGTATTGAACTCTGGGACAGAAAATACCTCCCTATGGCTAGGAATCACAGAGCCTCTGGCAGGTGCCTGGGATAGTGGCAGGAGAGTGCATAACCAGGAGCAGAATGGGGTGCCCTACCTCTGGGGCAGACCTGAACACAGAGCGTGTGGAGAAAAAGATGTAAATTATGAAAAAAAAAAAAGTCCACTCAGACCCACACAGGCTGAGATAGCTGGGTGGTGAGTGGTCAAAGGGAGCGGTAAGACTGTTTCCAAAGCCGTCTTACTGGGTTGGAATGACAAACTCTGAAGGTGACATTTTATACTTCCAGGGGACTGAGCTCTGTGACTGGACCCAAAGCCTCTAGTCACCATGGCACCGGGTCAGCAGGGTGCCCTCATTTGGGTGCTGGGCAGGGTTGGCACATGGCATTTCAACAGGAGACCTGAGAATTCACCTGAGAACTTTAACACAATTCCAGTTCTAAGGGTAGAAAATGAGGCGGGGCTAAGGCTAAATAATAACGGCCAGTCTGCGGTTTTGTTTGTTCAGCATCCTGGTGACTGAAACTTCAGGGTTTGACTTGAGATAATTAGAAAAGCAACAGAACTCTTCAGTACTCATGAAAATTGCTGTTGCAAGCTCACGGTTTCACACATGCCAACAGCCCCCTGACTCGAAGACATCACCTCAGCACTCGGTGATCACATTTTTGACCTTGGATTCTGCTGATTTGGTTGAAAAGGTCATATAATTCTCTAAGAACAATATCAGGTGGGTCTTCTATTAAGTTAAAAATGCATCCTATGTGTTTTGTTTTCTATCAAGCTTTATGATGTCAAGCTTTATGAAGATTGATGAGGGCTTAGGAAAACCATATATACCCCAAACTGCTTATTTTGGAATAGTCATGAACTTTTTCTTAATCAGTTCCTAAATTATGTTAGCATTCTCATTTTACAAATGGAAATTTAAAACTAGAGAATATCCAAGAGAAATAATAAAAACAATTCAATAAAAAATCTGATTAAAATGTTTACTTATTAAATTCTCATTTTTTGCTTGTTTTATCAGGTCATAGGGAGTTTTATAGCAAAGTTATCTTCTTAAATTTCCAGTAGAGCCTCTGATTTAAAAAAAAAAATTAACTGTTTTAGGGGACAACTGGTACACCTGCGAGAATGATGTATACCTCGATTAGATTGGTCCCTAAATCTTTCCCTCATTGCTCCCCAAATCCTTTCATGCACATAGACATCAACAGTCTAACCTTAGCCCATGTAATTCATGATGCTCAAACATTGTTGCTGAAAAACATATTTTTTTTTTAAACAAAGACCCTGTTATGCAACTGAGTTGCAGTGAACTTTAACATCCTTGATGGAAAGCATTTTCTCATTACTAAGAAGTATGCAATAGAGTGCTGTAGATGGAGCTTCTCTTGGGCTCTATCTCAGGCATTCCCTATTTTCACTCTACGTGGTTCAGTGGCAGACAGGGGCTAGCACCTGAATTAATTTATCATTCCTTCAGGTCAAGAGCGAAAACAGTCAACTGGAAGGAGACCTTTAGATCGAATCAGTTTAGAACAGATGTAGCTTCTAAATAAGAAGTTACTAAGGCACTCAAAGAATTCTGGGCAGGGAGTATTCCCGAGGGGGAGGCTGGTGGAAGAAAAAGAATGTAATACTGCATGGACAAGAGACAAGTGTGTCCAAGGAAGAGGCCTTCAGGGACTGAGAGATGCTCATTGGGTCAAAGTCCTTGTAAGGCAAGCCTGGAAACCTAAGTTCAGTTGCCCAAACTCAGTTTGAAAAAAAAAAGATAGGTGCAGTGATGCGCATTTATAATTCCAAATTCTTTACAGAAAACAGAGACAAGGAGACCAGAGACTTGCTGGGAAGCTCCTGGGCCAGTGAGCCTGGAGTATATTGAACAGCAGAAACAAGACATTGCCACAAACAAGGCAAAAGGGGAGAAATGACTCCCCCAAATTGACCTTTGACCCTAATATCCTCACTGTGATATAAGAATATGAACATACATTCACACATGCAAACTGCCTTTGTATTTTAAATAAAGATTCCCCTACTAAAGAGAAGAGGAGGAGGGGATAGCAAGGGTGGGGAGGGTGGGAAAGAGGGCCTCAATTTAGGAGCCACACTCTCGAGTGAACGGCCTTCCCAGAATACAGAAACACCTTTCAGTCTTATCTAGGATTCTGTGATTACGTGCACAAGTGGATTTTTCTAGGGAGACCATTAAATTTCTAAAGAGCTCCATTAATTGTGGAGGGTTTGAACACCCCTTGGTTGTGGCTAACTGCTTCTTGCAACTCAAAATAAGTCTTTGCGGAGCATGACAATTTAATGAGTGCTAATAGGACATTAACAAAAAGGCCAAGTGGAATCATCTGAAGTTCCAGAAACTTCAATGTTGGTGCCGTGACACACCTGAGCAAAGCATTTGCTGCTCACAAAGCCACCACCACAGCAGGAGAATCATTCCTGATTAAGACAAGTTGTAATATAATCCCCAGTCAAGACAGCTGAGGGGGAAATTTTACATCTTCCTATTCCAGATGGTGCCATTTCATCAGAGTTCTGCTCCTCGGCAGGCTCGGTTAATTAAAGTCCTTACTGACTGTTAATGGCCGACTTACGTAGCACACGTGACTCCAGAACAGATGTCGGCAGATGTATCAGAGCAACAGGATAACTAACTTGACAGTTCTCTGAAGGGCTGTTCCATCTCGACCACATGGACCCTTGCAGGGCCTTAATATCGCCTTTGCCTTTCCAGCATTCAAAGAGGAGGCAAGGAGAAAGGGTCGTGGTGGGGGTGGGGAGAACCAGGTTCTTGGGCCCAGTCTTCTTGGAAGCACTCTGATCTACAGAAGTGTGGGGAGTGGAGGCCATGACAGCAGTGTCAAAGACAGAAGTATTAAGATAATGTATGTTTATGAGACTCCCTGAAGGGTTCACTGCAAGCTCCTTAATCAACCGTATGCAGGCTGTAAACTTGCAGCTCAGATCAACTACTATCTCACACCTTTGTTCTTGTTGGGTCAGCATGTATATGCAATTGAGTTGGCAGCCTCTTTTAACCAGAGATAAGAAAGAATGGATTGGGAGAATCTGTTGATTTAACAGCAAAAGTGGTGCCACGTTCCACCTTCCCAAGGCTCTATGAGGCTTTGGATCAAAACCCTCAGAGAAGGGGTTTTGTGTGATTTTGAATCTTGTCTGTTCTCTGGAATTTTTACACTTTTGTTCCTAAAGTATGCAAGGAAAAATCCCCAATGATTAGAATAGAAAGTTCTCACTAGAATAAAATAAGATATAGTGGCAAACGTTTTGTAAAGTATGAAGCCCTGTAAGAATGCAACATGTTTTTAAAGATTAAATAATAGAGGTTTCTCAGAAATCCCTTAAGTTACATCATGATTTTTGTGGCTATAAGTTTTAGAGACCAAAGAATCTAAACATTTTTAAAGGCTTTTGGGAAAATTAAATACAACAGCATGAAACAACATGAATGCAAATACAAATAATTTAAGAGAAACAATAGCTGAGTGAACACTGTGATGGAGTTATTGAAAATATTCTCAGGTACAAGTGTCAATGTGCTATTCTGCCCTTGTACCTTCTCGCCTCAACACTTGGGGGGTTGTGCTGGGTGCCTAGGGAGGGAAAGATACATCTTAGGACCAAATTAAGTCCTGTTTCAGCTAAGGAAAAGGGTGTGAGTGTGAAGCATGCTTTCCACTGCTACAGTATTTTCTACTATTTAGGAAGCTGACTTTCAGTAATTCTTTATCAAAAATCGTTCTCCACTTGCTTTTTATGTTTCCATAAGTCCAATATTCTGTCAACTTCACCCACCTTGAAGTAGTTTCCTCTTCACACAGAATTTGCAAAAAAAAAAAAAAAAGCAGAGATTTCATGTCTTCTACCTACTTTTCCATTAAGATAACATCTTTGAAAATCAGAGAGAACTGATTCCAAGCCAGGAATTTAGCATTTCTGCATTGTGTTGGGGTTTACTGGTTTTTACATGCACTAGCTTGGTTAGGGTCTTTATTGGTTTTGCTTATATAAAAGGAATGATACACAGTTCTACCAAATAACATTGGATATGCTGATCTGTCACCATCATGGCAAGCAGAATTCAGAACAGCCCCATCACCTCCTGAATAGTTTTCATGCCACCCTTTTATGATCACTCCATTCTGGCAGGCTTCAGGCAAGCACGGATTCTCCATCACAGTAGTACTTCCGTTCCAAACCTACACAAAATGGAATCAACCTGCTATAGAATCCATGCCACACTTTTCATTAAGCATAGTATTTTTGGTTTTCATCTAATTCCCCTCCCCATGTACTAGCAGTTTCTTTTGTTGTGACATAGATGAACTGTTATTGCAATGAGAAAACAGATATCAATGTAGCAAGTAGGGTATTCCCCTTTGATAAAAATGACATTGTATAACGTTTTTGGTTTTATTTCAGCAGGCACCCTGGGTTCCAATCAAATGCTGATAGTAGGTGTTTTTTTTTTTTTTTTTTTTTTTTTTTTTTTTTTTTTTTTTAGGTAGTAAATTTCCTGGATTTGATTAAATGAGATAATCTTTAACTTTTAAGACCTGAAACTTTATAGAAATTACTTAAAGAATTAAGTTCAAGCAAATGTAAGGTACAATTTTGGAGCATTTTAAATTCTGTAGTTGTGTTCATTCCATGTGGCTTTGGCCTATTCAGCGACAACCCATCTTCCTTAAGTTTAACACACTGATAAGAATAGGGATGTGGATGTGTAATATGGGGAAAAAAAAACAATAAGAATCCCCATCCTGGCCACATAGTTTGATTTAAAGGTGGCATGTGATATAGAGCCAGCAAAGGAAACACCTCCCAAACTTAATTGTTGGGTTTTTTGTAGTAGTGGCAAAAAGAACAATTCAATTCTCTCTATGTCTGAATTCATTCTAATAAAATATGGAGCTAGCCAGCCTCAGATGAAGCCAGTGCAGAGCAAACATTGAGAGATGGGAGAGCAAATTGAAGACTTGAATCTGGCTACCTTTCCTCTAAGTCAACCCTTTGTGTACTCTCTGTGAAAAGAGGTATGGTTCCTTTAAAAAAATATCCTCTGTCTGCTGACATTATACTAACCACTGTCACTAGAGTCCTTAAGAGAGACATCACAGAAGAAAAGGTCATCTTTTCATTGAGTCCTTTGTGCTGGCTCTGCAGATGCCTCCAGCACTTGCACTTTCTTTAATGGTCAGTTCTCCCTCACACTGCAGTAGACAAGAACACTGTACACAGATATGCACACACACAGAACACAGACACACATAGCACACAGACATCCACATAGCACACAGACATGCACATACACATACAGACACAGACATGCACCCATACACAGTAGACAGACACACACACACAGTACACAGACATGCACACACACACACATATTGCACAAACACATAGAAAACACACATACAAACACTCAGAGCACACCGACATTCACACATGGACACTGTACACAGACATACAGACACACTGCACACAGACATGTGTGTTGTGTGACATCTTGATTGCATTCTGACAATAAAATTTGTTTTGAATCAGAGGGCGGAGCTAGGCACTAGCTGAACATAATTAACCATAGAAGTTTTGGAGGACTGAGAAAGTAAGATGGGGCTTAAAGAGGATCTTAGCCCTTTTGGACTGAGGAATGGAAAAGAAAGTATGTGGCTAGTAGCTTCTCTGCTTTTCTGATCATTCAGGTTTTTACCCTAATATCTGACTACCATTTTTTTTATTGATAAAGAATAATTAGATAAATGCATCACCTGGCATCCCATGTTGGGCACCATTTGTTGACAGAAGTTTCTGTTCCACAAGCTGTTCCTAAGTAATCACACAGAGGCTTAATATTAATCATAAATGCTCTGCCAATAGCTCAGGCTTGTTATTAGCTAACTCTTACATTTAAATTAACCCAGATTCTTTATCTGAGCTTTACCACATGGCTTAGTACCTTTTCTCAGTATGGCATGCCCATCATGCTTCTCTCTCTGTATGCTTGAGACTGCAGACTCCACTCTTTTTCCTCACCGCTGTCTCAGTTTGGCTCTCCCACCTAACCTTATCCTGTTCAGCTATTTGGACCGTTGGCTTCTTTATTAAGCCAACCACAGAAACATACAATCATACTGTGTAAAAGAATATTCCACATTGGGCTTTTCATAACTGTGAGACATGTCTGCTCCTGGCAGCAACAATCTATTGCAAAAGAAAATGATGGACATCAAAGAAACTCCATACAGAGTTTGATTTCTCTGTGACAAAAGTTAGCCACTGGGCAATAAACTGCCCTTACCTCAGTTGCTGACAGTATACTATCCAAACTGGACCAGTAGGATGCAAAAGATAGCAACTGCCAAACTTTGTCAAGACAAAGTAGGACAGTCCTTTGAGATTCCCTCTTCTCAAAAATGTCTGTCAGATATACTAGGCCTTAGGCTAAAGCTGGATGCCCCAACATTACACAAGAGCTTTGGGTGACTGTCCAGGCAACCAGATGTCCCTGTCATTAGATAACATTCCACCCTTCTGGGGTCTTTATTGGAGTTAAAGACCAAATAATTAGACTTAAAGTTTTCCTTAGTTATGATAAAAGGTAAATTAGGTATAAAACTTTAGATTCACAAAGATAAAATAGATAATACAATATTTTCTCTAATTTTGCCAAAAATCAAATGGACTGGATATTATAACTATAATTCTTACTTGATAACTGTTTTTTGTATATAATTTTACTGTTAACGTTAATACCATCCTTTTTAATTAGATAAAAGGGGAAATATGGAATATTCTTTTATGTTGTGTGAATATATGTCAACATGATTGCTTTAAGAAAGAAGCTAACTAGCCAATAGCTGAATAGAATGAGGTTAGTTGAGAGAGCCAAACTGAGACAACAGTGAGGAAGAAAGATGGAGTTGGAGGAGTCAAAAGCAGACACAGAAAGAAGCAAAGTGGGCATGCCATGCTGAGAAAAGGTACCAAGCTACATGGCAAAGCATAGTTAAAATCTGGGTTAATTTAAAAGTGAGAGTTAGCTAGTAACAAGCCTGAGCTATTGGCAGAGCATTTATAATTAATACTAGGCTTCTGTGTGGTTACTTGGGAGCAGCTTGTGGGACAGAAACTTTCATCAACACATGTGCATACATACCACACACAGATATGTGCATGCACTACACACAGACATGCATACACACACACACACACACACACACACACACACACACACACACCTCTCCTAAGCCTTCTTTAGGGCCCTACAGATCACCCAGCTTCTTCTTTAAACCTTTGCTGTGAGCAATGGCCAGAGGACTCAGGCCCTAGCAGCTCTTTCACACTCCTGCCCCTGCACACCTGAGCACACCACCCATGAACACTCCCAGCACTCTAGAAGGCTCATTTCAGTGAGATCCAGAGGAAGGCTTTCCAGAAAGTTCCATAGGGACAGCCCTAGTGACTTCTGGGATATCTAGTAAGCCAAGGCACACCTTCTCAGTGAAGCATAGAATTCAGCCTAAAGAATGGGTTCTCATCCGGGTGCTAGGTTCACGGCAGCAGAAGCGGTCTCCTCACATCTGCTATCCTGCTGTTCTTTTTTCTCATTGTCTACCCCTCAATTCTCTAGTCCTTTGTTATAGGTAATGATCCTTTATATTAAACTTTCCCTGTTCAAGTTGGTTTCTCTTCTGATTGGACCCAGGGTGAAATTGCGAGCCTAAAGCCTGAGATTCCCAAGGACATCTCCTTTTTATAGCCTAATAAATGCCACTGTTTTGCCAACATTAGCTACACTTATATTTTTAGAACTGAAGAAGTCCTGAAAAACTGAACCCATAAAACTAGTAGGTAGACTAGGATACAGTAAATATTGCCTTCAAAAAGCCCATAAATTATATTTAAAAATAGGTCTGAAGGCTGTAGAAATAGTCTAGATGATAACGTTCTTTCCTTCCAGGCATGAAAACCCGAGTTTCACCCCCACAGAACCCACATAAAAAGCCAGGCATGGTGACCTGTAATCCCAGCACCACACAGTTGGAGACAGGAAATCCTTGGGGCGTGCTGGCTGGCCAGCCTAGCTTTCCAAGTCCAGACCAAGGAAGAGTCCTTGTGTCAGAAACAGTGGGTCGCGCCTGTAGAATGGCACTGGAGGTTGTCCTGTAGCTTCCTCGTGCAAACACACGTGAACATGCTCACAACTGTGAAAAATAGATGTGATATATTCCAACTCTGGCACACATTCAAATTCTTACTTGCGCAAGAATAATAGAGTTTTAACTTCAAATTTGTTCTCTCTCAATATATACATATATAAGCATATATAAATTATGAGTAAAATTTACATGTTTGATTTAAGACTGTCTCTTAAGGAGCATGCTTCTTGCAGAATGCCTCACCATATCCAGGGAAAAGCCTTTTTCTCAGGGAGTTAACGGTAATCATTCTCCAATAGTGAATCAATGTCATTAAGTCAGCATTAAGCAGTTAATGCCTTTATATTGATCTGGAAACTATCCAAGATGGGCTTGTGTGAAAAGACGAAGATTCATTGTTAAATATAAATACACTAAGCTGAATGCTTTTAAGAAAAAAAAAAAAAGACCACAGTTATTTTTAGCTTGAACGTTATGTTTTTGTTATTATTTTATGTGTTTATAGAAGTCAGTTGCTTTCCTCCCACTGTGCTAAACTGAAATGATCTCTCCTAGTCTAGAAATAAAGATGATTGTGCAATTATAAAAAGCAAAAATAACAGTCTGATGGTCAGTAAAAGATACTCTAAGAGAAAAAGTGACATTTAAATAAGCAGTCTTTTTTCAGACTCTGTCTGTCAAAAACCAAGAAAGACCATACCAATTTGGACATGGGAATATGGTCACTGTTATTCACCAACCAGAGGGCAGGAAGCAGAAACACTCTAGGTAGAAGCTGGCACTAAATTTAGGTCAATACATATTTCAACATACAAAGGATATTGACCAAAACCCAAACAAGCAGAACAGTTTGTTGTCACCTTCGATCTGTGGTCTTCCTAATAGAACATTATGACTGTGATGCAGACAAGAGAGGCCTGGACACGAACCCCTCTGTCAGCAGAGCATGGAGGGAGGAGGCGGCGGCCCACTTTGGGGTCTCAGCTCAAACAAGGTCTATAATTGCTAGAAGAGAAGCAAAACGATGATATGATCAAGAGTTGAAAACACGATTATTGTTCTCTCCTGATGTCTCAAGGCTGGATAGGTCTGAGAAATCCCAAATACTTTGGACCATAGGTCTTCCGGTGGAGTCTGGGGTGGTGTAGGGTTGGATGATAACAGAGATCTGATGCTGCTGCTGCTGAAAATGATACCTTAGGAAATAGCTTGAGCCACAAATGGTGGCACTGGCCTGGAACCCCTGCACTTGGGAGTCCCAGGCAGAAGGACTATGAGTTAGGGAGCAGAAAACTGCATACTTCTCTCTAGACTTTCTTGTGATACTGCCTCTGTCTCTGTCTTTGCCAGTACACACATACACACACACACACACACACACACACACGCACGCACGCACGCACGCACGCACGCACGCACGCACGTGCACACGCACACACACATACATACACACAAATACATCCATATCTACACACATAAATACACACATACACCCTCTGCTCACACACAAAGGCTTTAATATGATATTTAAAACAAATTTTGAGTTTCTAAAACTTCACCTTCTGGAAACGGAAGAACCACACAGCTCCTCCTGACGGAAGAGACTGTTCTGACTGAATTTCATGTCAGTACACATGGGAAAAGGATCTTGGTACTTGTTTTTGTTTGAGGTTTACTTAATGTAATGAAGATTAGCTGCAAGTTATATGAAGGCTGGTGAAAAACTAAAATAAATAAATCAAACGGGAGAATCACCTATATCTTGTGGGAACCCAGAACAATGGAAAAAGACACAATTACCATTGTGTACACTGACACACACACCTGAAACATTTCCTGTGTGATGTCATTAAACTATATAGCAGCATAGACCCAGAAGTGTTACTTCTCTCTGATGAAGAAACAATGGAGCCAAGGCATACATACTGCGCACTTAGGCTTCTGGCTTTAACTGTAAATTCTTTCATGTCTACAGTCAATAACCTCCTTTGGGTAAGAGGAGGGTAGGAAAGACAGCCAAGACAGAATTTCTTATTTTTTGTACTTTCTTGCTTCTGAACCAAGGTTGACCCCTTTATGTGAGCTTTGTGTAAATTTACATATTCCCATACACATCAATTCTGAGGCAGACACCAACTTCAAAAATATTAAAGAACGAGGCTGGAGAGATGGCTCAGTGGTTAGAAGCACTTGAGTTTGGCTCTCCTCACCCACATCAGGGTAGCTCATGACCACCTGTACCTCTAGCATGAGGGGGATCTGACACCCTCTGCTGGCCTTTGTGGGCATACACATACACACACACACACACACACACACACACGCACGCACGCACGCACGCACGCACGCACATATGCACATGCACGTACTGCACACACACACAAATGAAATAAATAAAAATGAACTAAATCTTTAAAAAACATGAATGAGTACAGCATTGTGATGCACAATAGAAGGAAATGTCAGCAAGAAGTAAGCGCCATCTGTGTACTTTTTGGGAATGACTGGCAGCCGGCACTATCACCAGCCTGGAAAAGAATCTTCGAATGGTTCAGCCTCATCTCTACACGACACTGTAGTCCTCTAGCTATTATTGATGAATAACCTGTAAGGCTCATGTGGGCAGATTTTTTGTCACTCATAGAACATAATATTCAGCGAGGGCCACAGGGATTCAAGCTCAGTGTGATTTATCTAAAAGATCATATACTTCAGGCCCGTGAGGTGGCTCACTGGGTAAAAGCTCTTGTTGCACAAGCCTGATGACCTGTGTTCAACTCCTGGAATCTGGATAAAGGCAGAAGGAGAGAACAAACTCTAAGATATTGTCCTCTGACCCCCACACATGAACAGTGGCAGGGCCCTACCCCCATACATCACACACGACAACGATGATGATGATGATGAAGAGGAAGAAGGAGAAAGATCACATAATTAATTTTTCCTACATACTCTTGAGTTAGTATTTTGAAGATAACATCATATTTCAAAAGCATAATACACTAGAATTATATTTTAGTGGATACATTTTTTTCCTGTGGACTTTATTCATTATAGCACTAGTTATAAGAAAGAGTGATTAATACATCAGAAAATAATCTTCCATAGTGTGTACCATTTATTTTCACTCCATTGCTTTGTTATTTCTGTAGAATTCAGCTAATCCCATATAGATGTGAACTGTATTGTAAAAAATTTACCCCACCATCTCACACAACTCTTTACACAACAGAAAAGCAAAATAGCACACAGACACTTCTGTCACTAAAAGCAGATACAAAGGATTTCTTTTTTCAAGTTGCAAAATGAATAGTTTTAGGCCCTCTCTCTGTTGTTGTCATTATTAGACGGCCTGATTTGGCTCCTGGGCATGACTTTTCCCTGGAGCATGAAGAATGCTGTCTCCTGAAGAAAATGGCAAGAGATGTATGATGATACGTACAGTAACTTCTTCATAAAAGAGTCGTGCCGTTTTCTTCTAGATGAAAGCCTCTACAATTTGCTTCTGAGATATGATGGGTGATGTTGCTCTGTATGTTGTGAATGTGTTGCTTTGGTTGGTTGATAAATAAAATGCTGATTGGCCAGTTGCCAGGCAGGAAGTATAGGTGGGATAAACAGAGAAGAAGAATTCTGGGAAGTGGAAGGCTGAGTCAGTAGATGCCAGCCCACTGTCAGCCATGGGACGCGTGGCAACATATAGATGAACAGAAATGGGCTGAGTTTAAATGTAAGAGCTAGTCAGTGGTAGGCCCGGGCTAATGGCCGAGCAGTTTTAATTAATATAAGCTTCTGAGTGATTATTTTTAAGTGGGCCACAGGACTGCAGGGGCTTGGTGGGACCCAGAGAAAACTTGCAGCTACAGAAATAGTCTTATTTCTTTTGGAAGTATACACAGGGCATTCTGTTTTTCTTTTTTGAAAGAATACATAACCCTAATCTTACTCCCTGACATATATCATTTGAGATAGAAAAAAAAGAATGCACAAACTAAGGGTCATCATTTTAAAGCTTTAAAGTCTTGTTTGAAAATAAAATGAGGTCCAAGAATTTGTCAGGTGCCATCAATAAAAATAACTGAGCAGTTATATTATCTTGCCCTTTGAATATTCTGTGGGAAATAAGGTTTAAAATTTCCACTAACTCTATTTTTATTCTTCTGTCTGTGTTTTGAGAGCCTAGTAACCTCATCAAAATATTTTAAAACCATGGCTAGAAATCAAAGCATGTATCTCTAAGAAAATACCTTAGAAAAATCTCGAGACACAAGACAAATTCAGCTGTGTTTCATAAGGATTCCTCATCATGGCTCAGCATAAATGTTCAAGTCAAACTATTATTGGCGTTTTCTTGAAAAGCACATTTAAAAGAGATATTTCAGACTCAAATATGTGATTTAGACTTACTATTTGGGCAAATTTATCTGAGTAAACCCCATACTACTTTGTGTTCCCATAAGAAGAAGGGAGTAGATGGCAGCTGCTGTGACATGTCTGACCTCCGCTAGCAATAACAGTTCATCCTTTAAAAATTGTTGGTTTTGTATAAGTGGGATCCATCTCTGATTCTTTTGTCCATGACAACTCTGTTTATGTAACTGTCTTAATTTATGATTCCAGGGAAAACATGCCTCTATGTCAAAAATAATTTCTTCAATACCAGAAATAATACATTTCCTGTATACAATGATATTTTTGAGCCTAACTAATAAAAAAAGACTTCAAATATTAGTTGATAGGTACAATTTGATAATGCATAACAATGGAGGCAGACAGAACTTCAACATGTATTATTGCAATAAAGCAACCAGATGTTCCCAAAATTTACAGATAGGAGCTCCATCTTTGGGATTAGGCATTCGCTATGAAAATAAAGCTAAACCATGACAGTTTGTCGGGAGGAAGCCAGAAGTGTTCCCTGAATGAGATGCATTGGGAGACAATGCCTAAAAATTGCCTCAAAATCTCTCAAGAAAGTTGTGTGGCTCAGAGAGAGCTATACCTGATAAGATGGCTAATGCTTTCATTTGTTTTAGATACATTCATGGGGGAAATCATGGTACTGTGTTTTGTAAAGAGGTTTTTATTGCATAGCAGAGGGACTATAGCCAACATTTGCCTTCTAAAGTAGCTGAAGAGAATAATTCTAATGTTCTTATCACAAGGAATTAAATATTTGAAATTACATTTATGGTCAATGCCCTGATTTGATCATTGCACAATGCACAGATATATTAAAAGATAACACTAAGCCGGGCAGTGGTGGCACACGCCTTTAATCCCAGCACTCGGGAGGCAGAGCCAGGCGGATCTCTGTAAGTTCGAGGCCAGCCTGGGCTACCAAGTGAGTTCCAGGAAAGGTGCAAAGCTACACAGAGAAACCCTGTCTCGAAAAACCAAAAAAAAAAAAAAAAAAAAAAAAAAAAGATAACACTATATTCTTACAATGTTACAATTATTGTATTTCAGTTAAAAATGAAATGCTTAAAGGCAGCTTATTTTACAGAAGCTGAGAGAAGGTATTAATGAAGAGAAGTCCAGGTGAGACTCCTGACTTGTGAAACCTGAAAGAGAAAATGGACATGGAGACATGCTCCTCATTCCCCTCCTTGATTAATTTAGGTCATGGTACCTTTGACTCTTGGCTCTTTTTGTTTTAAAATCATTCAGACTTCGCCCACCCCTTTTCTGCTTTTGATTGACAGAACCTGTTAGTGAGCAGAGCAAGCAGAGAGCCAGGAAGACAGGGAGAGGAGAGGCAGGGCTGGGGCTGGGGCCCAGGAAAGCAGTTTTGAAGGTTTAGTTAGACAGACTTTGTAAAATTAGAATAAGACATTTAGAATTTGGGGTTGAGAGTTTTAAAAGATATTGCAATAAATTATGAACCAGAACATTTGTTACAGACTTTAAGACTTCACTGGATAGAAAAACAAACTCCAGTTCCCGGGCTCCTCTAAAGCAGTCAGTAGGTGAATACGCAGCTTGGCTTCACACAGGTGCTGTTATGAGCCTCCATTTTTTTTTTTTTTCATGTCATCCATTTAAGGATGCTCCCTCAGGACCAGATTCTGAGCTCTGAGCCTGATAGCCATGTTTTAAAAGTATCAGCGGTTTATAAAAGTGTCAGAACTTTCATTTTTATCAGCATATGATGTTAACTCTTTCCATGTTTGTATTTTTATTTTAAAATGATTTGAAGATGATTGAAAACAATGTTTTAGTTGCTATTAGAAGCAGCAAAATGTTCACCTCGTTTATTCTATTTTTTTCTTTCTTTTTTTTTTTTTTTTTTGATTTTTTCGAGAACAGGGTTTCTCTGTGTAGCTTTGTGCCTTTCCTGGAACTCACTCTGTAGACCAGGCTGGCCTCGAACTCACAGAGATCCACCTGGCTCTGCCTTCCAAGTGCTGGGATTAAAGGTGTGTGCCAACACCAGACTGTTGCTTTTTTACTTTTTTTAAGGTTATTTTCAAGATAGGATTTCTCATGTCCTGACTGTCCTGGAACTCATTCCATAGACCAGGCTGGTTTCAAATTCACAGAGATCACCTGCCTCTGCCTCTTAAATGCTGGGATTAAAGGTGTGTGCCACCACTGCCTGTCTCATTTATTCTATTTTCATTTATAATGTCATTATTAAGAGTTTTGTGGTGCTTATTATATATATAATATATATTTTATATGTATATATTCCATATATATATGGAATTTTGTTTAAAGTATGTCCATATAACCACCATAGCTGTGGGTACTAGGAATTGAACCTGGGAACTCTGGAAGCACAGCCGGCGTTCTTAACCTCTGAGCCACTATACATAAATAAACATGTAATCTTCAGTATCCTTTACAGCCCCTTGTCAGCCAAGCCCAGCCCCACTGTGAGCTCACATGTGCAGTCATTTCCATTCGACTGTCTCCTGAGCTCCACTTAGAGCTCCACGACCTACACTGTACACTGGCGGCACTCTCCACCATGACGTGTGTTAGTCAAGCTTCAGCATCGCTCTAGGCACATGCCCAAGGGAAACAACAGAGGAGGGACTAATGTGGGCAGCTTCAGAGGGGTCAGTCAGCATGAAGGGATGGGCATGGCAGCACATCTTACACAACAGCAAACGAAGAAGAGAAGGAGAATGCACTTCCTACATGGCTCTCTCGGTTCCTGTGTTTAACTCATCTGGTGCCCAGCCTCTGAGATAGAGACATCAGCATTTAGGGTCAGTTTTTCCCACTCAGTTAATCCTCCCTAGTTACTCATCTACAGGCACACCTAGACCAGTGCTGTACTGGTCTATCAACAGACAGTTTTTACTCCAATCAAGTGGAGAATCAAGAATGAGTGTCATAACCCATTTTCTATACAATGTTGAGTTTCTTGTTTGTTTGCTTCAGTATTGACCTCTGTGGTAGTCAAGGTGAGCTCAAATATACCACACTGAGGAACAACTCTATAAAATACTTTGTTTCTGAAATTTCACTTGTGCAGTATAGATCAACAGGGACCTTATTTGATTACAGGGACTCATAGGCCCTACTATGGGCTCCTAGAGTCATAGAGCATGGGGAAGGGTATGTAATGACCTGAACAAACACATATAAACTCCTGCCTGTGGGTTGGATGTAACACTTCTGTTCAGTTTTGCTGAAACAAATAACTTCAAAGAAGAGGATATGTAGTGGTCTTCTGTGTAGATGTAACCAACCGTCTTATTAAATAAGAAACACAGAAACAATGTAAAAGAGAAAGCCGAGAGGTCAGAGCTCAGAGCTAAAATCTCACTCTTCCTCCTGCTGTCCCAGCTTCCTGAAAGAGAGCTATTTCCTGTGTGTAAGTCGATTTTCCAGTCATTCTGCCTTCTCATTGGTTGTAAACCCAAACACGTGACTGCCTCGTCACTGTCTGAATGTACAGCCCCCTAGGTCTTAAAGGCATATGTCTCCAATGCTGGCTGTATCCCTGAACACACAGAGATCTATGGGATTATAGGCATGTGCCACCACTGCCACACTCTGTCTATGGCTCTAATAGCTCTGACCCCCGGGCAACTTTATTTATTAACATACAATCAAAATCACATTTCAGTACAATTAGAATACCACCACACTTCTGTGTCCCAAAGTGGTGAAAGCTGGAAATATATGGTGAAAACAATTCAAATCTACCATACTATTCAAAATGCATATAGCTTCTTATCTGAGATCATGTCCTAAATCCTAGTTATTTATTAGATGCCAATATTTTATTTTCTTTTTAAAAAATGCTTATTTTTAACTATGTGTACATATGTGTGTTTGTATGTAGATTTGCACATGTGAACACAGTGCTCATGGAGGCCAGAAGACTGGATCTCCCGGAAATGGAGTTACAGGTGGTTGTGAGTCTTCTGGCCAGGGTGCTGGAAATCAAGCACAAGGACCTCTCTAGAACCAGCCAGTGCCCTTAAAGGCTGAGCCATCTCTGCAGTCCGAGATGCCAACATATTATAACCATGATTCCTTCTAGATGCCTTAGATGAGACTTCAGCTCTATCTAAACATTAGAGCCCCAGAATCTTTAACAATGAACACAGTGATGGGCAGACCATCCTGATGGAAACCTACTGGACACCAAATAGAGACTTTTGGTTCTAACCCTACTTACTTGAGACAACTGGCCTCACACATTATGTCATGGGCTTCCTTCCTCTGACTCCTTATTTCTCTACCATAACAGAGGCCGAGCATACATCAGGGTTTTTTTGTTTGTTTGTTTGTTTTTTAACCAGCACTGGGTTCTCAGTGTGCTGCATAAAGCCTGGTCCTAGTCCCTTACAGTCTTTAATGACAATAAATGCTAACTGATTCATGGTTAAATGCTTTCTTTAGTTATTTTAAATTTTCGTTTTTTCCATCACAGTTGAGAAAGAGCAAAATCATATGTGAAACAGCCACACTAGACTTGGCTCAAAATAAAAAGCTATCACTAGAGTGCCTGGAAGAATGCTTATTCAATATTCCCTAGACTAACATATTTCTCAGTAGAGACAAGAGCATATACTGTAGCCATGGAAAATCTGGGAAACTGGAGCACTTGAAAATACCATTTACACTACATCAAACTGGAGCCCACTCAGGCAACGTAAATCTTTCCCATATGTGACGGCTGCTCGCTGCCCAGCTTCCAGTCCTAACAGACACACTGCGAATAGCCAACACTCCTTTTTAGCTTGTCGCTGCAGCCTGCAGCCATTTTTATGTCTGCAGTTGGAAGGACAGTTCTCTCATAAACTGGAGAGATATTTCATTTTGGGAAGAGCAACACAATAAAATTTTGCATTTTAGGTACAAATTGAAACCATTTTCATATCTCTGGCCATGTCTAAAACACAATAAAAATAAATTGCCTTTAAAATTGTAGATATACTAAAACTAGAGTTGGCCGCAACATAAATGATCTTGGATTCTGACTCACATCCTAAAATGCTCAATGTTTTGACACAGGGTATACTTACAGAAACCATTTTCACTCTCCACTAAGTCAAGATATAGGGCATTATAGTGATTTATGCTGTCTCATAAGGAACAAGAGGCTTTCTAAGAGGGGCAAGGTGGCCAGTGAATTATCACATTTCCCAAGGCATTTGGTGGACTTAAAGCAGGGTTTCTCACAGTGATGTCTGTGTGCTGCCTGCAGCAAAATTACCTGAAGCCTTTGCTAAGGTGTACAGCCTAGAGTCCCCTCCAGATTAGCTGGACCAGACATGTCAAGAAAGGGCAGGGGAATCTTCATTTTAAGATGTTTGGTTTACTTTCATATCTACTAAAAAAAAATAAAACCTAATACACACACTTATACTGAGGACAGTGGACAAGGATATGTAAAACTAGGACTTTTGAAAACAAGCCAGAGAAGCACAGGTGCTGAGTAAATAAACATTCTTAGCTGGGTATAAAAGTGGGGCATGCACAAGTATGGTGGCTTTGAGGAGAAAACATACTGGTGGTGGAACTGGCTTTCTCAAGGGAATTCTTAGGTACCCCTAGCACTACCTCTCAGAGTGGGCACTAGTTCCCATGAGAATGCAACAGAATAACTGGCCCTCACTGCCCACCTAAGGACTCTGGTGGTGTGCCACAGACACCACAAGGACAGAATATGGTATGCTGGCAGCACACTTGGCTTTCCTATTTGGCTTCACTACGAATTCAGATTTAACCCCAAGCTCTGTAGGGTTATCTTTCCATTATATTATAAATTGAAGTTCTGCTTCTGTCAGATTTAGTTCTTGTCTAGTTTCCAATGTCCAGTTGTTGATGAACCCATGTATAACTCTCACATAGAGTAAAAAAGCAAACAAATCACCACCACCTCCACAACAACAACAACAATAACAAAACCAGTCCTAGTCCTAACCCCACCTGTCTGCTGCCTGGTTTCATGGGACCAGACTTATTTAGAAATCCCTTTCTAAATAATAAATAGCCTGCTGTTGAGTTGCAGGGCAGACTCATGTCTTAAGGCAACAATCCTACAGAACAACTTGCTGAAACTTTAGCTTTCGTGTGTGTTCCTTAAGATAACTCCAGTAAGGCCTTGATGTCTTGGGGTTTCATACTTTTGATAAAATGGAAAGGAAAGCCTGAATCTCCTCCGAGTTGTCTAAAACGAAGGTTCTCCTATGGGATCAGTCTTTAATCCCTTCATCTCACTAGGACCTCATCATACAGAATCTTACATCTGGTCTTTTAAGCCTTGAAATCCCTTTAGTGCCTAAGAAAAACAAGCACACTTTGCACTATAGAGAGAACGGTAAGCTGTTATTTCAACACTCTAATTTTCTATATAATACAGATCGCTAAAAGTAATGTGTTTAAGTTGAAATATTGACATGCCGAAGAATGAATATTGGTTCTACAAAACAAAATATATAAAATATAATGTTCTTATTCTTTTCTCTACCACAGGCTGAAACTCAATCTAGGAATTCCTTTAAGTGAGCATCGTCTGGTATCAGGAACATAGAGTGCTCTTTCTACATCCCCAGAAGGGGAGGGTGCCAAAGTATTCATCCTTGGAACACATGGTATTTCTGGAATTCACCCGACAGACCTGGGTCCAACCCTTTTGGTCCTGATGTCTGGACTCCTGCAATTTTATCTCTCCCTTCTCCTGTTCCCCTCAGGGCTGCACATAGGGCATGGGGGTAACCTGGAGGGCAATCTGTACATGACTGCTAAGATGTTCATTTCTCATCATTTTGCACCACAAAAGCATTAAAATATGATTTGAGGTTTGTAGTCTCCATGTCCTCTATACAGAAAGTGGTTCACAGTTTCCTCTGATGTTAGATTAGATCACTCCGGTCTGTGTTTCCAGTTCTGTCTCCAATGAATCCAACAGGCAGGAAGTAGCAGAATATGGGCTTTACTTAGCATCCCATTGTCTTCCAGCATTTGATATGTCTTCATCTCCTCTCTGATTTTTCTGTGTCTCACACACCACATGAGTTGTGTGTGTGTGTGTGTGTGTGTGTGTGTGTGTGTGTGTATGTGTGTGTGTGGGAGGGGGGTTATAGTAAAAATCTCTCTTTGCTGTTGTTTAGTATCAACTTTGGATACTAAACCTTTTTGAAAGGAGGACTTTTTGAAACTCAAAGGGTATTAGAAACAAAAAAATATCCCAAACTCAAAGCTGTTATTACAGAAATATCCAAAATTCTTTTCTGAATTATCCTTTTTACTGAGAGATAGTTATCATAAGAAGAATGAGATGTGACCAAAGCCAATGGAATGGGGTGGGTCATAAATTAGCATTTCAAATAGCTGTTAAGTATTGATAATGAGTCCATCATCATTTAACGGGACAGCAGAAATTGGGACAGCTAGGAAGGATTATAAAGCAGGCAACATTTAATGAAACACCTAAATGATTGTTACTTTAGAAAGAAATCTCAATCAGTAAGAAGCATATATGTAAAATGAAATACTGAGCCACCCTGCTACTTATTCTTATATAAATATATGTCAGTCAGGATATACACCCATTTGTAACAGCCACACTAGAGCAATACTGGGTCTCAATTTTTGAGATTTACTTTTTAGGTACCATCCTAACCACTGGTCATCAAAGACTAAAGATATCCTACAAGAATTTACGGTCCAGCTGAGCAAGGACAATGGACCAGAGAGTAAGCCAGCCAAAAGGAAGTTCTCAGCAGAGCTCCATGGGAGACAAAAGGGCAGCAGGGCAGCAGGGCTGGGAACAGTGTCTCAGAAGTAACAATTTCCAGGAAGACAAGATTTAAGAATTGTCTACTCTGAAAAAAATTAATAAATAAAATTAAAAAAAAAATCCCACCTGTGTGTGGCAAGTCACATGGGAAGACAAGGAAATGGAGACCCACATCTTTATGTGAGAAAGAAGACAGAGACAGGGTAGACCTTCCTGAAGAGGGGGAACATTCACCATGGACTCATATCAAGTGCTTTATCCTTAGGTATCTCCCTTTGTATCTTCTGTGTGTGTTTATGTTTATTAAAATATAGAAATACTGAGTTTCATGTTATGGAACTTCCATAACATAATACTGACATTACTGAAATGTACAAGTATCTCTGACATGATTTAAATTACGTCAGAGGAACTTGTGGTACATTAGAGGGCTCACCTTGTGGTGAAACAAACTTCATTATGTTATATACATCATGAATTCCTATTTCAGACCCTAAATAAGTTTAAAGTCAAGCAAACAGCATTTAAATGCTTCCTATACCAACAACAGCTCCATATACTAGATTCTAACTCCTCCTCCTGGCACTCTGCTTTATTTCTGTTGTAAATTTAGGACTATAAATTAATATTCCAAACTTGCTGGTATGGATGCAAAGTCCTTAGAGCAGAAAACCATTCCAAACTTGTATGTGGCCATTGAGAGCTCAGTTGTACTACTTTGGATTGTTTTGATCAACTGAAATAAGTGAATGCTTAGTTACTATGCCTTTAAGACCTCTTCCCAACTTCCCTACCATGATTATGCAGCTTGATATGATAAGTAATCAACAAACTGATTAATGAAGCAGAATAGGATGCAGAATTCTGATGCTCTGAAAAAGCCCAATTCCTCTGAAAGAAATAACTGTAGCAATCTCTAGAAGAAAGCACTAGAAAAGACATTAACAACAGCCTCCAGGAAACACAGACTGGGTACAAAGACAAATGCTCATTCTCCTTACCTAAAGTGAAAGACACAGATCATTTCAGAAAGACTTAATTACCCCATGACTCTAGGTCAAAAGTATGATGAAGATCTTAAGCTGTTGTGGTACATTTGTACACTGTGTAAAGATGTATCACTGTAGTTGGTTTAATAAAGAGCTGAATGGCTAATAGATAGGCAGGAGGAGGAATAGGTGGAATTTCTGGGCAGAGAAAGAGAACTCTGGGAAGAAGGGGCAGAGTCACCAGCCAGAGATAGAAAGGAAACAGGAGGTGTAAAACTAAAAAAGGTAAAAAGTCACAATGGAAAAAATGTAGATTAATACAAATGGGTTATAAGTTTGAGTTATAAGAGCTAATGGGACAAGCCCAAGCTAAGGCCTAGCTTTTATAATTAATAATAAGTCTCCATGGCATTTTGGGGAGCTGGCTGGCAGGATAGAGAAAGCCTTATTACATTAAGCTCTCACACTGAATTTTACTTTCAACTTAAATCTGATTATGACACCCTATGGAGTCCTTTTTAAATTATTATTTGTTTACATTTTTCTCGCACATGCGCGCACGCATGTGTGTATGTGTGTGTGTGTGTGGTCTGTCTGTCTGTCCCCTACACCACAGTGTATGTGGAGGTGAGAGGACAAATTGGGGAAACCAGTTCTGTTCTTCTGCCATGTGGTAGGTCATCAGGTCTGGCACCAAGTGCTTTACCTACTGAGGCATCCCACCTACCATTGATTCTTAAATTCAAAATAGTGGAAAGAGTCAGCAACTGGGGTAATGTAGTGTCAAACTGCCTAAGATAGGTTAACCAGCTACTCAACTTGCTTGTTTTATGATTCTTAGATTGAATCATGAACGATAAACGAAGCCACGTGCAAAGACTGAATAGAGTGTTTACTTGTATTTTATGATTGCTAAAAAGAGGAATAGTTTTACTTTTATTGCTACTCTCTCCTTCTTTGAAGATTTATTTTTCATTGTTTTACATGTATGAGTGTTTGTCTGCATGAATGGCTAAACACCATAGGTGTGCATGGTGTACATGGAAGCCAGAAGAGAGCACCAAATCCTCTGGAACTGGAGTTACAGATGGTTGTGAGCCACCATGTGGGTTCTGGGATCTGAATGTGGGCCCTCTGGAAAAACAGCTGTTGTTCTTCACCAAGGAGCCATCTCTCCAGCTGCTGCATTTTTTCTTGGAAACAATGGAATGAGATCCTTTTTCTCAAAATGAGTCCTCTTTAGCACAGATGCCCAAGTGAATGGGAGATGCACAGAGCAAAGGAGCAGGCACAGAGAGGGGTGGAAATACAGTAGCTTTACTGGCCACTGATTCTTCTACTTTTAGATGAGGAGGCTGAGGCTCAGAAAGACTAGGATCTCACATATGCCGACTCATGTAAATGTCCTAACAAAGCCTCAAATCCTGACATTCAACTCAACAGCCTTTGCTCTTGCCCATATAATGAAAAGTTATTGAAACTTTTTGGTTATCTTTCTGTCCCTCTATCCATCCATCCATCCA
Source organism: Peromyscus leucopus (assembly GCF_004664715.2). Classification (NCBI taxonomy): domain Eukaryota; kingdom Metazoa; phylum Chordata; class Mammalia; order Rodentia; family Cricetidae; genus Peromyscus; species Peromyscus leucopus. Next base: position 87,134,020 of record NC_051071.1, on the reverse strand, counting down.
TCCATCCATCCATCCATCCATTCACCCACCCTTCCACTCACCCATTCCTCCATCCATCCATCTATCTACCCATCCATCCACCTCCCTCCACCCACCCACCCACTCATCTACCTACCCATTCACCCATCCATCCATCATCTTCCCTTTAAATTGACACACAGGTAGTAGATGGTGAAGTGGTGCAGACAAAGTCAGAGGAAGAACAGTGGTGAGTCACCAACCTAACAAGAGACAATGAAGTTTTCTGCAAGGTGGTGGCCATGGGAATAAAGAGAGAAATGTGTCGAGAACACATTTTTTTAATGCTATGATAAGCGCATGGTGGTTCACACCCTTAACCCCAGCCCTTGGAAAGCATAGGCAGGTAGATCTGCACGAGTTTGAAGCCAGCTTGTCTGACACAGTGAGGTATTATAGTCCAGACAAGGCTATGTGGTAAACCTGTGTGTTAAAAACAAAACCAAAACCAATCTGTGATGTTAGTGTCTGCTCTCTAGGGTGAGGGAGGAAACACAAAGTGAGGGTTGATTTTAGTAAGGAAGGCTATAGAGTCCAAAGCACTAGAGGCCTAGGACATCACTTCAGAGCCCAAGTCAGTGAGGAAACTAGCCAAGGCCATGCAATGGGGCTGACCTCTAGACCTCATCCAGTATAGAAATGACGCTATGAGACTAGATGAAATTTTCAGAGGAAGCAAAGCTAAGGAAGAAAATGAAACAGATACAGAATTCAAATCAGGAACATAGGAAAAAGACCACCCGTTGCTACAGAGAAGGCAGAGAAAGAGAAAAAAGAAGCCCCGGAAACAAAGAATCAGGGACAAAATCCCTCCCATTAAGAGGCAGAATTATGGCAAGGAGCCTGACAGTGAATAGCAGGAATGGCAAAAATCAGAAGATAACAACAAAGACAAACCCTGCTGAGACCGATCACTGATCCACCATCCCCGGCAGCCTTCCTCGGGTAATTTTGGTTTTGTGGTAGAAGCGCACACTTACTTCAAAGCATGAGGGCATTCATCAGAGGCAGGCAAGGGAGCACAGTCAGAATGCAGAAATTTTTGTTAGCACAGGGGAGAGAGTGTGTGGCTGAGAGAGTTGCGTGTTTGCTTTTGTAAGTGTAACAGAGGCCTGAACATCAATTGTGCTCTGAGGAAAAGCAAGGTACCAGTAGAGCGCCATGATTTGTGAAGCGAGCCTTGGTTCTGTCTTCAAAAATGTTTTGTTTAAAAGTTCCATAAACACCAGTGGCCCAGGAAATGCCTTAGAAAACATTCATTAACAAAGTGACAGCTATTTTACTAAGTTCCCATAGCCTTTTATATGTTTATCACTCCTTGTGGAAGAAAGACTTCTGGCATCGAATCTTGACCTCTTCCTTGGAAGGAAGAGAGAACCTTTCCCTCCCCTGGGAATTTTCAGAGAAGAGGGGACATGGCTGACCTCTTTCTCAGACTGAAGAGACTTATGCTATCCCTTCCTATCCTGGGTGAATGCATCCCCTTAGACAGTACTTTATGCTAGACTGAGATGTTAAGAGTGAGCACAGAAATGGAGGACCCAAGTGTAACTTTGTTCCCTAATGCTATGTCTTGTTTGTTTTGTTTGTTTTTGAAGGACTCTTTCATTTCTAAGCCACCACTACTTCAAAATAATCAGATCAGCAAAAGTCCTGTGTAAAAGAACGCACTGATCTCAATTTTACTCCCAACAGAACATGAGATGCTGTGGACAGCAATAATAGGAAATGTGTTGGCTTATCTACAGAGAGGCTTAGGACAGAATAATGCACAGCTCTGTCTTGCCTTGTTCTCCAATGTGTGTAAAATGATACAAAGTTTCCCACAATGTCTACAGCAAAGTATACACAAGAAGAAAAAACAAAAGCCAGACAATATGTGTCCCCGTCTACAATTCTGCCTTTTACATTGTTAATTACAGATTTCATGATGCTTTTTCTTCATAGAAAATTTAAAATTCTAAGTTCCTTCCAGCTAGTAGCAGTTTTTATGAGTTCATAGCAAACAAAACATAATGAAATATAGGCATTTTCATGTGACTCACTGGTGAATCTCCCATAACAAAATACACAGCAAAGCACAGGAGTTTCAGTTTATTTGTTGATAGCTTTAAAGATTTGAATTGTATATTCATTCAACAGATGTTCCTTGCATAACCACAAAATGAACCACGATCTTTGACCACATCACATCCTAAATTATCCCAAAGCCCTTATTTATGTTATACCAAGGCCAATATACAAGGATGTACTTGAGTTAACTTTAGCATCCTTTCTGAAGGGTTGTAACTCAATGAGCTTTTTATGAGAATGAAACAGGGATTTCTTCCCTAACACCTTCAGAAATCTGCAGCATCAAGTATGATTGCTCTTTAAGAAACGTACGTGTCTTCTTCCCTGAATTATAGTTTAGGAGGAGACGAATTCTGAGGTTTTTGGAGAACTCCATAAGTTTAAGCTTGAAGGGACCATATAAGATGTTATCAATAAGTACAAACATGCTTTAGTTTATTTAAAGTGGCTTCTTTTCTTCCCCTCCAGTTTAAAAACTATCCATCTAAATTAAATCCCCCCAAGCACACATTTATTCATAATGGCTTTGACTTTACAGAAATTTTGCCTGTGGCAGTAAAGTCCTTGTTGCCAAATGAATGTCCTTTGGTATGGCAAATTTTCTATGCACGTATGAATGTGAAAATTACATTTCAATGAAAATGAGCCCCGATAGGAAGTCCAGCTGTGGTTCATATTTCCAATGCTTAAAGACCATGTTTCAACTGGAGTAGCATTTTCTTTCCAGACCTGTCTTTCTATTTATCAGACACAAGTAGGGAGCAGAAGCATACAAAGATTCTGGACAGTTCCAAACACCTGCAGATCCAAAGCCACTTTATACCCAAAGGGCTTTCCCTAGGGCACAGCTTGGAATGGAAGATGTTGCCACCAGCATGGTTCTGAAGGAAGTTGTATGATCAAGTAACTGGCAAAGAATTTGTGTAATGTTTGAATTGATAATTGTCGCAAATTCATATAGCTCCTTTGTCTGCCAGTGGCTTTTCTTGTTTACTTGGTGTGTGTGTGTGTGTGTGTGTGTGTGTGTGTGTGTGTGTGTGTGTATGTGTGTGTGTATGTATGAGAGAAATGAAAATGACTACTATCATTCTCAAGACCATTGAGAGACCAGTAAATCAGTTTTGTTCTGGAATACTACATGAAAATGTTGGAAGATAAGAGAAAACATATTGCCATATATTCAACACATATGGCTTGTAAAATTACTTTATGCCAGTTTTTCAGTTTAACAGAACTTGAAAGTAAGTTGAATTCACTTAAGAAACCCAAATCATCATCCACACAATTAGCCTTGTATTACCCATTTCTTTCTCCCTAAAGTATGGTCTCTATACAGAAGAATAGTGAACACTAGGAGTACTTCTTTGTCTTTAGGCTTCCCCACAAAGTATTATTATGCTCTGCTCAGCTATGTATGCATGTGAACAGCATGGCTATGAATGAATTTAAATAAAACACCTAGCTTGATTAATAATATGTCTGTCCCTCAGGATTAGTTACTCACTGATTTCTTGACACATACCTCCATGCACTTTGTAAAAAGGAAACCAAACAGCACATTTTTTTAAATCAGATTCAGGGATGTGTTATGTATTCCAGAACAGCCTCCATGGCAACCTCTACTACAAACCACAACTAAGAACTTGGGCTTGAGCCAAACATCTCCCGAACACTCAAAATAGATGTCACTGTGTCTGTGCCCTTTTCTCAGAAAAGAAATTCACTGCCTCTTAGCCCATCCATGCTTTCATGAGCTTGTGTGTTCTGTTTTGTTCTTTATGCTTGCATTAATAAATAATTAATAATTATGAAAGAGCATTTGAGTTGAAGGGACGTGCTAGAGATATACAAACTGTTTGCATGGTAAGAGAAGAATTCATTATTTTTAGTGGACAATGCACACAGAAATAAAAAAACTCAAAAATAATACAGGAATTGAAAAAGTGTTGTGATTGTGTGAACATTCAATAGAAGCAACAGCCTTTCACACAGTAGGACAGACTCTAGAGCCATCACTGAATTATTGAAAAATGTCATCATGTGTCTACATGCTAATGCTGCATGATCTGGAAAGCACGAAATTTCTTATAGTTCCCTCTAGAGAGACATAGAAATATACAGAAGATTTCAGAGAGGTAAATATATACCAGTGGTTCTTTAAAAAACATATGGCATTTTCACAGGCAAACTTGGAAACTTCACTTCTCAGGAGCCCAGGTCTCCATTTCCTGTTTCTAGACTGGCAGCAGATATTTCAAGCTGGCTAGCCAGCCCTGGGTTTAACAGTGGCACTTCAAGGGACAGAGGCTTCTGGGATCCTTGCTGTCAGCCTCCGTCCCAGGTTACATTACTCCCTTCTTTGCTCCGAAGTCCTTCCATGAGTCAGTGAGGAGGAACTTAGAGGCATGTGCTGTGCTTGGTAGGAAAGCTGTGCCTTTAAGATGGGTGAGGCTACACCAGTATAAACTTTATCATATTTTTGTTAAGAGTTTCACATATCCCAGACTGGCTTCAGACTTACTATGTTGCCGAGTCTGACCCTGAACTCTTGATTCTTCTGCTTCCACTGCCTGAGTGCCAGGGGCACACCCTTTCACCCCAACACCCAACTTACGCTGTGTGTGCAGGGATCGTTCATGGTAGGCAAGCTCTATCAACTGAGCTAAGTCACTTTAAATGAGCTAACAGACTTCCTGGGATTTTTTTAACAAAGAGAAGGAAGAGTTAAAATGACCAATTAAGTAGAGATACAAACTAGTGGTAAAACCCTAATCTAAAGAGTGCTTTTCATATTAAATCTTCTAAGCTCTGAGCCTGAATGAAGTAAGAGCAATACCCAGACCTGCCTTCTCTTGCTCCTCTTTTGGGTGGGCTCTGTATTGATTCTACAGTTCAAGTTGAAGATGAATTAGCCCCTCCCCATCAGCAAAGGAAGTCAACATACACCTCCTATCTAATACATACAATACAAGTCAAATATCATCCATGACAAGATTGGACAAGGCTGAAGAGAACTTTGGGATAAACGGGCAAAGATGATTTGGTTCCTGAAAGTAAAACAATCCCGACAGCTTCGATGGTCAACAGCCCCAAACAGTACAGCTAAAACCCCAACTATTTTAAAGATTGCATTTTCTCACAGCAAGGAGGTAAAACAAAAGGGAAAACGAAGATCAAATGCCCACAGGACTCCTGTACCCCACACAAACGGACCCTGAAGATTTCAAAGAGGAAAAACAGTACCTTATAAGTAACTGGTCTTGTCTAACACAGCTGGTCCCAGAGCCGACTCGTTTAACTGTCTACTGTCTCCAGTTTAAAGTTAATTCTGTTGGCAAGAAAGTACAGAGCTCGTCTGGAAAATATTGTTTGGACATAAACTGTTCCTTTCAAAGCAGTGGTAGCTATATTTAAGTTTTCTTGTAGACGGGACTATAAACTCTTCCTGTAGCTAATTTCCTTCCCCCTCCTTCCCTCAGACTTAGTCAGTATCCTCCTATCCCATATATTGAAGAAAGAGACAGAGAAACCGGGTGGGAGGGGTGGGGGAACTTCTGCAAGGAAATATACCTTAAATAATGTAGTATTTGAGCATTTGGAAAAACAGCAGAACACAAAGAAGATGAAAGAACTGTAGAAAGCGCACCAGGATCCAGAAACCCAGTACTTTCTCATTCTGTTTGTTAGTCAGGAAAGTAAAGTCCAGAGAAAGTAGGAAGTTTGATCTAAATGCCATCAGTCAGGCAGCTCGATTGTTAGCGGCTCCATTAATAGATAAGGTTTCACGACTACCGGTTCACCATTTCCTCTGCACTGGGCACTGTGAGGGAATAACCTCTGCATCCTTATAAATGGTGCGAGGCATTGGCAGTGAGCAGGAAGACAATTAGAACGGGGAACCACCTGTCTCAGAGGTAACATCTTTCTCAGCTTCAAAATCCTTAACATCGAAAGTTCCCCCAGAATTTCAGCTCTCCTTGCATACTTAGGGAATTATATTTTTCTGACATAGTTTTATGATTCTGGAATTGCCCTTTTTTGAGGGCTGTTATGACACATTAGTCCCCACAGAGACTATTCTAGGAAGAGACCCTCATATGAGAGGGGTTAGGTTTCATCTGTGATGTTTCTGCTCAGCGTCAAAGAGAGACAGAGACACAGAGAGTTCTTATAGTTCCTGAACTGGAAACATCTTGACTGTGTGGATTCTCTCTCTGTGTGTGTATATCTGTGTGTGCACAGGTGCACATGTATATGAGTTTGGGGGGGGGGGGCTGGAGGGTAACCTCGGAGGCATTTCTCAGTTGTTTCTTGAGACAGCATCTCTCACTGGCTTAGAGCTCTCAGACAAGCTTGGGGTGGCTGGTCAGTGAACTCCAGGATCCATTCATCTCTGCCTCTTCAGTGCTGGGGTTACAGGCTCCAGCCACGGTGCCAGGCTCTTTAAAGCGTGGCTCTCCTTTTTTACAAGGCAAGGAGTTTACCCGTGGAGCCTTTATCCCACCCCAGCAGGATGGCTCCTCCTGCCTGCAGTGTGTAAAGACATTTTCACATACATACAAAGTTATTTATTTGTGTGTGTGTGCAATAGACATACATGACTGTGTACATACATGAGGGTGTCTGTAACTTGTGTAAATATGAATTTGAAGGCCAGAGGGAAATCTGGTGTCTTTCTCTATTGATTACCCAGTTTTTCTTTTTGTTGTTGTTTTGCTTGTTTATTGTTTTAAGTTCCTGTATCTTACTGAACCAGAAGCTCACCAATTAGCTACTCTGCCTGGCCAATGAGGTACAGGGATTTACCTCTTTTTGTTCCCTGAAGCTCTGGAGCACAGATGTGTACTCAAGAGCCAGGGTTTTACAAAGGTTCTGGGGATCCAGACTTGAATCCCCATGCTGTGTGATAACAGGTACTTGACCAATTAAACCCATTGCCCCGTCCTCACATTGAATTATGGTAATAATGACTGTGATTTTGTGTGCGTGATGCTGGGGATCAATTCCAGGAATATCACCCATGCTAAGCAAATACACTATCACTAAGCCACATTCCAGATCCATTCTATAAAGTTATAAGTTAAATTATATATATATGTGTGTGTGTGTGTGTGTGTGTGTGTGTGTGTGCGTATTTTTTATATTACATGTATATATGTATACATACATACATATATTATTTATTTGTTTGATTTACACAGGATTTTGCTCTGTAGATCAAAGTCATGGCAATCATCTTACCTCAACTCCTGAGTGCTAGAAATACAAGGTATATCTTGACCAGATTCATTATTCATTAATTTTTTTTCAAATAGCACGGATAAGTAATATAATTTTACTAGGAGTCTTTCATGTACCATTTTCTAGTCATATATAAAGAAATTATTTTCAACCTGAAGGCATAATATTCTTACAATAATTTTAAACTGTTATCTGCAATGTATTAATGAATTTATTAATTTGAAAATTATTTATTGGAAATTTATGAAGCCACTACCCTCTTCCCATGTAGAATAGAGTAACTGACAAACAAAAAAATAAATAATTTTCAGTCAGAATCAAAGGGTTTTGATGGGCAGTGAGATCAATTTTCTATAACAATTCTTAATTTCATTTCTACCCTTCAACTGTGTCCCTTTTTTTTTTTTTTTACGCACTAACACTGAGTTACACCAATCCTGATAAACCCTTGACTAGATGAGATAAGCCAGAATACTAAAGGGGCCCACATTGAAATCAGCCTCGTCACTATTATTTTTTCCATCTGACTGTGTTCTGAAATACCACAGCAACAGCTATTTGACACCTGAAGTTCAAATGTGACTGGAACTGGCTGTGGTGATGCTTGTCTATGTTCCTAGCACTGGGGAAGTTGAGGCAGAAGACCATGAGTGTGAGGAGAAAGAAACCATCTCAATAAACCAACAGCAAGACAGACAAGAAGTGCTCAGCTCGCCCAGGAACCATTTTTAAACTCTTACTTTTTTTTTTGGCCTGGGACTTACACATGGATGATGCTTGCCTCAGACTCACAGCAATCCTCCTGCCTCTGCTTCCCAGGCATGGGGATTATAGGTCTAAGCCACCATGTGTGGGCACAGTTGCTCATTCCTAAACTCTGAAACTCACTGTTTGGTTTTTATAATATCCATTTTCTTTTAACTCATCGGTTGCTGCATTAGATATGGGTGGAAAACAACGAACGCCCTTACGACGAAGTAATTATGAAGAGTAATGCTTCAGTGACAATTAAATTTCGTGGAACGCAGTTTCCAAAGTGAGGAATTAATGGTTGTGCTAGCAATTCTCCAACCTTGACAAACAAGAAATTGAGATTCAAAACACGAGTCTTGAGAAACAAATCTTGGAAAAATACGCTGCATGGGTTTTTGTTTTTGTTTTTTTTTTTTTGTTTTTTTTTTGACACGATGGCAGAATTCCATTCTCCTTTCATAATTTCCAATTATGCCTAATTAAGCTCTATGCAAAGGTGAAGTCCAGACATTGCCACAAGATTTACAGGTCAAGTATGGGGCATCCAGTACACGGATATATACCAGCTGTGCTTATTGGGGTTAGTCCTTAGTTTTTCTGCACGTCCTGAGCTTTGTTTTTGCTGTTGCCTATTACCTTGTGTCTGATAGAGGCAGTGCAAAGAAAAGAAGAGTGAACCTTTGCAGGGGAAGAGGGCTATTAGGTGACTTTTAGACGTGGGTGCAATGAGGCCCAGTGACTCAGGTGTTTCACCCAGGGAAAGGAGGAAGGCCGGAGAGGCATGCTCAGCAAGCCATTTAGAGGTGCAGTAGGTTGAACCACAGATAACATAATAGATCACACTGCATCCAAGAGCTAACAGCTCTCAAAATAGGTTAAGTAAGATAGTCAAGGAGCAAGCTGGGCGGTGGTGGCGCACGCCTTTAATCCCAGCACTCCGGAGGCAGAGCCAGGCGGATCTCTGTGAGTTCGAGGCCAGCCTGGACTACCAAGTGAGTTCCAGGAAAGGCGCAAAGCTACACAGAGAAACCCTGTCTCGAAAAACAAAAAACAAAAAACAAAAAAAAAAAAAAAAAAAAAAAAAAAAAGATGGTCAAGGAGCAATTTTGGTGACCAGGACACGCAGCAGGAAATTGGCCTTCAAACCTACTTTTTTTTTTTTTTTTTATTCATGCCACCGGAAGGAAACATGTGCTGTCAATATATAAATTCTATACAATCTTAAATAGCACAAGGCTTCACACCTGCTTTAGAAAACATTTTTGTGCCTCTATATTTAGGTCTCTGGGATGTATTCCAGAAGTCTCACTTCGCAGTGCTCTGGGCTCAGAATCCAAGGGTGACTTGGAGGGGAAAGTCTAACTGCACTTTAAAGTTCAGTGCTGACTCTCACGGGTGCTTACAGCAGAGGTGAGCCCTCGGGAATGCTGTATTCACAGAGGCAAGCAGTCGGAACTCGCCACCTCTTCATCTGCTCTCAGCTTTGGGGCTCCCAGGAGCACTAGAAGGAAGCGTGTGCTTTCCACTCAGAGCTCTCAGCTGATGGCGAAGAAGGTGGCCGCACAGCAACAGCTGCCCAGTCACACTGCTCAAGGCTTGGAGAGATCTCATGCTTTGGAGAGATCTCATGCATTGGGGGGTGTCTCGTGGCTGGGGGCTTTTTACACTTCAGACTGCTTCACAGGACATCTCAAGCCTCTACTTCCTCTAGTCCAGTGGTTCTCAACATGCCCGTTGAGACCCCTTTGGGGATTGAACGACTTTTTCACAGGGGTCACATATCAGATATCCTGCATATCAAATATTTACATTACAATTCATAGTAATAGCAAAGTTACAGTTATGAAGCAGCAATGAAAATAATTTTATGGTTGGGGGTCACCACAAGCTGAGGAACTGTATTAAAGGGTCACAGCATTGGGGAGGTTGAGGGCCACTGCTTAGTCAATTCACGCTTAACCTCCCTTCATCCTCTCTCACACAGTCCATCCTACCATCTCAGAATACTCCTGAGTATTTCCTACCATCTCAGAATACTCCTGAGTATTTCCTACCATCTCAGAATACTCCTGAGTATTTCCTACCATCTCAGAATACTCCTGAGTATTTCCTAACCTTTCCCTTCCCTGCTTCCTGACATTCCCCATTGCTCGGCCTCCTTCCTCCCGATGTTCCTGTCACTCTGTCATCGCATGTTGCCCAGTGATTTCTTACAATGTCTCTGCTTCCTTCCTTCAGGGCTTCCAAGTGCACCCCACGCGTACACCACGGTTTCCTGTGTGATTTAGCACCTGATCACCTTTGATCTTTCCTTCTGAATTTCCCAGCTTTCTGCTCTGTGTGTCTAGAATATTCCTTCTTCATATTTTCACAGACCTTAGCAGTACTCAGGATTCATCTTGTATACCACCTCCTCAGTGAAAAATGGCCTCTTTGTCTAATACCATCCTCCTATGTGGAAACTCCTTATCCTGTTTCTATCGCTTAGAATTTTTTTTTCTCAGCATTACCGCTATCTAAAACGATCTTTTGTGCTTTTTGAACAAACCCATTCATCTGAGTACTATTGCTTTTCTGGAATGAATTCAGAGCTGTATCAAAACAGATAAATAAGAGCAGATCTATTTTACAAGTCACACTGCCAATACAGAGAACAGTGGAATCTAAAGTAGATATTTGGGAAGTGTTTCTTTAATTCATTACTGTTTTCCCCCCCCTGGGATCCCTACTCTTCAGCCAGCAGATGTCCAAGTGCACAAGCATAAAGCATGGAGTAATCCACTTCTACCATGACTCACTGCACATCCTCCTGTGGCTCGGCCATGAGAAATTATGGGAAGTAAAGATGGAGTCCCAGGGGGCTCTAGAGAGTTGTATCTGTACAAGCCATCTCTAAACTCTTGAACTTGGGCCAAGCCAGATAAAATCCTTGACTTGCCAGCATCTCCTCTATGGATACACAGTGTACACCTAACTAGATATTTGTATTTTCTAGGCCTTCAAGCTCCAGGACGCCCCTACCCCCACCCCCCCACCCCCGCCCACCACCACCACCACCAATTGCCTGCACTCTACAGCAGTTTCTGATGCTGAAGCAGAAGACAGGCTGGAACCGGTCCTATCCTGTCCGGGTGGTTTCAACATGCTTCTGTTACCTGGCAACGCTTCAGGAGCAAAAGCAAAATCCTTGCACTTGAGACATATTGGTTCTAAGTGAAAAGGGAGGAGATGTTGGAGCAGGGAGCTCACAGGTCATTTAATCTCCTGTCTCAACCTGGAGCCACATGAATTCCAAGCTTTCTTGTGAGCTGTAAATTAGTTTTCCTCTCCAGGCTCCTGCCCCACAGCTTCCTAATTACCTGTTCTAGTGAGTCAGCTCCTCTGGGCCCTGGGTCTCAGGGTCATTGTGGGATGATGTCACTGCTCAGAGCACCTGGAAGGTGGCTGTGGCGTGGCCATGCAGAGTGAGGGTGAATCTTTGTTAAGGAACCCATGCACTGAGCTTCCTCCCAGAGGCCTCAGAGAGAGCAAATGGCTTCCCTCACACCTGATGCCACTCAGGAAAATAACTTTGTTTACAGTATTAAAACAACGAGTGTCCTTTTACCGTGGTATTTACTATATATTAATATGTTTATAAATGGTATTCATTTACTCAGTGAATCAAAATGTATTTATTGATTATCTTCTTGGACAAAGATTTGACTAAATTTTGAAGTGAACAATTTTTCTTTCTTATTTCATGACTGGTTGCATTTTTTTGTCCTTAGACTACTGTACAAGTTCTTCCTTTGCTTCCTGGAATGCATTGATCCCGAATTTAACGAGCCTGTGTAAGGTGTGTGTGTGCCTGTACATGTGTGCCTCTATGTGTGTGTGCGCGTGTGCGTGTGCGTGTGCGTGTGCGTGTGCGTGTGCGTGTGCGTGTGTGTGTGTGTGTGTGTGTGTGTGTGTGTGTGTGTGTGTGTGTTACACACAGATCCTGCTAAAATATTTACCGTTTATAGATGGGACCAGTTTGTAGACTCTAACGAAGAGAGTCATGGTGTTAAAGGGGAACATCAATGTGGCATGAAACAAGATTGGAAGTAACCAGAGAAGACTTCTGTGAGGGATGAAGTGAAAATGCATTCTGAATGTAGGAGTGGATTAAAATTCCACGCAGGGCATGGTACACATTTGGGTCACTTCAAGAAGTTCCACAAAACTAAAATATGGAGTAAGTGATGCTCACAAAGCATGCAGACGAGAAAATGGGCAAAGATTTTTTTTTATTCTACTGTTAATTTATTTTGCTATTTATTTATTGACAGAGTCTCGTGTAGTCTAGGCTAGCCTCAAAACGGATCAGAAGAACTTGTGACTCGACCTGCCAAGTGCTGGGATTACAGATGTGCCCCACCATACCCGGTTTGTGCTCTGTTGGGATTAAATCCTGAGCATCATGCATGCTAGACAAAACACTCTAGCACCTCAGCTCCACCCTCAAACAGTCCCTATTGTTTCACCCGAGAAGCAATGATTGGCAGTCTAATTATTTTTTAAGCCATTGCAGGATTTTCATCAGAGGATCTCTTGTTTTTAAAATTCTGAATGGCAAATAATTCAGGAAAAGGAAAGCTTAAGGGATAACTGAGGACATTATCTCTATGTTAATTAAGAAACTGATAGCTGAGCGGTGATGGCACACACCTTTAATCCCAGCACTCAGGAGGCAGAGCCAGGTGGATCTCCATGAGTTCGAGGCCAGCCTGGGCTACAGAGTGAGTTCCAGGACAGGCACCAAAGCTACACAGAGAAACTCTGTTTCAAGAAAAGAAAAGAAAAGAAAAAAAAAAAAAAAGAAAGAAAAGAAACTATGATAATCTAAAGTTAGATAGGAGGGACAGAGTAATAGATAAAAGTCTCTAAATATATTTTGAATTTTCCTCAGGTAGAAGGGTGCTAGGAAAACAAACATACTCTGAAATCCCTGTGGCTTATTACAGAATAATGATCCTAGTACGAGATGAAGCTAGTATTTAATAAATCCCTATCACGTAGGAGACATTTTTCATACATTGTCTTTGTGCACAGACAGGAGACAGGCAAACAGCTTGAAAGAGGAAAACAGACTCGGGACTTGCAGTCATCTGATTATAAATACATAGGCAACACACACACACACACACACACACACACACACACACACATATATATATATATATATACACTCATCATATACAGATAGTTATACATATGCATCATGTACATCTACATACGTGCATGAAACAACAAAGAAAAAAGAGGCTGTGAATTTGAAAAAGAACAAAGGGGTCCATGGGGGGCTTGGATGGAGGCAAGGGAAGGGGGAAATGATGTAATTATAATCTCAAAAAAAGAAATAATTAAAAAAAATCCCCCCCCTTTTTTTTTTACATTAAATTGCCAGTCTCTTTGACATCAATTTCGAACATTTTTCAAATTTGAGCACTGAGTGACAAGACTGGTACTTATTACTTGGAATGTAAATTGGTAAAGCCCTAAGAGGTACCCCAGACAGAACTGACTGGGTTCCTACAGGATACCTTGTTCAGATGGAGGTTCAACACACAAACAACTGTAATTGCTTTGTTTCTATGCAACTCTGTATTTAGCTGCCCCACAAAGCATAAATCCTTCATCAAATTCATCTTGGTAATCTAATTACTTTTTAAGCCTGGAGGCTTTGTTCACACACTGTAGTAGGACAGTGTGTGGGAAACAGAGTTAGAGTGGACTTGGCAGATAGCCTAGTTCAATCAAGTCAGATGTTGTTTTGAGTTACATGGAGTTTGAAGGATAATTCAGTTTCAAAGAACTGAGGAAGGCAAAGGTAAAAATCCAAAACCCGGAAAATAGAAGGAGGCAGATACGGTCACGTAGGAGAAAACACTGAGATTTGCCTTGAAGTTGAATAGGCATATTCCTTCTCCAACATATTTTAAGCCCACTGTGGGTATGATACGATACACCGTCTAAACAGTCACTCATTGGAAAGTAAAAAGAGGCACCATTGTTAATTACAGTGGGATCCAAGTAAAAGTCAGGCATGTGATGGGCAAATCTCTACCTAGGAGATGGACATGAAAGTTGATGACCTTCAGGTGACAATTTGAAGAATGAGGTCATGGACTGGGGGAGATGTGACTCAGTGGTAGAGTGCTTACCTACCAAACATGAGGCCTAAGTTCAATTCCTAGCACTGTATCCTCCTCCTCCTTATCATCATCATCATCACCATTGTGATGAGGTCATAGGATTTAGTGTAACCAGCTTTAAAAAGTAAGGCAAGCCAAAGTCAACATTTGAGAATTCTTACAATAGTTGCTCATAGCTCATACCTCATTAGCAAAGGCCACAGCAGCCAACATATGTGAGATTCATTACTTTAGTGTCATAGCTTATTTCATTTAAAAATGACGATGCTTCTTTGTTATATTAGAGTCCCAGATAATAGGGTGGGATTAGTAGTTGTATCTTTCAATGTGACTGGGCCAAGCAAGGCTTAGATCGCTGCTAACAGGTTATTTCTGGGAGTGTCTATGATAATACTTCTGGGAAGTATTAGTTTGTGTCGGTGATGATAAGATGTCCCTCTCTACTGCAGTGGGCACTGACCATGCCACTGAGGACAAGATGCCACCCACAGATAGAATGATAAGTCTGCTCTCTGCTTGAGCTAGGACATCCATCTTCTCATGCCCCTACACACCTCTGCTTCTAGACCTCAGATGCTAGACTCAGGCCAGAACAGGTACTAGCTTCCTGCTTCTTGGGCTTAAGGTCTAGGCTAGCGTGCACTGCTTTACCTGAGGTTCCAGTGTGTAGACAGCAAGTCATGGGGATTCTTTCTTCCAAACTTGGGTGAACAATTCTTGAAAATAAATGTCTTTAAATATATGTTTGTGTCTACACATTTCATATTGGTTACTCTGAGGAACCCTAATACACAGATATATGTTATCTGCTCTCCCTTATAAAACAATATATTTGAATAAACACCTTGGCTATAACATATGAAGATGGTGATAGCAGATGGGAGGGAGATCCCTCAAAATACTTCGTTTATTTAAAATAGGCACATGTTTATTTTTGCCAATGTGTTAACCATCAGTGAGCCAAAATTAAGGAACACCAAATCGATTAAAAGCCAGCACTGCCTTCTGCTCTACTCCTGAATCCTTTCTTAAGATGAATGCATGCTTCTTTTGCCGAGCTGGACAAGGGGTGGGTGGGCAA
Source organism: Peromyscus leucopus (assembly GCF_004664715.2). Taxonomy (NCBI): domain Eukaryota; kingdom Metazoa; phylum Chordata; class Mammalia; order Rodentia; family Cricetidae; genus Peromyscus; species Peromyscus leucopus. The sequence continues at coordinate 87,118,675 of NC_051071.1, read as the reverse complement.
GCATGGGCAGTGAGCACTCCAGCTACAGAAGGGATATTAGCCGAACTTAATTAGGTTTCCTGCCTTAGAGAAGTCAATGGCGAGGAGCGGGACCTTGGGTAGAACACTGTGCTTCACCGGGGCTTAGTTTTACTTGCATAAAAGGCAGGGATTTAACAAGATTACTCAGAAGGTTCTCTAGGATGTGAAATTCAACTGTTCTCTGGAATAATTATCTCCCATATGTTTTAAATTTGCTTAAGGTTCATTTTTACTTGAAGACGGAGAACGTATTTGCTATATCACAAAGAAATGAGAGCAGCCAGTCATTAACGAACAGCTCTGTGGTAACAGTAAGAATGATTTTTAAGATTCCCAAGCACACAAACATTAGTGAGTAGGGAGGCATTTCATCTTTTTAGTGTAAACTATGCCTATTAGAAACTCTTAGGGGGCAAAGCATCAGACATAAAATGCCAAACCTTACTGAGCTTAATAATTCTTAAGCATCAAATTTGTGTAAGCTCCCCAAACACATGGAAGATGCCTTGCAGGGCTTATGCAGGAGAAAAGATTTTTCTCCAGCAGGGTAAAGTTTCCTCTCACATTTTCATTTTTCATAATGAGAGTGATTCCACATTTACAAGACAGTGTGTTGGAGAAGAACAAAGGAGGCCTCGACAAGTTGGCAACCTTTGATTAGTTCTTTGACTAATTTGTAGATAAACCAGCTTCAGAGCAGTAAAAATGAATTGCCCATCATTGGGCAGTCCTTTGTGGTAGCCAGCTGCCAGGAAGCTGAATCCCCCCCTCCATATTATTTTGATTTCTTTTCATCAGAGAAGTACTGTATAAAAGTATATCACTATGTAATGTGAAAACTGGTGACACTATTGACCCTTACCAGTATTATTCTTAAGGATTAGTTTCTGTCAGCAAAGGTCTACCTATCATTTATCTTCTTAACCCCTACCTATCTCTAGCCATGTGTACACACACTTAAGGCACATATATACCCAGAAATGTGTTTTTAAAAAGAAAACATTATCTTCTTCAGTTCCAAAATTGTTTAACTCATGGTTTATAAAGATAAGCATAACCCCAAATAGTCTTCCTTTTTCAAAACCTCTCTCTACTATTTTAACCCATTGAACTTGTTTTTAGAAATTATTAGGTGGCCAAGACAAATCAGCAAAGGGCTGTCTTACCTGGATTCAACATGATTAGCAAAGTGAGTTCTGTAATAAGTATTTGCTGATTTGAATGAATGGATGAATCACACTCATGTCACCAATATAAGAGAAGCCACCAGCCACCACATGTGAATTGGCCCCTCCCTCTGCTTATATCCTTTTCTTTTTTCAATCAGGTGTTCAAGAAGATTTATTTGAATGTCTTAACTATTGAGTTTTATGTACAGATATGTCTGTTTAATAGGTAAAGAGTGTATTTTTCCCATAGCCAAGTAGTAAAAAGTCTGACTTGAATGTATTTCCCTCCTTCTTTATATATGGTCTTGTCTACCACATCTAGTTACTATTTTACTCAACAATGGTCTACTAGTACCCGGTCCTTTGTTCCATTTACAGTACAGAAGATTAATAGATGACAACTTGTTTTATTTCAGCTTAGTTCTTGGACTCTGCAGATTCTGTATGTGAAGGGAGAATAAAAATTTCCACTCTGTGTAGACCAGTGACTTCAGTTTTAGTTTAGTCATCTTTCTGACTTTCCTCTTAGGTTTATAAAGGTCTGGCATTTGCACTTCGCCTTCCTTGGCTAAGCTGTGTTTATTTCTGCAGTTGCATCACCCTGGCTTGGAGTCATGTGCTGTGAACCCGCATTCCTTTAGTTCCTGTCTAATGAACGGCACCGGGCGCCCGGTGTGTAATTCAGGTTTCGATCTTGTTTTCACCCGGTCTTAGATTTTTATCAGTCTGCCTTCTCTATACTGTTCTCATCTTTCTTTCTTTGCTTTTAACTGTTTCATTTTTTGAGGGTGTGTTATTTTGCTGGAGGATGTTTGCAAGCTGCCAAGCCAATTCATTCCACTCTGTGAAGTTAACATGGCGGTACCATTTACATAGTCTGTTTTCTCTGGGCTGGTGATGGTAAATACCTCTGACATCTTCTCACCTTAGAAGAACCCTGTTTATTTATTTATTTTTTCAGAACCAGGATGATTCTTAAGGAGTTGACATATTTCTTTGGCTATATCCTGGGGAAAAAAAAATCACTCAGTTGTTGCAAGTATAGGGGGCATTCCACCCTGAATAGCCATTTCAAAGAGCAAAGTTAAAAACAAACTTTAGTAACCTGAGTGTTGCAGCCGCTTGCATACAAATGTATTCTGTAGTCCCCAGATCACTTATCAAAGAATCATTTATCAAACAAGGATAGCCAATAATGTGATTCCAACATTAACAGTTCAGTAACAGCCGCTCTGTTTCTGGCACCACATTGGACATCTTAACATCCGATAAAAAAGATTTACTACAATAAAATAACTTCTGAAATTTTATAAGGCTTCTCACTTTGTTCTCTTTAGTGGTGCTCTACATGTAGCAAAGGACACCATTTACTTCTTCTGGCTAGTCAAGTTACTTTTTTTTTTTTTTTTTTTTAATGCTGTCTGGGACTCTTTACTAAGTTAAAGTACATAGGAATGTTTGTGCCTAGAGACAAATGTCTTCTTCTGCAGAGATTCCAGTTACACCGTAGATTTTAGGGAATGCACAAAACGAGGCAAAGAAATCACATGAACTAATTGATTTAAACACAAACACATGCAGATGTAGCATGAGTGCTCTGGATTGGAAAACATCCATAAGGATCTAGATAATAAGAGGCCTTTGAGGATTCTGAGAGGGGCTAGGGATTTATCTCAGGGATAGAGGGCTTGTCTGACCAGCACAAGACCTGGGTTCTGTCCCCAGCATCAGGAGTGAAAACTGCTTTTTCAAAGAGATAATTACAGGAGGAGCTCTTCCTGTGTCAAATCAAGGTGGCTGCTGTGAGCACTCACACAAATTTTTCCCCTGGAGAGCCATTGTTCAGAGAGAGAACAAAAGTAAGAAAATGACCTTGAATTCTCCTCTGCTCACTGATTTTTGAAGGTACTCTGAAGACTGGGAAAAGAGGGACCTTCTTATTTCTGTAAATAGCTCGGCCCTAACAAAGCTTCAGATCTTGCTTCTCAATCAATACTGGGCTCCATGGCTAAAAGAGCTGCATGAAACCAGTGTTTCATCTGCTTAATGAGAGCAATAGAGGTTATCTCTAGGAAGAATGAAGAGGTCACTGATCACACTGCAGAGAAACCACCACTTCGTTATTGCTTGAGAACACCTGTCAGTTTGCCTTCCTCCTGCCAATACTCCGACTGCCAGAGAAAAGCTAAACTGCGGGTCCCCAACCCTGAACCACAGCACACAGAACAGTGGACTTCTTCAGAATCTTCTTGTAAAATGACCTGGAACTACAGTGAGAAGAAGGGAAACAATGAATTGAAGAAATGAGCATTTGATCTAGAGACTTCTTCATGGGGAGAAAAGGAGCCATTTGTGAGTGCTATTCTTAGCATTTGCTAAGATAGGAAATGCTGAATTCAGTCACTGCTGCTTACTTTGTGAATCTTTTTCATCACAATTCTTTAAATTTACTAGTAGAAAATTCACATTAACAGATACAGTAGTGTGTGTGTGTGTGTGTGTGTATAAAAAATACAGAATGCTGCTTCTTTAATTTTATGTGAGATGTTATTGTAAATACCAAGCCTGTTTATTGCTGTGTTTGCATATAGTATAAGTGTTAGATATAGAAAAATGTCTTATGTCTGGCAAGGTTAAATTTGTAATGTTTTAGATAGTACTTCAATAAAACACACCACAGTGTTATGAACATTTAAAGGCCATTTTGAATGTTCAGCAGGGTAAGAAAGAAGTATTTAAAACATGCTTAACCTTCCAAATAAGGAAATAAACTAGTCAGCAAGACAAGCGAGTAGGCAATCTGGATGCTTTGTCTGCTCTTGAGAGCTCCAGCTCCTCTGTGCTTCTCCCACTGTGGCCCATTCTGGACCTTTCACTTAGGCCTGCTGTCTATCCTCCTGTGTCCCCTCTTCTGTGTCTGCTCCTCCTGTGTCCCTGCAAGGTGTATCCTGCCAAAGGGGCTGAGGCTGCTCTAAGTGGCAGTCGAGTGGACCTAATGTCTTCTCTATAAGTTGCCAAACTAACAAGTGTTATCACCTGGAAAATACAAGGAACAGCTGTTTATGCAAGTGCCCCAGGCACCCTGGTTAATCATTCTTGAAAATAATATTAAATGGGATATCAGTCTTGTTCGCTGCATTCAGCTTTTCGTGCGATGAAATGTGATGGTGTGTGCCTGGTCTCACAGCAGCATATAATGCTGTGTTTGGTTGATGTCCCTGGGCGGCCTCCTCTTTCAGGAGGGGAGATAAAGGGAGGGTGAATCTGTGGAAAGGAGGGGAAACTGGTCAGGATGTAATATATGAGAGAAGAAAAATAAATAAATCTGTAGATTAATGATACTATAGCATTATTTTGGTGTCAATAAAATAATATATTACATTCTTAAAAAATGAAATAAATAAATAAATAAATAAATAAATAAAGAAAGAAAGAAAGAAAGAAAGAAAGAAAGAAAGAAAGAAAGAAAGAAAGGAGTTGGCTAATGTAGCAGAATGTCCGTGGTTTATCTGAAGTGCCCTCTGTATTGCATGCTTATTCTGTTGGATAACAACACCAAATCATTCTACTTGGTAAGTAATAAGTTGTTATAAAAGGCAAGAATTTGAGTAAAGATGCATTTAAAATATTGACATAATGTCTGGAAGATGCAAAAACTCAGCATCAAGAATATTTTATTTTAAATATTAACAGAGAACTCAGTGGACTCAAAGAAGACTTAAGCTATCCTGCCATTAAATTTTAAATATGATTCAAAACAAACAAACAAAAGACAGAGATGCTCTGTATTGAACTTTTTCATGTTGGGTCTCTTTTTTTTTTCTTCTTAAAATAAAGGCGCGCACATGTGGGGTGTGTGTGTGTGTGAACCTCTTGATTGTCACAGCTCCACTATGACAGGGTAACTCTCTTAATTGCAGGCACACATGCAGTCTTTGAATCCCTGAGAACCTGCTTCCTCATCTCAAAGGGCTGCTGTGGAGGAGCTCTGGCCAGGAAGGAGGGGAGCAGAGCCTGGTCTGTAAAGCCCAGGATTTTGAACAGGACAAATGCAGAAGAATCCCAGTTCGTTACCCATGGACTCCATGACTTTGGGCAAATTTGTTTTCATCTTTGGAAAAAACAGTGGTAGTATCTATCTTACAGATCTGTCTTGAGGAATAAGTTGAAGAAAATATGTAAACTTCTCATCACAGTCACCTTGAAGAAGCAATACTTCTATGGATAGTACTATTCGGTATCAACAATAGCTAATTATGCTAATTAGGTTTGATTAAGGGTAGACTGGAAAAATTGGAAAGCTGGCAGCAGGTCATATATTTTTCTCTCTCATCTACTTCTTTTGAGCACATTCTTTCTTTGTCATCCTCAAACAGGAAGTGCCACATGACATCCTGTGGACTTGTGGCAAACACTCAGAGTCAAACACATGAAAATGACATACCAGACTATATTTTTTTTTCACAAAAGCAGAATAAAATTTCTTAATGAAACCAAAGGTTTTATTGCATGATGGTTAAGTGTTTGGGTGTGGTTTGGAGCAATCATCTTTTCTTCAAGAATGTTCTCTTCTCGTCACTTCATAACCCCCCAAACGGAAGACCAAACTCAGGCAGAATCTTGAAAGGTGTCTACTAATGGGGTGGATTTATCCATACTAGCTGTGCAGTTTTGCCATGGCCAGTGGCCAGCTGGCTCAAGACTTGAAAAGACAATATAATGGCTAAGAGACATAAACAGGAACTTGGGGGACAAAACAAAATAGCATATGTGGATCATAATCTAGGCGTTACTATGGATGGCCTGTCCCTTCTCTTTGCAAACACTTTCAAAACAGTCGCTGGTTTCATGAAAGATATGTTCTCCCCAGGAAAAGAAGAGCCAAGTCCAGCAGGTTTCAACTCTGTAATGCTGAGTGAGGGAAAACGAGATCACCTTTCACGCAGAGTTGTTATAATTAACAACCATCCATCGTATATTTTAAAATAACTATGAGTATCTTGTGTTTTGATACCACTGAGAAATGGTAAATGTTTTCATTGGTAGAGATGTCCCCCAACCCGGTTTGACAGAGAAACAGTGTCTACTTGTATTGAAGTATCACACTGTACACGTGTGATCAGAAATAATAGAAAAAGTGAGAAAGCCTCCATTTGGATTTCCATTCCTTTGCCATTGGTTTCCTTCCATTTCTTCCTCTCACTTTCATTTTTCTTGATTCTCCAACTCACAGCTTAGGAAAACAACAGGAGACTTCATTAACATGAAAAGGTGCCAATGAAGACCCACATGCTGGGCTGGGTTCTTTTATGTGAACACAAGTGATTGAGGAGAAAGGAGATTGGGAGAGTGGAGTATTCCCAGTTATTTTAGATGTCAGTCCAAACAGGGGCTAAAGAGGACTCTTTTCAAGGCCTGGAAAACCTTCCTAGGATGTCTTCACTGTACGGAGGAGATTGGGGTATTTCTCTATCTTTGATACTACATGGGGAACGTGGCGAATCAAATGAGGACAACTCCAAGTCTCCACAGCCTTTGTGATCTGAAGTCTATGAAGGAAGGCTTCCTCGGCACCATGTAAGAATAAGGACTTACGTCTCCCAAAGAATCAGGCTGTGCTCATTCCTTTAGTCTTCCCATTGATGGTGTGGAGATCTCACTGTTAGTTTTCATGGCTTTTTGTTTTTGTGTTGCTTTAAATTACTGATCAGTTCTATAGAAAAAGCCTAACTGTCAACTGAAAATGAACAGACAGCCAAGATATAACTCGGAGAGCAACTGGAACACAATAAATACACTTCTGTCTAAACCAGAAGGCTAAATAAATAAATAAATGTATATGACACACAGTTGGGCCGTTCAGTTTGTGAGCTACTCGGGGCAAGTCAGAATCTCATTTGTAAGAATGGTTAAAGTGATGGGATTCTTCCCTTCCAAGCTCTGTCTTTGGCTCTGGGGCCTTCCATTCTCCCTGTATCTCATTAAGATGCAATCACCATCCAGACAGTATCCATGGTGATAGTTTAGCTGAATCCAAGCCCTGCTCCAGAAGTAAGGCTCTTAGAGTATTTGGTCCTATTCCTGTTTGGAAGCAGATTACTCAAACAACAGAAATAAAATAGCATCTCTGTCACCATATGAGATGCTTAATGTCACAGTTAAATAAAAAGCATATGCAAAAATACTTGAAATCTGGAATTGTGTTTCCATTGCAGTGGGACAGAATGGTATTTCATCTGACTGAAACGTTTACCAGCAAGGAGTATAAAATTAAATTTATAGTGCGATCAATTATAGAGTATTTCCCTAACTTTGTATCTAAACTCACAGATCTCAGGCTGCTCCGCACGTGGTGAACTTGAATGTTGTGTTAGCAGCATTGCAGAATGTTAAGAGAACGCAATCCCAAAGCAGTTAAATTTGACTCCATCTCAGTTCATCCAAGGTTTAAGTTTTGTTATTTATTCCTTGGATTAAAATCAGATGTCTTCCTCATCAATGTAACACTGTGACATTTCATTTAAGAATTCAATTCAATTAAACATGTCATCATGTAATTCAGTAAATCCAAGTTTTTCAGAAGAAATAAGGAAGTTTATTTTAGCTTGAGCAAATGAAGCCAAAAGTCCTACAGCAATCTGTAAACAGCCCCCCAGAGCTCCAAACTGACACTCAAACTTGCCCTTTTTACTTGTGTGTGTGTCTCTCTCTCAAGTCTGTGGATCTTGAAGTGGAAGTAGATTGTCTATAGCCCCCTGAGTAGCCCATGGTTGTAATATGGCAGGATCTTGAAAATATCTCGAAAGTTTCCAACTAACAATTGGCTTTTTCCCTAATCATAACCTATTTTATGTCTTTCTCCATTCCCACAGCCATGGCCCTCCTTCACGGATTCATTCCCTCCCACCTACACAATTTTAACTGCATCCTAACCTGTCTTTACCTGTCCGCTGCAGCTCTGCAGACAGAGGAATTGTCCCTCAGTGTGGTTCTGGTCGTGCAGCTCCATGCACCTGTCAGAGTCACCACAGAATGAATTGCAAACTCCTGCCTACTCCCTGAAGTCTTCCCTAGCCAGCCTGGCTCTTGCCTCTGTAACAGCCACCTTTCTATTGCTATAACAAAGCACCTGAGAGGATGAATTTAAGCAGAGGAAAAGACTTAATTGTTTCGGAGGATTTGTCCATGGCAGTTGGCTCTGCTGCTGCTGGCCAGGTCCATAGTGGAGGAAGTTCCTCACTTCACGTCAGCTAGAAAACAAAGGATAGGCAGGGGAGTGGGGTCCAGGGACCCATCCTTTACCACTCAGGCCTTTGAGAAATATTTATCCAAACCATAGCCATTTCTTTGACAATGTTACAGCTGGCAGTCACTCTTTTCAGGACAAGTGTTACCAGTTGATACTGTGTTTCTTTTTGCTGGAATGTGATTCCCAAATTTTCTTGTAAAAACCCTGTTTATCTTTGAGAGCCGGGTCAAATGCCATTTTTCTCCATTTAATTTTCTCTGGCTCTTCTAGCAGAAAATGATCTTCCCCACCACTCCTCCTAATAGTTAATTATACATTTCCCCACCATTCTTACTAACTTCTTAGAGCTACTTGTGATTTCTCCCTGTGTGACTCTGATGTAAGAACTCACGTGCTTTGGAAACTCTGAGACCGAAATGAACATTTTCTCAACAACTTTGAGATCAGAGTAAAATTCCCACAGTGGGGTTTTGTGTTTACCCTCCTTGAGTCTCCAATAGTTAAGTCAGAGAATTGTAATGCAATCTTTTCTGTTAGCTGTAAATTAACTTGTATAGTTCCTATGGTCCTAGAGAATACACATAAAAAGACAGAAAAATAAAACAAAAGGCTTTTCATGCTCAAATATCAGCAAAACTATAGCAGTTCTTGTAACTGAGATGCTCTTCCTTAAGAGGGCCCTTGAGGGAGTTGCAACATTTTAAAAAAAATTTCATTATATTATGATTATGAGTGTTTTGCACGCATGTAAATCTGTGTACTGCATGCATGTCCGCTGCCCACAGAGTCCAGAAAAGGATGTTAGATTCCCTGAAACTGGAGTTATAGATGGTTGTATATCACCACGTGGGTGCTGAGAATCAAACCTGGGTCCTCTGGAAGAGCAGCCAGTGCTGCGGAGCCATCTTTCCATCCCTGGGGTCCATCGTTTTTGACAGGTCTTCCTTAATGTCTTCTTTTCCTTAGACTCTGGTCCCAGACCCCTGTGATGCTCACAGTGTGGTACAAGACACAGGATACAGGTCTTTCTCCCCTTTCACTCCACGTTGTCTTCTCACCTTCCCCAAAGCGTTTCTCCCCAAGAAGTCCAGAAAGTAACTCCCCTCTCAGCCTGGTTACTTTCCTTCCTCCAGGAGGTCTCTGAAGTGAAGCGGAGAGAAGCTCTCTCACTCATATGCTGAAACTGTCATGCAAGAGCCTCACAGCCCTTGTCCAGACATCTTTAGGCAACCACAATCTCATCCTACAGACATCCAGCCCATCCAGGCTCCAGGGGCTTCAGCTCTTCATCTGCTGGTCCTCCATGCCACTCCAGTTTAGTAGACACACCTCGGCATTGTGCCTCATCTCACCTCCGGCCGTCAGGCCTTCTTCTCCAGCATCCATTCAGAGGTAGCATGGTTCTTGACAGAGAAGAGAGAAAGGGGGTCCCTTCTGAAGAATCTTGCTGTCTTCAGTAAGGTAGCTGTCTTTAGAAGGTTGAATTGATTCATCTCTTCAGGTTGACAGATTTCCTTCACAGAGCACTTAGTTTATTCATTGCATTTTATTTAAATTTTTTGTGACCTGCATATACTCATATACATGAGTAACTTGTACTGTGGTGTTTTTAATAGAAGCAGCATTGTGGGGGGAAAAAGTGTTAGGCGTGTTTAAAAAAAAAAAATGTGAGATGTGTTTTCCCCGGTGTATATAAATGCCAGCGAATGCAGCAAGAGTCGATTCCATCGGCCCCTTGCTGCCCTCTAGTGGGCTGCTGGTATATCCCCTAGTTAGCAGGGAAGAGGTGGTGGACTGCTAGGTAGAAGCTAAAATTCACTGGGATGAATTCCAAAGATAACTGTGCTACAGGGGCCAGCAAAAACAAAAGCAGGTTGAAAGGCTAGTTACCACAAGTTCTCCATCATATGTGGACTCTCACACAGAGGCAGATCACAAAGAAACAGAGGAGGAGAATGGTGGTCATTGGAGGCATTGGGAGAGGAAGGCTTCACAACGCTACCCCAATACAGTGAGACGGGGGTGCTCCCTACTTCTGCAGCAAAGAGGCCAATTGGAGGTTACAGAAGTTTGCTAAACATAATATTAAAAAAGATGCAGGAGAGGAATGTAAAGATTCCTGACATAAAGAAACGATGTTCATAAGATGCAAATAAATGATTGCAATCCCCCAAAGATTGTTTCATGCCTCGTCCTTTGAGGGAAGTGACAGGGAACTGAAACACCACAGATGGTATTCTAGTAAGGATAAAGCATGAGAAGTGTCTGCTCATACTTTCAAAAGGGATTTTGCCATTTGAAAGTTAAAACTAAGTGAAAGGTACGAATAAGAAAGCTTGCTTAATAAGCCCATTTCTAGAGACCCCGTTATTACACAGAATGACTGAGGATCTAAAAATAAGCCAGAAGACAGGACACTGCTCTTTTCAAAGCCAGTTTAGCTGACAAGCACTTGAGCACTCATTGGCTGGCACCTACAGTGTGTGTGTAAGGTTCACAGGTCGCTCTGTTGACGTGCTGGCTTCCAAACCACTCAAAGGCTAGAATGATACCCTGGCATTAGGAGAAAAACTTGCTAGTACTTGAAGAGCAGGTAGGCCTTGGATACTTTGATGTGCCTCACTATCTGAGAACCATAAATACATAGATTTGATACCCATCCCCTTCCTTGGTTTAAGTCTTTAGTGAAAGCAGACACATTTAAAAAATTATTTTATTTTATGTGTATGGGTTTTTGGCCTGTGTTTACATCTGTGCACCATGTGTGTGCCTAGAGGTTATGGAGGTCAGAAGAGGGTGTCAGACCCCTTGGGACAGGAATTATAAATGGTTGTGAGCAGTCATGAGAGTACTGAGGATTGAATCCAGAAGCTCTGGAAGAACAGCCAGTGCTTTTAACCACTGAGTCATCTCTCCAGGGCCAGTAGCCACTTAATAGTGGCTTGATTATCAAGTAGACTCGATACCAAGTCTACGATGCCCAGTACCCAAAATTAGGTGGAAAATAGAAAAACAAAACAAAAACCAAACAAACAAAACTCATAATTACTAAAATAAGTTCCTACCACAAGCAAGCCTCTGGGACTATTTCAGTCTGCAGTCTTTCCATGCCGAGACTGGGATTTTCAATAAGTATAGCAGCAGCGTCACAAGGACACATCCCTTCCTTTCTCCACCAGTGACAAGGAGGTGTCTAGAGACCCCTTGTCACCGTACTCTCCATCCTCTTAACATCTACTGAAAAAGGGTTCCTGAATTAAACACCAACCAGAGAGGTGAGAAGAACCCAGTTCCTGCAAAGGTTACTTTAGTCAGAGCTGTGAAAATTGATGTTGCCTTCTCCCTGGCCTGGCAAACCCTCCTGGGACTCACACACGCCGCAACAGCGTCTGCAGCACTGGGCTAACCCAGTGATGCATGCTGGAAGTGCACGTCTGTGTGCTGCTTTCTCCCTGGCCTGGCAAATCGTCCTGAAACTCATGCGTGTTGCAACAGCATCTGCAGCACCGAGCTAACATAATGATGCATGGTGGAAGTTTGCATCTATTTCAGACTTCTTTTCTGCCAAAAAAAAAAGTATTAAGCATATCACACTGATTTTCTCTCACAGCGCACAGGAAACACAACCCAGTCATTTTAATGAGCATTATTAACTGTGTTCTGTAGAAGAGGAGAACAGATGATCAGAGAAGAGATGCACTTTGCTCATGGAGCAGGACCCACTCAGCTTCTATAATGTCCCATCCACCATTTCAAAGCATGGAAGCACTGTGTCTCTTCCTCCTCTTGTCTGGGAAAATGTGGTGCATAAAAATATCTCATACCATTTGATTAGCAAACGAAGCATTTGGGCTTTTTTTATTAAAGATAAAATAAAAAGGATCCCACAAAGGTGGCTGAAAATATGTCCTGGGTGGTGATTTGAAGGGAGTGACACTTCCCAGGAGGGCACAGAATGCTCTGCAGGTGGTGTGGAGTGACATCAGAACAAGTTGTGCTTGTCCACTGGGCTCCCCTGCAGCTGTGTGTGCCTGGGACTGAATTCAGGCCAGCGCACGACCTGAGGGCCTGCCCTACACCCTTGGTTGATGGAGTAGAAAAGAATAGTTATTGGGTAACAGAAGCAGCGGAGTGTGTGGCTCCGGGCAGAACTGGTCTCCAGATTCTTGTTCATGGGGTTTGTGAATGTGTGACCAGAGAGGCACACTTTTCCTCACCGTATCCTATAGGAAGGAGGAAAGGAAAGCATAGAGGTTGATTTACTCATGTGAGAGGCTGATGCCAACTAAATACTCTCCAGCCAGTGCCATGAGCATTATCTTATTATCTTTTAAGGTATGGTCTATCTGCTGTCATTACTTCAGTGGAACCAGAGAGGTCAAATAAAGTCCCCGGCATCATTCTATGGAAAGCCAGCCCGCAGTCCCTGCCCATAGTTTCTCGTCTTCCCTATTCACCACTAGGTCCCTGCGATGGTGCTTTGGCTAGAGGGAATGGGGTAGGGGCGTTTCCTGAGAACATTCCTAGGCAGATATGTGGCTCTAATTAGGAAAACATAAATTTGTAGTGATAACAATCCACATGTTTTTCCGTTTTAGCCAGCAGAGCTTAGCATCTGTGTTTCCTGTCCCTTTCAACAGTTGTCAGGCATTTAAAACAGAGCCGGGCTGAGAGCCTTTGAGAGGAACTTGACATTATCTATTAGGCTAAAAAAAAATGGTTAAACCATTTGGACACTATTAAATCCTAATCCCCAGAATTATGTATGGTCATCATAATAATGAAAACAACACACACACACACACACACACACACACACACACACGCATACACACACACATACTCACACATACAGTACTTGAGGCAGTTACTGTGCTGAGACATATTTGTACAGAACTATATTCTACTTTTGATAGTTAACTACTAAAAGCATAAAAATATCTACTATCAGCTAGGATAAAAATATGGGCCACTGGCTGCTCTTCCAGAGAACCCATATTTAATTCCCAGCATCCCCATGGTGGTTCACAACTTCACAACTGTCAGGAACTCCTGTCCCAGGAGATCTGATGTCCTTTCCAAGCCTCCACAGGCCTGGCAGACCACATTCTTGCAGGCAAGACATTCACACACGTAGAACAAAAGCAAAGGAAAAAATTTTTATAAACGGAATTATTTTGCATACACACAATGAAATATTATGCAACTACCAAAAAGAACAAAGCCTATATGTGACTGAAAATAGATATATAATTAGTCAAATGAGAACACAAGCTATAGAGCAAGAGCAATATGCACAATTATTCTCAAATGAATGTGTGATATGAAATCACAGAGACTGAGTCAGTATGCTTAGGGTCTGTACAGGTCCTTTGGGTATGCATTATGGCTTCCAGTTTGTGTTTTTATGGGATTCCTGAGTGTGCAAATGAGTGGGTCTCTGCATCTGTATCTGTTTCATGTGCCTTTTCTTGGGCTCTTTTTCTTCTGATGATTTGTCTTGTCCTATTCTAATGTGTTTGTTTTTGTTTCACCTTCTTTTTATTTTTATTGTTATCCTTTAGAAGCCGATTTGTTTCTAATGAGAGACAGAAAAGGGGGGTATATGGATGGGAGAGGAGGTGGGGAGGAACTGGGAGAAGTAGAGGGAAGGAAAACAATATCATGATATATTATGTGAGGAAAAAAATCTATTTTCAATTAAAGGAAAACAATCAAGGTGTGGCTAAGATTTATTTATAAATAAACACATAAATATATCCTTTGAATGGATACATACTTTTATATACATACATGTATGTCTAAGGGGGTAAACAACTTATCTGAAATCAGTAAAATAAAAACAAACCCCCATGATATATGGTATTTTTATGTATGCTCATTGGTAATACCCACATTTTCTTTGCTGTTTTTGTGATATTTTAAAGATGCTTATGGAAAGCAAATCCATGGTCAATCTCTGGAGACAAGAAGAGAGATCCTGAAAATTCTGCCCTCAGTCAGTTAGGGGAACATATCTGCGTGTAGGAAGCATGAACTGGAGTCTGGAAGGAAAGAGGATCCAGGGGGGCTCTAGACACAGTGTGAACAGGAGCATGTGGCAGCAGGCAGGTGTCCCATGGGACTGTGACCTGAACCACAACTTCCTTGGCACACACACTATATTCCCTGCCTGTGGAACACGAGATTAAATTATAATTTCAGATACCCCAATCCCTCTGGTTTGCTAAAACAAGAAGGACCACTCTTTACTGTCTGTTGCTTGTACATTACCAGATGCTTCACCGTCCATGCACTTTATTTTGCTGCTTACAAATGGAGAAGAATCCTGAGACCTGTGTCATTAAATGACTTCATCCCTGGGCAGCCATTGTGGGGCATAGTCACCCGTCAGTCATTCCACACAGTGACAAGGAGAGGCAGGAGTTTCATGCTGCAGAATAGTACTCTATCATGATGTATCATGGCTGTGTACATGTGTCATGTACATATATGTATAATTGCATGCTAACCTGTGTGTGGGTGCATGTGTGCATCTACATGTGAAGAAAAGTTAACATTGGACATCTTCCTTAGTCTTTCTCCATCTTATGTATTGAAGTAGGTCTTTCACTGAAACCAGAGCCAGCCAGCTTGCTCTGGGGATGCCCTATCTCAGGCTCCAGGATGCTGGGACCACAGACTGGCTGCATTTATAGGAGCATGATGGATCTAAACTCCAGTCTTCATGCTTATGTATAAAGTGCTTTGCCCACCAAGCTTTCTCTCCAGTTTTATGGTGCTGCTTCTAGTAACATTTCCTTTGCACACAGGAAGACTACAAACTAAAAGAATAAAAACTTGTGTAGAAATAAATAAAACATAAGTCATTCATTAATGTAAGGGAGTGCCTGCTGTGGAGTATTCTTCTTGTACACTGTAAAGACTTGCCACTCAAATTGGTTTAATAAAACATTGATTGACCAGTAGCCAGACAGGAAGTACAGGTGGGACAATAAAACTGAGGATGCTGGGAAGAGGAAGGGTGGAGTCAGGAGAGTCTCGAGGAAACGCAGAGAAGCAAGATGAGAATGCTGTACTGAGAAAAGGTACCAAGCCACATGGCAAAGCATAGATAAAAACTATGGGCTCGATTAAGTGTCAGAGTGAGCTAGAAACAAGCCTGACTATTGGTTGAGCATTTAAAATTAATATTAAGCCTCCGTGTGTTTATTTGGGAGCTGCTGACAGGATGGGAAAACTCAACCTACAAGTATCATATACTGCATGTCATTTATGCATGATTTTTAATTTTTTAATTTTTATTATTTGTAATCATGTATGTGCAGGGGTTGTGTTTGTTTAATAATACGATCCCCATTGACTCATATAGTAGGGTGTTTAGTCACTAGGAAGTGGTACTATTTGAAAGGATTATAAGGATGAGGGGATGTGGCCTTGTTGGGGGAAGTACGCCACTAGGGGTGGGTTTTAAGGTTTCAAAAGCTTATGCCAGGCTCAGGCTGCCTCTCTCTGTCTATGGATCAAGATGTAGGGCTCTTAACTATTTCTCTAGCACCATGTCTGCCTGCATGCCATCATGTTACCCGCCATGATGATAACATGGACTAACATCTGAAACTGTAAGTCAGTCCCCAATTAATGCTTTATTTCATAAGAGGTGCTGTGGTGAGTGTCTCTCCACAGCCATGGAATAGTGGCTAAGAGAGGAGACATGTGAGAAGAGGCATTAGATAACCCCGGAGATGTAATTACAGGAAGCCGCTGACTTGGGTGCTGGAAACCAAACGAGGGTCCTCTGCAAGAGCGTATGTGCTCTTAGCTTTTGGGCCACCCCTCATCTCTCAGCCCCTGGATGTATTAGTTTCAGATGACAGCAGGTAAGCTTGCATACACCAGCATCACCACACACGAGAGCAAACACTCTGACGTTTTGATAGCTGTGATGCCACTAGACAGCAGGAGTTTGTTATTCCTGTGGCAGGCATGGGACCACAATTATGTGTTTGTCACAAACAGAAAACTTCATTTACAGTGCACAATTGTTTTTAATTATATGTTTTTGCTTTTGTTTTTTTTTTTTTCTTATAACAGAAACAGAATTTAGAAGTCCTGACTTCCAGAATCTAGACTAATGCCTGGCAGCAGCATCCCATAGAGGCGGAGAGATGGATGCATTCATGCACATCTGTACACATCTGCGAGCAGAGACATGGGCAGAGTGGGAGCTGCTGCTGCTCTGAGCGCGCTCTCCCTTAAAACCAGCACTCCCCTGCTCTGTGTTAAACTTGCATTTGTGGGAAACGGTTCATAAAGCGATGGTTCAAAAAGAGTGCAGAGTTTCACAATCTGATGAGGATGTCTCAAAGCTCAGCAGACCTGAACATTCTCTAGTATGATGGTTTGAATGAGAAGTGTCCTCCATATGCTCAAGCATCTCGACCCTGAGTTTCAGACGCTGTTTCAGAGGTTATGGGACTTTAATGGGGTGGGGCTTTGCTGGGGGAAGTTTGTCTTCACTGGGGGTAGACATTGAAAGTTTTTAGCCTACGCCCTCTCTCTCTCTCTCTCTCTCTCTCTCTCTCTCTCTCTCTCTCTCTCTCTCTCTCTCCTTTCCTCCCTCCCTCCCTCTCTCACTCCCCCCTTTCTTCCCCCTTGCGTTCCTTCCTGTGTGTGGATGAAATGTAATCAGCTGAGTTTTTTTGCCCCCATGGCTACACCTTCCCTGCCTATCGCCACGTCTTCCCCACCATGATGGCCTCTATATATTTGGAGCTGTAAGCTAAAATAAACGTTTTCTCCCCAAAGTTATTTTTTGTTAGGGCATTTGATCACATTGACAGAAGAACAGCTAATATACTCAGTATCTGGATTCATTGACTTCCAAGTCATTAGTAGTAATTTTCCTTTTAAACATTTTTATAATTTTATTATTTTTTAAATATTTATGTAGGATGTGTATGCTCATGTGTAGGTAGGAAGGCACATGGACAGTCTATGGCACACATGTAGAGGTCAGAGGATAGCCTCTGATATAAGCCCTACCTTCCACTTTATTTAGGGCAGGGTCCTTGTTGTTTGCTGTGGCATACCCCAGGCTTGTGAGCTTCCAGGATTTTCCCATCCCTGCCTTCCATCTCACCGTAGAGGCAATGGGATTACAGATGTGTGGTGGGATTGCAGATGTGTGTGATGGCATGGGACTCCATGGGTTCTGGGGACCTGAACTCCCGTCTTTGCATTTGTTCAGCAAGCAGTTTGTCTTGATCTCCGCAGCAGTTAGTAATAACTTACCATGTACAGTGGGCAGAACGGTTTCCAGCCTGCTGGTTAGTTTGCCTCTGGAAGTAGGAAGGACTGAAGCTCTCAAAAGGGTATAACCTTATAGTACATAGGTTTTAGAGAGCATAGAAACTTCATGGAGTTCCAAGCAAGGACCAACAATTTTACCAAACTGAGCTGAAGCTGCCCATAGAATAAGAATTAAGGGAACCTCTAAATCCACATTTAGAATGAAATGCAACAGCAACACATTAGGTCTAATTTTTGATTCTTGATTATTAATTGATGCTACAGTTGTTTAGTTACAGATGCTGCATTTCATTCATGTTGAGCTGTAATCCTGATCCTGGAAAGCTTCAGTATCTCTATGTGGCCAGAGGGCTGAGATGTCTGCAGAACTGTGGGTTGTCATGCCCTGCCATGTTGAAGGAGACAGTCCGTCTGACTAGAGAGAGGAAAGACACCAAGACAAATTCTATCACTAGAGAGCTGTCAGTGAATGACTCACTTATCCTGAGACCCAGGGGCAACTTTTCCTGAACACTTTAGAAGAACTCCCCTTGTCTGTAAACTACTATTAGCTGCATTCTACTACTTTGTGTGCATTTTATGTGGTGTGTGTAAGTGTTCCTATGTGGCCACATGTATGGGTACAGATATGAAGGCCAGAGATCAACATTAGGTCTTCCTTGACTGTTCTCCATCTTATTTTTTGAGACAGCATTTCAGTGAATCTGGAACTCACTAATTGGCTAGATTGGCCAGTCAATGAGCTCCTGATCTCCCATAATCCTCTTGATTACACTTACCCCCCACCCCCTTCCTCAGTACTGGAGTTCATCCCCTGTGCCTCCACATCTGGCTTTTTACACATAGGTCCTGGGATCCAAACTCAGGCCCTCAAGCTTGTGTGACAACCACTTGGGACTGAGTCATCTCTCCAGCTCTGTACTCCATCATTGATGGCCAGTATCCTAGTGAAGGCAAGAGCTGAGCTCTTCATTCACCACGCATGCTCACACAAACAAACTTATACAAAGGCCCTTCTCTGAAAATAATAGCCAAATATCAACAAATACTTACACTGTACTTACATAGTTGCTATTTCCACCTCCTAAAAGAGGGAGTCTGGGTACTGCTTAGGTTCACATCGGTTCTGACCTTGAACCCCTTTGGTTTTGCTCTGTGGACTGAGAGGCACTGGCCTTCTCTCCCACACTTGTGAGGTGAAACAAGTTTCTTTCTCCAGAAACTTGCCTTTTCAAGCTAGACAGTTTTGAAGTTTTCCTGTATTAAACCATTCATTTCTTATTGTCTCCCAAATGCACCTACAATCTAAAAGACCACACACCTGCCACCTAAAACCCCCCAATATTTGGCTAGTATTCTAGACTGGGTCACATGCCCTTCCTACTTTCTAGTTTTAATTATCAGGGAAAACCACACTTGCTCTGATTTCTCTACAACAGGAAAATGCGCGGCTTCAAAGCCACGTCGCAGCTTTCTGTCTGAGATCATTCTGCAGACCTCACCCAGTCCATGGCTTCTCCGCCATTCTGCAATGCTTTCTTAATGCCAGCACAGCTTGTCTGAATTCCAGCTTGTCTGAATTCCTATTGGACCACAGAATAAAAATCTGTTAAGAACCCTCAACATCATATGTTCCTAGAAACACCAAGAATTTGTGTAACTGCTTGGAGCATTTGTTGTCATTGCAGAAAGGTCGAGATGGCCTAGGCTGCTTACCAGTGACAGATACACTTGAAGTCTTCCAGCTAAGCATGCCCTTAAAACCAGCCACTTACAGTTTAAGGCAAGTAACTGCCTTGGAGTGACCTGTAGAGGGCAGTGTTGATGTGTACTCTGTACTGCCTTCCACGCTGCCACAACCCAGGCAGGCATGAGAGGAAATGGGGGGGGGGGTGTCTAAGAGTTCCATTATGTTTTTAAGGATACCTGATTTATTACTCTTATTTTAAAGTATCTTATAATATATTACAACACTATTCTTCAGCCAAACTCCCTGTTCACTTACTCCAGTACCATGTGGATAGGCTGCTCTATTCTGACAATTCTTTAAAACACTAAAACTTTTTCTGTTTTAAACTCCAGCTGGACCCCAGGCTACTGTGAGGTCACACCTTACCAGGTTCTGTTCCTCTTTCTCGTGTGCTGTGTCCTTGGCGCGTCGCCTTGCTCAGTGCGAGCACACACAGGACGCTGCCAAGACCGTCTCACCAATGACGGTGTCTGTGTAATTAGATCCATTGTCCTTGGAAATATTTTAATATTGCTGTGTTTGGAAACCAACGTGAACCCCGAACTGATGCTAAGACATAACAAAAATCAAAGAGCTCAAGTTGCTCTAGGCATTTCTTTGAAAGTAGAAAAACAGTTTCTAATGCTGAGCAGGATGGATTTAAATGAAGGGAGGCCACAGCCCCACCACGGCCATCCGTACCCACCGGCAAAGAGGAGCAGCAAAGAGGAGCAGCAGCCTTGATCTGCTCACACAGAAACAAGAGTCCTGAAGACATGCACTTCTACATTCTCATGAAAACCGCCCAGACGACCTGGGTGCCCTCCCAGTGCAGGCTGCTTCTGGGCCAGAGAGACAGAACGGCTTCACCACTCCACAGTCTAGTAGGAGGTTAGGGCACAAGATGAACATTTTATTTATTTATTTATTTATTTATTTATTTATTTATTTATTTATTTTTGGTTTTTCGAGACAGGGTTTCTCTGTGTAGCTTTGTGCCTTTCCTGGAGCTCACTTGGTAGCCCAGGCTGGCCTTGAACTCACAGAGATCCGCCTGGCTCTGCCTCCCGAGTGCTAGGATTAAAGGCGTGCGCCACCACCGCCCGGCTAAGATGAACATTTTAAAGAACGAAATTTTATAATGGAGAAGAAAAGCAGTCAAAACAACAAATATCAAACAGACAAATGCATGTCTTGAAATTGGGTGTCTCGGGAACTGACTGGTGGGCCTGCAGGGTGGCTGGCTAAACCTGGAGAATGGAAAAGTATAGGGCTGGTAACACAGACTAGTATCTGAATCACTAAAGGGAAACTTGGCAAAACGGGTGTTCTAGGCCAGCATGTCTATCCCTGGACACTGGGCCCTGGCTGCTAACTCCCTCTTTGCCCACTTGAGCCAAATACACAGTGAAAACCCAACAGCACTAACATCACTGCTCCCACTGCAACCCTCAAACCACCCTGGAAAAATCTCTAAGCCTACAGCGGAACAAAACAAAACACACAAAGATACCCTAGGGCTGGGCTTGCATGCTAACGTGCCTTTTACATGTGATCATGTCCATTTGTCAGCTTGTCTCAGTCTCCAAGGGAAGGGTCTGGGTTTGGGAAAATCAGTACCAGAGTATCAAACCTTCAACCCGATAGGCATTGGGCTCATCTGTGGAATTGAAGGGAACTGTCCTTCTAAAAGACTCGTTGGGGATACTCTTTCACAGAGCATTTCCTACGGGTTTCACATGTACATTGGTGCTCTGTGGACAGTTAGATCATCGTTTAGTTATTACAGCAACGACTATGTTTTATTTACTTCTCATGCTTTCCATACCATGCAGTATGCAAACAGGTACCTAATAAGTACTTGAATTTTTAAGCCTCCCCCTTTTCCTCCTTTTACTGGAAACTAGCATACCCTTATTGATTGTGACAACTATTTTACTGACCAAAGTGCCTTGTTTTAAGTTCACATCCACATTTAAACACTATGCAAACTTAATGGTGGAAAACACTGAGGCTAGATGAAGGGCCAAGACGTTTCTAAGAGGAGTGGCCTATTTTGAGTTGTCTGGTTGTTGAACAGGAACCTTTGCATATGGCATTCTGCACCAGTTAGCCAATTCCTCTACTTACTTTTATACTCACGAAGAACTCTCTGCATTAAAAGCTTAGAGTGGAATGCGTGGAAAAAATATGTGTCTTGAAAGATGCAACAAGTGATAGAAAGTCTTGTGGAACCACTGGAGTGAGGATCACACACACACACACACACACACACACACACACACACACACACACCTTATGTTATGAGTTGTTCTGACGGTCAGTTGATCAAGAATGTCAATGACATAAATAATTGTTGTGGTTTGCTTCTAACAACATAGGGCTATGAGAAAAGTCAGCCAGTTAGCTTCCCAGCTTCAAATAATTTATCCCCTCTCTTTCTTTCTCAGCAGTAGAGTGTCATTCAATAACAAATATGTATTCTCATTGAATTTGGGTTCTGGGAGTGTTATTTTCATTGTTTATGTGACTTGCCAATTTCATGCACAGACAAGGATGTGGATGAGGTGAAAAGCAGAGGTCTAAAAACTCATATATCCAAGAGTCATGAGATCTGAAGCCAAACCAATCGACATCCCAAGTCACATAAGCTAGCACCTTGGCCCTCCAGGAATGAAGTTTGATGCCACATATCTTTGAATTGTGGAATTATAAGTGAAGCACTCTGGACTCATACAAAATGAAAAGCATTTTTCAAGTGAAAACATGGCTTCTGTGTTTTCCATGAATCTTCGGGCAGGGCTGAGACCAGAGGTGATCATCAGAATGAACGCAGCAGAACCACTGGAGGGGATAGACTTACAAATGAATGGATTCCTTAAAGAACATGTGTTTTAATATTAAGGATGAAAATCACCTACAGGACAACAACACCTTGGTAGCTCTTAGAAAACTAGGTTGGGATCTGGGTTGCTGGAAAATACCCCAGAAGTTTATCAATTGGATTTTACCTTCAAGATCACACTGCTGTGTTGAGCTAGATGGAAAGTTGTGACATTTCTAAGACATCTGCTGATTGGTAAATTAAGATGATATAAGGTCATCTTCACTCAGGTTTGCTGTTTCCTTGGCTACAGACAGGATGAAGGGATGGAGTGGCCGTCAGTCAGCTCTTGTGCCACCTGTAGGCAGCCTCAATTTACCTATGTGACTGTGGCAAGCAGAACAAGATGGACAGCTAGAACTCTAGGGTAGTGAAAATGCTTCTTTCTCTATGTTTTGTTTCTTTAACTATTAATTTTTGAAATAAAACTTTGAACAACTCATTTACTTATTATATTTATGTATATAGTATTTCCCCGCATGTGCGTCTATTCGTCCTGCATCTACAGTGCCCATGAAGGCAGAAGAGGGCAGCTGATTCCTTGGGATTGGAGTTACAGAGGGTTGTGAGCTGCCAGGCAGTGCTGGAGTACAGTCTGGGTCCTCTGGAGAGCAATCAGGTGCCCTTCTCTGCTGAGCCACCTTTCCAACTTTTGACCATTTCAAACAGTTTATGTGAAGTCATTTAAATTTTCCTCTCAGTTTCATGTCCCGGGTTCCAGCCTTTCTATTCTTCTAAATACCTTATTAGTAGAGATATGCTCCTGGGCTGTGGAGTGGTTCACTTCCTGTGTGGCCACACACAGCAACTTACAGTGCCATCTGCCTTTTGTTCCAATTGTTCCTTGATGAATCTAAATTTCAAAATCATCTATCATGGCTTAGGGATTCACAGCCTCTCATTTTAATTGGTGTGTGGGGTTCCCAACCGTGCATTGAATCTTTACATAAGCAGCAATTACTCATGACTATGGCCCCAGGGATCAGCTCAGTCATGAGGTTTGCAACATTTTATTAATTCAGGTGTCCTATGGAAAATTTCGTGTACTCTTTACCAAAAATATCTATATATCAACAAGTTTAAGCAACATGCTAAAAGCCACAAAGGTGACTATTTGTTCATAAGTAATGTGCAAAATAGTAAGGACATATAGCAAATTAAAACACCATTTTTCCCTCTAAGTAGCATACAAGATGGCCTACAGCCATACCACCCTGAGGGCACCTGATCTCCTCTGAGCTCAGAGGCAAGACAAGGTTATACCTGGTTAGTAGTGGGATGGGAGAAATGTGTAAACTATGAAGCAATATGAAAAGAACTGGAAACAACTCATAAAGACAACTTAAGCAGACAACACCACATACTCCAGGATCACACAGATCAGGGCTGACCCTTGTCACAGAGATGCAGCTTGCTCATTTTTATCCCACCTCAGTGTCTATAGCTGAAAATTAAAACTAATCAAAGAATGAACCCAAATGGCATTATTGTGAAAATCTGTCTAATGCCTTGTTCCCTCTTGTAGAACCTAATAAATTAATTCAATTTGCATGCATATCTATTCTTATGTCACTATGTATCCAAGTGCCTACCATATGCATATATGTGTTTTATTCTATTTGCTTACATGTACAGTAATTAATCTGTTACTTAGCTGATTCAGGTGTCCTGTTTCACTCAGCCACCAAGCCGAATCAATCTCACACTTGGGTGAATGGACAGGTTAAAGAATCAGTATTTCTTGTCATTATTTCTACATTTCTATTCTTTTCACTCTCTCCCAGTTTCCAGGGTGTGGGGTAATGGAGGAACATCATCAATATCTCAGCTCAACAAACATTTCCACCTTCCAGTAGAAAGCATACCCTTGGTCAGCCCCAGCATCTGCCTCTAAAGTTGAGGACAGTGGCTCACTCTGCACCCTGACAACCAAGTCCTGCCAAATAGTGGCAGATGGCATCTCCCCACAGATGTCTACATGTCACATGGTCAGCAAGCAAATGGTCTGGCTCCATTAGGGCAGATCTATTCCAGTCATTGACTTTTCAGTTCCTCCTCAACTTTGGCAAACCGAATACAGATTCTGGATCATTGTCACATTTTTTCATGACCCTTTCATTGGAAATGCATTTTTAAAGAGCAGACATCTTCTTTTTCATTTAGTCTTTTTCATTTGGTCTTTAACTTCATCATCAAGTGATAGAAGGGAACTGTAGTTTTGCAAAATCATTCACCAAAATATCACGAGACAGACAAGCAAATTCTGTTTCTATCTCAACTACTGGCCAGATATCCATAGTTTCTCTCCAAGGGGAGAAAAAAACCAGCCACATCCAAGTGGGAAGGAATCCTCTCTTCCCTCACCAGATGCACAGCAGCCGATTTGCTGTCCAGTGTTCTTGTTCATATCCAAGCCACACACATCCAGATGCATGGAACTAGCCTGAACCTAGAACATCAAAAAGGCATTGTCCTAAAAGAGCATATAAAAACTGAATGATATTGATCTCCACCATGGACTTTCACATATCATTAAAATGAGAAGAAAGCCTGGCTTGGGATGTAGGTCAATCGGGAGTGTATGTCTCGAATGTGAAAGGCCCAGAGTTTGATTCCCTACATTAGCCTCAGAATCAGACAGACAGAGAAAGACACACAGACATTGTGAGAGTTTTGATATTTTGTTTTATTTTTTGAGACAGGGTCCCATGCAGTTGGGGCTGGCCTCAAAATCACTGCATGGCAGAGACTGGCATTGAACTCCATATTCTCTTGTTTCCTGCCAAGCTTTGGGGTTCTAAGTGTATGCCATCACACTTGGCCGGATTGAAGGTGATTTTCTGGCTTTTATCCCTCTGTCTTTACTTCTGAGTCCATAAGACCTCAGCACAGATTTTTCTCTAAGCCCCATACCCAGCTTTTTCTCAACAAATGCCATGACAATAACGACCATAATTGCCACACTATCACAATGTACCAAGAGTGTTATAATGATTGACATGTCAAAAAATTCTTCTATCTGAAAAATCCTGCACCATTTGGAGAGTCAAATGCAAGCCAGTGTGATGGGAAGACCCCGGCAGGGGTAGCAGCAGGAGTGGCCATGTTCTGGAGGACTTTGAGCTTGGATGTGGAGCTGGGTGTGAATGCTGAGTGAGAAGGGAAGGTGCTGAAAGGTTTATACAGCTAGAGCCCAGTTCAGACTAATTCAGGACGATCTTGCTAGAATTCTGGTGGGACGTGCATTCCAAGGGAGTAAGTGAAAAAGTCTAGGAGAGATATGCCATGGCTTCTGTGAGAACAGAGACAGAGATGGGCAGAAGACAGAGTGCAGGCACCCTTTGGTAGCCGAAGCAGCACCACTGGCTGGCAGACTGATTCTCATGTTCTGAATTCTGACATGTTGAGTTCTTTATTCAACTAAAAGCACACTGACCACGCAGCAAAGAAACGGCATGGAAAAAAGTCTCAACAGACTCAAGCTATTCAAAGCCAAGGATGTTAGCAAGGCAAGAGAAGGGAGAGGCAAGATAGAGGAGAGCCAGGTGAGAAGTCCAAATGGTCCTCCTAGACCAAAGCTAGACATGAGAAGAAGGCAAATTAAATCAATCAACAGAAAGCCTGGTGTGGCATGGTCTCCAAATGTTCCTTTTATCTTCAAGCATTAAATAACATCAAAAGTCAATCCATGGTGTTCCAAGCATAGAGATTTGGCATCCACCCTGGGGGCTAAAGTAGACAGTAAACAGCCAAGAAGGGAATTATTGGAAATTAAAGAGACATGCCTGGTCTTGTGCTATCTGCAGTTGACTCTGTCAGAGGAAGAGATCTTCATAAATTACAAGTGAAGAAGGGATCTCCAGCAGAGGAGAGGTGTTGTGTTCAGCACATGATGCTGAAACAGCCAGATACCCACATGTGGAAGAGTGAGGTTGGGCTCCTTCCTTATAACACACACACACACACACACACACACACACACAAAAGCATGCTGCAACTGTGTAATGATGATGGTGTACTCTGCCTCAATCTCAACACCATGACAACCTTTTTAGAGCATTAAGGGAGGTCAGCTCACTGGCTTTCCCATTACAGTGTCTGTTCAATGCATCACAGGGAAGGTGAAAATTGCTAAAACAAACCATTGCAGGTTGGGGAGTATTTTACAAAGATATAAGATGATATCACCAATTTTTTTCCATAAAGGGCAAAATTTTTAATTTTCCTTTAGTTTAATTTCTTAATTTTAATCTTAAACAAGCTAACTTAAAAAAAAACAATTTGGATTCAAACCCCATGTCACTTGCTTACTGGTTTCATGATCTTTGGGAATTCCTTAAAGGTTTTGAACCTGAGTAACTTCATCACATGGGGAAAAAAAGCTGTTGGAGTGGTGAAAATTAAACAATACAGATAAATAGCCCAAAGTTATATTTATCGCAGAGTATACATAAAATAATAGATAGTCCTATGACTATTAAATTGTCATCACCATACTACCAAAATAGATGGTTTGCGATGGCTGTAGTCTTGTGTCCATACCAGCAAAATTAAAAGAAAATTAGACAGAGTATGGAAGACCGCTCAAGCAGGAATTTGGGGATGCATATGCTGGTCATGAAAACTTCCCTAGCACAGTTATTCCTCTTCTGTAAACTGAACAAAATTAACTTCTGAACAACAAGGATTTTCATTTTCATAGACTTTCTAAATTTTTTGGTTTTAAATTCAGATTTAAACTGCCATTGTCAAAGGACACCCATGTCTAGAATATAAGAATGGAAACAATAATAGAAATCATTTAAGCGCTCATGAACATAATCTTTAAGTGAATTTAAATCTACAATCTGGGCAATATAAAAGAAGAAGTAACTATGGTTGTTGGTTATCTCCCTCGGTTATTAAAAAGACATATAACACAGTATATACTCTGCATGAATACACAAAACTTACTAGTCCTTGCAAGGCAAGAGCTCTCACCTGTCCCAGGTTGCAGAAGTCTTTACAAAGGAAAAACACACATCCTTTAATTCACTTTAGCCACATCTAAAACTATAGACATTTACCCATGCTGAGGAGTTTGACCTCTACATTTTTTGTTGTGTATTTGTGTTCTAGATAATAACGTGACAGTTGTCCAGAAATGCCAGGAGGCTTTCTCATTGTTGTCTCCTGTTTTTCTGTAATTAAACAGCGAGCACTAAATTTGGAACTTTTTCAAGCAAGTTGCCCTTTCAAAAGTACACAGTATGGCTCACATCACAAAAGGGACAAGTTTACATCTTGACGTGTGCAGAGAAAAACTATATTCCTAACTGAGTTTTGTTATTTGCAGTTAAAGATAAAACTTTATTTTATCAGGTGACTCTTAAAAAATATTCTTCAATATTTATTTGGCCAAGGACTCCTAGAGATTTGTTTGGCTCAAAGGGTCCAGTTCCTGGCTTCAGTGGTACATCATGCTTTGGGAGCCTCAGCCTGGCTTGACACGCAGGTTATGCACACAGTCATCGGTCTCTAACAGAAGCCAAGCTGTGAGTGTGAGCCATCCTTCTTCCCTTCACCATGAACCCTCTCCACTGACCCTCCCAGTATTTCTTTGCACTGCTGGCAGATCCCAAGAGTCTAATTTCTTCTACGTTCTCACATAAAGGAACCTGGAGATGAGGGAGAATTTGTAAATGCTATGGCTATCAGAATACATAAAAGGTCTAGGGTGCACCTAGTTGCTCTAATATCATCTCCCTGCTGCTCCAAGTAATTTCCTGTGATGGATGGTGGCATTTTCAGTTATGATCAATATCCTGAGCCACACTGTCCCTGGCTCCTGGCTTGTAACTGAGTCACCAGTCACTAGACTGAACACAGAGTCAGACTCCTGCCTGCAGTTCCCATGCATAATTGCTTCAGTGGCCATAGTCTCATCGGCAGCATCCATGATGCCCTTGAGGCTTTGTGTCCTAAAGAGAGAATGAAATGGCACCTCCAGTGCCATGAAGTGAAGGAGGAGCCATTCACTTTACAGGAGGCACCAAGTAAATGCACTAAGGGTCAACAGGTGGGCAATGGATGAGCAGGGAAGATAGGCTTATCACCAGGTACCAGTTCATCCTGAGTGTGAAGAGCAGTCATCTTGTGGCTCAGGGATGGATTTTAAGCACATAAGAAAGAAAGTAAATGGAGTCTGACGAGAGAAACTCACTTTTAAACATCAGAATAGAAATCTTCTCACTTCTTTCCCACTGAGTGCTTTCACATCAATTGATTCTTCATACATTTACAGATTGAAAATGGCAGGAAGACATTAGGA
Organism: Peromyscus leucopus; assembly: GCF_004664715.2. Taxonomy (NCBI): domain Eukaryota; kingdom Metazoa; phylum Chordata; class Mammalia; order Rodentia; family Cricetidae; genus Peromyscus; species Peromyscus leucopus. Next base: position 87,090,001 of record NC_051071.1, on the reverse strand, counting down.
ACACTCACTCCTGGATTTCAGGACTTTAGAAATGACCAGGGCTGCTTTCCTTGAGGTAAGTAGAAGCAGAGGTAGAAAGGGGTTCCTGGGACTCACTCACAGAGATCCCCATCCTCATTTGGATGACAGTGCATTACAGGCAGTCATACACTCCACGTTGCCCAGGAAGAATCCCAACTTTGCTATCTGCTCGTTCTAATAGTGCCAGAGACCTCCAAAATGGGCTTCATCAGAGTTTGTCAAAATGCTTCGGGGGAAGACTATGTCTACTAGATGTTCCCTCAGATGGACAACAACAGTTCTATAAGGACACGGACTTGGCTTATAGTGTCTGTTTCACAGCTGATTCATTTTCTGTATTTCTGAATCGAGTCCTTGCCATGTTCTCCAGCCTCTTGGAATCTTCCTGTCTTGGTTTCCTAATTGCAGGCATGTGCCGCCATGTCAAATTCTTCACATACATGATTCTAACTGTATGTCTGGTGAAACAAATATTAGGCCTGACTTGAGTTGCCAAGATACTGTGGTACGTGGGGCTTCTGATTATCTACCCACAGTATACCATTTACTAATTTTATTCCGTGTCTTCTCCCTTCTTTTCCTTACTTTCTTCTTTCCTTCCTCTGTCTAATAAGTATTTATTAAATAACATCATCAGGTAGTTTGCTATGCTAGAAACATGATGATAAGCCAATTGTCTTCCAAGTTCTCCTGGAACTTAGCACTCTTGTCAGAAAGATACAAAAAGCACAGACCTTCAAAGTGGGTTGAGACATACTGGAAGGCTTGGTTAGGCATACATATCTTAAAGAAGCGCAGATGAGGCCTGGCAAAGATGGTTCAGTGATTAAGAGCACTTGCTGCTCTTATAAGGACTGGAGTTTAGTTCGCAGAACCCACATTGGCCAGCTTACAACCACCTGTAGCTCCAGTCCCAATGCCATGGTCCAGCCTCCACAGGCACCCTCATATACATGCACATACGCAGACTTGGACACAGTCACAGACAAACTTACATACACATAAATAATAAAATACGTAGAAGTACAGCTGAGGTCCTGCCGGGGAGATAAGCTCAAGCTGGTCTTCCCCACTTAGACTGGGAAGCAGCCAGTCTAGAGTGGAGACAAGGCATACACAAAGGCTGCATACACACGCAGAGCGTGGATGCCTGACAAGCTGGGAGCCTTCTGTGAGTACAGATGTGAGAGCCAAGGAGAAGAGTGAAATATGCTAGAGACAGTTTATACAGCGGCGTTCTAGTCTGACTTAAAAAACATTAGATTTATGTATGAGTGTTTTCCCTGGTGCTCATGAAGGCCAGAAGAGAGTACTGGACTCCTGGAACCCAAGTTACAGATGGTTGCGAGCCATGATGTGGGTGTCAGGAACCTAATCTGAACCTCAGCTAGAGCAGCAAGTGCTCTTACCTGCCGAGCTGTCTCTCCAGCCAGTTTTGTTTCGTTTTTTTTTTTTTTTTTTTTTAAATAGGAGGGGGAGATCATATTTGAATATAAAATTTCATTTTGCATATGAGAACTCTCTCTGCTTTTCATATAAACCTGAAACAGTCTAAAAGTAAAGGCTTATAAAAACAGCACTGAGAGTATTTGTCTATGTCTATACTTCCAGCTGCAGGGAGACTGAGGCAGAGGCATCTTGAACTCAAGGCCAGACTTCCTAGTGAGGCCAAGTCTTTAAAAAATCTCAATATGCTGATAGTGTATAGAATAAACAGAGCAGGGGGAGAACATTTCAGTTGTTCAGGACAAAAAGGAGTGGGCACTGAATTGAAAGGGCCACCTGTCACAATAAAGATGAGAGAGAAGCTAGGCAAGTGGACAGAGACTCATGGGACTAACACACAAAGATCACCATCCTCATTTGAGTGGCACTGGCTTGCAGACATTCACATGCACTGTCTAATCTGATAATTCCATTTTGTAACGTTCACTGCTGTCATACACAAACATTCACAGGAAGGTGTGGTGTCCTTGAAGTCAATGGAAGAGAAGAATATGAACTGAGACTAGGGAGTTATCAGCTATGCCAAGCAATTGCAATGGGCACATCTTATTAGAACCAAAACAGTAATTGCACCCAGAAACGTTTGCTTGAACCAGTGACATTAATAAGACAGAGCTTTCTTAGGGAGCTGAAGTGGATTGAAGCACCAGCATGCATTGTAGAAGGGTGTAAAGGATGCTTGTTGCAAAAAGAAAGCTAAGTTGATGGTTCCTGAGAGAAGCGTGGTCAAGAGATGACGGCGCAGCATTTAATCAGAGGTATTACTGAATGTAGCTTTAAAATTTAAGATGTGTGAGATTAATTAGCTTTTCAACAGAATTGCTTATGAGAGTAATGTAGCATAGAAGGCAGAGCTACATAAAAAGGAACAAGACATCAATAGAGCATAGTTCCTGAAAAGAGGAGTGAGTGGATTTCAAAGATAGAAGGGGGAGGGGACCAAAAAGGGAAAGGAGTTTAACAGGAAGAAAGGAGATAAAGTAGGAAATACACGGAGTTTTGTCTATTCAGTTCCAGGAAGTTTGAGGAATACGCACAAAATTAAGTGGGTTATACAATTATGCGGGAGTCGAAAACAAAACACACAATGAATAAACTATTGAAATAATAATTGATTTGCCTCCGTGAAATGAGGTATTTATCTTTCAATCAAAGAACCCATTATGACAAATCCCAGCCAACAGATCAGCGTCAAACAGCCTCTAAGCACGACTTAGTCATTATCTCTCTATGATTCCTGTAAGTAAGTGACACACCAGGAAAATGACTCATGAGGAAGACACTGTGATTGGTGTTGAAGAAATGAGCCCTACATCATGCCATGCCCCTGCACTAATTGTTTCCCAGAGCCCTAATTGCCTGTCTTGAAGCTTCCTGCTCTTCAGCGTCTCGGTGACGTGCGGGTAATTCACAGAAGAAGGCTGGGGCCGCTGGGTAAGAAGGGAAAGTTCTTGGTAGTTTGCTTGTCCCTAACTAGACATAGCACAGTGGTGTTTAAGGTGCTGTGTAGCACTTGAAAAAGGAATTTGTTCCCAAACAAAACCAGTCTTGCTTAAACAGGAGGAAAAGATCAAAGCAACAAGAATACTACAGCTAGTTGTCTGGTCTACTTCTTATAGGCAGAATGTTAAAAAAATAAAACAAAAAACTTAAACAAATTTAAATCTGAGGTCATTTTTCAGGAAAGAGCAAGTCGGTATCCAAGACAGGCTTTTTACTACAGGCCCCATTTCCATGGCATGTTCCTGGTGCTTCTGGCCTCCACAGTCTTTATGGGAGGAGCAGTTGGGTTCTGAGCTGCAGCCTGACACACATATGTCAAGGTCTGGGTTTAACAGATGAAGGGTCTCTTGAAGGGCATTTGGCCCTCATCTCCCCTTTTGGCATGGGTTGGACTGAGGTGTGTTTCCTGCAAATACACACTGAATTTAAGAACTCTTAAGTTTCTAAATTTGAAAATAGGGTCTTTAAAGAGGTCACTAAGTTGAATGGGTCAGTGTGGGTTGATGTCACTCCAATGCATCTGGAGTCTTCATGAGAAGAAATCAAGACACTGAAAGGCACAGAAACAGGGTCCTGTGAGTACACGATGAGCAGAGCTGGTGGCTGTACAGTCCAAGGAAAGAGCCCCGCAGAAGGGATGGCCCAGTCAGCACTTTGACGTTGGGTTCTGACTTCTGGAAAACACAGTTCTCTTGTTTTGAGCTCAGCTTACTTTACCTAGTTCTGAGAACTTTAGGAAGGTAACAAATGTTCTGCAGACTATTCACCCTCTTGTCAAAGACACACAAGGCTGCGCTAGAACCTCTGCCGCTCTAGTTAGAGCTCACAGGAAGAGCTTTGGGATGGAATCAAGCCAAGGTCGCTGCTCCCTGGTAACAGTCCGGTGACGCCCCTGCAATGGTCTGCTGGTCACAGTCAGCTGATACTATTTGAATATAATACAGAAATCTAAACTTAGGCTTACTGTTCCTGTTTATCATGAGCACATACCTGTATGCTTCTTCTACAAAATTAGCTGAATGGTATAGCCTGTTGTCTGCTAACTTTCAGAGGTTCCTCTAGCTGGCCCTATAAAAAGGGGAGCCAAAAACCACCCCTGTACACCCTGTAGTCAAGGGATAAACACACACCAGAGTTGACAACACTTCCTTGGTACCAACCTTTCTTATTTAGGGCACCCATGGTCTCACTTTCGGTCTTTTTACATTGGGCAGCATTTTCTCAGCCTGAAGTTCTTAACTCAAAGTTATCAAATCAAAATCCAGTAGTACTTTTAAATTACAGCTGCAGACTTCTGCCTCTGGGAAGTCCTTACTGCCCTTTCACATCCTAAGTCCCTGCCAAATTTAGGGTCCAGTGCAATACTATTTAGTCTCTATGCCAGGACTTACAAATGGTGCCACATGACCTTTTGTCCTAGGAGCGTGGTATTCTTAAGTTTCCATCTCCCCCCAGTCTCTGAGGGAGGGATTCATTACTGATCCTGTTGATGTACAACACTCAGTCTTCACTCTTTTTTCCCATACTGGCTTCCATGGAGCCTGGGTAGCTGTCCTAACACAAATAAATCCACATTTTCTTCCTTTGTTAACTCCTGGTAGGTGAAGCTCAATCTACTTTCTCTAGCCATATCCATTTCAGGCAAATTTAGGGATGAAGTAAAGTTTAAAATAAAGTCACAGTTCTTGCAAATCCTTGGTGGATTTACCCTCAGCTGCCAATTGTCTTATTTACAGTTCAGGGATTTTGAAAGGAAGGACCACACTTTGTTGGATGCACAAGACCTCTCAAGACTCCCAGTGAACCACGCCCTTGACCTTTCCAGGACTGGTGTCATGGGGCTTGGATGATGGGTGGATCCAGAAGTTTGCCAGTCTCCTTTAGCTCATTCTCCCATACTCCTCAGCAGCTCTTTGCTGCACACTCATTTCTTCTCAAATATTTATTTCCTGAGAAGTATGTTTTCTCTAAATTACTGGCTGCTCTCTCTACCAGCCATCAACTCACTCAAACCTGATTTGTTTTCCAGCTAAGCCCCTTTAAGATACACCTCCACAGGAGAAAACCACCCCAGAAATCCATTCACAGGAACAGCCCTGATATTTATTTGTGTCTTTCACTGTCTGTTTTCTCAGCCTCATTCAATTACAAAGTTCATTTCAATTACCAGATGAAAGAGGCAGGTAAGCGCAAACAGCCTGAGCATGCATAATTAAAACCACACCACTAAGAACAATGAGCGAGGAAAATACAATTATTCAGGCAAATAACTCATTAACAAATAGCTTCTCTCACCAAGGCAATAAAAGACGCGGTTGGCTTTAGTATTAGTGATGGACTGAATGGTGAGGCCAGAGGGACTAGATTTTGAAGAGAAAGGAGTATGAGAAGCTAATGAGTTTCTTGAGCCCCCAGTGTCCTAAGGCAGTGGGAAAAGCAGCCTTGATCCAGTTCAATAACACAGACCTGAAAGGTCCTGATCTTAACTAGCCCAGCACAGCCATTGCATCAGATAAAACCGAGGTTACATTTGCTCATTAAACTAGCAGACATACATTGACTGTTTACTATATGATGGCACTCTACTAAACATTGGGGACAGCAGACATGATCTCTCTTCTCAATAACTTCCAAGAAGAGAAGACAAAATAAAAACTTCAGCAAATGTGAATATGGGGACAGAAGTTTATCTTGATTCTGACTTTTCAATATTTACTTAGTTCCTTCTTGCCATCCTCAGTGTTCTAGCTCTTAGCTATTTGGTCTCAGGATCTAGAGAATATACCTCTCTATGCTCTTACTGGTGGCAGAAGGCTGTGGCACATGCTGGCCTGTGGGCTCTGATGGATGTGAAGCCATTGTGTTAGCACTGAGAATATGAGGATGCACCGCTGATTGTCAGTGATATGGACTACATCAAGTTAAATAAACCACTGCATGTAAAGCCTGGCATATATCATTACCCAAGACCCCACACGTACATACATGTGCATTTAATTTCAGCAAACATTAAATATCAACATGACAGAAGTGTTCCTCAGGTCTTAGAGGCATCTCAGTGGGGTAAGGGGTAGGCAGGGGCAGGTTGATGACCAGTAGAGGATGAAATCAACTGCTCAGAAGAGAAATTTGTTAAATTTGTTTGATTTGTTCATATTTTTCTTTTCTTTCTTTCTTTTTTTTTTTAGACAGGGGTTCTCTGTGTAGTTTTGGAGCCTGTCCTGGATCTCGTTCTGTAGACCAGGCTGGCCTTGAACTCACAGAGATATGCCTGGCTCTGCCTCCTGAGTGCTGGGATTAAAGGCCGCCGCCGCCGCCACCGCCACCACCACCTGGCTGATTTGTCCATATTTTATGAGAGGCACTGAGCACTGTAAGATACTGATGTATATGCAAAAGCAAACATTCAGAATATGTTCCGAGCTTATTTAGCCTTGGGAATGCTTCCAGACCAGAACACACATGAATCACCCTGACTTGGGTGGACTGAAGGAAGGATGGGGGTGCTTCTAATCATGTCCAGTCCACTATTAACAGCAGTCATCGTTTAAAAGTCACACGGACTTTAGCTCTCGTCAGAAGGTGCAGTTCTGTGGGAGCTGGATCAAGGCCAAGACAAACTCAGTCTGGTCCCTGATATTTTCAGCTTCATCATGGTGCTTTAGTATCTTATTCAGAGATGGTCCTTCTAAATAAAAGTGCTGACGGTCTCTTTCCCTACCATGACTGACTCAGTGCAATGCTGGGCCCGACAGGCTGTCTCGGAGGTCTAATCCCAGCGCTGGTGGCAACAGTGAAGACTTCTATTCGTGTCTTCATCCTGCTTTTTATAGCTTTGCTTTTTTGTTTTTTATCTGGCACAGGGATCAGAAAGCTGTGGCCATGGGCCAAATCTGGCCCACTGTCTATATTTCACATTTTTAAGTGGCTGGAGCAGGAATCACAAGAGAAATAACAGTTCTTTTCTTAATTAAATTATTTATTAATTTTTTTGGTTGGTTTAAGACAATGTCTCACATTGTAGCCCAGGCTGGCCTAGAATAGCACATCTAAAACATCCTCTTTGTGCCATGCAAATGGCTTCTTCCAAAGTCACACTTTAAGGTATTTTATGTAGGAAGAGAACTGGGAAGCAAAACAAAATCTCCAAACTCGTTCTAAAGAGAAGAATGCAGAGTAGCTGCATGCTGAGTGAGATGATGTATTGACTTCATGTTCCGAGCACTTGCGCACATACAGCTTTCATAGCGTAAGCAACTCCTACTCCAGCTCTCTGGATGGCCTGCATGCCCTGCAGAGGACGGCAGGGCTGCCTACGGACCTGGGCAGACAGAGATCGCCACCACCGCTGTTGAGTGACAAATACAGCTGCAGATTTAGCATAGCTCTGAAATAAAAGGGGGGGGGGAGCTCAAGACACAGCCGCTATTGTACAAGCAGATGCCTTAGTGGCATAGTTAAACAGCGATCGAGACAATGGCCAAGTCTAACATTAAACCACTTACTGGAAGTATTCATGTGGCACTGGAAGGATGGCTCAGTGGTTAAGCACATATACTACTCTTGCAGAAGACCTGAATTCAGTTCCCAGCATCTACGTCTGGCAGCTCAAGACTCGCTGTGACTCCAGCTCCAAAGGGTCTAATGCCCTCTGGGTTCTCTGCAGGCACTGAGTTCATGTATACAGACACACATAAATACGCAAAATTAAAATGAAAACAAATCTTTTTTTAAAGTATCCCCATGTTTTCATATAAAATATATGCCAAACACTGGCTTACTTTTAAATTTTTATTTTATGTTTAATCATGTATATGTGTGCATCTGTGTGTGGGCATGCGCATCTGTGTGTTGGGATACCTGCAGAAGCCAAAGCCATTGGATTCCCCTGGAGCTCGAGTTACTGGCAATTGTGAGCCACCAAAAATGGGTGCTGGGAATCAAACTTGGGTCCTCTGGAAGAACAACAAAACTTCTTAGTCACTGATCCATTTCTCCAGCCTGTGACTTACATTTTAAAATGATAGCAAGTTAATCTATCAAATGGTATCATGTGTTCAATCCAGGAGTCGCAAACACAGACATGACTGGTAAACTTTCATTGCCAATATTGCATAATTACCTTCCCTAACTAGAAAGTTAGCCAAGTATTTTCTTTCCCAGAGACACCCATGAGTATCTGTCAGAACTATTTATTTCTCAGTTGGCTTGTAACGTAACACAGCTGTACTGTCTGAGCAGATTCAAACTTTGATAAATAAAGACTTTTATAGACTCCAGACCTATGAAATGTTCTACCCAGGACACATTCCCTTATAAATGTGTGACATAGATCCAAGGAGTTTCACCTTGTGGGATGAGAAGAACAACCAAATTGGAGAGCTAAAGTCTGATGGAGACCACTTTCCTACACTAGGTGGTAACTAACATCCATGGAGAGTTATCATGTTTATGTGAGCATCTTACAGAGCTAGGACAGGAAGTAGAGGGAACCGACATCTAAACACGGGAACAGGAATCGAAAGTTAAAGACAGTGATTAAAGTGGTTAACAAAATCTCTGGTCCTGGATTCAAACCATTGTATTTCATCCATGTCCATGATTGAACGAGTCAAATAAAGCATGATTATGCACATTTTTTTTGGTTAAAAAAAAAAAGGATCTGTAATACATTTATTCTATTTTCTGAACACCCATGTCTACTAGCTTTTCACTTAGCTCTTATAAAGTCCTGGAAAATAGTTAGAATGGATATATCGTTATTAAAATTGACAAAACCTGTATGCTTGTGTGAGGGTGTTGGAAATAATTAGCATAGTGATGAAGAAAGGTGAAGTACATGGTAATTTGTTCCCTTCTTGAAGGATTTTAACCGGTTTCCAGGGAAGATGATCACCTCAGATGGATCACATTGGCCTTTCTGTTCCTGGAACTATATTGATTTTAACCAATTTCCAGGGAAGATGATCACCTCAGATGGATCACGTTGGCCTTTCTGTTTCTGGAACCATTCTGTTTTTTATTCCTCATCCCACTTTGTTCTATATCCACCTCTTCTTTTCTCTCTTTGGACAAGGGAAGAGGTAAGATAACCTCTGACTTCCCAGTAGACTCTGGCAACTGGTCCCAGATGGGGAGCTGAGAATCTGGAATGCCTTTGAGATCTATAATGGGTCTCTGTTTGGTTGAGGGACTGATTCCCAGCATGTGACTGGTATCACATATGTTTCTTGGTGGCTAGACAATGGGCAATCTCTTTTTCAAATAAATGTATTTATTTTACATCCTGGCCTCAGTCTCCTCTCTATCCTCTCCTTCCAATCCTGCCCCCACTTCCCCCTGTGTCCCCCATCCAAGACCCCTCCCTTTCTATTGAGAAAAGGGCGGGTCTCCCATGGATATCAATAAAACGGCATATCCAGTTGCAGTTAGACTCAGAACCTCCCCTTGTATTAAAGCTGAGCAAGGCAACCCAATATGAGGAGTAGGGTATGGGCACTCTCTTATTCAGTGTGTACGGGGAGTGCATAAAGACCCTGAGAATAGCTCCCTCAGTGTTTATTCTCTGGGCTACAGAGTCCAGCAGTGCTCATGCTCATGGGGAGGACCATTTCCTTGGTGACAGTTATTCCCATCGGGTAAGACTACTTCTGGTAAGTGTGTCTTCATTCTTCATTTGCTTGGCACTACATTGTTACCTTAACAATGCTTGCAATGAGTCTGTAGGCATCTTCGCCCAGTGTTCATTTTATGATGCTTTTAAATGTGTAAATAGTTTCAAATAAATTAAAATGCCTACTCTCACCTCAAGTACTCAGACTCTCAATCTCAATGGAGGAGCTGAAGAGAGATTCCTGTTTATCTATTTCAGTCCAAAGCAAGTAACTTCACATGCCTGTGCTCTGGAAAATATGGTCCAGATTCTAATATACTGCTGGCTCATTTTAAGTCCTCATAATTAAGTTTACACACATTTATAGTCTCCTGAAAGTTTGCCTGTAAATCAGTAACACACTCTCTTATCCTCACATACAGACCACCTCTCATGCAGGCAATTAGAAGAATATATGTACATATTTACAGACGCTAGGCAACGTATTTAGTGTTCCCTTGTCATGCTTGAACAAATTATCTTCCTATGCACCGATTTCTTCATGTATGTAATGGAGGTAATCATATTGCTTCCATCAAGGACCTGGAGGGACTCATGGAAATGAGTCACGCAAAAGAAGTTGGGATGTTCTCCTGTGCATCAGGGAATCACTGTGCCAGGATTTATCTTTTTCTACAATCGAAGAATAGTTAATCTTAGGAAATAAAAGCCAGATTCTGTGTCTGAGCAACCCTAAGGGGCATTCCATCTTCAGAGCTCCACAGACTCAGATACAACCTCAGCTGCAATGGCAGGCAGATAGCTCTGCCTGTCCCTGTCCCCTGCCCTTATTCCCTCAGATGAGCCATCTCCAGAGAGCAGTCCCAGTAAGAGCCCTAATGTTACTCTCCATCTGGATGAGTTTCCCTGAAACTTGCTTTAAAATTATAGGTGGGACTACATTAAAATGTCTTCCATGTTATCTTAGAGTTGCCTTGGAGGCCTCTGGCTTGAAGAAAACGATGCTGTTAAAGCTCCAGATTCTAAGTTGAAAGGACCAGTGGTGTTGTATGGAGCCCTGCCCATGGCTGACCACGAATACTACACGGAGCTGCATCCCTTCCAAGTTTATGGATGGAAACCAAGTTAGAGATGGAGCCCGGCCTCTGGCTGATCACTGATGCTGTATGGAGCCACATCCCTTCCAAGCTTATGGATAGAAACCAAGTTAGAGATGGAGCCCTGCCTCTGGCTGATCACTGATGCTGTATGGAGCCGCCTCCCTTCCAGGCTCACTGACAGAAATCAAATTAGAAATGGAGCCCCACCATGGCTTTTACAAGGCAGGACTTGGAAACTGGACATGCTTCTTTCAGAGAGTGGCTTCATGATAGGCACAAACTGTTGAGGGGTAGGCAAGACTGTCTGCTGGCTATAGAAAAGCAGGAAGACTGGGGTAGAGAGATGGCTCAGCGGTTAAGAACACTTGCTACTCTTGCAGAGGACTTAGGTTTGATTCCCAGCACTTACATCGCAGCCTACAACTATTCTCACTATTCTCAATTCCAGTTCCAGAAGATCTATCACCTTCTTCTTCCATCAATGTACACCAGGCATACACATGTCACACATAATACATGTAGACAAAGAACTCATTACATAAAATAAACATAATAAATCTTTTTTTTTTTTTTTTTTTTTTTTAGGAAGTCAGAAAGGCATAAGAGCATAGCTCGTGAACTTTTGAAATCTTTCTCCTCCTCCTGAGGTAAGGCCTCTTGCTGGAACCTGAAGCCAGAAAGTCATGGGCTAAGCTAGGTACTGAAGTTGATGCCTCTTGGAGAAAAGCACAAGACGTGGGAGCAGGGAAACTGCCCGTGTTTCTCTCCCTTTTCAGGACTGGGAACACAAACGTGCTGGTTGCTTAAATACTCAAAAAGAAAGCAGCTGGACATTAAGTCCTCTTGTATTCCATCCAAAAGGGCCAGGTCCACAGTGCAAGTGGCCTGCCATGTGAAGTCGACTGCCAATCCCACAGACATGAAACCCCTATGAATTCACCTCATGAAAGCATCAGCATTTGGAGAGGCACATAAAGACCCGGAGGGGTGAGGTGCTATATTCCAGTAACAGCATCTGTCGGCCAGGATCCCTCCGTCCAGAGACCAAGGCACAGCAGAAGGCAAAGGAAGCATGTCAGGATTTCCTCCACATTAGCCACCAGTCACAGAACCAGAAGAAGGCCTGACGGAGCAGCAACAGTTCAGCATGGCTGCAGAGCAGCTGCAGTTTTCAGCAGCATCAGACACACACAGCTGGATGCCTGGGGTGCTGAGCATTAGGGCTGTAGGCAGAGCAGGGAAGCTGCTGCTCCTGCCTAGATGGGTGCAGAGACCCCCCCCTTTTCCCTTTGGCCCTCTTTAGCCCAGTCTCCAACTCCCTTTACTCTTCCTGAGATGTTATCCTAAGAAAGTCAACGCATTATTCCTCCATTCACTATTCTGTTAATCTTGTAACAAAACAAGGAAAACTCAACCCAAACACATTATAAGAAGCAAAGACCAGCTACATTTTCTTTCTTCAAGGATTTTACATTAAAGATCTGCCAACATTCTTTTCTCAATCACATTTCCCAAAAGCTTAGTACTTGGCCATAAATGTTCACTCCAGTCTAAAATTTGGCACATCTGACCGTATGTTCTTCAAATTTGCCAATTTGGCAGACATTTTTTGAAAAGAACAAGTAGAAAAATTGGAAAAAAACTGAAGTGAGATGTTGTAAACCATGGCACTGTTCAAAAGATAATTCATTTCAGGAATAATAAATCCATAAAAAAAAACCCACACTAATTTAGAGTGGATTACTTTCCCAGTTAGGTTTTTACAAGCTTAAAATCTGCATAGAAATATGATATACAAATGAATAGAAATTAGTAACATACAAAGATGCAAGTCTCCTAATTCTGTTGAAAATTCCTTATTTTTCTTATTGTTTCTTAGTTTTTGGCATTTCAAACTAATGAGAAAACAAACAAAAACAAAAATCCCTGTATAGGAATACATTATAAAGATGTATTTATACGTGAAGATGAACTGCTCTCACACACGAATCTGTATACATGCAGAGAGTGTTAGTGTAAATAGCGAAGAGCTGGCTGCAGTCTTACCCTAGAATTGCTGGAAGTCACCATGAGCCAACAGGATTACAGGACTTAAGTGTCTCATATTCGTTCACACATCTTGGGGAGTTAGACTTTGACGTACATTGTCCATAGAGACAGGTGGGTTGGGTCTGTGGTCATTATATGTGGCATGTAGGGTGGGTTTCCCAGGGTGGCAACTGAGAACTCTCCAAGGAGAACCGATGTGGACTACAGATCGTCACATATACATATATATATGTTTGCATATATGACAGATGTGTCAGTACAATGTGCCAACCACAGACTTGCAATCCTTTCTCCTGTCAGTTTCTGACTAATGGAAACATTCCACTGTAACCTCTCAAATGCCCATGTTAAAACATGATTGGAAAAACTAGAAAATATCATATTGTCGTTCTCATTTGGAAAGATAAAGCAAGTGTTTTCTTGTTTGTAAATAATCCTAATTTTGAAAAAAAATCCAGCATTAACAATGTTCTTTTTTTTGTTTTGTTTTGTTTTTTGAGACAGGGTTCACTGTATAGCTTTGAAGCCTGTCTTGGAATTTTCTCTGTAGACCAGGCTGGCCTTAAACTCACAGAGGTCCACCTGCCTCTGCCTCCCAAGTGCTGGGATTAAAGGTATGTGCCACCACCACCCAGCCAATCTCCATATTCTTATATTTAGTACATAGGTACTTGCCTGGAAATATCATCCTGTCCCAAAGTCGCAGAAATTCAGCCCCAGTTAATGAAATTAGTAACAAAGAGAGTTGATTTTCAGTGATGAGTGTGCGCATCCCGGTTTCTTTTCAAAGCACAATTGTCACAATTCTTTCCATGCTCTACAAAGATCACTCAGAAGTATAAATCTTAACTCACAACACTGATGGTTTAGATAGTAACATGTCTTGATGGAGCTGTGTGCACACTGTAGGTACTAGTATGAACATAGCAGCAAGACTCAATTCCCTGCACACTTTTTTTACAAACCTCAGACTTCTTATCACATAGTCTTAAGTATCTTAAATGTGTTATATCACAGGCCCTATAGCATGTGTTCTGTCTATAAGACTCAGACACAGTATATTGGAAAATTCATCCACAGTGTCTTAGACCTGAAGACATGGCCCTCTAACACAAGCTTGAGAATGCCCACCTTACATCAGAGCCTTCTCTAAAAGCTTTGGTCTATAGGCAGCCTGTAGACTAGCTGGGCAAGTAGACTCTTGACATTATTACTGGAGATAAAGAGCCAACGCCATCCATTTAATACCGTGCTGGTTTAAAAGCCAACAGGCTCTGGTGTGAGAGAATAAATAGGGAAAGAGACTTCCTCTACTGATACTTCAAAGCCTCTGCAACATCTGGAATCTGGTTCCATAAGGGGTATTCCTCTAAGAAGTAAGAACAAAAGGGGCTTTAAGAGGGCAAACAAGAGTCAGGTTTCTTACAATGTGTTCTCCCTGGGGGGAAACAAATAATGCGACACATCAGACTAACCTCTCTGCACTTCGGCTGCATTAATTAACGTTTAGTCATGGATTCCATCTTGAGCCTGCTGAACTCAACGCTACAGCTGTTTTCATTGAGGGGGAAAATACGCTCTCACGTTTTAAATTGCCAGAGCTTATAAATCTGGGAAAATGGGTTTGGTTGACTGCTTTTGTGCCAGCATTATTGATACAAATTACATATCACACACACAAATCAATCCACACCCACCCTACACTGCATGGAGATCAATATCAACATCACATCAACCAGGTTGTCCAGCACCAACTCCATAAAAACCACATTCTTCACCCGCTTCTACTTTTATTAGGAGATAAGGAGACACCAAAGAACTGATCAAAGACGTGAGCTGTGGCTTTGGAGATGCAGTTCCAGGGCTATTATAAGATTTAAGTATGGATTAAATACACTAAAATGGGTGGGAGCTGATAGCCAAGAAAATGAACAGAGCAAAATGAACAGATGTTGCAGACATTGAGCACTCTTGACCTGGGAGACACATCCGCAGTCCACAGGCCAAACATGTGTAAGTGGTTGGTTGGAAGCAAAATGGAGACACAGGACTGTAATAATTCTTGCTTGGGCATTGAGAATTTTTTTTAATAGGAAAGACTTATTCAAAAATCAGTTTTGCAAGGGAATTTATCAGATAATCCTCTGGGAAGAGAGTTTGATCAGAACTTGTGTCAAGATTGCATCATAAGAGCCCTATGAAATTAGATTCACCTCACACAATACTTTACAATACCATTTCATCAATTCCAGTCAAATCAAGAGTCTCATGGGTAGGTGAATCATCCTGTGGCCATGAGCATGTGCACGTGTGCACATTCATTTGTATCGATGCAGAAAGGTGGCATCTTTGTGTAAATGATAGCCAAAGTAAATGCTTGCATTCCCACTTAATACTTTCAGCCAGAATTGAAGGATATCAAAACCTGACATGTCTTCATTTTTCCCAACATAGAACAGAGATAATTTGATCAAAACAGAAAATGTATCTTACCTGGAACCACTTCAAAAAGGAATTTCCCTGGGTTCTCTTCATTGCATGGATGCTCAATGACTTTATTTCCCGGCAGAAAAATAGTACCCTGTAAATACAAATGCCCCAAACATCAGCATAAGGGCAAGTTCCACACAGCAGCAGAACTGACTGTCCAAGTTGTGTCTGCAACCCAGTAGTGGTCATGTTCATCAAACCCCCTCCTATTTATGTTAATCAAATCCTATAAGCCATAATTACATTCATTTACTCTTAGTACATCTTTTTTAATATCTCATGTGCATTGGACAACATTAACTTTGGGTTCATTTTAAGTATCAATTTATAAAGTGGATTGCATGCCAGCAAATTTATTGAGCATTCCACCCACCCTATAATATTCAACGGTTGGAATAATCTGAAGCAGTAGGTATTATTTTTTCCCAACTTAGGGCTGTAAAAATTCAAGATGAAAGCATTAAAAAAAAATTAAGTCAAAGTTCAAATTAGCCTTTTCTTTTGCTATAGTTGGTTATGTGCCCTCTAGACTGGAAATTTAATACCAGTAAAATATTGTTGGGTGTTAGGTCACCTGGAGGCATAGAAGTCATGAGAATTCTTCAAAACCTGAGTGTATTAGTGGCCATTATGAGATTAAGTGAGGTTGACATGTTATCTCTTGCTCTCTATAGCCCTCTCCTTGCCTTCCACCATGGGGCAATGCTGAGAGGATGCTGGTTCCTTGCAGTTGGGCTTACAGCCTCCAGGACTGAACCAACAAATTTCTGTTCATTATAGATTTCCCAGTCTCAGGCATTCTATTTCAGTAGCACAAAAGACAGACTGAGATGTTTTGATTATCCCTTCTTTCTGATTTTTCTCTCTTCAGTGGATCATTCCCACCAGTATAGACACACATAAACATCTACTCTATTTTTAAAAGTTGCCCTTAATAACTCATCCCACATTACACCTTATTTTCTCTTTATCCAGTAGAAATTGCTTATACTGAATCATTTGTTTGTATGTACCACTGTAGCCTTGTCTTTTCACCTGTAGTTGAGGATTCATGACTCTTTTAAGGTACATGCTTGATGATGTTCAATCTTCAATGAAGTATCAAACTATTGACCACTATTTTCTTTTTCTTTTTGTTTGTGTTTTATTTTGTTTTGTTGAGATAGGGTCTCCTTATATACCTCTGACTGTCCTGGAACTCACTATGTAGACCAGGCTGGCCTTGAACTCACAGACATCCACCTGCTGCTGCCTCCCAAGTGCTGGGATGTACCACTACACTGGGCTCTAACCAGTTTCTTGAGGCTCCTTATTTTCTTCTTGTTTTGGTTTTCTCCAGGTTTCTCTCTTGCATCTCTGTTGGCAGAGTCTCTTTTGCTGACTCTTGTCCTTATGACATAATTTGTCAAAGATTTGTCCAATAAGTCCATCTCCTCTAATAATTCTTTATCTAATCATTTACATTCAGCCACACTGATGATTTCAATAACCAACTATGAGACATTCAATATCAGAATGTCTCTAATAATGACTCTCTTAAGTTTTAGACCTTGTATCTAGGAGCATATTTGAAATTTCTAATTGTATTATTTCAGAAGGTATTTTAAACTGAAATAAATTAAAATTAAAATGCAATTGAATCTAGTTCCCACCATGAATTCTCTAGCTAAATGTCTACCAGCATCCTTCACTCAGTTGCAAAAACTACAGCTGTGGAAATTATTATCTGCATTCCACCCTTGCTCTACTGCCTGTGAGTATGAGCTACTATGTTAGTGGATCCCACACCTCTTCATTGGGTTCTACATAATGCTCTTAGCACCTTCAATCTAGTTTTCCATGCAGTATGAGAGTCCTTTAGAAACAGATGTTTAGTCTCTCCTTTCTATCATAAAAATACCTTGTGGCTTTTATTTGTTCTAGAATGAAGACCTGGATAGACTCTTTCTACCCATTTCTCTAACCTAATTTCCCTTCATCAAACTTTTGCCTTTCCTGTGTTTTTTTTTCTATGATCTAGCTAACCGCTTTTCTAGAAATGTTACCATGTTCCCACCATACTAAGATATTATCTCTCTGGTTATTTGGTAGACATAACATACATTTACATTAATTGATTCTTAATTTACCACTAGGGCCTAGCATTTTACAAGAATATAATTGAAACTAAGTATATATGCACTAACCGTTGAGTAAATGTGTACTGTGTGTACTGTTAGTCTTATAAAGCCATATTCTAGTGGGAGAGATGGCTAGGTGGTTAGGGATGTGTACTGTTCTTCCAGAGGACATACATTTGGTCCCCAGCACCCTTGTCAGGCAGCTTATAACTCCCTGTAACTCCAGTTCCAAGGAATCCTACTCATCAAGCCACCACAGGCATCTGTACATGTATATAAGGCCACCCACAGACATACATAATTAAAAATAAAATAGATCACAAAAATAATTTTAAAAGCAATATACAAAGTAGGCTGGACTCAGCCAGGATCTTGCCCTCCATGCTGTATCATCTGCCTTTCACAGTCTGACATGACACTTAGTTTAAGTAGTCTCTTACTCAACTCTCACCTGCCTAGTTTGGCTCAGATAATTACTGTCATAGTGAGTTCCCTCCTGGGATTACACTGAGTGATGAAGGTTAGTCCTTGTTTATAAAGCATCAAAGTTCCAAGAGAATTACACAAAGTAATATTCCTCTCTGTTTTCAGTCCTCATTAGTTTCATTAACCCTCATAATACTTTCTGATGGTTTATTTATCACATACTCTTCACTTGGGAGTGACACTATTAATTTCTTGCTGGGATTTTGAGTTACACAACAGCCAGAATACAAGTGTCCATATTTTCCATGTCAGGGTTCGATACCATAGCATGATGTTCAACATGCTGCACTGTAAACTGGAGTGGTCTGCAAGAAAAAGGGGAAGGGAGTGTAACATTTCTGATGGTTCAGAATATGTAGCAATAATTACATGCTAATAATTAGCACATTCAGACTGAAATTATATTTATGTTTATCTCTAATGGGCATATCCTTTTCATCTAGTACCTTTGTAACTTCACAATGGAACATGATAAATGCAACCTTTCATAGTTTGGCAGTTTAGAGTTAGCAAAAGAAAAACAGAGTTGAGAAGTATGTTGGCAGTTTGATTTCAGCTATTAAAAAGAAATCTCATCTCTAGTTAATATCAGACCAGAGAGCCAAAGCCACAAGAGATTAGAGCAAGGCTAGATGCTGTTGAAAATAGACACGAGGATTTTTCCTTTGAAATTTAGACTAGGAAAAAAGCATATCTGTGCAGTAAATATGTGCACATTTTGTTAGTTTCTTGAACAGAAGTATAAGATACTTTTTCCAGAATATACCATGATCATGAATGCTTAAGGAAAAAGGAGTGTCATTCTGAATTTTTGATGAGATTTTTTTTTATTTAAAATGAGATAAAGAAAATAAATATCAGTCAACAGTTTTCACGGTGGCAACACAAACTAGTTCTTTTATATTTGCAGCAAGTAATTTTGTTAATTTATTCAGCTAATGCCAAGTAGCACATAGTAAGTTGCAGCCCCTGTTTTAGGCATGAAGACATGCCTAAATGACAAGAAAAGCCAAACAAAAAAAGAAGTCTTTGCACTCTAGAGTCCACATTTAAGAACTGCTCAAGAAAGACACAAAACTAATTTATACAAGGCCTTGTTATGAAAAGCAAACTGGATATTGTATTCTTAAGAGAAGAACAAGGTTGTGTCTACAAATGCTTTAGTCATGTGACAGCATCCATAACAGTGGTTTTGGGATTGAGAAAGACTATTCTGGAGTTAGACAACCTGGTTCATGGTCCCACTCTTCTACCTGTCAGCCATGTCATTGACACAAAATACACTTCCTCTTGCTCAGCTCCTTCACTTCAAGTGCATTAAACAAGAACCTACCTCCAAACACTGAGAACCTGGTGGGAAAATCTTTCTACACAACATTTATTAGCTGTTTGAAAAAATTTAAAAACCTCTTTACATTGTAGGTATTTTGAGCATTTTTATTATTAATAATTATTTGTAACTATCAAGTGATGACATGGTTAGTAATTTATAGTAAAGGTTTATGTTTGCTGAATCATTATCTAATTGAGTTAATGAGCTATGCAGAAAATGAGATGTCTGTTTTTACAGTTGGGTAAGTGAAGGTGAATAACGGCCACCCGATATCACTTATTGGCTAATATCACCCAATGGCTGTTCCATGCCAGCTCCTGACACCTGGACCCTGGAAACGGTAATTCATCAGAGGAGAACCTCCACAGATGGAATCAAGTTAAGGATTCTGATCAGAGATTATCCTAGACTGTCTGAGTGACCACTGATTCTAATCACAAGGATCCTTGGAATAGAGGGACCAGGGCATGGAGATTTGATACGTGGAGGGGGCCGAGGCTTGTAAATACAGAGGCAGACAGAACTGAACCAGCCACGGCCAGGGACCACTGAAGAGTCACGCAGAGCTCTGGAGGCCAGGGATGAGAATTTCTCCTAGAACCTTTTTGAGTTCATCCCTGTTATCTCTCTCTTGCTTGCAAACTTCTTAACTCTAAAACTATGAGAAAAATACATTCATTTTGTTTAAGCCATAAACTTGTAATTAGTTGCAGCAGATAAGAGAAGCCATGACTTCAGGAAAAGACTGAGAAATTAATCTTCCAATGACCCCTAGGAGGAATTTGCAAACTGCTGAGGTTTCAAAGAAGCCTAGCTCTCAAGCTGGCAAAGGGTGCCTAATTTTTATTACCCCATTGTTCCGGGGGAAAATCCATAGTGTGAGAGGCATACAGAGAGAAGGCAGCTGGGAAAATCCCTCTTCACTCAGCCTTCTAATCTCACCGGAATGAAACTATCCAACCAGCATCATTTCAGGCCCTGGCACCCTAGGGCAGAAAGTCCTTGGCATGCTTATGAGTCCTTATTTAGAGAAGACTGAGTTCCACTGCTATCCCTTCTCAATCCAATGCCTGGCCTTGTCCTGTACATGGTCATTTTACAGCATTTATTATTTCTCATAGGAAAAGAAACGTCTGCTCTTCAGAAAGTGGGAAAAGCCAAATGGTGGCTTAGCAGGGTATGTGTGTGTGTGTGTGTGTGTGTGTGTGTGTGTGTGTGTGTGTGCGCGCATGCGTGTGCGCGCACACATGTACATGTATGTGCCTCTGTGTGTGTTATATGTAACAATAATAATCAAGTAAGTCATGAATTTGAAAGGAAATGAAGAGGAACAGAGGAAGAGCTGGAGAGGGGGGTGGAGGATTGGGAATGATGTAAATACCTTCAGATATGAAATTATTAAAGAGGTTTTGAAATTAGAAAGTAAAAATTTGAAGTAAAGTCTATGGCAGAAGAAAAAGAAGAGGAGGAGGAAGTGGGGGGGAGGGGAAGTGGGAAGAAGGTGGGGGAAGGGAGGATGTTGTTGCTTTGGAAATTTATGTCTCTTTACGAAACCAAAACAAAGACGGAACATATCACTGCTGTAAAATATTTATTAGGGGGGAAACTCTGAGACCCTAGAGTCAAGTAATCCAATAAGCCATCATCAACGGACCAGAAAATTGGCAGTAAAACAGCCCCCCCCCTTAAGCCTCATTTTAATTAAACCCTCTCTGCATTTAAAATTCTAGTGGAAAGGACCTAGAATTAACCTTGAGAGACACCGTCTAACAGCTAAATCGAGCGCCAAAAGAACCGAGGACACTGAGTGCAATGATTCTAAAGGTTTGTTTAACAACTAAGGAAAGATATTTTTAAATTTCCTCAGTGCCATGCCATTCATTTTCATATTAAAACTGGAGGCTGGAAGTGGAAGAGAAAATACTGTGGCAGGAAGGAGTCGTCTCAGGGCTGGATAACAGGGCAGCCTTAGCATGGAGCTTCATCCTGAGGAGCCCATTCAATGTCAACCCGTGATACAACATCACCTTGAAACTGCATTAATATTTTATCTGGTTGCCAATGAAATCCCAAATGAACATACTATGTGGGGGGAAAGCCCACAGAATACTAATACTCTGGCTATACTGATGACTCTTTAGTTTCCTTTTTCTCCAGAATTCCTAGTTGGCAAGAATATGACTTTTTTCAATATAAAGACTGAACTTGTTATGTCCAAAATGAGTTAATTCACAGAGTTAAGGATGTACCCTGTAGACTTTCTTACTCTAGACACACAGACCCCTGCACTTGGGACCTGAGAAGATCCTGGGTATACCAGCTTAAACATATGCAAAAATATGAAACACAAGCATCTGCGCACAAGGAAGTTAAGTATAGATACAGACTTCTTTTTACTTAATTCTGTCTTTCTTGGCAAAACAAATAAAGAAAAAAGACCACAAACACTCCTACCCTTCTTGCTTTGTGAAACATCTTCAAGAGAATACCCGAGACTGACGGTGGAAGTTCAACAGTCAAACGTTTCACGTCTCAGAAGTCCTAGTGATCTCATAGGTGTTCTCATGGGATATGATATGATATGATGTGATATGATATGTGAGTTCCTGGGGTCTGCCCCAAGCTATTCAAATGTTACTGATTTCTTTCTCTGCTTTACCCAGGTGCTGACCACTGTGATAAAGACGCTTCACTTCCAAATACTCATTCCCACCAGGCCCCGCGCATGTAACCAGAGGCGGTGTGACCATCTAATTAAATCTGCTTTCATTTAGCTGTCATTAATATTAATATTCCAGTCTTCCCACTTCCTAAGCACGCTGACTGGAAAGCCTTTCTGCCACTGTTCTG
This sequence comes from Peromyscus leucopus, assembly GCF_004664715.2. Lineage (NCBI taxonomy): Eukaryota > Metazoa > Chordata > Mammalia > Rodentia > Cricetidae > Peromyscus > Peromyscus leucopus. Next base: position 87,067,930 of record NC_051071.1, on the reverse strand, counting down.
ATAGCTGCTGCTTTTGTTTGCGCTGCTCTGTATGAAACCCAGAGCCTTTGGCACATGCCGGGCGAGCTATGGACCACTGAATGACATTTCCAGTCCCCTGGCTGCTGTTTTAACACCCGTCATTTCCCTACATTAATGTCATAACGTGACAAAACCTGAATTTCCATCTATCTCTTTTTGAGGTCAAGGTTCTAAGAGATAATGACGTAAAGAGTAAAGAAAGTATATCTATGCTGCCCTTCATGCCACTAACATGTTGATTAGGAAAACATGCACAAACTCTTTTATATGTAAATGAGTTTAAGAACATAAATAAATTATTTAACAATGTGAGCACTATGCAATTAATTAAGATGAGGTGTTAGGTTTGGAAGTGTCCAGGTGCCTGCTGTAGAAATGCTGGCCAGGAAAGTCCTTTGATCAGAGGACAGCTCTGCTAAGGCCTCACTGCTGAGGAACGCCTGCCCACATGGGAAGGAAAGGGGAGCCGCACTGATTGAGAGAGGGCTGGGCGATGGGGTCCACCTCATCTGGATTTTATCCCAAGTGCGGTCAGAAGCGTTTGAAGGGTTTGGAGCATTGGATCACAAGATCTGTATTTTTCAAAGGAATCTGTATTGAATTGGCAGCAGACAGAATCCATAAAAGGGAAGAGAATAGGAACAAGAGCTTCCACGAGTTTGGTTCACAAAAGATCAGTAGCCTCAAGGCAAAGGAAGAGAGAGAGGAAGAGCTGCAGTGTGTTGAGAGGGGAGAAGGGAGATGATGGTGTCAGTGACGGCCTTGGAGAGAGAGGAGGTGAGGATAATGCCCAGAACGGAGAGAGGCCCAGAACACGGGTGATCTCACACACTGTGATGAGGAAGAGAGAGGCAGGGGAAAATGGAGGGAAAGGAAGAATTTAGCTAAGGACACATTTGAAATGCGTTCTCTACATGCAGGGAGATCACAAATAAGAATTTTATGTATGAGTGTCAAGTTCCAAAGAGTGATTCAGGCTGGAAAACTTAGTTTGGAAATTCATCCAACCAGAAGTTATATCAGAAGCAATGGCCACAATTGAGATGCACCAAGGAGGTGAGAGAAGGATGAAGTGGCAGCTACAGACAAGATGCCCAGAGAATGCTTCCGGTTAGAGTATCTCCAACAGAGAGGGGTCCCTAGAGAAGGCTGGAGGGACGAGAGGGATGGAGGGGATGCTACAGATCCATGAAATGCAATACGAGAAATCACTGTAAAAACAGTCACCCAGGTCAATGATGTGTGGTCAAGTGAGGGAATAATCAGAGAGCTAGCAAATGGATTTGGCCAGAAGGAAGCCATGGGTCAACTTAACAAGAATAGTCTCATTGCAGTGGCAGAGGAGTAACCTAATTCCAGGGGGCTGCAGCACACATTTGTGGAAATGAGTAAGCGAAGAAAGTTGCTCTAGATGATTTTAAAAGTTCTGAAGTAATGGCAATCAGATCAATAAGCAGGTTGCTAAAGGATGCAGAGACCAAAGCGCTTCTCTGTCCTTTTGTTTTAGCAAAGGGTCAAATACGGTAGATTTATTGGATGCTGAGAATATTGCTAGGAAGGATAAATGATAAGTAAACGCCAAAATCCTTTTTTGAGAAGTCTGTTCCTTTCAACTGCTTTTCCCCGGCAGGTCTGATGGTTCCTACTTTCCATGCATGTGAGCATCTGTTTCTAGGCTCCTTATTCTGTTACATCACACTCTTTGTTCATTCTTGAACTGATACTATAGTATATTAGTTACTGGACCTTCATATTTGATGATACAGGTTTCCCTGTTATATTCACATTGTAAATAGCCCACCTAATTAATCCTTTATATTTCTGGACAGCATTAGAAACTACTTGGTAATACATCTCTCCAAAATACCCTTTTGAGATGTTTATTGGCACTGAGTTGAGTCCACAAACTTTCCTTCTCACACTACTGATCCTGCAGATGTACAGGGCAGCACACCCCTGGCATCCAGGAATCCAGAGAATGAGGCAGGACGAATGTGGATTCAATGTGGATTCAATGCCAGCCTGGGCTACAAGGCAATCCTCCATCAAAAAAAAAAATACTGAATGTTATATAATATCAATAGAATCTTTATTAGATTGTCCTCCAAGCTGTAAACATGCTATATTCTTTCATTAAGTTAGGATTCATAATGTCTTTTAACAAACAATTAAAATTAGTGTGTTTTGTACATACATATGTATACTTACAAGTTTTTATTTATATATACATGATATATATGTTAATTATATATTACTTTGTATGCTTTGATGCTTTGTGACAACATTTTAAAGTGTGGATGGCTTACTGCTAGCAGCTAAGAACGTATATTGATTTCATATACAGCATTTTTTTAAGCTCAATAATTTGTAAAATATTTTAGGAATAAATATTGAATGTAATAGGGGTGATGAGTATTCCTTTCAATTCTTAAACAGTTCTCTTATTTTTACCTCTTGTGTACTGACAAGGAATCATTGATAAAATGGTGGATTGAGGTAATGATGACAAATATTCTCAACTCCATTCTAAAGAGAATTGTTTTCAGGGTCATTAATTACAACACTAGCCAGAGGTTTAATATATCATTATTATCTCTATGGTCCCTCTACTCAAAGAGATTGTTATTTTAGCATGATGGGGCATGTTATGTTTTATTAGATGACCTCTTTTGGTATCACAGAAATAATCACATGTTTTCACTTGCAACTTGCTACCACAGTAATAGTTAATTTCTAAATCTTAACTATTTCCTTTTCTGCCTGAGTGTACTGAAAGACTTCATTTTCCAGATACTTGTGTATCTAGGAGAGGTCATGAGACTGAATTGTGATCAATAAAGTGCCAGGAAAGTTTTGTGCTTTCAAACTCAGTTGGGAAACAGTTTTTTTCATCATCTCCCCATCTCTTCCCACTGGATTTGTTGGCAAAAGATGATCTTAGTTCATGAAATCACAAACTAAGTATTTTATGTCAGGCATAAGTTTGTGTGGAGAGAGAGAGAGAGAGAGAGAGAGAGAGAGAGAGAGAGAGAGAGAGAGAGAGAGAGAGAGAGAGAGAGAGAGAATCATTCTCTAGAAATATTTCCAACCACAGATTGACAGATGCGTGGAGATTATTATAAACTTATGAAAGCTCTGAAATCTCCAGCTACATGTAACACCATAATGAATACTACTGGAATTCTTGAATGATGATAACTCCTTACCAACACTACTGAAGGAATTTGAGCTCTTGAAAGCTGTGGTGTACAAAGACCTCAAGGATAGGCTGTCTCACTCTTGTATGGCTGGTAGTTAGGAAGGTACCAGGAAAGTAGAAAGCACAGATAAAAGCTTATTGAATGGGATGAATAAAGTCATTTAATCTTTTGGTGGGCTTCATTATCTGTGAAATGAGGATAATTATAATACAGTGCATACTTAACTAACATAGGGGATGGTTTGGAGATTAAACTAAATACAGCTTTTGGAATTCATAAATTGTAAAACCCTATAGAAAAGATTAGTTTGTTCTCTCAGGCTCCCATCAAAACTCATTTTGACAAATGATAATAGATCGTGAAAACTTAAATTGGTTTTCTTAGGTGAACTGAGATCTCTTTTGACAGAAGTATTCAAAAGGACCTGCAAAGCTCCTGGTGGCGTTAGGAGGAAAACTCTATCAGTAGGTCCTCTCTAGCCTCCAGTCTCCTGACTCAAAACCAGAGTGCCTTCAGCGAGTGGGAAAGTAAGTGAATCCATGCTCCTTAGAGCGATTTCAGTAGACTGAGGAGTAAGTGAGAGGTGGGATTTGATGTGTAATGAGCTGGCTTTAAATATAACTTCTTACTAGATACATGACTTTGTAAAAGTTACTATAAATGTTTTCACTTCTGTTTTCTCATTAGTAAAAGGAACTGAAAGGAAGAATGAATGGAAGGAAGGAAGGGAGGGAGGGAGGGAGGGAGGGGATGAAGGAGGAAGGAAGGAAGGAAGGAAGGAAGGAAGGAAGGAAGGAAGGAAGGAAGGAAGGAAAGAAAGAAAGGAAGGAAGGAAGGAAGGAAGGAAGGAAGGAAGGAAGGAAGGAAGGAAGAAAGGAAGGAAGAAAGAAAGAATCCTTCCATAGAGATGATTTATCTGAGGTTTAAATGAAATAGTGTGTGTGTAGTATTTAGCATGGCACTTGATACACGGTTAGGAATTTGCAATAACAGTCATCATAACATTTTCTTCTACTCATAGGTTGGTATCCATCAGGTACAGACCATAGTTTCAGCATCCCACAAATATCATGCATTATCACAATGTGTATTTCTAGTCTAATATTACCATCCATGTTAGGTAGCGACTAACACAAATATGCATTGTTCATCGAGGTAGCACATCCTGAAGAGCAAGAGAAGCCTCAGCATGGCACTGGCTGATGTCTGCCATTTTCCAGGATCATTGTGCAGGGAATTTTCCTTAGCAAGTCGGGAAATGAAAGCCAGCAAGTGTCTGATCTAGTCAGAGTTCTGAACAGTCTTTTCCTCCACTCTCCCAGATCAACACACACCTGCTGACCACAGGAAGGTGGGAAGTAGAAAGGAGAGATGGGTTATGGCCTTTCTGTTCTACAAAAGAAGTACAGAATTAACAGGAACTTTGTGGCCTAAAGGAGATGTCCTGTGAGTACTCGAGCTCAGTAGTCTCATTGGGGTCCCTTCCATTATAGGTAGAGGCCACAGTGCCCAGTGACCTGATCTTGGATGGGACACTAAATTCAAGAACATTCTTTCTCTTTTCAAGGAAAGATCTTCTACCTTGCACATTTGTCTGAGGCACAGAAGCTATTTTCAATGACTTCTGTTTTTAATAAAGAATAAAAACTTACAGGAAACTGCTATTTGTTATTGCCTATGTGTTTATCCAGCACTCCCTGGAGATCCTAAATCTGAATTTACTATCTAGTTAAATTTTATGATTGTCATAACCATGAAAGTATTAATAAAGAATCTTATTTGAAAATTTTGCCAGGCATAGTGAAAATGGGGAATAAAGTATATAATAGTTCTTAGCCTCTCAGAAAGTCAGAACATGATACACACAAACAGACCATCTCTGTTTGGGAATCCTATTTACTCAGATACAGTGGTTGAAAAATTATTGTGCAGGAGTGTAGCGATGAAATCAGTGAAAATCCATTCTCACTATATTGCTTAACAGCATTAATAATTGTTAGCTGCAGAAAATACTGACATAAAACTTGGCTCTGTAGAAAGTTCTTTATGATGAAAAGTCATTTTTAGTATAAAAGATAAAGTTTTGTGTAAGAGGTTTTTGTAGGCTGGAAGTTTTCTCTGTGTCTTCAACAGTTTTTAGTTAGTAATGAAATGACTTTTCTGGTTAAACTATCTTAGGAGGCTAAGTGAACACAGTCTGGCCGGGCTGGCAACCACCAGAAAGGGGAATCCTGAGAGGATTTGTGCCAGGCTGACTCCTATGTGCACACCTCATAACCTGAGAGCAAGAGCGACCTTTGAAGTTGCTGAGTCCCCCAGACTCTGAGGCATTCCAGTAAGAAGGACTTTGTGATTCTTGAGGAAACTCAATCTTAGATCCTCTCCTTGTATTACTGCCATGCAGCTGACGCCTGGCTCTTGGAGATCCCCATGCCTTATTCTCAAATACTGCCCAAGAATATGCTCTTGGTTTTGACATCTCTGAAGACAGACAGACTTGCTCATACTATCTTTCCTTCCTATCTACTTTTTTTTTAAATTTCACACAAGTACATCAACACATCTTGGATGTTGGGCATAATATCCCTCCCCCATTGCCCCTACACTCCCTTTTCCTCTCTCTTATCCTTCCCATTATAATATAATGCCATGCATTAATTACAGACTTTAAAGTATTTTAAAACAATTGAAGATAAAGAACTGAGTATCAAACCCTCCAACTCCTCACCCCTATCCTTAGAGTTCACAGAGCACAGCCTTGTAAACAATGATGGCGAACACTGTTCTGTCTGACAGCCAATTTGGCAAAAGTTACACTTGTTTCCTTTTTCCCCACCAAGCCTTTGCTTTCCATTAGTGTTCTTACCACCTCCATTTGAAAGTGATCCTATAAAAATGATTTTATCACGGTCATCTACCCCTTTTAGCTAACAAATAAGGAGTTTGGTGCTAACGATTTTTAACCCATTCTCGTGAACCGACTTTAGACCTGAACTTGAAGAGGAAACGGGTTTATTGATATATAGGCTGACAAATACAATAGTGTGTGTGTGGGGGGGGGGAGATAAAGTACAGTGTTGAAATTGCTATGTGAAAAGACATGAGGTTACCAATAATCATTAATAAACAACCCAATTGTTCTTCAACAAGCCGCTGGGTAAAATGTGCATCACAACCACACCAACACTTCTTGTCAATACAAAGGGAGGAATATGGTGGTATTTTATTTGTACTGAAATGTGATTTTATTTGTATGTTAATAAATAAAGTTGCTTAGGGGTCAGAGCTAATAGCAAGCCATAGCAGAGATGGGCGTTCGTGGCGCACGCCTTTAATCCCAGCACTTGGTAGAAGAGCTAGGTAGATCTCTGTGTGGTCAAGGATACAGCCCGCATTGGAGACACATGCCTTTAATCTCAATACCATAGCAGAGCTGTACATACAGGCAGTGACAAGGCAGTCATATGTTTGGGTTTACAACCAATGAGAAGGCAGAACAGAAAGACTATATTAAAGACAAACACACAGGAAGTAGGTCCCTTTCGGAGAGAGAGGTAGGACCACCACAGGAGGAAGGGTAAGGTTTTAGCTCTGAGCTCTGACCTCTTGGCTTTCTTCTTTACATTGGTTCTGTGTTTCTTATTTAATAAGACCGTTGGTTACATCTACAGGGAGGTGCTAACAACTGGTTACAGTGCATTTAATGGGAGAAGCTGGGCTCAACGCTACATACTGTAGATGCTGCAGACTGAACACATACACCATTCTGGAGAAGACAAAACTAAGGGGGAGAAGAGACAACAGTTGTGACAGAGACTAAAAACAGAGGAGGGATTGACAGGGAGGGAGCGGGGCTACGAGAGGGAGGAGCTGAGTGGTGACAGTTATATAGCTGCGGGGAAATCATTCCTCCATCAACCAGACTTGAAAAAATGCAGTGTTGTTGATCCTCTGGCAGCACTGGGTAGCCTGGTAGCCTGTTCACGCTACTGTGCCAGCATGCTAGCCACATATGAGATGCTTACCTGCTTATAAATCATGAGACTTTAGTCCTCACAGTTCTGAGAAGGATCAGGTATCTCTCTGGGCCTCATTTTGTAAGGCCAGTAATCCTATTCATGAATACTCTGCCCTCCTCATCAAATAGCCTCTCGACAGCCCCACTTCCTAATGTCGTCATCTTAGGGTTAGAGGACATCAGCAAATGAATTTATGGGGAGGAACAGTGCCCGTGTATAGCAGCCCCGTGGAAGTAAAATGATCGTCCATCTTTCCCTGGCTGATGATCCTCCTCCAAATTCACTGCCTAGCCAGAGCACTCAGAATCCTCAGAACACACTACTCCAGCCATGCTCATCTACTCCATGTCTATAAACTCAGGTTGTATATTTCTCACAATAATACCCAAGGCCTGATTTGATCTTTATTCCTACCGAGGTTATAGGCTCAAAGATGGGGACCATGCAATGATGCAATTTGGTAAACATTTCTGTAATATTTATGAAACTCATACAGAAAAAGTCTGTCTTTTTCACATGTCAGGAATTCAAGAGTATGCATGGAATGAATAGTTAAATGAATTAATTAAAAATGTGAATGGATTTCTTGCATAACTATGGCATTGGTGACCAGGAAAGTTTTATTTAATTACGTTTCTTTCATTGCCTTGATTGGGTTTGTCTTTAACCCAGTGGAAGGTCAAGGTTTCTTCCCTCTTAGGTTCCTCTTGGTCAGCAGTGACCCAGAGGTCTCAGGCCTTGGTACAATTTAGAGTCCTGTTTGTTATATTTTTCCTGCTAACCTTCCTCATGCCAGATTCTTTTCATATACAAGACTTCACACAGGTGTGTTTCAGACTATGTCCCTGCCAGCTCTGGGCTATACTTTTACCAATCTCCTCCCATCTACCTCACGCCAAGCCTTCACAGATCACGCTCCATGTATCCATGTCAAGGCTTCACTGATCCCCTCCATCTACCCCACCTCAAGGCTTCACTGATTCCCCCTCCATCTACTCCATGCCAAGGAGATTCTTCTCCATAACTCTGCATCATATCGTCACTTAAAAGTGGCCCTGAAGGATCATTTACAACAAACTAAAATTTCAGTTTATCTTCTCACAGGTTGGAAATGAAGCTGAATTGTTGCTATGATTGATTGATAAATAAAATGATGATTGGCCAGTAGCCAGGCAGGAAGGATAGTGTAGGTGGGACAAGGAGGAGGAGAATTCTGGGAGGTGGAAGGCTGAAGCAGGGAGATGCTGCCCGCCCCCAGCATGAAGAGCATGATGCAAAGTACTGGTAAGCCACGAGCCACGTGGCAAGTTATAGATTAATAGAAATGGGTTAATTTAAGATATAAGAACTAGATAGCAAGAAGCCTGAGCCATTAGGCCAAATACAAAACAGTTTAAATAATATAAGCGTCTGTGTGTTTATTTGATGCTGAGTGGCTGCCAGCCCAGGCGGGACTGGAGATAACTCCAGCTACACTGAATAGACATGAAATTGTAGAAATCAGAAAAACAACATACACAGATGAAACCCAAGTCACATCAAAATCAGCAACAACATTTTCTCAATAAAGAAAGTTGAAGTAAAATATTCTAAACTAAGTGCAACTGAAATCACATATCAAAAATGCATTAATCTTCATGGTCCAGTCGTACCCTGTGCAAACAACCTCAGTTACAGTAGCATCAAAATTCCTAAGGCCTTAGGACAAATAAAAAAACATTTTCAGGAACTTTTAACAATCTGTGCTTAAAAAAAAAATACCAAGTTGAAACAAGACCAATTCATTTTTGCTTGTTTTGATTTTTATTTTGTTTTTCAAGGCAGGGTTTCTTCATGTAGCCCTGGCTGTCCTGGAACTCATTCTGTAGACTAGAATGGCCTTGAACTCACAGAGATCTGCCTGCCTCTGCCTCCCTAGTGCTGGGATTAAAGGCATGCACCACTACCACCTGGGTCAAGACTAATTCTTTTGTTGAATATTTTTTATAACAATTTAAAATCTGAAAAATACTAAAACAAACTAACTTATACAGAAAGAGTTCAGTTAATATGTGTTCAATAAATATCTTTCTGTTACACAGAGAAATTCTGTCTCAAAAAAACCAAGAAATGTCTTTCATAGAGTATTAATAAGTTATGAGACATAAGCTACATCACTGTGATGATGACTTTGAAACAACCATCGAAGAGGTGAGATCTTTGGACTTTGTGAAATGACAGCTGTGTAAATATAACACACATTTGTTTTAACTAAAATAAGAAGAGTTGAGGCTTTTTTTAACCTGTTTAACTTCCTCATTTTATTCTGCCTCTTTTGCAAACCCAAAGTATACTTCCTGATTCTAGTTCCTTCACTTCATTTTGTCTGTATATTCACAAGAAAAGCTTTATTACACATAGGTGTGTTATTTGCTACACATATGTCTTAAAATCAGAAGGGGAGAACAAAGACAAGCACAGATTACATGTTGAGTGGAATGGAGTAGAGATGAAATCACTCATCAGGGGTGAAATACGTCCAGGGGGCTGATGGGCTGTTTGGACAGTTTGCTTTGGGCTGAAAAACTGGGTCAAATCTCTGATTATTTTGTCCTCCCAGATGAGCAGAAAGTACACTGTGACCATGCTGCAGATGGTTTGGTTGCTCAGCGTTCAAAGAAAATGTTTATTAAATCCATTTGCCATGTGTTTTCATTCAGGCAAAGCCTCCATTTTCTACAAATACATACAGTACACATATGTCCGTCTATGGACCTCGATGTCACTCAGCCTTTAGTTAGTGCTAATTGAGAGTTTAGTGGTTTCTTCAACATCTGTCAAGACCACCCAAGCAATTCCTAGTCCTAATAAGCAAATTGCAATCAGTCAATATCTGACCAGAGAAGCTCTGAACTAAAAGAGCAGATTTTACTTTTCCGACCACTGTTCCAAATGCCTCCTTTGTTATTAATATTTATTTTAGAGAAAGGTGCGGTACTGAAAAAAAGATGCAGCCTTTTAAAAAGTACAATAAAAGTGACCAATCAGAAGAAGCTGTTACCGACTGTTAGACAATGATTATAATGAGTGGATAATAAAGTCATAAAATAGGAAGTGTGGTCTGACGAGGCCACAAGCAGGAACAAAAGACCTGGTGGGGACTGAGGGTGAAGGATGTGGTTATCATTTCCCTATGAAACTTACCTTTAAGAGTTCTCTAATTATAGTGACATGTCAATGAGAAACCCCAGAATGACTGACTTTATTTATTACAATGAAATAATTCTTCCTACTCAAGCTACACTTAATAAGTTCTGGTGTTGGGGGGGACCTCCAAGGAATAAATATTGTAAGTCATAGGTTCACAAGACCATAAAATTTTAGAACAATGAAAAATATGTTATTTGTATTTTGCCTGTTGAAAGAAACACCATATAAGGAAAAATACTTGTGCGGGTACACAAAAGCAATTAGAATGACTTGTATCTTTTCAACAATGGCAGGGTACAAGCATTAGCATACACACCAGTTCTACTCCACATCAATTCGGATATTTACATGGGATCTATGCAAATCTGCACTTCTCACTTGGACTTCCATCCTGACGCGGGGGTTCCCCTGTGCCCTCTCCATCTCCACTGCATGTCTGCTGACAGACAGAGTAACCTGGCAAGGACTGGAACTCAGCTGCTAATCCTGCTTTTGCAACCCTGTAGCACCACTCCTGTCTCCCGGCTGGCTGTTATTCCCCATGGATGGCAACTTCATCCTTCTGGGAACCCAGCCAAAGCTCTTGACTTCCTTCCTTTCTTTTTTCTTACAATATTTTTGCCATTTTAAACAAAATGAAATTTAATTATGTAATTTACTCCTTCCTCCAACCTCAGCGGTGTTCCTTTACCCTTTGTACTTCTCAAATTCAAGGCCTCCTTTTCTTCAAGTAGCATACAAGCACACACACACACACACACACACACACACACACACACACACTCATGTATAAATATCTACAATCTGCTGAGTCCATTCAGTATTGCTTGTATGTGAATGATGTCAGAGATGACCACTTGGTATTGGATAACTACATAGTGGGCTCATTCTTAGAGATGACTAATTTTCCCTCTTTCAGCAGTTCTTTGTAAAGTGATGAGGATTCATGAGATTTTCTCCTTCTAAGTTAGCAAGTCTACTGGTATTGTCACTGTTCAGGTCTTAGGCAGCCATATTGATGAGGTATCATGGGTGACATTTCCCTGTCTTTTTAGGAGACACAATCTTGCAGTAGATTCCTAGTCCTCTGGCTCTTATTCTGTGATGTTCCCTGAGCCTTAGGTGTGGAGGTTGTGTTGTAGATGGATCAGCAGAGGATGACACTCCATGGTCACCTGTCCTCAGGGTTTTGACCAGCTATGGCTTTCTGTCTCAATCTGCTATAAGAAGCTTTTCAGATGAAGGGTAAGAGCTATTTTACCCCTATACCCAGTGAATGACCACAATTTTGACTATCCCTGTCTTCAAAATAGACTCCTGGCTAGTGGTTTCTTATTGCTGCAATTGAAAGGTCACTCTAGGCAAGTAAAAGTCATGACTGGGTCTGGGTTCAAAAATCTCAATTCACTGAGCACATCAGAATATTCCCTAATTGTGTCAGTTGTCAACAGACAGCTACACTCCCTCCATTAGCTCTGGTTTTGATTTTTTGTCATTAAGTAATAATATTAAATGTTATATAGGAGTCATGCATTATTCTAAGTAATTTGGATATATCTGTGAACAGAATACAGCTCCATATCAGCGAATCTTACATTGGATGGGAGACAATAAAACAAATAACAAGAGGACATTAAGTAGTATCATAGAATACAGTTGTGATTATTAAGATGGGAAAATAGAGTACAGCAAATGAGATCAGAGATTATAAAGGGTTCGAGTGTCAGGTAGTAGTACTAAACAGAAGGGTTAGGATGTGATTTTTTTCTGAAAAGTGCGATTTTCAATAGACATTTCCTTTTGGATATCTAGCGAAAGGATTAATTAGGAAGTTCTCAGAATGAATGATGTATCTTGCCCTAGTCTTTGATTTACATATCTCATCTCATAGGTCAAAGTATTATGTTGGAAAAGAAAAAAGGAAGGAAGGAAATAGATAAGGGATTCAGCTAAGAAATAGCCTCTTGCTATGGAGTATTCGTGTCCCACCCAAATTCAGAAGTTGACTTCTAACAACCACTGTGACAGTGTTCAGTGATGTGGTCCTTAGAAAGTAGCTACAGATAAGGCCATGAGATGGGCACTTAATGAGGTCTAATGAGTGCTCTTCCAAGAGGAAATACAAGGAGCTTCCTTCCTAAACTTCTCTGCCATGTGGCGACACAGCACAGAAGTGGCTCTCTGTGAGCCAGGCTATAAACTTTCACCATTCTTGCCATGCTGGCTCTCTTGCCTCAGTCTTGCCCCCTCAGAACTGTCAGAAATGAATCTACATTGCTAAGCCTTCTATTCTACTATAGTTGGTTAAGGTCAGAGGTTTTGTCTTAGACTCACTGCCCTATCAAGAATTAAAACACTACCTAGTTCTTGTCATCCGATGGATTCACTCTTGGTCTCCCAACTGTTTCTCTTGCATCCTGAAGCAGCCTGTGTGAGAAACTCAACTAACCATCTGTGGTTAAAACCATTCCGTGGCTGACAGGTGTATTTAATACTTAATTAATCCCACAAAATCTTCTAAATTGTCCCTGTTTAAAAAAAAAGTAAGCTCTATGTAGTTACCTATGCTATGTAGAGCTAAAGCCAGGATGGCCCCCTCTTTGTCTCCCTGTCAGTTCTCTCATTTCCTCAAGTGGCTAGTTACAGCAGCCTGACTACAGTCATCTACGATCCACCAGCTCATCAAACAACTTAAAACGCAGCTCTTCAGGTAAGGATAAAAGTTTGAAACCAGTAACAATATTGAAACAGTTGTACACATGGCCTAATTTACCTTCATCATCAATTGTCCCAATGGAGAAAGCTATCACCAAGTTTTAGTGGGTGACTTGCAGTAGCTACTGTTGGCTAACACCTCTTCCCACTTCTCTCTACATAGCCACTCTCTCCTCAAATGCACACTTCTTGCTTTACAAAGAACATTATGTGCTTTACTAAGAAAGTATATTAAACACGAACTCAGAATTTCTATCATTTTCTTACAGCCTTTTCATAAAAGCTCACAGCATTTTAAGCTGAATAACTTTGCAGTATCTATCATCACCCCTGGTCAAGGCAGCCCTTTTTGTGCCCATTGCTACCTCCTTCACCCTTGCACAAGGGTCTCCACCTCCTGTGCTTTATGCTTAACCTTGGATGCACTTCATACAACCTTTTCTTTAAACACTGGACAGTTTCAAAGTTCAGGCCCTCCACTGTCTACTATTTCTTTTCTCAGCAGCTTGATTCATTTGATGAGGAATTCAGATTAACTGAATTTTCATTTCCCTTCATTTGTTAGCCTATCTCATAGAACAGATTCATATATTTGTAAGTTTTTCTATATAGCAGAGCTGTGCTCATTGCTACAACCATATTATGTCCTGGTTTTATACATGCATACTTTCTACCTTCTAGACAGTCAAGATCCTTGAGTATAAAATTAGGATGGTATTATTCACTATGACATCATTATAATGAAACCCAATGGTAAGGACAACTGATTCTTTCTACATAACATTATTTAAATAAATGCTTGCTGATAGAAGAATATTCTGATTGATAAAAATGAGTTAGGAAATGTTATACTGGCTCTCCATTTTATCCCACTAATATTCTGAATACATTCTACCAGGAAAACACCCTAGTCACTAACAGAACTCTTAATGTTTTTCTCTATCAGCCACACAAGCCTTCTCCAGCTCCTCGATAGATGTGTGCCTCTTCCCACCATTTCCACAATGGTGTCCTTCCATGTAAGTCAAACAGGGCTCTGGCAACTTATTCTTCTCAGCTGCAAGTGCTATTCCAACTTAAGCCACAGGATTATCTGCTAGACATTTTTAATTCACAGTGGATAAAATCCAGTTGTGAGTTAAGTTGAAAAAAAATTGCTTGGGAAATAAAATGCTTTGCATGTGTGATGCCAGTGAGCCATTTTTGAGGAAATCAAGCTGCCACTTAGTACAATGGGCTTAAAGAAGTATAAAAGGGCCTTGGGCTTGAAACACAAAATCACTAAATAATAAGAGTGGAAATGATGGAAACAAATCATGAGTCTGAAATAATTCAGCAACGTGACTCATTTGCTCCCTCTTGCATAGAACTGTATGTTTCCAGTACACATGCCCTTAGGTTTTGTTTGTTTGCTTGTTTGCTTTCCAATTCTGATAGAAGAGACATGTTTCCTTCCTATTGCTTCCTGGTCTGGCTCTGACTTCCTGGATAGAATTGAGGAAAGGTCATCTTAGAGCAGGAAAAAATAAATACATTCAACACATATTTACTTTAAGAAATTAAACAGTCAAAAGTTATCTGTCCCTGTAAGATCCAGACCTACCAACCACTCTATATTCTTAAAAAAATTAACTCATCCTCCTACATACAAAATGCTTTATTTTCTTTCCTCTTTGTGAGGCTAAATATGGATGAGTGAGAGCAAACCTACCCCTGGCTGATTTAGTTATTTGCAGCTTTGTTGGTTTACTTTCTTTGAGAAAATGAATTCAGGGTATATTAAATCAATATACTTCCTCTTTGGAATTCTAGTTTCTTTGAGACTCAGAAGTGTTGAGGAATATGAACATTGCTCAACACTGCATAGCTTATTATACCAATTAATTTGCCCTCCTTCAAGTCCAGCTGATTCACAGGAAATTAAATGAACTTATTCTAATGAATATTAGCTAATAGTAGTTAAATTGAAAACATTCATCTCTAATTTACTTGATTTCCTGCTGATAGAACTCATCAAATAACTTAGATTTGATTTATTTTAACTTCAGAGTTTTAACATATTAATTTCAATATGTCATGGTCAGTGACAATCAAAATATAAAGCTTACACTAATGACCATTGTTTCTATAGCAATACCATTTTTATGTCAGAATAAAAGATTGCAAGTTCATAAGGCTGTATCTCACATAAAACTTGACTTTCTTTTTGCTGAATTAGGTATGTTTAGGAATTCTGACAATGCTACATTAAGTTTCGGGTTTTAACTTCTTTCAAGGGGGCAAGTGTGGAAAGAAAAAGTAAAGCTTATTATAGAGAAACATCTTGAGTGATGAGAAACTGTCTTCCTATAGAGAACCCCACATTATGGATAAATGCCTTAGGAGATGAGAAATCATCTTCCTATAGACATCCCCACATTATGGATAAAGTCTTAGGTGATAAGAAACTGTCAATAATCAGTATCAAGCACTCTTTGCTTTTCTGTATTTTTTAAATTCTTTCTCTTTATAAGAAATGGTTTTATCTTGTCAAAAGTGCCATAAACTTGGAAACACTGAGCATGAACAACAGCCGCAGAGCAGGTGAGCTGGACTCACACTTCTCCCAAACCTGGGCGGCTCAAGTTCCTCCAGGAAGATCCCGTGTGACTATGACTCACGTTATTTTGCATAATGCATCTGAACGCTCAGATTTTTATGAATCATTACATTCGAAACCTAATGCATATGAAGTCTTTGGCCTCTTTCCTAGAAAAACTGGGCACTCTAGTAGGAGGAGTGTGTGATTTCCAGATGCATTTGGATGGCTCAAAGCAGCTGTTATCTCCTATTGACCGGCCAGGCCTGGCTCCAACTTTCCCGACAGGAAGCAACCCTGGGAGAGGAGTAGAGTTGAATGTCACATGAGTTAGCAAAGACTTTTGTGAACTTACATCATGTTTAATTGTATCAAATGCAGCTCATTATGTGGTTGAGGTCTGTGGCGCTTCTTGAAGGAATGAACAAGGAGAAAAGCTTCTGGCATTTGAACAAAACCAGAAATTTACGTTCATTTGAGACCTCAAATTAGATTTGAGTCATAGAACTGCCAAGCTGCTCATGCTGGAGTCAGCTGGGCTGGTTTGGTGCCTTAAAACACAATGTACATGTTCTTATTTAATCTCACTGTCTCAGTAGATAAAAATGGGTGGTGGTGGTGGATATTCTCAGAAAGCAAGATTTGGTAAGAATTAAAATACTGTCTTAATGTCAAGTCTTAAAACTCCATAAGGAGTCTTTCTAAGTATTTGAAAGTTGACTGTTGAAACCCTATAGTATTTCTTATATAAAAGCTCTGGTGAATTAATGCAAAATACACCTTTGGGTGCCAAATGCCTTCTGCACACGGTGTGAGCCCGATTTCTTCTTACTGTGTGTGTCACTTTACATTCAGCAAATCATCAGGGTAATATAAAGGAAGGCTCACCCCTGAGAGTTTTCCTTCTTGTTGGAGACAGCTGTTTGAGCTTTGGAAAACATATAAGTTTAACTTTTTGACTTTTATTCATGGTGCACATAGTCCTGTATCCATTACAGTAGGAAAGAGTAGAAATGTCCCCTGCCTGTGGGCTGGGACTCAGAATAGTTCAGTACCTTTATACCTCTGTCATTTACTCCCTGTGAGAACCTGGGTTAGTCACTCTACCCCTCTGTCTGGCATGCTTGCTCTGAAACACATAAAAACAAAATCCATCTTACAAACTCCAGGAGTAGGGCACTGCACTTTTGGATGAGGAAGCCCCAAGCCTCCAAGCTTGTGAGCTCACAGTTCAGTGGCATCAACATTTGAAAGAGACAGTTCAAATTTTGGTGGGCAGGATTGCCTTGGCACCGTTTTGGCCCTTGTTCCTGTGGGTCCCCATTTAGCAGCATATTCTCAGAACTGTGGGTCACTTGTGTGGCTCTCTGTGAAAGTGTGCTCATGTGTTGGATGAAAGGTCGGGCTTTGGAAAATCCTTCCCACTGCCTTCCAGTTTCAGATATATCAGATGAGTTTTCCTTTTCAATGAGAACAGCCAAGGATAAAAAGAAAAGGTTCAGGATGTCAGGGCTTCCCTGCTGTTTAAACATAGGCTAGACTGTCACCTGATACTGATCAGGCCAGTCAGAGTCACAGTTTTTGAGGACACTGACTGGAGGTGTGGTCACTGAGCTTCCTTATGCCAGGACCACTGCACATCCCATTTTAGCCCATATCTTTCTTCATCTCCTTTTCTCCTCCTCCTCCTCCTCCTCCTCCTCCTTTTCTTCCTTCTATTTCTTCTACTCCTTTTCTTCCTTCTATTTCTTCTCCTCCCCTTCTCTTCCTCCTCCTCTGCTTCTCCTTCTCATTCTCATTCTCTACCTCCTCCTCCTTCTTCTTGCCTCTTCCTTTAAACTACTAGGAGATTTGAATCTACAGCCTTTGAATATGCTAAAAGAATTGCCATGAACTACATGCCCATCTCTGTATTTTTTGTTTTGAGACAAGATATTACTATGTTGCCCAGGTTGGTCTTATATTGTTCTAAAACCCAGGCAGGATTTGGACCTAAGATTCCCCTGCCTTATCCTCTTAAGTAGCTGGGATTACTGGCCCACCCCACCAGGCCGGATTCTTTTTGTTCTCATGAAAGGAAGAACTTGAGGAAAACTCCAAATTAGAGGCAAAGTTCCAAAACTTTAGACCAAAAATATGCTAGGAAGTCAAGTTGGGCAGAAGCAATACATCTCCTCTTCACTACCCTGTTTCTACTTTCGGTTAGATTTAGGAAGAGCATGCTTTGAGCTGTAAAGGTAAAGGAGACCTGAAGGGAAGAAGCAAGAGGTAGGTGCTGTTGAGCCTCTCAGGTTGGTCTGTCAATAAAGTAAATGGTATCATTTCTCACCTATCTCCATATGGTGCTGCAGTACCTACAGGCATGAGACTCCAGGAGAGCAATGTTGGCTGGCTAAAAGCTGAGAGAGTTTGATGTGTGCATGCCTAAGGCAGAAATTAATAGACTACAGACAAGAGCCAGTAGGACCAGAGATATTGTCTTCACAGAGGTACCAGTGAGTTTCTGGAGGAACGATTTCCATTGCAATGGATGCCATGGACGGACCCTACCTTGATGCTATAGTACCAATGACACTCTGGAATGGAATCACCAGTCTGGAGACTGGGAGGGAAAGAAACTATTTGAGAATGACTAATATTGTGAAACTCCAATTTAGGCTCTGAGTGGGGGCAAGAATTTGAAATCTAGATCAATATGAACTGTATATAAACATAGCTATGCTTGATTTTTGTCCCGGGTATGGCTCTGGGAGAAGAATAGAACTCTGGTGGTTTGAAAGAAAATGGCCCTCAAAGGAAGTGGCACTATTAGGAGTTGTGGCTTATTGGAGTATGAGTGGTCTTGGAGGAAGTGTATGGAGGTGGGCCTCATATATGCTCAGGCCACACCCAGTAAGACAGTCCACTTCCCATTACCTTCTGATCAAGATGTAGTCAGCACCATGTCTGCCTGCATGCTGACATGCTCCCTGCCATGACAATATTGGACTAAACCTCTGAAACTGTAAGCCATCCCCAATTAAATGTTTTTCTTCATGAGAGTTGGCATGGTCATGGTGTCTCTTCACAGCAATAGAAACCCTAACTAAGACAGAAATCATTATAGTTCTTTTCAGCCCTGACCATGGAGACTAGCAGTGTGGACAAGCCCAGACTTCTTGGCATGAGGTGTTTTATTCTAGGTGTTTTGGATTTGATGGTTCTGTCTTTCATTTTATTTTGTATTACAGTCTTTTTATTATATTATGTTCTAGAAGTCCACGTCTATGCAAGTATATAATGCATGCATTGAGCATATTCCACTTCTCTCATACCCTGCTACTCTCCCCTTCCTGTGCCCCTCTCCTACTAGTCTTCTTTGTTTACCTAAAGTTTCTCTTTCACTCTGATTCAGTATACCTGTATAAAAACCCAGGACCCACAAAGGAAAAATGAAATATGTTGTCATTCTAAGACTGACTTAATTGGTTTAATATGATCTTTCCAGTTTACCTATTAACCTGAAGATATCATCAAATAATCCTCTATGGCTATCAAAACTTGCATTATGAATATAACCCACATTATCTTTGTACTTTCTTCTGCTGATGGACACCCAGGTTGGTTCTATAACTTAACTATTGTGAAGTGCAAAGTGCTGCAAAGGATATTTAAAGTGTTTTTAAAAGAGCTATAAATCAAAGTGAATTTGGTATTGAACATTCATGGATTTTTAAAGTATACATAAGTATTTTAAAATAATTTAGTAAAACATAGCTCATAGTACTAAACATTAATACAAAATACCAACATCTCATATATATATTTGGTACTAGATATTAAGTGCATGGCCAATTTAAACAGACTACATGTGTTTCTTTTATAGGCTCACTATTGAAAGAAGCAAAAACATCAAAGAGATTTTTCCACTGAAATGTTATCAGAGGGTTTCTAACAGTCCTTGATTTAAAATCTACTTTCCTAACCACCACAACGGCAGAAGGAATGAACACATCCTGAGTGGCCTGGCAGGTCCAAGGCTCTCCGAAAATGTATCCTGAATGTGAAATAGGCTCATTATGCCTTTTGTTCCCTGTATGTCACTCTAAGGGACAGCCTGAGGTTCAGGCTGTGAGCCTAACGAGGTTGGGTACAAACTTGAAGCCCTCCCACCTTCAGGATGTGCATATAAAATGTGGATTCTCTGCCAAGGTCAAGACTCCCAGACAAATCTCTGTATTTACTCACAGATAAATAGAAGGTTGAAGAGTCATTAAGCCCTCATAGGGAGGATAAACAGAGAAGACCAGAGCAGAAGAAAAGTCATGAACACTTGTGCCTGTCACTAATGACCTTTGCTTTTTCAAAGCACCTTGATTCTTTGGCTACATGGGCTGCCATGGTAATGAAGTTGAGGAGCAGGTGGGTCCCTGTCACCACTTCCTCAAAGGGGAGTGCTAGGCAAGAAGGGTTCTTCCCACTCCAGCCTTAGCCGCCCTGCATCCTCCATGCTGCCAGTCTACCTATCCCACCGGTATTTGAGTCTTTTAAATGCACTGGAACAGAGAGTTTGGAAATTCTCCTCTGAGCATGCTAGTGTAATATAGTACGGTGCTAAACACCACTGCTTTAGACCAAAGGGAATCAATCCACTTAAGGAATGAGATCATGCTGTTCTCCTAGTCTAGGAAAGACTTTAGAAAGATGAATAGGCATACTCTGACTCTTCTGAACTACACTGGCCTCCTCAGAAACCCTTCTCCTCAACTTCTTTTTATTTTTAGGTATTTTTGTTAATTCTTTGAGAATTCCATACAGTGTATTTTGATCATATTCGCCCCCCTTCTTCAATTCCTCCTAGATCCACCTCCATTTCCCTGCCCATCCAATTTCACATCCTCTTTAAAAAAAAAAAACAACAAAAAAAAAAAAAAAAACAAAAGGTAAACCCATCCAAGTTTAATTTGCATTGCCCAAATACTTTTGGGGGCTGAGGCCACCCCCTGAGCATGGCTGATACCAGTGGTCACACACACTTGATGAAAACTAACCCTTCCTCTCCCATCAGCAATCAACTGCCAATGACTTCTCAGCTAGAGCTGGGACTTACTGTGGCCACCTGACTCCTTCATGCTGAGACATCTGTCTGAATTGGATTTGCACAGGTCTTAAGCATGTTGCTACAGCCACTGTGAGTTTAGGTACGAAAACACTTTGTTGTGTTTAGAAAATACTGTTTCCTTATAGTCATCCACTGCCTCTGGTTCTTATACTCTTACTGATTCCTATTCTGTGATGACCCCTGAATGTTGCACGGAGGGGTATAATAATACAGATGTCTGATTTGGGGCTGAACCCCCACAGGCTCTTATTCTCTGCACATTGGCTGGTTGTGGGTCTCATTGTTAGTTTCTGCCTACCACAAGAAGTGTCTCTGGTGAGAGTTGAGATATGTAGGCGTCTATTAGTATGGTGATAAAACATTAGGAGTTGGTTCAGTACTGTGTTCATTTAGCAGAATAATAACATTAGGCTTTCCATAGAGCCTATGACCTACCTAAGTACAGGTTCTTGGCCCCCACCAACAGTGCCAGGTATGGGCCCCCTTTTGTGGAGTGAGCCTTATATCTAATCAGCAAGTGGTTGGTTACTCTCATAACATTTATGCCACTCTCGAAATGGCAGGCCAGGCCAGTTATATCTTTCCAGGCCAGTTATTACTGTATTTTACTGAGGTTCTGTGCTGTACTTCACAGGGCTCAGTGTTGAATAAGACTAATGAGAATTTCTCTCTTCTGAGAGCATGGTAGCAGCTTCCGAAACTATGAAAACCAGCCAATAGGGATGAAACTTCAAGGTCAGTACCAACTTGATTTCTCTCTATTTTATGGCTGGAGCATGTGGTGTCCTCAACAATAGGGTCTTACCATCAAGTTCTTGAAGGTAACCAAGAGCAATAGCAAAGGCAATAGCCTGTAATGTTTGGGGTCTCGAGAACCCCACTGGCCAACCACTGCAGAGGAGGTAGCTCCGTTCCTGGTAGAGGACTTTTTATATTGCTGGCATGTGGTTTCTAGTAGGAACATTGTCGCCCAGTTACAGAATGACTTTATTTAAATTTGGACCTAGGGTATATGCTGAGCATTCCAACAGTGACTCTCCGAGAGTCAGAGGGGCATCTGATACCACAGGACAGCTACAGCAACACTGAGGGGCCTTTACTCTGAGTCCAGTGCTGTTTTGGTCTCATTGCTTTCTCCCTCACTTCACTTCCTCAGTTCTCCTGAGCCCAGTCCCAAATTCCACATCTCAAGACACCAGTGAGCTGCAGATATAAATATAATTCTGGGGAGCTTGCTGAACAGTTGGAGGCAAATCCTAGTGAAAAGATCAGAGTTGCCCCATTTAGAGAATTTTTGCAAAATTATCTCACAGAGTTCTTGGAACACGAACAGCAGCAGCAAGGCAAAATGTCAGCATTAATTTGATGTGGCTTTCTGTTAAATGCAGAATGGTTCATTAAAGCCTTAAACAGGTGGCAGGTTTGGCAGCCCAGTATGTGTGTGCTATGGACAGATTTATTATGCTTCTCATTTTAAAATATTTATGCAGAAACAGACCCAGTGAGATAAATTATCTTGTTCACAAGAGCATTCTGCTCAAGGCTGCTATGATAACTGCCATATCAATCAAATTATGCAATGAAACCTCACCATCAATTTTATAATCATCATCAATTATTTATAGTTCAGGAAAACTCTTTTCATTACTTCTCCATTTTAATTTTAGTGTCTTGCAGGTATCTTTTACCCACATACAGAATACAGTGCCATAAAATAGAAAGACTGTATGTAGGATGCCACAGTAATTAAGGAGGTTCAGGGTGGGAATCAGGTATGCATTCAAAGCAAGCAACGTAGACAGCAGTGACTCTAACCATCCTGCATGATGACTTCCAGTGGATAAGAGTGTGTGAATGTCCAAGGCTGTTTGAATATTGAAGGAGCTTTGCTGTGTCAGTTAAGGTGGACTATGATCTAACACACAACAAAATGGTTAAGTGAAGCCAAGTACACACTCTAGTCACCATCAAATCCTTGCTGTTTCCCTGAACCTACAGGGTTAGATCATCATTCTTTCGGAAGCTGGAAATGTCCACTGGTGGGGGTTTGTCTCAGGACTACAAGAGTACAGGCATGGTTACCCACAACCCGTCTTACCAGAGAACTTGCTGGGACCTGGGGAGTTGCACATGCAATAATCCACCAGCCGCTTTTCAGTAATTCTGACCTGGTAATGCCACTTCTCCCAAGTGTGGAGTGCGTGCTGAACCTTTATACTCTCCTGAAGAAAACATGCAGAGAGCTCTAGCAAGGGCACTCTCACTTCTTATTGGACTTCTGCCAGACTTTCATTAGGGAAATGCTGGTTATCTTCACTGTTGCCCCAGCTAAATATCTCAGAAATGGATGGACATGTGAATCTTGTTCTGTCCAGCTGACTCTCACACAGCTACCCAATCCTCCTGGTACACTCAGACCTTTGGCTTCAATTGCAAAGAAAACGTCTTTTTTTTTCCCCCTTATCCCAGGCTCCTCTTCCCTTCTTGTTATTAAACTCTAGACAGGAACTCCAGTAAATGACTTCACATGGACAGAGAGGGAGAGTGAAGGGACATGGCAGCCTGCTTTAGAGCAAGCCAGTCTCCCAGTAACTAACCCAGCTCTGAGAGACCTAACCCACCTGAAGATTAAGGTATCAATCTTGGCTTTGACTTTTAGGACTCTGTGACTTAATAGTGTCTTAAAAGTGTCAATAGCTCTCAATACTCCTCCACTGGGAACAAAACCTGGACATGAAGTTCAAATCATATTCAAACCATAGCAATGCATACATCTATAGAAAACAAGAGTGACTTATGATCCTTATTGCATGGTCTGGAGTGGTGGCTCAATGCATAAGGGAGTCTTCCATGTCAACATGATAACTTGAGTTTCAACTGAATGCACAAAGTTATCCTCTGGCCTCCACATGCTCGCCCTGACATGCCACACCACCACACTGACATCATATATAAATGTATACAATAATAATAACAATTTTAAAATGCTAAAGCCCTCGTTACTATATTCAAAGAGATCATATTTGGGGGGGATAATGCAACTCATATGATCACCTCAAAAAGATATGCATGCTTTGAGAGTGGAAGATGAGTGGTTTGGGTTTCACAGCAAAGAACAGATTAGCAAGGCTGGCTGAGTTACATGGCTTAGTTCCTTTTAATTAGTAGATAGTAAGAGAAATAAATAAGAGAAGTAAATCAAACTGTTCTGTGACACTTGGTCTTCAGATAGAATTGCTAGTAGCTAGATAAGTGACATTCAGAAAATACAAGTGATTGAGCTCCATCCAGATCCACTGAGTCAGCCCCCAGCAGTCCTGAGGAATCCTGACACTCGAGAGCCAGTGCCTCATCAATCAGATGGGCTTAGTTGCAGATGCTGCTAACTTGGTGAGTGACTCCAGGGCCAGAAGTAGGATGTTGTGAGCTTCTGAATATTCTAAGTAACAGCAAATTATCTCACCTTTCCCATCCATACAGACTCCTCCTGTTATTTCCGTGAAATCCGAGTGATCAAAGGATGTCTTCAGGTCTCCTTTGTATCAGTAAATCCTCAAGATTCACTTTGCCTCACTGGGCAGTCAGAGTAGTATGTTCTAAAAGTACAGCCTCTCTTAGGTAAAGGAGGAAAAGGTGGCTTTAAGAGGTTGGTACATCAGTTAGAATAGTGACAAGCTCTGGGCAAGTCTACAGGCGTCATCCCCTCAAGTGCGTGCATGTGACGACCATTGGATAGTTTCCCCAACTCTCTGCTGTGAGTCTTCGTCTTCCTTCTCTGCCTTTCTCTTTCATTCACATCTTGAAAGTTCTCTTCATGGGACAAAAGCAATAGGAGAAGAAAACTAGCTGAAGAACAGATTTAAAAAAAAAAAAGAAGGCACACAGAAGAATGTACTTTCCATACCATGAGTGATGGAAACAGAATCAGAAAGGGTAACTAAAATTTAGCTTCAAAGAGTGAATAAGAGCATCCCGTTTGAAGAACTGTGCAATAACTTGCATTCATCCTTTAAAGAAAGCGCAGGGCTGGGATAGCTTGAGGGCTTGGGTACCACTGTGAACAGTAATGAAGAGCTCCCCAGGAGGAACAGCACCGGTGCAGAGCTGCCATAGGGAGTCTCGGAATCAAGGTCGCTAGCGGAGGCATGGCTGTACCAAAAGGAAAGGAAGCAGCAGCTCATCCTTCTTCTGCTAAGAGACAGCCTTCTCTCCAGCGTTATCTATTCAAGTTGACAGCTGACTGCTAGCCTTGTAAAAGTGAAATTCACACTTCCCCAAATACAGAAAGAAAAAGAAAAAAAAAAACTTGAGTTCAATGCCTGAGCCTCCAGCACCTTCTCAGAAAAGATGACAGAAATTGAGTGTATTGTTAAAGATAGTGTGCTTATGTGCCATGTGGGTACAGAACATCATGCTAACACACCTGAAGAAAGAGAAGTTCTTAGCGGGGGAGATGTTCAAGTCCAAGAAGGGCAGCCATTCTTTGAGAGTGTGGGACTTCACTACTTTTCATCTCTAAATGTTTTCAAATAAAGTTTGTCTCCCAATCCTCTTCTTGTTTGACTTGCAGCAGCATCACATGATGCCTGGTGATGGAGAAACCCACACAGTCAGCTTCTTCCTACAACATAAAGTCCAACTTGAACCAAGAATCTGCCTGTCTCTTTGGTTGGCATTAGAACTCACTCTCCTACCAGGTGGGTAACTGAGGCATGCCTGCTGATACAGAGCAATGATAGAGCTGATAACAGAAGAGAGTCTGCCTCAGCTTTTCTAAATATGTCAGCTAAAACCAGCCTGTGCAACCCCAGCTAATGGTGGATTGGGCGTGATGTTAGCAGTATGCTCAAATACTGTCATTCTAATCCATGTTGCCATGGAGACTTCTGTGTCTATACAACGCTTAAACTAGACCAAAGGTCAGAAGTGCCACAGAGTTGAGAAACCATCGCACATTCCCAAGGGAAATCTGGGTTAAAAGTGGTATAGGTTAGAAAAATTTTCACAAACAAGGAAAATTAGAACCAAAAACTAAATAGGCCTTACCTGGCCACAATATGGCTTAATCAAACATCTTTTTCCAGTTTATTCTAACTTCACTTAAACTTACTCTCAATGTATAAAGCTAAGTATTCTTAAAGAAAAAAAAACAATAGCTCACATAGTTTTGACTCATCTACACAATAAAAATCA
This sequence comes from Peromyscus leucopus, assembly GCF_004664715.2. NCBI lineage: Eukaryota > Metazoa > Chordata > Mammalia > Rodentia > Cricetidae > Peromyscus > Peromyscus leucopus. The sequence goes on along the minus strand of NC_051071.1, from coordinate 87,041,914 downwards.
TCAAAGTCACAGGAGAATGAGAGTTTTTAGGCAGAATGATTTTTGACCTGATAGTCTTCTTCAGAACAGAAATCTGTGCTATATTTTCATATTAAACTCATGCTCCTTTTCAAAGCTAAGTGTTTCATTCAAAGGACAGGGGTCCCAGTAGATGGAAAACACTGAAGCTTGATTAATTCAGCCCAGATGGAAAAAACACCTACTTACATTAGACCCTTGCCTGTTCTTGGAGATTCTTCTGTGTTTGCTGGTAGCCTATTCTTAGATGTTCTTCTTTCCAGAGGAGGCATTAGTAGATATCCATTTTTAAAAAGTAAGTTCACTTTTCAACTGTCGTTCTTAAGCCCAGAATTTGGTGTGAGTAAAGCTCTGTAGAAAACATTGCTCTCAAGCACATACACACAAAACTACAAAGCAGCATTAGGAAATACTTGAGACAGAAGCCCAGTAGTTGAGGGTTTTATATGTTAAAATAATTAATTCTTTTTCTTTGAAACAGGGTCTCTATGTAGCCCTGGCTGTCACAGAACTTGCTGTGTAGACCAGGTTGGCCTTGAACTAAGAGATCTACCTCCTCTGCCTCCCAAGTGCTGGGATTAAAGGCATGTGCCACCACCACCAAGTAAAATAATTAATTCTTGTTGTTGGACAACTGTTCTTAACTGTGCATGCCCATTAGAATGACCTAGATATCCCATTACCATGTTATACTTGTGTCCTAACCTAGGAGAATCCAGTTCTGTGGACTTGCAGTTAACATTTTCATTAGCACTTTCTTAAACATGCATGATGCATGTTTTGATCAAATGCTGCTTTCATCTCAGAAAGAACACATGTTTTTGAGATGATTCTGAGCATGGAAAGCCACCCTCAGCCTCATTGTGAATAGGACCTTTCATGGACAATGTGGAGGAACTCCTGCAAGGGAAAAAAAAAGTGCAAGTGGCCTAGCTTAGAGTAAGTGAGGTCCTGAGGCCAAGCCAGAGAGCTTGAGAAGGACAAGGATTTTTTCACAAAGATGGGAGACCTGAAATTGCACCTCCTCCTTCCTGTCTGGTTGGGTGGCACCATTTTGCAGGGGGTGAAGGAGAGGAGAGAAGCAAATGAGTTCCTGCCCTTATCTTCCTAACTGGTGAGGTTCCGAATAAGAATTATGAGAAGGTATTAATTTACTATGGCCCAAAGCTTTCTCCTCTACAGTATTGGTAATTTGGGAGTGGTTTTATTTAATTTGGCTAACCTAGCACTCTCCCAATTCCAAACCCCAGGAGCAAGCTGCAGTTCTAACAATTGACGCCAAGCAAATGGCAAATGGAATCACTCTATCCTCCCTGAAGGTTGGAAGGAGACAGCATGAGAACCTGAGAAACTTTCTCCCCCTCCATTTTTATTCCCTATCCTCAGCGCTGCTGCGCACTGGGATGCACGCTCAGCTTTCTCATAAAAGCAAATCTTACCCGACTATTTGATAGGAGAATGGCAGCGTACAAAATACTGGACACAGGAAACAACAGCTGTATATATGAAACACAGCTCTTGGGTCAGACTTGGCGGTGCAGCCCCCACCATTGCAGTCCGTAGACATATTAATTTCTACATTTTCCCTTCTTCTCTCCGCATTCCTCAGCTCCTTTCTACAGGTCAGTGTTCTGAACTTGTACAGAAGCTATGAAAAGGAGCTGCTGACCAATTTCCTAACACAAGTGGGAATCTAGCTCACCGATATGCTGTTTGGTCTTCCTGAGTTTCTGTGAGTGCTACGTGTTTTATTTTGTGACAGTTCTATGTAGAGAGGTAGATATGTTATTTGTCCGTAAGTATCTTCTGAGGACAGTTCAGGCCACTTAATATAAACATTTCATGTATAAACAGATCTTACAGATATCTGATGTTATGGACCAAGGCAAGGTGTCTCTCTACCTTTTGTATCTAGGTATTTTACCTACATATAGCTATTAACACATGGTTGTCTTTCTTACAGCACTTTGGCTATTGAACCTTCTCAACCTGTGACCACTGGCTCTCATACTGGTGAGAAGAGATCTATTTACTCACCACCACAGCCCACTCTTCAAAACAAAAGTGCGCTGTGAATTCCTAACTATGCATGTTGTCAGAGATCAACAGGGGAAGTGTGGTCCTAGAGTCTCAGAGAGAACAAAGAGAAACCAGTGTAGGAACACCTCAATTGAATAAAGTCAGCTTCTTCCTTAGACATTCTGCCTCAAAGGGGAAGACTGGATTTTCAGGCAGTGTCTCTCTTGGTACTGTTATAACGTAGATTTTTGAAGGTTCATCCTTCCTGAATTCTATCCACCTAACCATGAAGAGGGCTCATAGTCACTGAGCCCAACAGTGTGGTCCCCTACATCCTAGAGTGATTCTTGTCAATGAGCAATAGAATTACAAGAAAAACAGAACCGGAATTTTAGAAATTCCACCCTCAGTCTTGCAACATGCAGACCAGCTCTGAGCACTGCTTATGAGTTGACAAGTTACCCTTGCTTTGCTTTGCTATTCCGTCTCTTCTTTTCTATAAAACGTTGTAAATCCTCGGAAAAGCACACCACTATTTTAGTTTATACTTTTAATCTCTCCATGATCCTCCACGGCCCTCGGGAGCCAGATTCGGTGCTTTGAGGTGGACTGAATCACAAGGCCAGCCATGAAGGCTCTGGTTCCCATGCCGACAACATTATCTCATGACCTTCTCTCCCAGACTCAGACAGGGAGATGCGGAGCTCACCACACTCTGGGCAGAGACTCTTGATCCCTCTCATATTTTAATCTCAGATTAGAGGCTATTTCTTCAATGACAATACCCCCAGAACTTTAATCTCCTGGACTTGTCTGCATTTATTTTTAGCTTTTTGGAAAGGCATCATAACTGTCTGTCAGCTTCTTTAGCTCTTTAATGTTTCCCACTATCCTCTTTTGGATAAAGTGGGCCTTAATTTCCAAGAAGCCCTGGTACCTATCTCTGAGCATGCTCACAGGAGTTTTAAAGTTCTGGTTGTTGAATCAGATGGAACAAAATTGTCCACCATTTTCTGTTTGATTTTCATTATCTTCAATCTGACGTCAGAGAAAATTACCAAAAAATGTAGTAAACGTCTATAAACACAACATAAGGGGAAACAATGAAGTCATCAAGCAGATGAACTGAGCAGAATTTACTAAAAAGTCTATTTCTCCCTGATTTGCGTCTATTTTGCTTGCAGATTAACAATAAATGAATACCGCAAAGCTGAAGGGGTAATGCCTGCCCAACAACCTTGAGGAGTGTAACTTTTCCATGTGTGAGAAAAACACTGTGCTCACTTATTACCCTTATTAATGACAATTATTTTTGGTGCTACCAGATGCTTTCATTTCAGTCTGAGTATATTTATTCTATGTATCTTGACACAGAAACAACTAAAAACCTCAAGGGAATTATATAACTCGGTGAGAATTTAATAAGTACTTCTTCGGGCTAGCAAGATAGCTGAGTGGGTAAAGACACCAAGCCAGATGTCTTAAGCTTGATTGCCAAGACACACATGACAGAAGGAGGGAACAAACTCATACACACAAGTGCACATGTGAGCGCGCGCGCGCGCGCGCGCGCGCGCACACACACACACACACACACACACACACACACACATACACACACAGGGTTTTCAAGACACACATGACAGAAGGAGAGAACAAACTCATACACACACATGCACACATGCACACGTGCGTGTGCACACACACACAGGGTTCTCACAACACACATGATAGAAGGAGAGAACTCTCTCTCTGTCTCTCTGTCTTTCTCTCTCTCTCTGTCTGTCTCTCTCTCTCTCTCTCTCTCTCTCACACACACACACACACACATGCACTCATGGATATACATGAATAAGAAATAACATTTTAAAAGGTTAAAATAAAATAAGAAAATCTTCTTTAGAGAATAGGGTTTTTAAAATCCTTGTGTTGGCTTTGATTCATGACACTGATATAAAAATATCTATTTTTCTGATAAAGAGTTCAGTAAATTGGTTGGTAGATATCAGAGGAAAAATATAGAAGAAATCATACAGTTGAACCTCATATGCTTGGTAAAATAAACCAAACTGCCATGTACCTTGTTTTTGACTGTCTTTAAGACAAGAATATCAACAGACTGGAAGACCTTACAGAGACTTAATGGTACATGGGCTGTAATAGATTTGTATCTATGAGCAATTTTCTTCTCATCACCCAGGGTAAGACACAGTCAAGAAGAATATTGAAAAGTGGATTGCTCTGCAGCTCCCATGTTTTTTTTTATTATTATTATTATACAAAACCACCCCCCAATTACCCAATGGAGCAGCTTTCCATGCTGACCGCTAACCAAGGAAAATCCCGGGTTGTGTATTTCTAACAGGACACATTCACTGCGTTTTATTACAGAAAGCTTTCCCATTGATGTTTCATAAAACATAGCTGCAACAAAACCCAGGTGTGTGGCTGACAACTTGTCTAGGGTTGAAACACATGTCCATCCCCCTGTGGTGTTCACAATCAAGCGACTTCAGCTATCTGGGCCTGAGAAGAGAATGAAAGGTCACATACACCACAGCATTTGAGTCTGGTTACTCCTGAAGCTTTAATGAAAGTGATCTAAATGAAAATGAACTGAGACTCACGAAACAACAAATGGACAAGAAATTGAAATGCTAAAAATAACAGATGCTACCACCTGCCAGCAGCTGTCTCAAGAATTCCCATCTACAGATTTTCTTAAATCAACTCAGCAGGGTCACCCGCCTTTTCTCACTCTCGTCATTGACAGCTGTATCCCTGAGCATCTGGATTATCCAAGCCAGTATCTGTGAACTAATTATGTTTGTTATGTTTACAAGAAACATTGATTTTAAAGTTACACTTAAAATAGTAGTTCCAGAAAGGGGGGAGGGAGACATTTTGGGAATAAAAACAATAAATACAGAGCAGTGTTAACTGAAATATAGGAAACAGTCCAACCACTCATATGCGCATTCTTCTTGCTTTCTGGTGGGCAAGACTCAGAAACTTTGGAATCATTTCTTCCCCTAGAGAGAATGCATACAGGGAGGGAGGGAGAGTGGCTGTTCCAACTTAAAAGTTAGCCAAGGAATTCAACGTGAGGGGCTGGAGAGAGGGCCAGGCAGGTGCTAGCCACATTAGCATGAGGTCCTTAGTTCAGATCCCTCCTACTCACATTGGAAATTCCAGTGCTGGATGGCCAGAGCCAGGCAGCTCACCGGAGCTTGTTAGGCAGCCAGGCTAACCAATGAACCTCAATCCAATGAGACACCCTCCTGCAAAATTAAGGTAGAAGGTAACTAAAGAAGACACCTCTTGTTTCCATGTGACACACATACACACACACACACACACTACTACTACTACTACTGCTACTACTACTACTACTAGTACAGTATGAAGCTACTAACTACAGACTTAAAAACTTTAAATCATTGGGTTAAGGACCTTTTACATCTCTATATAACCTACTGTGCTGGGCTGGCAAGTGCTAAGGCCAGGTTCCCAAGCCTAGTGTCATGCTGCCTTGAGATGCTTGCTCAGCTGTAAATGTCCCAGGCTTGATGAAGCCACCTCAGAGAGCTAAGAGATGAAAATAAAACACGTTTCTTTTAGGCTGTTCTCCTGAGGATATTCCAAACTACCGAAAATACCTCTTGATGAAAACTGTGGTACTAGTACTGCTTCTAAAATCCAGGGGAGGAATACAAAAAAGGAATTATTTAATGCCTTTTCTAGTTGGAAATTTTCCCTTCACAAAACTCAGAGTGAAGAGATAAGTGCACTAAATGAAGAAAAATGAATTTGTTGGACTTTAGCTGTGCAATGTATGTTCTAAGAGGAAGAGATGGGATTTCCAGAGTGGAACAATGTCACTTGAAATAAGGCAGCAGGACTATGAGGGAGCAAAAGATCACAGTCCTCCCTCAGTGCTCACCCCGATATACCTGAAATAGTGTGACAGCCCCGTAGATGGCACTGTTTGTTGTAGACACTATTTGTTTTCTGTAGGAATTTAATTAGGAAGAGAATAACTTAAACATGAATTTAACAATAAACTATCTTCTTATGATTATCTTCTTCAACATTACTTCCTCTTCAAGTAATAGTGATAGTGGCCTCCTTATACAACACTTCAAGGTGCTAACCCCCTGACTTCCCTTCCCTAGACAGGAGCACCTGCCAACTCCTTGTTCCTCTTTCCTCAGTGGCTTCCCTTCAGTTAGTTCAGAGCATCTTTCTCACAGGCTCCATTGGTGTTTAGAACTGGTGATTTTATTGTTGTTGCAAGAGCTGTCCTGTACACCTTGAGCTTCGAGCAGCATCCTTGGCTTCTTCCTACTTCTCCCTGTGGTTCCCTCTCCAGCACACTCCAGCCTCCTCCCCAGGCACTGCCAGCTGCTCCCCAGGCTAAACTTCATCCCTACTTATGAACCAGTACTTTCTCCTCTACAGTCAAGAGCGGCCTCTGCCCAGGACACAGATATTCTCTCTAAAACATGTTAAATACACAGTCTCTACAGAATTATTATTAGAGATATCTTCAGGGAGGTTGGTTTTCTTACCATTTCTTTTTTATTTTTGTATAATTACTAACTTGAGGGATTAAAATTTAATATTAGTGCTATCAGTAGTATATTTTCAAAATTTGAAATCATTCTGCAGTTATATAATTTTTCTACCCATGGCCCGAAGCTGAAGAAGCAAGGTGATAAAAATCATTGTCTTTACACTTAGCAGAAGTATGGGAACATTTTTATACTTTCAAATCATTTCAGTTAAAGTTGAATATTTTCCAAAACCATCTATTCAACATTGAATCTTCAAATCTCAACACACTCCAGAGCCACTGGACTTTCCTCTCCTTAACTCACAACAGTCTTTAACTCATCTACCTGCAGCAGGTGATGACTGACTTAAAAAATGACTGACTTAAAAAAAAATCCATCATGTGACTTGAGAAAATCCTTGTTTCATCTAAGCAGCTTCCTCAAACTCTGTTTTTCTTTTCTTTCCCCCTTCTCTCTCTTCCCTCCTTTCTCCCTTCCCTTCCTCCTTTTCCCTGTTGCTGTCTTGAGAGCTTCGGCCGGTGGCTGTGTTGCTGACAATGTTACTACCGCCGTTCCCTCCAATTCTTTTCCTAAATCAAAATAGCCTCGGTGAAAATACCCTTTGATCGCTTGAACAGTGAAAGTCCTTGAGAGCATTTTCATTTTCCCCTCTGTTCGCTTATGGGGGGGACATATTTTAATTAACTAAACTTTTCATTTCCTCTCGTGAGTGTTGAGTCTGAGAGGCCACAGGGCTGGAATGTTGGTGCTTACCTCATTGGTAGGGTGAGGCTGTTTTTCCCATGCACATTGCCAACACCGCACCCATGGAGCCTGTTAGAAGAGTGGGCGCTTGGCCAGGAGCAGAGTTAAAGGGGCTTTGGTGATCCCCAGGGCTCATCGCAATGACTGCACTGTGTGCATGCTAGGAACACAACAGAGACGGCCCTGAAAGCACCTGTCTGAACGTTACAGCTCTGGATGGACTCCACACCCCACACAGTGAGGCACGTTCTCACCTACATGCTCAACGCAAATACTTACAGTATCCATTGTGTGCTTAATTCTATACATAGGCTAGAATTCTACCCTAAGAGCTTAGAGATCAGATAAGATTTGTGAAGCCGATTCTGTGTACTTTGAGCCACAATAGGTTCATAGTCCTCACACAAGGATGTTCAAGTCATGGGCTAGGAATTATTTCCGGCGAAGCTCTTTGTCTTGGTTGTTCCAGCAAAAACACTGAGTGCAAAACCTTGTCTCAGGTCTCAGGTAGAAAATTTCAAAGAAGGACTGGTTCTAGGTTCCTTTAAGTTGAATAAGTTTGCTTTGATCATTGACTTAAAAACACCCCAACAAAAGAGGCAGATTCCACTGTCCCAGGAGTGATGGGTTGACCCGTCCTATAACTGAAAATACATTTTTTCCTAAATTTTATGTGAAAGTAATGGAGAGAAGAGTTTTTCTTCTTTTCCAGACAAAACAGAAAACAACCAGTCAGTTCATCAATAAAAATTCAGCCACTGAGAAAATGGCTCCGTCAGTAAGGTATTTGCAAGCACAAAGACCTGGGTTCAAGCCCCAGCACCCACATAAAAAGCCGAGCATAAGTGGCTTGTGCTTGCAATCCTAGCCTTAGGGAAAGGGGGCCTGGAGGATCCCTGGAGCTCTCTCTGGCTAGGGAGTGTAGCACATTTGGTGAGCTCCAGGGTAATGAGAAACCTTGTCCCCAAAATGCATACAGCAACTGAAGATTGACACAGGCTTATCCTCTGACCTTGAGACACATGCACATATACATGCAAGTGTGCCCCCCCCATATGAACATGTACACACACAAAAAAAGGGTGCCACCATCAACTGGAGTTAATTTCTAAGAACCTCATTTTGTAGTTGTCATCTGCCCAGCCAAGTAGATTAGTCCCTTTTAAAAGTGCCTGGAGGAAAAGGCATTGGTTTTATTAACTTGCCTGAACCCCATCCCTGGGCAAGCAGGCTGACAGTTTCTAAAGACTATTCTGGGCTGTTAGAATGGTTCATCAGGTAAAGGTGTTTGCCATGAGCTTGGTAAACCGAGTTCAGTCCCCAAGACTCAAATAACGGAGGCAAGTGATTCCTGTAAGCTGTCCTCTGACGGAGACACATGAATGCATGTGTGCACACAGCCACGCCCCCTAGGCACCCCCATCTACCTCCATATACAAATGAAAAATGTCAAAAACAAGAAAGACCAGTTTTGACCCGTTCTCCCTTCGTCTTACTCTAAAGACGCAGTCAAGGTTTCCTTGCCAGTTAGATGTTATTTTCTGTTACTTTTCAGAACACGTGTCCTATGGGGGTTTAAAAGAGTAAAAAAGGACTGTCTCTCATTTCTCTAAGAAAAACCCTTCTTAAATCTTAGGAAACCAAAAGAGAACGAAGAATGAGAACTCATGCCCTTTGACCCTGAGGCTCCAGTGCACCGTATTACAACACAGGTGGGAACAGATGCCAAGAAATTCTTTCCCCAGTTCACAGCCAGCAAGGAGATGCTGGAGGAGATGGAAAATTTTAGCCATAGCCCAGGGGAAAAGAGATAAAAGAGCCAAGAGGAAAATAACATCTAGTAATTTTCATATAAAAAAGAATAATAACAAAATAAAATGTTTTACTCTGTCTTAGTCAATAGACAAACAGCAATAATGCTCTTGAACTATATTCATACCTTTTATTTGATTCTACGCACCCTGTTCTACATTAAACTACAAGATGTGGGGTTTTTTTTGTTTGTTTGTTTAAACCAGTTTTCACTTTAGCCAACCCTGAGGAGAGCACGTTCCTGTATTGCCAGAGCATCATCAGCAAAGACACAGCTGTGTGCGGCCCACGCAGCAGCTGCTGCTAAATGTGACCACCGCCACTGCCACCTTTACCTTATAAAACCTTAGTATTCAAAACAAACCTGAATTAAATCACTCACATGAGAGGGATTATTTCATTTCAAAATAGGAATATTATAGTCCATCAGTTTGTTCTTTCATAGTGAAGTACTTTTACATTGAAGTATATCAGGGAAAAATAGACATTCTCATTTTCTTAAAATCTCCTTTAAGTTTGGTTGGAAATTTTAATTTCAAAAACTGGATGATTATATACATTTTTTTTCTTGTTCCTGTTTTCTGTTTTTTTTTTTTTTTTTAACAATTCAGAATTGCCTATAAAGATTAGGAAGTAGTAGCATTTATAGTCATCTGAAATGAGTAGCTCATGAAATAATGTTTTGGATCAGGATAAAGGACAATCAGGGACCATGCAGGTGTCAAAGATAAAGGCATTGGAAACCTGAACCTACCTGGCAGCAAAAGAAACAAATTTATCCCACTGCAAAGTCACTCAGTCAGGGTTGACAAAACTGTTAACTTTGTACTGATCAAGGTCTTCAAATATTTTGTTTTATTTTCATCTGAAGGAAAGCTCCAATTCACTTTCCTCAAGTACACAGTATGTTTACTTTCTTTAGACACGATGTTGCTAAAGTTGCTGTTTTAGAATTTGATGTCTATGACTGAGAATTATCCTTAAGATTTCCTTTTGGCAGATAGTAAAACAAACAACCTGCTTAAATAGTTAATGACTAAAATTTCCAACTCAGCTGTTTTATGTAAAACGATTATTCTGCATCTCCCAAACCCTGGGTGACAGATAGTAGTCAACAATGATATTAAAATAGCATGATTTCATACATAACCCATGCAGTTAAACACATGGGGAACAGTAGCTGAACTGCAAGGGTGTCTGTGCACCTAGGATCTCACACATGGACCATCCTGCATTGACCACAAGGGATGAAGGCTACCATGCTGTGGTGGAGAGTGCTTATTGCTCACATAATCCACAAGCAGCTGTCTAAAGGACATATGTTTCCTTAGTGAAAATACTCAAAATACAGAAAATACTTTGAGTGGGAACTTTAGCTATAAAGCCTTTTGCACTAACAATTGAGAAAAATAAAACAGAATATCTTATCAAACTATAGTTAATTTGTATCTAAAATACAAAATACAGACTGAATTATAGCATATGTAAATTTGTCTCCTCGTCAAGACCTGTGCCCTCTAATCCTCATGATTCTAAGACACATATAAAGTGAATACAGAAACTTATTACATATCTTCATGTGGTGAGCCTGACTGTAGAATAAAATGTGTTTTTAAAGTCTCAAAAAATAAGATAAAATCTGCAGAGGAAGGTTCCCACACCCACTCTGTAGGATACAGGTAACATAAATTGGCTCCGATTTTCCATTTCAAGTTCCTGTTGCCTAAGAGTCAAGATGTAGAGCTCTTAGCTCTTTCTCTAGCACTATTTCTGCCTGCAGGCTTCCTTGCTTTCTGCCATGATGATAATGGACTAAACATCTGAACTGTAAGTGAGCCTCCATTAAATGTTTTCCTTTATAAGAATTGCCTTGGTTATGGTATCTCCTCATACTAATGAAACCCTAACTAAGACAGAAGTTGGTACAAGAAACTAAGTATTGCTATGATATGCTAGACCATATTTTTTTTGGATCATAGAGCTGTGGATTAGAAAAGCAGTTGAATGCTCTAAGTGCTGCTTAATGGACCATCCTAATAGGAGCATGGAAGACAGTGGTATGGAGTATGATTTGAACTGTGGGTACCTGGATCAAGAGATTTCAGAGGAGAAGAATGTTAGTGTGTGGCCTAGAGACTGGCCTTGTGATATGTGGCTGTTTTTTGCTCTTGTCTAAAGAGTCTGCCTGAGGTTAAAGTGAAGAGTTTTGGATTAATTCCATTGGCAGAGGAAATCTCAAAACAGCCTGGTATAGACTCTATTATGTGGTTATTAGTGTTAACTCTAATGAAGATTTATAATGAAGAGGCACTTTCTGAGAAAGGAAAAATGCAAAATGTACATTTTTTTCATTTTTATTTATTTATTTATTTTTCTATTATCAGCTTGATACAGTACAAATTCTTATCCTAATAGTGAAATGTTTCATTGAGGCTTGCCCAGTAATTGAGTAAAACCAAATCTTATTATAAGCCACAGTCATCCTAGGGTCCCCCCTGCTATGTAGCCTCCCTGGATCTGTGGGTTGCAGTCTGATTGTCCTTTGCTTTATATCTAGTATCCACTTATGAGTGAGTACATACCATGTCTGTCCCTTCTGGGTTTGAATTACCTCACTCAGGATATTTTCTATACCCAATCATACCATAAAGATACATGCTCAACTATGTTCATAGCAGCACTATTCGTAATAGCCAGAACCTGGAAACAACCTAGATGCCCATCAACTGAAGAATGAATTAAGAAAATGTGGTACATATACAAAAATGTACAATTTGAGGAGAATAGGAGGACCAGGAAGTGGAATGGAGCTAAATCCTGTGTTCAAGGAGATAAACAGATTAAGAAATGGAATAAAGGGAGTGCTGACCTCAGGGCAAGATTCCACCCAGCTAAGTTTCCAACTTGCAGAAAAGAATTAAAAAAAAAAGCTTAAACCAGGGTGTGCTAATACATGCCTTTAATTCCAGCCGTCCAGAGGCAGAGGCTGGCAAATCTCCAAGTTTGAAGCCAGCCTGGTCTACAGAGCAAGTTCCAGAATAGCCAAGCTTAGTCAGTGAAGGAATTAATTAAAAACAGAAAGTTGGTGAAGTTGTAATTGAATGAGGGGACCATGCTCCATCCCCAGTAAGCAGCAGAACTTGGCAGCTTTGGCCATGTATTCTAGAGTTAAGGACAGAAGAAAGGGGCTATGGAATTTACCTCCACAACAAGGAAAGCCACTGAGGCCAGGCATGTGTAAGGGGTGTCCTAGCATTGAGGCCTAGGGAGGCTATTGTGTGAAGCTGTGAAGTTGAAGCCTTGATTGCCTTGGAAACACCAACCTGTTGGAGATGCCAGAGTCATGGGATACCTGCCGAGGAAAGCTGCTAACAGGGACTGAAACCAGCCCATGAGGGAGAAGTGTTACAGTCAACAAAACTGAAAGAAGTTGGAGATCTGAAGAGGATTTTGACATCTGACATGGAAATACAGTTTGGTTTTTGGTCTTATTTCAGTCCAGGATTTCCTCACTATACTCACTCCCCTGAGTTTGGAATGGTAATGTATATCCTTTGCCATTATATGTTGGAAGTATATGATCTGCTTTTTTATTTAATTTTATAGGGGATTACAGTTAAGAGAGTGCATGAATCTCAGAAGAGACTTTGAACTACAGACTTTTAAATAAGCTTGAGACTATTATAAACAATGGGGACTTTTGAAGTTGGACTAAATGCATGCTTTTCATTGTGATATTATTACAAGCTTATGGGGACCAGAGAGTGGAAGGTGGTAATTTGAATGTAATTGACCCCACATAAGCTCACAGGAGTGGCACTATTAGAAGGTGTGGCTTTGTTGAAGTACATACGGCACGGCCTTGTTGGAGGAAGTGTGCCACTGTGGGGGTGGGCTTTGAGGTCTCAAATATGCTCAAGCCACACCCAGTGTCTCAGACCACTTCCTGTTGCCTGAGAGTCAAGATGTAGGACTCCCAGCTCCTTCTCCAGCACCATTCCTGCCTGCAGGATGCCTTGCTTCCCGCCATGACAATGGACTAAATCTGAGCTATAAGTGCTTTCCTTTATAAGAGGTGCCATGGTCATGGTCATGGTATCTCTTCATAACAATAGAAACCCTAACTAAGACAATAGCTTTTATCCAACACTTGTGTAGTCCTTGTATTAGCATTTATGCCTGGAAAGTATGACATGCTCTGTATAAGGAACATGGGAGACAATGGACTGGAACAATAGAGATTTGGATCTAAAAGATCTGAGGTTTGTCCTTTTTGGCTCATTGCTATCTACATGATCTTCCTGATGACTCAAGTATTGTTCAGCCTCAACAATCTTCTCACCTGTCAAGAGAGGAACATGATGCCTAGCAAAAACTTTCTGAAGCCTAATACATACCAAAGAAATACAAGAAAATCATTGACACCACTGAAGTGGCCAGGTACATGTAGGGTATCACAGAGTTAGAACATGGTCCAAACCCATGTTAGTGTTTCTCACATAAAGGGAGGAAGGGACAGAGGAAGAAGGGAGGGAAGAAGGGAAGAAAGAACCTGGAGACAGAGGGATAGACAGATAGAGGGTAAACTCCACCATAAAATTTGCCATAGTTTCACTGAGCAGGATATTTTCAGAATTAAAACACATCAAAGTTGGAGAATAAATCTCAGTGATTGGATCTATGCATTAGACCTTCAGGCAAACTGCTTGATAAGTCAGCAACTTCCTCAGGGTGAATTAAAACAAACTGTTTACCCAAGATTATAGAATACTCTATAATACAGTAACTGTCAAGAAGAATGCTACTGTCGTTAAAGATGGGCACTATAATATACTGAATGAAAAAAGAATGCCTGGCCTCGAGTTCTGTCTGTGCCATTTACAGCCATGATAATTTAAAGACTGAACACTTTGACATTTTTCCCCTTGTAATAAAATCAATGCACAGATTCCTACAGGACTGTAAGCATTAACTAGGGAAGGGTATTAGAAGCACAACAGCCAATTGCTGACTAAGATTTAAATGAGAAGACAGGTAAGAATAAGGGTCTGGCTGCCAAACTGAAGCCATTCTTCAGCTAAGGGAGGGGATGATGATTCTCATAGCATACAGTGACCATTCACGGGGCAAACAGTCACTAAATACTACATAACTAAGGGCCTTCACACAGAAGTGCTTTCCATGATCAGCCAACTAGCTAACTCATTTGTAGCTCTATGAAACATTTTACTTCCCACAATAGAACATGAATACACATTCCACTCAAAGTTCTTAAGACACATGTGCCACATAGTTTTAAACCCCTACAAAAAAGGTTCATTTCTAATAGGCAATTTAAAAAGATGCAAAACAATACCACATTCTATTTTAGGGCATTTATCTGTAAGCTTTATGCTCCACACAGGATAATTGAAAAGCAGACACCATAGAGAGTCACGAGGGCATAATAATCAAATTGCAAAGGGGCAACGGTGGCTCCAGAATCAAAGTAAAGCTCTTTTTATACAATTAAAATGTAACAGGCAGTATGATTTTCTCAAGATGAGATGCAATTTTTTCTTTTCTTCTATGTAAATCACCCAGTATCTTGACAGAAAGCCTTCCTATATTAAACGCTCAAAGAAAATAATAGTTCTCTTGTGTGGAATTTTTGGGGATATATGGCTGATGACAAATGGTGACTTTGAATCTTTGACCTTGATTGTTTCAGATTTGCCCATTCTGTTATGTGTGTTTGAAAAGGATGAAGCTAAGGAGGTCTCCATAAAAGTCAAGGTAGAACACATGCTTAACACCCCTGTCACCTACATTCTCCAAGAACAGGTGCCTTAATTCATTTTATCTGTGAGCATCATTTTCTTTCTACCTCAGCTTGTTTTAAGTAATTAATGTGTTCTTGTACTCCATACACAGTGTAGTATACTAAACTCACTTGATAACCATAATTGAATGCCTAAGAATGATTCATGTTGTTCAGTGAAAACTCAGGCTAGCAGAGACAAAAATAAAACATCCCAGAAATACCTGGCTGGACTTTTATAAGATGTGATGGATTAGAAGTACCTCGCTGCCCTCCCACATGCCCAGGCATATGGGAGTTTTTACCTGTAGATAAATATTTTTACCTGTAGATAAATATTCAGGTCCTACATATACTAACAGGCACTTCTGTAACTGTTCAATCAAAAATGTCCCAACAAAGCCAGGCATTCAAGGATTGATGTTATAACAACAAACAAAGAAATAATCTCTTCCTTCACACAGATTACATTCTATTTGGGGAAGCAGACACAAATAAATGAGCAATGTGTATAGAGCATTAGATGGTGATAAGCCCCATGGGGGAAAAAATAAGACAAAAGAATTCGTCAAGAGTGTGGTTGTCAAAGGCAGCATTCAGGAAAGCAGGCCCTGTTCCTCAGCTGGGTAGCACAACAGAACTGACCCTGTTGGGCAGGGGGGTGGGGATGTTTGGGAACTACCCTAAGAACACAAGCATGGGAGATTTGGCCCTGCCCCTCAACTGCCATATGGAAGTGTGAGTGGGGGGGAGGGAGATGACCCCCACACATACACACTGCCTGTGGCAGGTGGGAGAGCTGGTCCTGCAGACCCAAAGCTGCAGGATTTCCACAACACAGGGCAACAGCAGGATATCCAGGAGGAGTCCCAGTGAGGGCCCAGCAGATACCAGAGGCCTTGGACCAGGCCAATGACGCTTTGCAATGAACACTTGCAAGTAAAGATATATGGACAAAGGGTTTTACTGTGTGTCACACTGTGGCTTCCATGAGGAGATTTTCCTTTTTTCCTCTTAAATTTTATTTTATTTTATTTTGGGGGGAGGTTTCAAGGGCAGAGGGTGGATATGAAGGGAAAGGAAATGAATGGGATCGATATGCATGATGTTAAAACACAAAGAATAAAGAAGCCTACGCTTTTTGAAATGTTGGTCTGCCAAATTTTATTTAGAATGCGGCACTAGAGAACAGACCACTGTCCCTAGCTATTAGACAGCATCCTCATCTGACCTCTCACATGGTTATTATGATTACATTGTGATTTTACACCCATCATTGAGTCCTATTTTCTGAGGTGAGTGCACATTCCAAAATTCTATATATAAAATAAGGAAGTGGCAAGAGCTTAAGTAATTTGTCCATTGAATAGCACTCTTTTCTGAAGGAGTAGAGTTAGGACTCAAGCCAAGGTCACTGAGGTCTGAACATTACATCCTTACTACTGCATGAATGCCATGGGCATGTCACCACAGCTGAAGGTCTCAGAACATGACCTGCAGAAGCCAGACTAAACTGAAAGACACCAAAGGAGGAGACACAGAGGAGCGGGGTTGTCTCACCCAGCCTGCTCTGTGCTGTTATAGAATCCTATCTGCATTCACAGCACTGCTCGGTAATTAGAGTGTAAACATACTTCATGAAACATCAATTGTAATAATTAAATCCAATTATTTTCTTCTCCAAACACCAATATTAGGCCTTGTAGGTCTGATTGAATTATACTTTATCTCCTAGAAAATGTGGCTCAAATCCCAATATTTAGCTCTAGTGTTAACATATGATCCCTCCCCAATCCTTTAGTTCCAGTGACAATTATTTTTTTCCTTACATTCTTAATCCAATTGCCTGACTTGTCAGGGTTTGAGGTAAGTCTCTCTCTCTTATTCATGAATATTTATAAGGTAAAGCCAATGCTTTTTCTGTTTGCATACCACATAAAACTGATCACAAGGCTTTATTAGTGGAGCATTCTTAGTGAATATTGGTTCACTTGAAAACAAATGTCATGTTAAGAAGAACTTGTTCAAAACTATATGAAACACTATTTTATCCAACTACACCCTAAGGTGCACCTTGGCCAAATAACTGTGTATGGTTCATATACATCTCTACAGAAGGATAAGAATTATAATATATTGATCTTTAAAAAATCATATGAAATATAGCAGAGTCTTGTACCTAGTAGGAACTGTACAAATGCATAGTGATGAAAATACATTATAAATTCCTATATTAACACTGAAGTCTTATAACATTGGATGTTTCCAAATGTAGTTGCTGTGGGATGGTCTGTATGTCAAATTGCTCTGATTGGTCAATAAATAAAACACTGATTGGCCAGTGGCTAGGCAGGAAGTATAGGCGGGACTAACAGAGAGGAGAAAAGAAAGAACAGGAAGGCAGAAGGAGTCACTGCCAGCCACTGCCATGACAAGCAGCATGTGAAGATGCCGGTAAGCCACAAGCCACGTGGCAAGGTATAGATTTATAGAAACAGATTAATTTAAGCTATAAGAACAGTTAGTAAGAAGTCTGCCATGGCCATACAGTTTATAAGCAATATAAGTCTCTGTGTTTACTTGGTTGGGTCTGAGAAGCTGTGGGACTGGCAGATGACAGAGATTTGTCCTGACTGTGGGCCAGGCAGGAAAACTCTAGTTACATGCAGTTATCCTTATTGTTTAGGCGTAGAGCAATAGATGAGTGTCACTGGAAGAGATAGTCTGTTACATTCATAGATCCCAGTAGGAAAGATATGGGTGATATGCCACAAGCACCACACAGGGGATCAACAAGGCCATCCAAAGGCCAAGGTTGTAGGATTAAAACAGAGATGGAAATTAGGCCCAGAGCTTTCTGAAGATTCCCACATAAATAAAGGGTAGGACAGAGTAGGCCAGCTCAGAATTGTTTGGTGGTGTGAACAGCTGTGGGCTCTGAGGCCTTGGGTCTGTAGCAGGAATCTTAAAAGTTCTTATTAATAAAATCAAACCTGAGGCCAGTTATTGGGGTGAATATTTTGTACATCTTACTCTTACTCCGTGGCTTGCTGTGTAGCTGGGTGGCTGGCCCCTGGAGTCCTCCTCCTTCTCTGGCTCCCCTCTCTTTTTTTTCTGTGGCTTGTTCTGTCTCTTTGATCTACCAGCATGGACCCCAATAACTTGCCTTGGGTTTGATTTATTAATAAGAACTTTTAAGATTCCTGCTACATGGGTCCATCAGGAGTTTTGTGATACCTTGCTGGGAATGGTGAGGTTGGTACCCAGAGTGGTCTGGAGTGTAAGGTCCTGGTGGGTAAGGATGTGGCCTCTGGATTTGTTTGTTCACACCTGAAAGGCCTGATTTAGGCTCAGCCCTTTTTTATCTCTAGAGACTAGAAGACAAAGCATTGGGACACAGAGAGACAATAAAACCAAACTGATCGACTGCTTAGTAAGAGGGAACAATTTAGTTTTTAGTAATTTACCAGTTCTCCTCCCAATAATGCACTGAACAATCACCCCAGCTTCCCTGGTCTCTCACCATGGTGTTCCTGTCTGATCAACCCTTCAGCTCTAGTCATGATACTCAAGACTGCACTTAAGCAAACTTTCATACTTGTAAAGGCTCTTTAAAGAATCAAAAAACAAACAAACAAACAAACAAAAACCCCAAACTTTCTTTGAGGGAAAATTATTTACCCAAAAAGATAGAAACATATATTTAATATTACTTGTTTCTACAAGTTTTTGTATGAAAATTTAACATAATAATTCCTTAAGGGTATCAATTCT
Organism: Peromyscus leucopus; assembly: GCF_004664715.2. NCBI lineage: Eukaryota > Metazoa > Chordata > Mammalia > Rodentia > Cricetidae > Peromyscus > Peromyscus leucopus. Next base: position 87,023,170 of record NC_051071.1, on the reverse strand, counting down.
TCATTGACTCAAATGGTATGCTAGCAATTATTTTGCTGAATGTACATGTCTTGTGAGAATCCATGATATATTTAAATTTACTAGACATGCTCTAAATAACTCTGGGTCATATCATTTCTCCTGTCTTTGCCTAGGATTTAGGACATGGAACTTTGCTTCTATGACTCTGAATGAATTTTATAAATATATACTCAGAATAACACTGGTTGCATGAGCACTGAGTGGAACCGGGGGAGAAGGTTCAGTAAATAAAGTGCTTCTCATACATGCATGATGACCGGAGTCATTTGGATCCTTAGTATTCATGTAAAAACCCAGGAGTGTCAACATGCTGCAACATTCTACATTGGAAACAAGAATAATCCTGGACCTTCATGATCAGCTAATCTAGACAACAGGTAAGCTCTGGGTTCAATGAGAGATTGAAGTCAAGACAGAAAGTTGAAGGATGGTGAAAAAGGCACCAGACATGGACCTCTGGCCTCTACATGCCCAGACAGAGGCATATATACCTATACGTGCAGAGGCTACATTGGGATGGGGGGGAGGGTATGTGGAGAGTTAAGATTAAAGAGGGAAGGAAATTAGCATACACATGAACATGCAGTATATAACTGTTGTGTTTATTTCAGGGTTAAAGAGAACGGTCATCACTTACAGAATTTCCCTTCTCAGAGGATTTTGAGAAATCACATGTTGGCTACAGAACACATTCCATTAGTTGCTCAAGTGGAGCCAAAGGTGTTAAGAAAGAACAATAACACATTGCAGAAGGCTCTTCTCAAATTTCATCAGAAGAGCTGACTAAACCACTAAATCAGCCAGCATTGTACTCAGCAGAAATTGTATCATTTAACATGCGTGATTGTAAGAAGCATCATTAAAGGTGATGGTTGGCTCTAACATAAAATACCAACTGATCAGCACAAAAGTGTTTCCTTAGCAAAACCACTACAGTAGTTCTTCTTAAACTGGGACTAATCCACAGTCATGAGTCTACAAGATCATGACTGGTGAGATGGGAAGAGGTGAGAGATAGACTCCAAAGAGAGAGAGGACAAATTTCTGAGGCTGAGCCCACACCCTGAAGGTGCCAATTACTCAGGATATTGACAGGATAAAATGTGGGCTGACTGACACGGTGAGCAGTGCCTAGGAAGCTTTCTTTGGGAGATGTGACAAAGGGAGAGTAGATTTTAGGTAACCTAGGAATAGGAATCAAAACCACAGTTTGAGTTCTTTGCCATAGTCTCATGTTATAACTTGTTCCCTTTGAAGATAAAATTCCAAGTATCTCTTTGATCTGGATTAACTCTAAACAATAGAAAAACAGATAGAAGCCAACTCTTTAAAGTTATCTCACATCCTTCATCAAGGATGGTAGAACCTTAGGCACTGAGGTCAAGTCCAACACCAGGGTGCATCACAAGTGCCATTTTTATTTAAGCAATATGGAATCATGACACTTTCATGTCCACTAACAAATGAAACTAGAACTTTGTAGTTTAAATCTGAACAACAAAAGAACAACAACAACAACAAAAAAGACACATGTTGGAAATGCTGAGGTTCCTAAAATTGAGAGAATGCTGAGCCAAGGAAATTCTATAGAATTTAATATTGTAATGCTTTTTAACTTGCCTACAAGCTGTCAAAAATGGAAAAAGTAAGAAATCTTAATGATAATTAGAGGGAGAACAATTTATTGAACTAACTATATGGAATATACAGTTCTAAAGTTCATAAATTCTTGAAGCTAATTATTATGACTAAGACAAGGTATCTTTGAATTTTTCTGTTGCATGTTATATTCTGTCCAGCGCTGTCTTATTAGTTACTGCAATATCACTGAGAAGAGACATTATGACCAAAAATACTTATAAAAGAAAGCATTTAACCGGGAGCTTGCTTATAGTTTCAGAGGGAAAGCCCATGGCCACACGCAGGAAGCATGGTAGCAGGCAGGCAGGCAAGCAGGCAGGCAGGCAGGCATGGCATTGGAGCAGTAGCTAAGAGCTTACATCCTGATCCACAGTTAGGAGGCAGAGAGAGACTGAGAGAGTGAGACTAGCTCTGCCATGTGTTCAAAGCCCACCCCTGCTGATATAACTCCTCCCACAAGGCCATGCCCACTAATCCTTCCCAAGCAGTTCCACTAACTGTAGATGAAGCTTTCACATATATGAGCTTATGGGGGCCATTCTTACTCAAACCTTGACAAGCACTATATAACACTGAATTAAAGGGGAGCTCATTATTTGTGGGATAGCTTCTTATCCTTTAAACGAGATGACTCATCACCACAGGCAAAACACCATTTGCATAGTTACATTCAAGTGCAATGTCAAATGATTTAGAAGGAATCATAGAAACAAAAATCAGTAGCTTTAGAAGGGGGAGGTTTCCTGCTGAATGTGGACAGGAAAAGAATTAAAGGTCTATGATGCCAGTGAAAGAAACACAGTGTTGAATTACAGGTGTCCACAATCGAAAACATTCTGATGTTAGCTATAGAGAGGAGCAAATGCACCCTTGAGAGATGTAGACGAGAAGGGTGCCTGTTACGAAGGAGTCTCTTGGACTCTTCATTTGTAATTGATAATTAAAAGAGGGGGAAAAGCCGGGCAGTAGTGGCACATGCCTTTAATCCCAACACTCAGGAGGCAGAGGCAGGAGGGTCTCTGTGAGTTCGAGGCCAGCCTGGTCTCCAAAGTGAGTTCCAGGAAAGGCACAAAGCTACACAGAGAAACCCTGTCTCAAAAAAAAAAAAAAAAAAAAAAAAAAAAAAAAGGAAGTGAAAAAAAAACTAAAGACTTAATGAACATTGCATTTTAATTTCCTGCAACTTGGTTCATGATGGAAGGTAAGAGGAAAAGGTAAAATACCAAATGGTGTTTAGTATAGCTCAGCTAGAAGAACATCTTGACAAGAAGTGCTTTACGTGGGGCAAAATAAACTGAGAGACCAACGCAGCGCAGGGAGCAATCTTCATTAAAACTGTAGAACCTTGCAGGTGCCCAGAGTTATAAGCAATTGCCTAATTGAGAGCACATGATATCACAGTTCCTTACTGAAAGAAAACACCGAATAAATACTTGATGAGCAAATTGGAATTACACGCTAATTTGTCAAAAATCATTTGTACTGGGTAGCTTTCTATATACTCCAGCACAATCTGGGAGTGCCCCAAGGCAAATGCCTTCCTGGTGTAGAATCTGTAATTGAGTTGACGGATAATCAAAGATGTGTAGTAGGAGGAAGACAGTTAGAGAGGAAGACAAACAATTGTCAGACGGTGGAAAAGCAAAAGGAAGCACAGCCAGCCCGCAGATGGACTGGTGAGGAGACAGGTGCCTAAATTCCCCCACAGGCTGCGGCTAATGCTGCACGTTCACATGCACTACACGTCTGAAAAGCCAGGCTTCTGTCTCTGGGATTTGAAAACAGTAAATGCAAACCACAATGTATTCTCATGATTTTTCTCTTGCACATGTAAAGTTGAAAATGGTATTTGTTAGAACAAAACCAAAAGGAATTTTTTTCACTTTTATTCTTTTTTTTTTAAATAATTTTTTCATTTAATTTTTTTCTTTTCTTTTACATTCAAACCCCTGTTCCCCCTCCCTTCTCATCTCCCCATACCCCACCTATCCCCATCCCACCCCATCCCATCCTCATAGAGGGTAAGGCCTCCCTTGAATAGTCAACACAGCCTGGCATACCAAGTGGGGGCTGGAACTAGCAACTCCCTGCTGCATCAAGGCTGAGAAAGGCATCGCACACACAACAAGTGTCTGAGACTACTTATGTCATCAACAAAGCATGCACACACAACAAGTCACAGCTCATGAAAGCAAAGAAGACATGACACCATCAAGAGAATCAAACAGAATGGCAGAAATCAGCCCTAAGTAAATAAAGAGCTACCAATTATGTGACAAATAAATTATTAGTCTCATAAAAATGTCCAATGATCTCTAAGAAAACCGAGAGACATGACTAAATAATATCAGAAGAATAATGTATGACTAACAAGAGAAACTCAGTAAGGATCAAACACACACAAAACTGTTGTGGGAATTCATTCCACCAATAGCTTTGGGGTACAAGCCTTGGGGCATGGCTTCTTGTCTGCATATGTGACCACTTAAGAGGGGAGAGAGAGGATCATGCTCTCTCTTCAGGTGAGGAGACCAAGTCAGGCAGTGAAAAGCGGCTTGCAGTTGGTCCCCATCAGCCTTAAGGTGAATGGAAGCTGGATCAGCAGCGGATCTGCAGCATGTCACCTTGCTTTGTATTAGTGAGTCTGTTTCCCCATTGCACCCCTGAATAAATAAATATATGTATTATATAATATATAATGTGTGTATATGTATGTATGTACACATACACATACACACACACACACACACACACACACACACACACACACACACCTCTGTGGGCTCTCACCTCATGTGGTGCCCAACATGGGGCATGAACCCATAACTCTGGGATTAAGAGTCTCATGCCCTACTGACTGAGCTACATAAAAGAACCAAACAAATTTTGCAGTTGAAGAATTCAGTAGTTGAATTGAAAAATATAGAGACTCAAGAACCTCTCAATCAAGCCATTAAAAACAAAAAATGAAATAGCAATGTAGTAGAAGGAACAACGAGGGGTGGAGGGAGAAGAAGAGAAGAAGGAGGAAGAGAGACGGCAATGACCTCTGCAGAATTTAAATAGTTAAACCAAGTGAGAAAATATATATGCTGTGGTTGTCGCAGAAGAAGATCAAAGGTGAGGGACAGAGATTTTATTGAAGGAAATAGAAAGCTTCAAGTCTATCAAGGAAAATTAAATCTGACTTCCAAAGGCTGAAGGACCCAAGGGTGTTAAATCCAAAGAGATCATCACACAGGCAGATCACAAAATCAAGGTAAATGGAAAGCAAGAAAGCACCCCATTGCAAAGAAAATTTTTTTATTTTCTTTCTATTTGTCAGTTATGCTTGAATGTAGCTAGAGTTTTCCTGCCTTGCCCACAGTCAGGACAAATCTTTGTCATCCGCCAGTCCCACAGCCGCTCAGACCCAACCAAGTAAAAACAGAGATTTATATTGCTTACAAACTGTATGGCCGTGGCAGGCTTCTTGCTAACTGTTCTTATAGCTTAAATTAATCCATTTCCATAAATCTATACCTTGCCACGTGGCTCATGGCTTACTGGCATCTTCACATGCTGCTTGTCCTGGCGGTGGCTGGCAGTGACTTCTTCTGCCTTCCTGTTCTTTCTTTTCTCCTCTCTGTTAGTCCCGCCTATACTTCCTGCCTAGCCACTGGCCAATCAGTGTTTTATTTATTGACCAATCAGAGCAATTTGACATACAGACCATCCCACAGCACTTGTAAATATAAAAGTTTATTTCTTATGAGATTTTTGGGAAATGTCTTTCAATAAGTCATACTAAGAAGCTTTGTAAAAACTAGAGCTTGATAAAAAATGGACACATAGAAATTAATAAGAATACTCAGTATCTTCTGTAATGTCCATTTTCTAGGCTTCATAATTGACACAAAGTCATGACCAATGGTAAAATCATAGGAAATGATTTTGGGAGGTTTCCAACATAAGAAATGTCAGAAATGGAATAAATAAGGGTCATAATAAAAAATTATGTCATCTACTAATATCTACCCTCAATGGTCAGATATTACAAAAAAAATTTGAATAAATCTAGAATTGAAAATTTTCTTTAGCACTCTATAGAGCAGCTTTACTAACAGCTGACCAGCTGCTCTGATCACAGTGCTGGTGACCTGGGGATGCAGGGAGACTGTTTCAAAGATAGTGCCTAATCTTTCTTTGTGAATAGGCTCTCAGCTGCCTTTGGCTTTCAGTCTGGAAATGAGATGAAGAATCCAATGAGGCACATAAGACAAGCTCATGAAAAGGTCAGCTCTCCAGTGACATCTACTAAAAACTGCACCTCCATTGAGGGGTAGGCACAGACACACGATAAGGCTCCACAGGGCAGAACCAGCCAACAGTCCTGCTTTATAGGACACATGATCATTTTTCCCTAGGATAAATAATATAAACATTCTCAATGACCACGTGCTTCTGTGGAATTACCCTCCCAGTGTTTACAAAACATTAAAAGCAAATGAACACAATTATTCACACCTATAATCTCAGTCCCCAACTTACAGAGGCAGGAAGATTGCTGCAAGTTTGAAACCAGCTTGTATGCAAAGTGAGTTGTAGGCAAGCCTGGGCTACTGAGATCTATTCTAAAAACAAATAAATGAATGAGTAAACAAATAAATAAGAAGCACGTGTTTTGCCTGATAACGTGGGTTTTCCACACCAAACTTTTCCCTAATTCCTTTGTGGGGAGGACTTGTGATGAGTGTGAGAGGCTTTGTAACAACTGTGTCCTCCTTAGGAGCTTATCTCTGCTCATTTCACAGTTACAGCACAGTAGAACAACAGAATAATAGCATTTCTCTTGCAAACATCCCCAAATGAAGGTATAATATGGGGAAAATATCAAGCCACACAAACATGGAAATACTTATCACAATGTCTAATAGAAAATATTTAATAAACTTAAGATGTTAAATCGTATCTAGTATCATGCAATGGAACACTACACAGCAGCTAAAACTGATCAACTCTATCCTGAATATATTAACACAGATCATTTAAAAATATGCTGCTGAGAAATAAAACTATAAAAGAAGCTAAAGACTGTGATGATGTTCCAACTTTCAAATTCTAAAATTAGTGTATGTCATAAAAAATGCAAAAGCAGGCATGGGAATTATTATGAGCATCAACTCCAGGACTGTAGTTAATACTGATGTGGAAATAGGAGACAGATGAGGCCCTTTACCTGTATCTTAGCATTTTATTTCTTTACATAAATGGTATTTGAAAAAGTATATGAAGCATTAGTAGGTAATGGTTACATGGTTATCCTTCAAGTCATCTTACTTTTCTCATTTTCTGATTATTTCATAATTAAAGTAAGAACTATTATGGTATAGAAAGAAACAGAAAGCATGTATCTCGGCACACAGCATCAGACCCGTTATTCATAGGTTAGAAATCGCTGGAAAGCATCTGCATAGTGAACTGTGAATGAACAATGAGAGAGAACCTAGCTCACCCATACCCTTACCTGACTATTCACTTAAGAAGCAGAACCCTAATTATTTGCACCAGTTATTTTTAAAGGATTCTTTGCCAGTGCATGTCTTGAATTGCAACATACCCACTGGCACCATCCCCAAACTGAGAGAGGTCAAACAGGGCATTGTTCTTAAATATCTAAATGAAGGAAGAGATGTGTGTGCCACACAGGCAGGCAAGGGTTGGGAGGCAAGCGGGCTGCCCTCACATTCTTCTGCTTTGGCCTGTCAAGTTGCAGCAAGCAGGCAGTGCAGATTTTCATCAAGTGTTTGCGCTGGACTCAAAAGATCATCTGTGTCTCCAACAATAACCTGTGTTTTCTCAGGTTTCCAAACAGTTTGGGGAGGAGACACTGCTACAGGGGAGGTCTGGGTTGTAGATGAAAGGTGAGGAGGAGGTGGAGGTGGGGGCATTTCCTAATGGGAAGCTCAGAGAATAAGCTACTGGCTTTATAATATTAACTAAAAACATCAAGATTTTTTCAAAGAATTTGTTCTGTTCATTTTTTAGGAGTGGGTTAGACAAAATTTCTAAAACTCTAAAAAAAAAAACCAGACACGTTTTAGAGCTATTCTTTTTCTTTTTATAGATAATTGCTGGGGATACAGCCATCCTTTATGATTACCTTTTATTATAATTTTTTATAATAAAATTGTACTATTTTATTACAATTGCAGTGACTAATGTTTACTCAGGACTGGACAAATGTGGCTTGTGTGTATTAATTCATCCACACAATACTTCTTGGTGGTTTTTTCTTTCTTTGAAACATTTTAGATCATATTCCTACATTTTAGAAATCTCATTGAGAAACATAAGTATACACCAACAGTAGTCCACCTCCAAATATTTACCAGCTCAATACTAGCAGTACCTATAGATGTAATTATAACCTGATTTACATCAGATTAAATAAACTACTTATGTACCTGCACTTTTTGTAAAATGAATAAAAAAATTCTTAATAAAAAAAGATAAAGTCCAACAAAACCCAACTTTTACTAATTACTAAAGCAATAAAAATCTATGTTTTGCTCATTGCTATAAAATTAGGTTCAAATCAAATAGATTCATTTTTCATTTCTAATTTTCCTTAGTATTGAACTTACTCTATTCCATGAATATAACTTTGAGGTGAATAAATTAATGCCTTCCTTGTTATTTCTCTTGCACTCATACACAAAAAAAAACCATATCAGTACCCCAGATTAACACAAGCCAAAATTCATGCTTTCAACCATCACGCAACTAAGCTCTGCAAGAGAAAATATAAGCACCACTAGAACTGAAGCATCACTATATAGAGCTCCCTCACAGGCATCACTATACAGAGCCCCCCCCACCCCCCCGCCAAAACAATAACAGATATAGGGACAGTCTCCTGGCACATGTGAATGGAAATCTGGAGAACTTGCAGTCATCAGAAAATCTTTAAAGGTAGAAACACCTGTTCACTACAGTAGTGATTACCACAAGGGAGATACATCCATCCTAAGAAGCCTGGCACCACCTTCAGAGAACAGTCTCTAACATCTTTCCTACTCAGCCTCACTCAGCTCAGTGCTTCTGCCTCTGGTCTATCTGTTGGTGACAGTGACCCAAATGCCCTAAAATGTATCAGTTTAGCTGGACAGCCCACACTCCTTTCTAAATCATGCATGAGTCATAGTGTGATTTTCTATGTTGCCCCTTCAGTCCAGTTCAACACACCAATGCCCAATGACTCATGAGACCGGAGCCCCATTAAGTTAATCTGGACTAGGCCTGTGCCAGCATTCTGCTTGCACAGATAAACAATGTTCATTAAATTGTTGTGCATAAAAAAATCATTGTTGTGCAGTTGTTAAAAGGCACACTACTGCAAAGGTGCAAGTTGACAGCATTTAGATTGAGAGTCCCATAAAACGGTGAAGATCTCTTATTTAAGTCACAACAGAAGCAAATCTGTCATTGTCTCCATTCAGGAGAAGCGCCAGGTCTCATTTTCCACTGAGGTAATAGGACCAGCGAAGAGTGTTCAAAAAACTGAATAATTCATGTCAGAAAAAAAGTAAAAACATGCCCAGGATAAAGTAAGGGCATTCCAAAGGAAAACAGGGTCACCTTAGATGATTGCTAATGATAAACTTGGAGCATTTGTAGAATGTGACCGAAACTCAGTCCTGAACAGATACAGACTCCTGTCCTAGGACAGTGGGATAAACAGAGAACAGACTGGGCAGGGTGATGTCAAGAGGCATGGCAGCCAGCACAGTGCAGAAGTACGTCCACTGTGTCCTGGTGATAGTGTCCACTGGCTTCTCCATGAAGAGTGCTCAGTCCGCAGCAGCATCCAGTGGACCAGACGTGGGTCTTGTTTACTTGTCACAACATAGGAATTACAGAATCTGAATGTCAGAATTTGGATGTAACCAATCAGAGCATTCTGGCACTTAGCATATAAAATATATTTTTTTCATCACCATACCAATTCTTTGTGGTAGATAATATTTTTATTCTTCTTTAGGTGTGGGGAAGCTGAGCAACAGAAAAGTTGAATATTAAGTTGAAGGTCACATGTGGCATGTGGAGACCTAGGGTTTAAATCTAGATGGACCAGCTAGCTACAGGGTCCATCTCTCAACACAAATAGATTCACGTTTGAAAACATGTACTGAGCACTGTCTAACAAAAAGGGCTATGTGAAGCTTAGAATCCCAGAGGTGACCCTGCTGTTTACACATTTAATGCAGACAATAAGCATGGGCATGAGATGAGGCTGTAGGGATTCAGTGGATTCACACGGGAAGGAGGGTCAGCACAAACTGGCTGGCTAACATCCCTAACTCCGACTCTCACTCCGTCTCCAGCCTTCCTAAAAGGTCCATATAGAACACGTCCTCTTTATGTTCTTTAAGAGCCACTGTCTCAGCCGCTTCTGCTCCTCCCCCTTCTGCCTTTCCCTTCCCTTCTCTCCTTTTCATTTGTTTTTCTCTATTCTTCAATTTTATTAGTATTTTCAAGCACCCCCAGGAAAAGATACTCTTCTTCATTTTCCCAGTGAAGTATAGTGTATGTTATTAGCAAAGTGTCTTAAACAAAGTCTTCGTATTGCTGAGAAATTCTCAGTCCAGCCCTGCATACACCCCCCCCCACCATCTCTGGTACACTGTGCAGATTTCTTTCCAAGCTAGAGGCAGACACTGGATGCTCTTACATAAACAACAGCTTTCCAGCTTTCAGTTGGCCTGACGCCAGCAGCGTCCCCATGCGCTTTCATGTTCTGTCTTACTGAAGCCGATCAACACCTGAGGACAAAGGACAAAACCCCAAGGAACCTGGCCTGGTGTACCCAGCACCTGGGCCACATGAAAAAGTGCAAAAACTAATGGTTGACAGCCTTAAAATTTCATTATCCTTCCTTGCAATTTAAAATTCATCCCAAGGTGGCTGCTATACCTGTGGTTATTAAAATATCCACAGAGAAAAGTCTAGAAGACAAGAAAACAGACTGAGTTTATTGCTGATGTTAGGGAAGTTTATAGAAATGATTTTGGCGTGACATTTTGTGAGCTGGTACAAGTAGACCGCTTGACTACGTCTCTTGTTCTCACAAAATTAGAGTTCTGTGCAGAATCACATTGCTAAAAGCAAAGGGACATGAAGGGGCTTGGCTCTGGAAGCCCCACTTGCTATGGAGAATGTTTGTATCCAGAGGGAGAATGCAACAGAGAAGAGCAAACTCCTGCCATTTTCTTAACAATGACAAATTTCCCACAGAACTGTAGGCGCCCTTCCACCTCTGCCAAGGTACCTACCCCTTCAGTGTGCTTCTAAGAGTCCAAAATAAAGGAAGCAAAAATGGGTGGCTATGGCTGCCTGTCCCAGTCACCAGATCTTTCCTGTCATGTGCCAGTCTGTCTCTGGCAATTCAGCCATCTCTATCTTGTGCCCTCCTATCCATCAGTCTGAGTTTTTACCAAAATACTCACTTCTTTCTGGAATGATATATGTTATATGGCATGTTATATAGCACAGTCTTTTTCTGCCTCAGGAAGAGTAACTTTGGTTTGTTCACTGGTGTGTCCTTGCGGATTGTAACAGAGAATGCCAGCTAACTTGTTCTCAGTACTAGTTAACTGAATGAAGAGTGAATGGATCATTCAACATAAAGACTCAGGTTTGTTCAGGTTCTCAAGCTCACTGGCAGTAGATTTCAGACTCAAACTCAAACTTGGAAATTTTCATCATTTGCTACTTCTAGTAGACATCCTGACAGCCTATGAGGCAAAATGGCCGAAGGGGGGAAGTATTTTCTAAGGTGCTTGTCACATGGCCAGTAGGTGATGAAGCCTCTTGAGCCTGACTCTTGGTAACAGAGAATGCATCCCACGGTGTGGAAGTTACAATTTTCCACATATCTGAAAGCCTTTGAAAGCACTCCAGCAAGAGGAGGGGGTTTTCAAGGAGAATTAGTAAGAGCCAGCTGCTGTAAACAATAAAGATGAACGTTGAGGGAATCCATGGAGATCCACAAACACTTTGATTACTTCTCACTCCTCCAGCCCTCTCCACCCCTCTGACCTTTGTGAAATGAGATGTATTCTTTTTTCTTCTGCTGAACTTGGTGCATGATTTTGTAAAAATTTAGAAAAACACAGAAAAGCCCAGAGAAGGAAACTGAAATCCACTGCATATAATCTCATTACTCAAGATAAACACAGCTGTCAGCTCGGCTATGTGTGCTGTCCTCTGCCACACAAGTATACATGTTAGATGGGATTTTAGTGTTCACGTTGTATATCCCCTGCCCTAAAACAACAAGTATTCTCAAGCACTGTCCTGCTGTTGTTGTGTGGAATAGAAATAGGAGCAATTTATAAAGAAAAGGGGACTCCTAAGAGTGGATCTGGGCTATGGAGCTGGAAGGACAGACCCCCAAAGCCTCCTGGAACATTCTTACAAGACAGCACGGAGTCAGTGCACAGCTGTCCTTTAAATGGGAAGTATATAGTTTACCTCTTCCCATATTTATATATTTTATTTTCCAGAATTATTCATTTTAAAAATTTATGAAAATATTACATAAGTAAAGATGTGTACATTTCCTGTTCCATTAGAATTAATTCCCTCTTATGGAATTGTTAGGCCAACAGATATGGACACTTTAAGGTTGTAAGACATATTGAGGGCCCCTCTCCAAGAAAGATTGTATTCAATAAGGCTCCAACAATGCACTGCCCCACCCAGAGTTATGCCAAATGGTAGGATTAAAGTATACATTTTTATTGAAATCATTTCTCAAATCAACAACCTTATTTTGACACAATAATGTGTGTTCATTACATAACACATGAAAAACATAAAAAGAATGAATGAAAATCAGCTGCAGTCTAACACAGTTTCTAAACACTTTGGGGTGAATACTTTCGGCCTCATTTCTTCATGTATGGATATGTCCACAGCCATTTATCTAAATATAATTAAAAACTGAATGTCAGAGAATATATACAGCTTTTGTTTTACTAAAAATACATTTCTTACTAGATATTAGTATACAGGAACATTTTAGCAGTTTCTTAGTGTTCCACTATACAAATAGAACTTAATTCATGAGTCCTCTATTTTTGTCTATGATGGTTAACTTCAGTTATGTCAAGTTTATTGAAACTTCCTAAAAGAAATTTTCACGTATTTACTGACCATGGGTTATGTATTGAGTTGTCTCATCTATACTTCTTTTTAAACTTCATAAACATGGTTTTCATCTAAGTTCTTATTAGCTAAGGATGCATGTGACAGGGAAGATAAAGAGCAAGGCAAGGAGCCACCTCCCACTTCAGCAAGCAGTGAGGAGTCATTGTCACCCCGGTTCAAAGCATCTCATTCAGGCCTCATCAGTCATCTCTGCTGGTTCCTGGAAAACAGGAAAACCCAGGTTCCAGTCCAGCTCTGACATCATCCGCTCTTGTAGTCTAGAATGGCATCTTGTTCTACAGATTACAGTTGCCATGGGAGTTACTGACTTGCAGGGGTAAAGATGAGCAAGCATCCTTTTTTGCCCATTGTACTATCCTGTTGACCTAAGGCAAAGCCAACTTGAAAGATGAAAACCTTATTTGGTCACAGATTCGGAGAGCCTACTCCATCATTCTCTAGTGATCGAGATATCTGACTTTACAAAGTAGAATAACTAGTTTTCCTACAATACTCTACTTCCAAGAATACAGGGTGCAGAGCCATCTGGTCCCCAGGCACCTCCCTCTTTCAGCCCTGCACTGAACTCATGTCTGTGTAGTGTGACCTCTATTCTTATCTTAGACACAAAGATTCAAGCCTCTTCATTACAGTTAAGCCTCTTTGGTTTAACCTACCAACACTATACCTCTATAATCTCCCAAATCATCTCTTAGCTATATCAGAGGTCCTTCTTTTTCAGACAGTTAGAACTTTCGAGATTATAAACCCCTCATGAGGGCTTCCTATCGATAGCAAAATAAAGAGTAACTTATTTCACATGGACCATCTGTTCAAGGTTCTCCAAAATTATCTCATACTACTTTGTTCCTGCCCTTGTGACCCCAATCTGCTTTCAGTAACTCCTTGTATCTGTGTTTCTCTATACTGTTCCCTTTTTGTGACCAGTCCAACACCAACAGTTTCCTGCCCTTACTCTGTCTTCTCAAATGTACAGTCTGTTTACTAACATCTGCACTCAAATGCAATTTCCTCAGTGAACACATCCTACTTTCCAAGTTAAGCCACATCTGTGTCTCAAGAGTTCTCCTGTTGAGCCAAGCCCTCTGAATCAACTGAGCAAGGCTCATATGAACTCACAGAGACTGAAGCAGCAAGCACAGGATCTACTCAGGTCTGCACCAGGTCCCCTGTGTATATATTACAGCTTTCAGCTTAGTGTTTTTATGAGACTCCTGAGTGTGTGGATGAGTGGGTCTCTGATTCTTGTGCCTGCTCCTGGGAATCTTTTCTCCTGTTGGTTGCCTTGTCCAGACTTGATGTGATGGTTTTTGTTTTTATCTTATATTTTATTTTGTCATGTTTAGCTGTTATTTCTTAGAAGCCTGTTCTTTTCTAATGAGAGACAGAAAAGGAGTGGACCCAGAGGCAAGGGAAGGCAGGGAGGAACAGGGAAGAGTAGAAGGAGGGGAAACTGTAATCAGGATATACTGTATGAGAGCAGAATCTATTTTCAATAGGGGAGGGGAAAAAAGGAGTTCTCCTGTCCTCAGAACATGCCTCCTAGAACTACTTTGCATTAAGCTACTTGTGTCTGTCCCAGATGCCTAATTATGAGGCCCATTAGCACTTTCACATTAATGAGCTACTAATCTTGAAAATGTCACCAGCACCTGACAGACATAAGCACTAAAGAAAGATTGACTGATTGAGCAAACCATCTCTATCCTTTACCTGCACCAAGTTTTCCAGCATATATTACCCACTTCATACAAAGGAGAACTATTTTGGCTCAGCTTCACCATCATCTAAGAAATGAGATCAACAACATTCTGATGATCTCAAAATTTTTCATTTGTTTCCTTTTTCTTCTTCAGAAACATAATAATACCTGCATCAAAACTAAAGGTATTTGGTACTTAATCTTCATAAGGGTGCTCTGAAGAAACAACAAAAAGTGTGTCTGAACTGTTATCAAAGGAGAAAGTTAATGTATGGAGGGATATCAAAGATGATAAATGAATCACATCTAAACTGTATCAGCAGCAGATAGGTAGCCAAAGGGAATGGTTCCCATGAAGAGAAATACCCTGGGTGCTCAACACCTCCATACATTCTTAAATATTTAGCATTGCCAATAAATGATTTCTGCTAGAGACAATAAAATAAATAAATGATCTCTGGCAGAGTTCACTTATTATGTGGATTTTTTAGCTCCGTAGTTCATACAATGAAAGGCTCTGTTAATTAACTATTAAAGTATAATTTTATCTGAGGAAAAAAATATTCATTCAATTCAAAAGATTAAGCAGTTTATTCTTATTTCTTTATAGTCCCCCACACACACTGGAACAAAGTAAATGGGCCAGTACATTTAGGAAGGCAGCTTGTCTGTTTACGAATGCCACTGAAGGTGAGTCTCATGAAGTATAATATTCTCAACTACCAGGCATTAGCATGGAGTAGGCTGTTACACTGAGCTGGGCATGCTCAATCAAAGATGGCTTTCTCGACATCATCTCAGAACACACATTTCAAGAGTTTTCTCTATAATCAATAGTTTGGAACCAAAGGTGAAAATCCCTTTTGTCAAAGACAGAAGAATTTAGAATAAGATCAGGAAAGCACACCTGGATCTTGCCATGGCAGAAGATAATCCCAGCTCCACTGAATCTAGGCCACTAAGCACTAAGCTCCCCAAAACATGGGATATAGTGTCTTGCTCTTCCATTTGCTTACACTCTGAAATTCTTCACTTGAAACCAGACTTATGAAAGGCATTGATATACACGACTACAATATTTTTATGAGTTAAAAAGATGACTGTCTGGTGAGCGGGGTTGGGATAAATCATATTTTTGTGTGAAGATGGGTCCTTTGACAACTAGTGACATGGTCCAAATGAAGCTATGCTTTGGTGACTTGCCAAATGAGCAGACTGAGTGAAAAAAACAAAATCCCTGCTGGAGAGCGATCAGGCAACTCGGCTTTGAAGTCACCCTCCTCGGCTGCCCACATCCCCCCTCCAAGCTGAGTCTCATCACCAAGCATATGCTGGCCCTTTGGTTTCTTATCAAGTCTTTCTCGAGAAATAAAGTGAGATATTTTTCCCCTTCAAGTGCTGTTTCCTTTATTATGTTCCATGTAGAGCTTTTGCCATTAATGTGGTTTACTTTGATCAATAAAAAGAGTTCTGTCAATTTTCATGCAAATATCCTATGAAATCTCCATCACACAGAAAGATCCCAGCTAACTTCCAAACTTAGAAATCCATTGGCCTTTCTAAGTTAACTCAACACAGCTCACTTCCTCTCCCTTTTCTTGTGCAAGTAATAGCTCTCTCTAATGAATGCAGTGAAGCAGGTTTTCTATGTCCTCATCTTGGGATGCTGTATTCTTATGCTAACAATCTGTCTGTTCTTCATTGGCTCCCAGGAGTTAGCACCTCAGAGATTCCAGGAACTCTTGGACTGGCTTTTCCAAGTGGACATGCAACTGCAAAGAAAGGCCTTTTCTGTGTGTGTCTTCTTGATTAGACACAATAAGATATCTTGTTAATCAACATAGAACATTACACGTAGAAGATTATCAAAATTTGGTTTTGGGTGATACCAAACCTGGGTACTTTTAGCATTGCTAGTTGCATATGAGGAAATAATTCCTTAATACAGGTTTTTTTTTTTTTTTCCGATAGAGGGATTAATGCTATCTAGAGCTATTCTTGCATGTCAAGATGGAGGTTTGCTAGGATGGTTTCGTGCATAAAGGTTGGCAATGCTCTGCATGTCATAATAAGACTGAAAGATTTGCACAAAATTGGTATATTTTTTTGTGCTCCTAGAGCTAGCCTAACAACAGGTTTACATTCCACTCATAACTTACCAATGACCATGCTGAGGAAGCAGATCTTGAGAAATAATTTTTCACATGTTTTTCATAAAACAGTACCAGAATGTAAAACTAAAATAGTTTTCCAAGGCTTGCAGCAATTTGAATCCAGCACCTGGGGACTTTTCAATTTAATTTAACTTTTTCTAAGTGTCCATGGGTATTACCAGTGACAGTGAGTAAGCACAGAATATCAGGAGAGTCTCAAACACCAGAGACTATGAAGTCAAGGAAAAGCAGCACATGCCTTTCCCATGAGCATCTTCCATGGAAATGCTTAGGCCTCGCATGTATCACCTAAAGTCACCTGTGGGCTCATAAAGGGAGATAATCGAGCTCTCAGGCACTTGGGTATCAAACTCACTCTGTGGCGAAAGGGAATGAGCTCTAGGGTCTAGATCTTTCTCTCTGACAGACGAAGGCTCCAGGTCCTTTCTCCCCACCTGGAGAACAGGGCGGCTTTCCTCAGGAGTATCCCTCCTGTGGCATGCTCTCCTGAAACCAAGTCTCTGCACAGAGGTCGTAGGGGATTGTTTGGACATAAATAAATCAGATCACATAAAACTCTTCAGTATGTTGCTCTATGACCTGCTGGGGAAAACAAATTCTTACCACATGCTGGGTAACCTATACCCTAAGGAAGACCGTGAACTCCTCTCTTCTGAGGGCAGCGGTCACGCCTCAGCCACACTGCAATGCCATCACTCACTGCTTGCTTTTCTAGTCCAGTGCCATTATGCCAGATGCTCCCTTCAGCTACCCCAGCCCTCTCTCCCTGGTGGAAATGAGGTACCCTATTGCCTAATTCCCTACTGCAGCACACTTTCGGTTTTTCTCTTGACAAGAGTTGGCATAGGTGATAACTATGTATTTATAGTTAGTTACTTATTGCTGTGTTCCCAAATAGAGCAGTAATTCCCGAAGGCTGAAACCATGAAATCTTTGATTCTAGTCCCAGGGTATAGCAGACTATTTGGCACACCATAAGCATTTAACCCCATAAGCATTCGACTGGGGTTGATGATTTATCTCACTAGTAGAGCACTTGTCTAGCATGTGCAAGACACTGGCTTCCATCCCCACCACCATAAAAATGCATATAAAGAATGAATAGCAAAAAACCAAACAAACAAACAAAAAAAACATAAGTACTTAAAAACCAGTGTAACCATTGTAGCCCACAATATGCAAAGCACTTATAATTTCTATAATGAGTGAGTTTATTAAGGTATACTCTAAAACACTCGATATTAATAGCAAAGTCACTCTGGTGGTGTGAATAAGAAATGCTCCTCATAGGCTCATGTGTTTGGACACTTGGTCCCTAGTTGGTGATGCTATTTGGGGAGATCATAGAGCTCTTAGGAGGTAGAGCCTTGCTGGAGGAAGTATATCACTGGGAGCAGGCTTGAGGAGTTTGGGGTCCCCCCTTCCTGTGTGTGGTTAAGATGTGCTCAGCTATCTTCCTGCACCTCTGACCTTTGCCATCCCTTCCTCACCATTATGGACTCTAACCCTCTGTGTTCCCAACATCACAACATATGGTGATACATACAATACAACCACTGGTGATGGTGATGTTGGGGTCACCTGAGCAAACCCTCTAATCACCCCCCACACCCACCCACACACATTGCTGTACAGTTAAGAGCACAGGTAGAATATTCCTAGTGATGTTTCATTTGTACTGGCTTTTTGTTTTTGGTTTTTTGTTTGTTTGTTTGTTTGTTTGTTTGTTTTTGGTGGGGAAAAGACAGAAGTATGAAATGAACCCTGTGTTTCTAGCATAACCACTTCCACAGTTCTGACCTCTCAGGCAGGTTGTTCAACACGGAGGCCCCCAAATTCTCATTTGCAAAATGAGATGTTGGCCTCCCATGTAGTTTTCACCTGCCAGTCCTTTCTCCACATGGCTGCCCACAACAAAACTCTCCAGTGCTGTGGCCAGAACACGGAGGGAGACAATGCAGCCCATTTGTCCAGTGAGGTCTCCGAGTCCCACGTGCAGGTGGAACACCTGAAATGTGATGCTGAATGTGGAAGTGTTTCCAGTGTACAGTGGACATTGGTCTTGACGGAATGTAAAATGTCTTAATTCTGATATTGAGTATGGTTAATGGGTTATGGTGCCCAGCGATATCCAAGCTGTCATACTTTAAGTACTTCTCACTTGTTCTACAGGGCTAAAACCTCCTGGCCACCATTATTAAGAGTGTGTCTTCACTGTAACACAATTTATGACCGACTATTAATAAAATTTATAGTTTGGAGCTGGAGAGATGGCTCAGTGGTTAAGAGCACTGGATGCTCTTCCAGAGGTCTTGAGTTCAATTCCCAGCAACCACATGGTGGCTCACAGCCATCTGTAATAGGATCTGATGTCCTCTTCTGTTGTGCAGATATATACGCAGAGCACTCATACATAAAATATAAATAAATAAAATTTAAAAAATTATAGTTCATTATATTCTTTTAAATTTAGGTTCTGGAAAATGTTGAGCATTTACATAGCTTGAATTTGTGGGTCTCATTATATTTCTCTTGAGAAGTTTGATTTAATTTCGTCTGTCTAGAAGTGCATTTCAGAAATATTCTAAAAATGTTATTCACAAAATTTCTGCAGGTTTTAATATATAAAAATTTCCATGGTGGAGAATCTTATGATCAACCAAGTAGGATTATTATTAAGTATACCTAACCTTATATGAGGCCCTACACCATTAATCAACTCTGGTTTATATTCTTCATCTTATTTTTTTGAAAATTATAATTTCAAGTGTAAGAAATCTTAGGAAATTACAACCCATCAGTATAATAATGATGATCTACTAAGATGCATTAAATTAAATATGTACATGCGCAGACATACACACACTGGCCAGTAAATACTGTGTGATCTGGGACGAGTACTTTACTCTCTGTGCTCTAGAAGCTTATTAATGTTATAACAGAAGGATATTGGGAAGAATGCAAATGTAAGGTACTATAAATGAAATATGCAAATATAAACAAGGAGATAGAGTGGAAGAGCTCTGTAATTCAGGTTAATTAAACTGACTCTTTCCAAAGGAATGCTCTGGGCCTTCTGCTCATTAACTAATTACATGGAACACAGATAATATATTATCTTATTTCAAAAACAAAAATTAAACTTTTAAAATAAAAAGGATAATTGATACTGCGATGGGTCATCTTGGCAGTCAACTTGACTACACTTGGAATTAACTAAAATTCAAGTAGCTGGGTACATCTATGAGGAACTTCTCTTGGTTGGATTATTTGAGGTGGAAGACCACCCTAAATACAGATCATTTGAGGTCAGAAGATACACCTTAAATCTGGGCCAGACCTTCTGTGGGAACCCACTTAAGAGGATGTGGAAATGAAATGGTCTTTCTTTGTAACTTATCATTTGCCCTGTTCCCAGCCCTCAACTTCCTCCTCAGCTTGCTCCCCCTGGGCTCTCTATGTTCTTCTACTATGAGGTTGCAATTCTCAAATTAGGTAGGAATCTTAAATAAGAAGTAAGCACAGGCATTTAGCTGGAGGCACTGAGCAGAAAAAAAAAGAGAATCTGACTGTTTTTAAATGAAAGGAAAATCAATACATTTATCTTTCATATTTCTGGTGACCGATTCATACCAATCAAGCCTAACATCTTAACGTTAGTAAAAGAATATTTCTAAAACATGATTTTCAAGCTGTAATTTGGTTTTTAAAGTAATGCAGAAAATACATGCAAAAGTCATGATAAAAAGTGAAAATCTTGCTTTTAAAAAGGCAGCATTTTGCTGTTATAAGAGGTACTCACACAAGCCAAATTTGCTACTCATTGTCTCTTTCATGTAGACACTCATTTTTACAAATTGTGACTTCATATACTTTTAAGCCATTTTACTTCAAAAGCTGATCCAACTTCACATAGTAAAAAGTAGAGGGCGGCTAGCCTGGACTACCAAGTGAGTTCCAGGAAAAAGGCGCAAAGCTACACAGAGAAACCCTGTCTCGAAAAACCAAAAAAAAAAAAAAAAAAAAGAAGTAGAGGGCTGAGGAGATGGGTCACTGGACAGAAGGACTTGCTACCATGCATGAGCATCTCAGATACCCAGAGCTCATGCCAGCCTTGCATGGTAGCTCACATCTGCAAGCCTAAGGCAAGACAAAGAGCGCTGTGCACAGGGGCATCCCCAGAGGCTTGGCTGTCTGCACTCTCCTGTGTCTCAGCTCCATTCCGTTCAGATGTGATGGAACACATACGCAGAACTTCAGTCCCTTCCACCTTCTGTTTTAGAGAAGCTGGTCTTAAATCTGAGAGGCTTGTCAGAGCAGGGGAGGAGGCAACATTCCATACTCAACCACAGGCATCTCCAGCCACTCGCAAGAGAATTCCCTGAACCCCGGAAAAGGCTCCCTCTCTTCTTCCACCTCTTCCTTCATCTAGCGCTCACCCAAATATCACTGGGACAAGAAATGTTTTCTGCGGAAGACAAAGCAAAGACTGGGAACTGCCCTCACCTCGGCTGTTTCCACACAATGGTTCCGCTGTGAGCTCAGGACCTTGACTGCTGAGCTGTCCTGCTACCCACTCGCAAAGCCATGCATGACCTTCAGTGCTGGCACGGCCCTGGCTCCAACCCAAAGCACAAAACACCACAAGGCCCAGAACAGTGAGAGGCCTTGAGATGGCACTGGACTTACAAGAAAGTATCACAGCTTCCAAGAAAATCAAATACTTCTCCAGTCATTGCTTGACTTGCACTTGTTGTGTTCTGTTGTAGCTACAACCAGAAGGCCGGCAAACTTGCTGGCGGTGAACCTAAACATCCATGCGATGATGGCGGTAACTTTTGACTCAAAGAAAAGCACCACCACCAGTTCCTGGTGGGAGTCGTCACTTACAGACGAGCCATTGGCACGAGAAAGGAGGAGTCTGTGCTTAGGTTAAACCTAAGACACTCTTCTGCTATCTTCCAGACAGACCATCAGTAATGCCTGGAAACATGCCAGTTATCTTGACACGGCCAGCCTGCTGGAGACCCCCGCAGTAATTCCTCCACCCAGCATCCATTCCTAGACCCCTCGGTAGGTGACTGTGGTTTTTATTGTTCACATAATTCACACTTTACATCTGTTTGGGACAGGATTCCTTTCCAATTACTGCGGCCGCTCTGCCATGCCACAACACTCATCTTCCTCCCTGCCGCTGTTCTTTTGTTCTTCTTCCGTAGCTCATCTTTATCTTTCTCTCCATCCACTTGGACTGTTCAACAGCATCCTGCCTTGGTGCTTCTCAAAGTCTTCTTAATCTAATCCACAGAAGGAAAGAGAGGGCTGGCTTCCTCATTCAGCAGAACTATTTTAAACTTAGATGCAAATGATATACTCTGAAATTCAGCCAGAAAACTAAACTGTGAATGTCAACCCAGGTGAGCTCGGTTTGGCTCTTTAGAGGAAATCTGCCACTTTGTCTCCTGTCTACAGGACAGCTGCGTATAAATACCATTCAATTTTGTTTGCATTTGAGTGTTGTACAATGCTGGGTTTGGGCACAAAGCACACAGGATGCACCCCGTGCCTTGCCTTCTAATGCACACTCTTTAGAGTGGCTCTTCATTTGTGAGTCACCAAAGGAATGGAGCCCGCCCCTTCCCTCACAGGCTCCACCACCCAGAAAGCGGGACTCTCTTGCTGGGTTCAGGTTACTAGTTCAGTACACACGGAGTTATTTGATCATGTTCTATGAAGTCTGTTTAACTCTCAAAGTGCATTTTTCCTGTACAAGCCTGAAAGAAAGGAAAGGTAGGCTGTGATGAGCAAGGATGTAGATGGTAAGGGAGGGTGAAGGGAGCCAGAGGGAGGAAGAGACTGAGGGAGAAGAGAAAATAACACGGCAGCAGCAGCATTTGACAGACAGTGTGACTTCCTTGGTGCAAATGAGCTGAAAAACAGCTTGGGTTCTATCTAGGCCCTGTTTTGAGTCTCATGGACAATGAGATAAATTTTAAATGATGCCTTCAAGTTTGCTTTGTTTTGTTTTCAATTTCGGGGTACAAATGAAAGAACTGTTGCTGTGGATGTTGTTCTGTATAAATAAAACACTGATTGGCCAGTGGCCAGGCAGGAGTATAGACAGGACAAGGAGAGAGGAGAATTCTGGGAAGCGGAAGGCTGAGTCAAGGAGACTGCCAGCCACCGCCATGACAAGCTGCATGTGAAGACGCCGGTAAGCAGCGAGCCATGTGGCAAGGTATAGATTTATAGAAATGGGTTAATTTAAGATATAAAAACAGGCTGGGCGGTGGTGGCACATGCCTTTAATCCCAGCACTTGGGAGGCAGAGCCAGGCGGTGTCTGTGAGTTCGAGGCCAGCCTGGGCAACAAAGCGAGTTCCAGGAAAGGTGCAAAGCTACACAGAGAAACCCTGTCTCAAAAAACCTATATATGTATATATATATATATATATATATATATATATATATATATATATATATATATAGTTAGCAAGAAGCCTGCCATGGCCATACAGTTTGTAAATAATACAAGCATCTGTGTGTTTATTTTATAAGTGGGCTGTCAGACTGCTGGGGTTTGGCGGGACCTGAAGAGAAAACTCCAGCTACAAACCAGTATAAAAAAGGTGACTTTGAACAGGCATGAGACTCCATGTGTCACATCTAGAAGAGGGCACGGGCCACCCTGGCCTCCTTGTTATTCAGAAGACAGAAACTAAGAAAATTTAGCTGAAAAGAAGTGAGCAGAGAACTGGAATTCATCACTCTTTGGCTCCTGGTTGTGGATGCAGTGAGACCAGGTGCCCCACACTCTGGCCACCATGCCTTCCTCAGCGTGGTGGTCTATATTGTCAAACTTGAAGCCAATTAATACTTCATCATGGGATTCAGAAGAGGTAGAAAGGAGAGGAAATTTCTTGCAGAATGCACTGAGCAGCAAGTCAATGCAATGGCTATTGAATCTAAAGCTCCCTGGCCAGGGGATATCACTGTCGGTTGGAACTCTGAGCATTCTTTCTACAGCACCCTGATGCTGAGGAGGATTTCTCCTATCATGCCTAGGCTGGTGAGAAGGAGGCTGAAGTGGAAGATGCAAGAGAGCTTAAGGGGTTAGATATTATCTTAGGCCAGAGACTGCAAATGTGTTTCAGCTTCTGCCATGCTGTGCCCATTGTACTAAAGCTAACACAAAAGGTTTTTCGTTGGTGGTGGAACTTGTGGGGTATTTGGTTTTAATAGAGTAACTCTGTGAGCACATGTACTGAGTGGCTCCTCTATGCCAGGTAGGCGGTAGCCCTCTCCTGTGGAGCAGCACCTCCAAGGGTCCCAAGTCTCCTTTAACTTATATATTGATCTTGGGCCAAACCTCGGTGCTGTAGATGGTTTCATCCCTTCCTCTTTTAATGAAGAAAATGCCGGGGTGCGAGTACATGAGTGTGACAGGGAGACTTGCAAATGCATTGCAGTTTATAAATAGTAAATTTTTATCAAGGTTTAATACTGGAGCCAATGACTTATGGCTTTACTTGACTTGTGTCTAATGACTTGTGACTTGGCAAATGACTAATTATGAGGCCTGAGCATGTCCACACATGGAGTGAGGTCTGCCTTGTTATGCATGGTTATTCATTCCTGTGTCACGGACTGTCACAGACTCCCCCCCCCCTCGTCTCTCACTCTCAGCTGGCTGTTATAGAAATATGTGGTTTTGATAGAAGTGCACAGCAGATAGGAATGCATAAAAAGGTGATGGCCAATCACCGCTAGAAAACTCGCTGAGAAATGGAAAGGATGGCGAGCTTTCTAGCTGACCCCTTCACCTTCAATATGAAGACCAAGACCAAGAGTTTCTGTTAGGACTCGTGGCAAAGCTGTTGAAGAAAGGGAGGGCCTGTGTGTTAAATTTAAATAAGCACATCTTCAAGTCTATTTCCAATACATTAATCTGAATATATATATATACAAAAAATATTTATATATGCATATATAGTATGAAATCAGAAGGGGTCCTATTTTCCTATTTGGGAAAGGAAAGAGATTGGAGAGGGAGAAAAGAAAGACAATGGGTGGGTAAATATGAGCAAAGTAAAAAGGTATGCATGCATGAAAACATCATAATAAAACTCACCACTTTGTATGTTAACTAAATTCTAAGTTCATCTTTGTTAACAGTTAATCTTTTCAATAAAATTATAGTGAGTTTCCAGCTATGAATTGGGTCTTCTATAAAGGATGTCAGCAATCATTTCAAGGTCTCTCAGGGACATTACAGTCTAGGCAAGGGGTTGAATGGATCAGTTAAAGCTATGCAAACACAAAGTCCTGTGTTTGGATCCCCAGTATACAATCCAAAGCCAGGCACAGCCTCAAGTACCTGTAAGCTCAATGTTGAGCCAGGAAGAGACAGGTGGGTCCTTGGAGCATCCCTGCCTGCTTGCCACAGCCACAAACTGGAAAGCTCCAGTGTCAATGAGAGAATCTATCTCAGGGAAGCAAGACAGAAATCGATAAAGGAGGATACCAAATAGTCTTTCTCTGTCCTGAACACGAGTATTGTTCTAGTTATGGTTCCTATTGCTGTGATGAAAGACCATGACCACAGCACTGTCCATCATCAAAGGAAGTCAGAACAGGAACTCAAACAGGGCAGGAGGCTGGAGGCAGGAGCTGATACAGAGGACATGGAGGGTGCTGCTTGGTGGCTTGCTTCTGATGGGTTACTCATCCTGCTTCCTTATGGATCCCAGTACCACCAGCCAGGGATGACCCCACACACAATGGGATAGGCCTTCTCATATCAATTACTAGTTAAGAAAATGCCTTATAGCTGAATCTTATGGAAATATTTTCTTAATTAAGGTTCTTCCTCTCCAATGACTCTAGCTTGTGTCAAGTTGATGTGCAACTAGCTAGCACAGGTGTCCATATCCCCATGTGTGTGTATACATGCACACTACAGCACACATACACACACAAACACACACAAGTACAATTTGAGTATTATAAATCCCTTATATACAAAAGCATTATATTTCCACAAAACATATGTACATCTTTCACATGCTTTAAACTATTTTAGGGTTGCTTATAATTTCTGCATCATCATAACCTTTTCTTAGTGCTTCTGAAGAAGGGTTTATTTTTTGCTTCCAATTTGAAGGTGTGGTCCACCATGCCACAGAGGGATGGTGGCAGGAGTGTGAGGCACATGGTAACATCATATCTACAACCAGGAACCAAAGGGAGATAAATACAGGTATCCAGCTCACTTTCTCCTCTTTATTCAGTCCATGAGGAGACCCTATAAAATGATGCTACCTTCGTTTAGGGAGTGTCTCCCCACCTCAGTTAACTGGATGTAGAAATTCCCTCCCAGGAGGTGTGTCTCCTAGATGAGTCTAGATCCTGAAAAGTTAACAATGAATATTAACTGTCACAGTAACAACACAATAGGAACACTACAGAAACAGTCATCGTCATGCAACCATTGTAATTAGAAGGAACCACACACACTCAGCACAAACAGTACACAGGAGCAGAGAGAGCGCATGTCTGATCAACGGTTGATTGACAGCTGTGTGGGGGTGGGATCTGTGAATGTGGAGGCCTGACCAGCACAGCAGACAGCAGCTCAGTGAGGTGTGTGTTCTACGTTTGTGTTCATTTGTTACTTGACAGGACTGGGGAATCTGCACAGCAGGCAAACACTGTATCACTAGGCAATACTCCATCTCTCTTTTTACCCTCTCAGGTAGAGATGGGGCGGGGAGGGGTCTCACTAATTTTCCCAGGCTAGTCTTAGATCCCATCTGTAACCCAGGCAGGCCCAGAACATGTGATCCTCCTGACTCAGCTTCCCAGGTAGCTAAGGAAATAGAATTATACCATTAGGCCAGCAAAGTTTTATTTAGTTAAGGGAATAAAGAAAGGGAAAGAAACAGGACGGGGTGAGAAGGAGGGAAGAAAAAGAAAATAAAGGCCAAAGGAAGGGAGGAGAGAGGGAGTGAAGGAAATAAATTTTCCCATTTTAAACAAGTTAAAAATCTCATTTACATTAGTCATTTTCTAAACATTAGTATCATTGTGCTAGCAATTCATTGTCTTGAAAACACATGTTAAGTAAGAACTTACTTAGAAGTAAATTCTCAACTCTAAAACAGAAAAAAATTATTAAATTAATATGAAGAATGTATATCATGGTGCTGGACCAGCAAAGACAGAACATGGTATGGAAATGCAGAAATGCCTCTCAAAAATACCATGTCTTGCCGGGCGGTGGTGGCGCATGCCTTTAATCCCAGCACTCGGGAGGCAGAGCCAGGTGGATCTCTGTGAGTTCGAGGCCAGCCTGGGCTACCAAGTGAGTTCCAGGAAAGGCGCAAAGCTACACAGAGAAACCCTGTCTCTAAAAACCAAAAAAAAAAAAAAAAAAAAAAAAAAAAAAAAAAAAAAAAAAAAAAAAAAAAAAAAAACATGAAACTTTTCTGAGACCTGGGGAAATATCTTAGTGGGTAAAGTGCTGATGAGCATGAGGACCTGAATTCCATCCTTGGCACCCAACATAAAAGCCAAGCATGACATTGTCTGCATGTAATCCATATAATCCAAGCACAGAAGAGGCAGAGAGGAAGGGATCTTTGGGATCTCTTGGTGGATAGCTACTCTAGCTAAAATGCTAAACTCCGAGTTCAGGAAAAGTTCCTGTCTCAAAACAAAGTGGAAAGCAATTGTGGAAAACATCCCAACATCAACCTTTGGCATCCACAAGTCAGTAAGAGTGCATTTGCACACACACACACACACACACACACACACACACACACACACACACATACACACACACAAACTTCTTTTCCCTAAGTAAGTTTACCAGTACCACTGTGTCTAACTCTCAGGGGTTTTCAGTGTTTGTTTGTATTAGAAGGCTCACAGAATCTGTGGATTAGTAACAGAAAGTATAAGTCAAAAAAGTCAAGAAAAACAAATTTTCCAATCCCCTCACTTGAAGTCTTGCCTGGTCACAGGAGATGACCAGTTCAGGCTATGTATCCACTACTGATAGGAATCTTAGCTGGATCATCCTTCTAGATTCCTGGGAGATTCCCCTGCGCTATGTTTCTATCTGACCCCAAAATGCCCCCTTCTCTTCCCAGTTGTCTCTTTCATGTTCCTGAACCGTCATGTTCCGATCCTGACCTGCCCACAGTCCACTCACAAAATATCTTCTATTTCTCCTTCCCAGGGAGATCTGGGCATTCTCCCTTGAGCCCTCTTTGTTACCTAGTCTCTTTGGGTCTGTGGCTTGTAGCATAATTATCCTTTATTTTACAGCTAACATCCACTTATGAGTGAGTACATAACATGTTTGTCTTTCTGGATCTGAGTTACTTCACCCAGGATGATTTTTTTCTAGTTCCATCTATTTGCCTGAAAATTTCATGATGTCATTGTTTTTAACAGCTAAGTAATGCTTCATTGTATAAATGTACCATATTTTCTTTACCCATTCCTCAGTTGAGGGACATCTAGGTTGTTTCCAAGTTCTGGCTATTATAAATAAATCTGCTATGAACATAGCTGAGCAAGTGCCCTTTGGTATGATTGAGCAATCCTTTGGGAATATGCCCAAGAGCGGTATAGCTGGGTTTTGTGGTAGATCGATTCCCAGTTTTCTGAGAAACCACCATATTGATTTCCAAAGTGACTGTACAAGTTTGCACTCCCACCAGCAATGGAGGGGTGTTCCCCTTGCTCCACATCCTCTCTACCATGAGCTGTCACTTGTGTTTTTGATCTGAGCCATTCAGACACCAACCCAGTCACATAACCTTCGAGCTTCAGTCTATCCTGCCTATTGGATGTGCTGTGGTAAGGGTAGCCTGGAGATTGAGGGAGTGACCAACAAATGACCAGCTTAGTATAAAAACCCATGCTAGGAAAGTGAGCTCACCCCTGACACTACCTGGAGCACCAGGACCCACATTTATTTATGCTGTGGAACATTTGTTTAATGATGCAAAGATGTGTTGCATTCTTTTATGTTGCACTTGTTTAGCTCTGTAAAGCTGTATTACTGTGCCTGTCTAAAACACCTGATTGGTCTAATAAAGAGGTGAATGGCCAATAGAAAGGCAGGAGAAAGGATTGGCTGAGCTGGCAGGCAGAGAGAATAAATAGAAGGAGAAATCTCGGAGGAGAAGAAAGAGCAAGAGAACAAGGAGGGAGGGCGATTCTATGGGCCAGCCACCCAGCTACACAGCCAGCCACAGAGTAAGAGTAAAAGTAAGATTTATAGAAGTAACAAAAGGAAGAGGCCCAGAAGCAAAAGGTAGATGGGATAATTTAAGTTAAGAAAAACTGGCAAGAAGCAAGTCAAGTTAAGGCCAATCATTTCTAATTAAGAATAAGCCTCTATTTGTGACTTATTTGGGAGCTGGGTGGCGGGTCCCCAAAAGAGCAAAAATGAATAACAAAAAAAGTTTTGATGTGTGGAGGAGGAGCGGGGAGCCGCAGGCTGCTGCATCCGCACTGACGGTGCTGAGGCCCAGTGTGACTCCCTTCAGAAATGTCTTTTCATTAAAATCTCATCTTGATGTTGATTTACCTTTAGCAATACCTTGGTGGCCTTTAAAACAGATAGTTCCATATACGTCTCCATTTTAAATGATTGTCAACATTAAATTAGAATGCTATGGGTCGGAACAAGGACTAGCTATTTTGGGAAGAGAGTCTTCAGCAGTTATTGTCTTTAAACTGTTTTCTCAGAGTCGGGGAGTTACACGTTAGGCAGTGGAAAGAGCAGACTAACATTTGCAAAACCACATAAACACATTAAGATGCTAGGTACATCTAATGTCCTCATTACTGATTTAAAGCCATTTCAGATGTAAAGGGGGAGTCATCCTGGGAAGGGGTACCCTGCCATAAGGAACCTCTTTTCTGCATTTCAGAGAATTCTATGTCTCGGCTGTGCAGGCGTTGAGGACACTTCTCCAGTCAGTGGCAATGGGTGGGGTACAGACAGCACACTCTGCTGCAGGAGAGGAACCCTGGACTCAAGTCACAGCTTCACGGGACAGGAAAGAGAACCCTACACATCAAGAGGTATCAAACAGATGGTTACAGTGTTCAAGTACAGTTCACAAGACAGCCTCCCAATTTTCACCCTCATTCTCCACACTGGGCAGAGAATGAAACAGGAGGCGATGAGCAGGAAACATGATTTTCCTTTCCTTTTTTTTTTTTTTCTAAGTAAAAACCCATTATGTGAAAGGACAATACAAGGCATTTAGAAGGCAGGGAGTATTATCAACACAGGATTAAAAAGAGCCATGGAAAACTCTGTGGAGAGTTCAACTGTGTGTGCGCGCGCGCATGCGCGCGCGCGCCTCACATTAAATGAATGGCTGACTGGATGTGTCCAAGAGACAGAAAGCTCTGAGTGAGAAATCCATAGTTAATACAGTTAATCTGCAAACAAGGTTGTTTTCCCTGGCCATGCTAGTCCCTCAACCCAAACGGTTTTCCTTCTGCTCCCCCCGTGACTGTCTTCTTCACTTTTCAGGTATGTTTAAATAGAACCGTTTTCTGTTTTCATCTGAACATCTCTCTACACCCAGCACCGTTACAGTCTACACCCAGCACCGTCACAGTCTTCACCCAGCACTGTCACCGTCTACACCCAGCACCGTTACCGTCTACACCCAGCACCGCGTCACAGTCTACACCCACCACAGTCTGCACCCAGCACCGTCACCGTCTACACCCAGCACCGTTACAGTCTGCACCCAGCACTGTCTGCACCCAGCACCGTCACAGTCTACACTCAGCACTGTCTCCACCCAGCACCTTCACACTCTACACCCAGCATTGTCACAGTCTGCACCCACCACAGTCTACACCCAGCACCGTCACAGTCTGCACCCAGCACTGTCTGCACCCAGCACCGTCACAGTCTGCACCCAGCACTGTCTGTACCCAGCACCGTCACAGTCTGCACCCAGTACTGTCTGCACCCAGCACTGTCTGCACCCAGCACCGTCACAGTCTGCACCCAGCACTGTCTGCACCCAGCACTGTCTGCACCCAGCACCGTCACAGTCTGCACCCAGCACTGTCTGCACCCAGCACCGTCACAGTCTGCACCCAGCACCATCACAGTCTGCACCCAGCACTGTCACAGTCTACACCCACAGTCTATACCCAGCACTGTCACAGTCTACACCCACAGTCTGCACCCAGCACTGTCACAGTCTACACCCACAGTCTGCACCCAGCACTGTCTGCACCCAGCACCATCACAGTCGGCACCCAGCACTGTCACAGTCTGCACCCAGCACTGTCACAGTCTGCACCCACAGTCTATACCCAGCACTGTCACAGTCTGCATCCAGCACCATCACAGTCGGCACCCAGCACTGTCACAGTCTGCACCCAGCACTGTCACAGTCTGCACCCACAGTCTATACCCAGCACTGTCACAGTCTGCACCCAGCACTGTCACAGTCTGCACCTAGCACCATCACAGTCTGCACCCAGCACAGTCACAGTCTACACCCAGCACCGTCACAGTCTTATTGAGTTAGTTTCTCACAGTACTTGTTTTTACTCCTTGCAAGACCATTGCCCTCATTACAACAGAGCATCACAAAATAGTAGCTTACTTTACAACAAGCAAATGCCTGGCCAATGCCTTCATGCAGAAGTCTGCTCATGAATAAACACAGGAGGAAGGCGGGCTGGAAGGGAAGAGGATAAAGGAAGGCAGAGTCCAGTGCTGCAAAGTCTGGGGGTTGGTGCAAGTGCATCTCCTGTGAAGACGCCACTTGACTTCCTCACTCTCTGTCAAATTCCATTAATATGTACACTTCTGAAAGGAAAAAAAAATTGCTCACTGACTCTTAAACTTAAAATATTTTATGGTAATCAAATAAATGTCACTATGAAATTCAAACTAACTTATAAGCTTATGCTAATAAACTAAAATCTAATGAAACTGAAGTTCCCAGCCTCCACATAACCTGCCTGATGACAGTGACGATGACAACCATTCTCTCCAGCCCAGGAGCATGGAGGCCCCACTCTCCCTCTTGCTTATCCTCATTCCGGGTGCTGGAAACCTCTGTTTAGAGCAGCAGCTCCCAACCTGTAAGTAGCGGCCATCAGAAAACACATATTTCTGATGGTCTTGGGAACTGAGACACCACTCAGTAACAAAATCAAGTTATGAAGTAGCAACAAAAATAATCTTATGGTTGGGGGTCACCACAACATGAGGAACTATGTTAAAGGGTCACAGCATTAGGAAGGTTGAGAACCACTAGTTTAGAGGCTTCTGTGGGCTTATACAAGTTGGCCTTCTCTCTAAGGGAATACAATACTCTCTGTTCTAAATAAACCTTTGTTCTTCTATTAGAGAAATCAAGAAATAACTGCTGGTGCCGGTGTGACTAAGAAGACAAAGGGAACGTGGCTCCCAAAAACATGAGGCCATTCTCATTATGTAATAGTGACCCAATATTGTTCTATGGCAAGGTTTTGTTGTTGCTACTGTTTTATTTTGTTTTTGAGACAAGGTCTCATGATATCGGCCTGGAACTACTTATAGAGACCAGGATTGCCTCTAACTTGTAAGATCCACATGTCTCTGTCACCAGAGCAATGAGATTAAAGGCACATGCCACTCATCCAGCTTGTTGTTTGTTTTTTAATTTCTTTTAATTCTGAAAGGTAAGCTAGTCACTGCCTATTTTGAGAAGGAGGAACATCTTAAATCACAGCCCCTTCTTAACTGCAGCCCTTTCAACAGAGGACCCAGATTTGAAACTCTGACCAAAAAAAAAAAGTACAATTTAGTATTAGCTATTATGTAACTATAAATATTCCTCAGTTTTCTCTTATTAAACATGAGAATCCTCTATATAGAAGTGTAAACTTCAAGGACTCCCAGCATACTCTTGTATTAAGTGACAGTTTGGAACAATTGAAATTCAAGCTCCACTCTGAGCTGCAGGGGATGGAACACTGCTAAGACAGACTTCCAGTGACAACTGGCAGCAGAGGCCACAGGAATCGTTAAGTCATTCACCTAATCCCCTTTCACCATAAGAGGATTTCACCATAATCACATTTACTTCTTGGTTTAGCCTTTGCACCAAAGATCCTACATAGATCACTAGTAAACAGTTTATTTTTCCCTGTCTAAGATGTTTATAAGTGATCATGAACTATAACCCCTTGGTTCCTCTGTTTGTGCTCAAGACCAAATTCCAATCATCCCCATACAGCTATCATTCTACTTGACCGTCTCTGAGTTAATGAGAGACAGAATGAAAGAAGGCAAAGAGAGACAAAAGTATTTGGGGTGCCATAAGTTGTTCCTCTAACAAGGGACCCTGATAAAGAACAAATTAGATGCAAAGGATGTGGAGAAAATTGTCACTCCTTTCTTCTGGACAGTAATCGCTGGGGAGACAAAGGTGGAAACAGAGACCAGTGTTTAGACAGGACATTTCATCAGTTACTAGGACCTGTCACCAGGACAGTGGCCAGTGAGAAAGCCCTTTAGCCCTCCATTCCAAAGCAGCGCCTGGTCTACTCGGGGAGGAAATAAAGGCCCTGGAGGAAAGGCACGCAGCATGGTTTTCTCTTGTTTGAAGAGCTTCACTCGTCCCGTTCACTCCTTGGTGACCACTCTGTTTTCAGCCTCCCCTCTCAGCAGTGTTCCAGCCCCACAGCCTTTTGTTCTTCGAATCCCTGGGATGGACACACAGATGGAAAGAACGCCTCGGCCACACTGTCCGGCGTCCTTTCTAGGACCTCATTTCACTGCAGTCCACAAACAGACGGCAGAGGTGGGACAGACCTGCTCACATTGTTTCTCTATCTCGGTCTAAGAAGAAAAACAAAGACATATGTCCCAGTGAGCCATGTCCATTCTGTTTCCAGCAACTTAGTTGCAACCATTGGCTGCAGATCACTAACACCTTTCCCTTGTGTTAAGCACGTGTCCGGCACGACTGCTTTGGTCCATGAACCCCCTTCCTTGTGTGAGTTGTAATGGTGGCCAGAAATGAAACTTAGGCTCTTCTTAGTGTTAATGTATCAGAATGGCATAAGGTGAAACATTGGAATAAGAACTACATATGAATATGAATGCCTACAGAGATACTACAATTTCATGTAGTGACTCCAAAACCTCCATGTTAACTATGGGAAGATGGGCTTTATTAGTTTCTACATTGTGGTCTGGACACAGGGAGCACACTTCCCAAACAGCTAAGCATGTTCTTCATAAGGCCACCAACCCATCTTGTAAACTCTCTCTGTAAATATGAGAATCCACAGTTACTAGCATGGTTTTTGTACTTGGCATGATGCCTCTAACTTGTGACTATTGTTTCTAAAGCAGGGTTCTTCAACAGGCCTTACTGAAGGTTGTATTCCTACTTTTTAAACTTGACATCAGACTCCCTCCTTTTTGACAGACAAATCTCCTCAGAAACCCCTTAGCATGAGGTTAGTCCTATCCACCTCCAGAGCACCTTTGCTTTCCTTCACGGCTGAGTTATTTTGTTTTAATTTTTACCACTCTATATGGTTTTGTCAATCGCTATAGAAATTAATGAGAATTAATGAAATAGTCAACCAACAAGTACGGAGAGCAGAATGCATAGTTCATAGTGAATGTCAATGTCACTATTATATTCCTGGGGTTGGGAGGGCTGGCTATAATCAGAGGTTTCTGTTAGAATCCATCTCTAATGACAGACAGAACTCATCTCACTGGTCTTTCGAAAAATAGATATTTGAAACTGAAGAATTGTTTAAGTGAGTTACATATTAAAATAAGAAGGCTTATGGTTTTCATTGTGGAGACTTCCCTAAGATTGATGATGTGTTCCACAGTGTAAATCCAGAACTTCCACAATGACATCCAAATACAAATGTTAGAAAAAATCAGCAGCAAGCATGCCTCAGAATTAGAGTCCTTGGATGCAGCATGGTATGACCCATTTCACAATCTCAAATATAAATAGAAAGACCAAGAAAAGGAAAAAATACCCTCTCTCCATGCTTCTGATGGAACACAAGGCCTTGCAAAGTGAAATTTCTGCTG
The DNA here is from genome assembly GCF_004664715.2 of Peromyscus leucopus. Taxonomy (NCBI): domain Eukaryota; kingdom Metazoa; phylum Chordata; class Mammalia; order Rodentia; family Cricetidae; genus Peromyscus; species Peromyscus leucopus. The sequence continues at coordinate 86,988,298 of NC_051071.1, read as the reverse complement.
AGGTGTTAGCTGAAGAAATATTAACCTAAAAAGACAGTCGATGTGGTGTCCACAAATTATTCCCTCCATCAAGTAAACATGCACTGCTAAACACAGTAGTATGTCAAAAAGGTGTCGGTTCAATTTCCAAAGATCCATAAATTTTCAAATGAATGGTGTTGTAAACTTTTTGGACAGTGACATGAAGCTGTAGTCTCTACAGTGATTCCTCTGTCCTATAAATCTTTGAAAACTGATTGTCAAAACATCCAACAGAAAATCAGTCTAAGGTTTAAAAGTTATTCAACCAAGATGTCTATCTCATTTCATAATCTTAGATAGAAAGAACTTCAGAGGCGGTAGCCTTATCGTTTCTTGTACTGACTGGTTCTGTGTGTCAACTTGACACAAGCTAGAGTCGTTAGAGAGGAAGGAGCCTCAGTTGAGAAAATGCCGACATGAGATGCAGCTGTAAGGCATTTTCTCAATTAGTGATCAATGCGGGAGTTCATTGCCAGTGGTCCTGGGTTCTATAAGAAAGCAGGCTGAACAAGCCACATGGAGCAAGTCAGTAAGCAGCTCCTCTCCTCAGCCTCTGCACCATCTGCTGCCTCTAGGTTCCTGCCCTGTTTGAGTTCCTGTCCTGACTTCCTTCAATGGTGAACAGCGATAGGTAAGTGTAAGCCAAACAGACCGTTTCCTCCCCAACTTGCTTTTTGGTTGTGGTGTTTCATGCCAGCAGTAGTAACCCTAACTAAGACAGTTCTTTTACCCCATTAAAATATCCAAAAGCAGAACTAACAAGAAGAAAGCCAAATTTTAAAATAAATACTGTCTCTTTAACAGAAGTGACTATGAACTGACAACAGTTTAGCCAGGGAGGTTTTAATTCTGACTCTCGGAGATTAGCAATCATATCTTCACTAACGTCAATTCAAAATGTATCTAATTGAGACTATTTACAAAAATCTATGTGGGCAGATAATGAAAGTACTATATATCTCTCCCCAAAACTGCAGGGCCAGATTTCGAAGTATCTGTGGATGTTACAGTACAAATTTTACAGGTAAGGTTTGGGAAATAATTTTTCTGCAAGAATCACAATCATTTAATTTTTAGAAAACAAGACTAAATACAATATTACGCAAAACCTATATAAAAAGTTGAGAGTGAAAATTAATTCTGAAGCCTATCAGTTTCATCTCTGCATTGAACTGAGGAAGTATGGAAGGAATAGAGATGCAAGATGACAGGCATCATGAATGCCAGAATCAAGATTGCCTTCTGCCACCTCACCATTGTTATTTAAAATAGCAAAAGTGACCTGCAAAATATCTCCTCTAAAATCTGGGGTCTATAAATCACAGCATCAGAAAACAGCATCTAGGAAAACATTTAAAAATCGACTAAGAGGCTTGGTCCTGCAATGCTGCCTGAACAAATGCATGAGAATCTTACTTCCTGATGTGCTGATGTTCCCCGTCTCCTCTGGAGAAAGTTATGAATATTAAATGGCATAGCTAACCAAGGGCAATGCTGATTTATTCAAACAGCGCTGCACACTGCAAGCTTGGCCAGGATGGCAGCACACTGAACGAACATCCAGACCCATGAGCCCAGGACCACAGGGGGCTCCGTCCCTTGTCCTTGTCTCCCACCCCTTATGATTGGCCAAGGAGGAGGTGTGCATCTATTCATCTGCACTGAGTTTAAAACTTTAGCATATTTTTCAAGTATGTTTGATTCCATATCCAAAGAATATTTTTGAATTAAGAATCTGGGTTCATAAAAACGAGCTTAGAAACGGTCTACAGAAAGACTGCCAATCTCTTCCAGTTACTATGGCATAGGAAGGAATAGTGAAAAGAAAAAAAAGTAGCACAAATTAAAATAAAATTGATGATTAATATATTTAGTACCTTAAAAATTTTAAATATGAAAAATTGTATGTGGGCCTAAAGTAATGGATATGATTTATAATAGAATATTGTTTCAAGTTAATCTCAGGAAGTCAAACATATGACAGATTTTGACAACCAGACAACAGTTCATGAGAGAATGTCAATTCAACTCATCTGGGAGGATAAAACTCAAACCCATTTTATTTATGGCTAATAATTTTTAAAATCTTTAGTTTGATATGATCTTTTAAAATGTGATACTGAATAGGTATAACACTCTGTTCGACACTGTTTTCTAGAATCTAAAAATCAAAATTAGATAGGCTCTGAGAGTCCCATAATTTTAAGAGCTGCCAGAATAGAATCTAACTCAGTCTCACACCATTGCCACAGCCAGCTTCAGCCTGGGCTCTCCATCAGATCAAGAATGAGATATCCAGAGAGAAATGGCCCCTGGAGTCACTCCACTAGCATAGGAAGTAGCTATGACTTATACCTCAGTCAGTCACATGCATAGGACGTTTGCCCTGTGTATGGGACACAGATGGGAGAGTTAGTGCAAGACAGAAAGGAGCAGAAAGTTCTAGCACACCACACTCAAGTTAGCAAAATGACGGAAAATAGGCCCTTTGGTACTGGCATCCCTAAATGAGAAGCCAGAGGGCAAAATTGCCATATCGTCCTTCGACTCCGCCCCTCTTGACTCTGCCCCTCTTCCTCTGAGTCCTACTTTGATTCTTCTGCTTAATTTCATCCTGTCGTGTCAGAGGTCAAAACAACTTTATTATCAAGCAATGAGGAAAACAAACATTCACAGCATAGAGAAGGACCATCCCATAACAACAAATCCAACAAGGCCAGGTGAGAACCACAAAGCCATGTGGTCCTGATGCTCTGATAGAGTCTTCCTGCCAGTCCAGTGTAAGAGACTCCAAAGAGATGACCCTCTGCCTCTCTCTCTCTCTCCCCACCCCCTCACACACATACATATGCACACACTCACATACAGTCACACGCATACACATGTGCACACTCACATTCTCTCTCTCTCTCTCTCTCTCTCTCTCTCTCTCTCTCTCTCTCTCTCTCACACACACACACACACACACACACACACACACACACACACGCAGACATACACAGGATACACACTCATATACACACATATACACACATGCGCTCATATTCTTTCTTACACACACAAACACATTCACAAAAGAGGGAGAAAATAAGCTTCCTTTGTACTAAACAGAAGCCCTATCAACACTAACAAGCTGTCAAAACAGGTATATGCTGGGGTGGCCATGAAGGGACACGATGAATTTTAATCTGAATGTGAGACTTGAATTTTAAATTAGATTAAAATTTAGCAATTAAAAATGGCTGGTACAGTTCCTCAGACATGGACATAATTAACATATGACTCAGCAATTCCAGTCCTAAGAGAAATGAAATCATATGATCACACACAAAAAAATACTTGTATGTAAATGCTCATAACAGCATTATTTATAATAGCTAAGAGAAAAAGTAGCTCAAATACCCATCAACTGACAAAGGAATTTAAAAGTGTGACATATTGACATGATAACATATCATCAGGCAACAATAAGAAATAAAGTATAAATAAATAAATAAATTATATATATATTCTGCAATGTGGATGAGCTTCAAAAATATACCAGAATATATATATTCTGCAATGTGGATGAGCCTCAAAAATATACCAGATAATCATACACTGAAATTCAGAATATGAGAATAAGAATTTTTGCTTTCAGTTTCTTCTACATACATAAAAAGTAAGCAAACTGTTTTCCTTTAATTGATGTAGTTTCCACTGATTAATAGTCCCTGGATTAAGAAATGTGTGGTAATAGCTCTGGGGAAATAGAAAGAGGCTGGATTTAGACAGGATAAATCTAAAGCCAGGCAGATCAACTGGCAGAAGAGACCTCAAAGAGAAAAAGTTACAAATGGCTGTGAAATATCTCGTGCCAGGACGAAATCAGCCCTTGGAAGACACTGTTGCCGGCACCCGGCATGTAAATGTTCAAATGGGATTTCCACCCTCTCGTTTCCTGCTCTTCCTTCTGCTCTCTGCCAGTGGCATAATGTAAAGTGCTGAAGTCTCTGCTAATGAGACAGGGAAAATATGGACCATCTGGCTCCGTATGTTGACTTGCATCATGAGCATAAGAGCTTTCAGCCATGATGAGAAAAAGAAGCAAAACCCCAAGGGATTCGACTCCCGCGCTTTGGTCTGTGTTACAGGAGACTAGAAAACTAAGGTGTCTTTCTCTGAAGTTTTTCAGAGATTCCTCTAAGTCTTCTTGGATCCCATCATAACCATTTTCAGCAACTTTGAAGGAACTGCAAAATTATTTAAACAAAGAGAAAAGACTACAGTAGTGAGCATTACTTTTGCTATGAGTGTTGCATGGGATTTCAAAATTGACAACACAGGTTACAAATTAAATAAGTCAGTCACTGCTCTGAAATTAGACTGACCATCTATGGCTGCATTACTGCCTTACCTGGCCTGGCTCCAGAGCATAGCACCTAGCCCTAATCTATCCTTGGTTTAATCAATATCTTTTGTTTCTCCAGCAACCCTACGTGAATCTTGTCTGAGAGTCTCCTAAGGATACAAAGTTTATGCAAAACTTGGTTCAGGAAACCCAGAAAACCTTGGTACCTGAGAAATTGAAGAATTTGCACTTGGCATTGTATCTTTGGGAGCTCCTTTCAGGCTGTTTTGAGCATATGGAAACTGACTGGTTAAGCTGTAAATAGAAAATAAAAATGCCCTAGGCAAAGGGGAAAGTGCTTCAGTCCTTTGAGGCTAGATGCCCCTGCAGCCATGAAAGGCTAGATTCATTCTTAAGATGCCTCTGAGTCTTCTTTCCACAGATCCGTGTGAACTCACACACCTGTGCTGTGACAAACAGTGACAACCATCACAAAGAAACTCCTCGTGAAGCTAAAATGGACTCATCATCAAATTATTTTCTTCATTATACATATAATGAAGCTCATGCTATAGATCTTAATTTCTACACTCTGTGATAGGGTCTTCTAATTATCAGAGAGGTTAGCGGTGATGAAGATGATGGTGCTGGTATCAGAAGGAACAATAACTAATATATATTCAGCTTTAATGAGACTAGGTGCTGCGTTACATCTTGAAACACTTCACACAGCTCACAATCTGTCAGGTAGATATTTTTATCACTTAACATTTTACAAATATCAATAACAAAGTATGACATTTAATAGCGTACCCAAGGCCTGTAGCCATTGGGTAAGCCTTTAGTGAATCCAGGAAGTATGACTCTAGAACCCATACCCAAAGCAGCTGAGGTCAACTGCTTGCCAGGCAAATGCCCGGAGTAGATAAAACCAGTGTACAGAATGTTAGGAGGAAGGATATTTGCCTCATGCTGTTGCCCTCTGCCCAACCATTTATTTTTAGCTCAATGCCTTTGCTGCTTCCCCCTTAGGTGCCTTCTGTACACTGATGATTATTCTCAGCCCTTCCTCTTACACACAACTGTGACTTGATGAGTATTTACATAATTCCTCCTCTGTGAGAATGAATGATAGAATGCCAAGAGTATTTCTATAGTCTAGGTGCTTTTATAACATAAAATAGTAAGTCCATTGTAGATTCACAAGACAGTTCCACGTCTGTCAGAATGGGTCCCGAAAGGGTAGGTGCACACTTGGATTCCTTTGCAATGAACACTGTGTAGACAGAGGCCTATTTTGACTATTTAGCTTTAAATTAAGAAGCAGAAGAATAAGACAGAGGAAGAGCAGGAGGAGAAAGGAAAGGAAGGAGCATGGGAGGATAAGGAGGAAGAGAGGAGGGGGAGGAGGAAGAGGAGGAAGAAGAAGAAGAAGAAGAAGAAGAAGAAGAAGAAGAAGAAGAAGAAGAAGAAGAAGAAGAAGAAGAAGAAGAAAAGAAAGTTACATGAAATAGGGGGCAGGGAAGGTCTTGGAATGAAATTCCAAAATCATTTATACCACTCAACTCTCTCCTAGTATGTCTGTCTTAGTAGGTCTGTTCTAGTTATGTCTTGCCAGAACTCTCTCCCAGTGTGCCTTCATTCATATGCACTAAAACATGTGGTCAAGCTCCAGTCTCCAACAGTCTACCAAAAGGCTAGGACCACACCCTTTCATTCGTCTTAGTTAGGGTCTCTATTGCTGTGATAAAACACAACCAAAGACCAAAATCAGCTAGGGAAGGAAAATGCAAGGCTATCATCCATTACTGAGGGAAGTCAGGGCAGGAGCTCAAGGCAGGAACCTGAAGACAGGAACTGAAGCAGAAGCCATGGAAAAATACCTCCTACTGACTTGGTCGTCATGGCTTGCCCAGCCCATTTTCATATACAACCCATGACACCTGCACAGAGGTGGTACAGCCCCCAGTGGACAAGCCCTCCACATCAATTATTAATCAATATTAATCAAGGAGCTGTGCTGAAGACTTGCCTACAGGTAATCTGACAGAGGCTTTCTCAGTTGAGGTTCTCTCTGCTAGATGACTCTAGGTTGTGGCAAGTTTACAAGCACTAGCCAGCATGTCACTATATACATATATACATATAACACTCCAAATGTGGTATCATTCTTCAACTCTCATATTAAATACCCACTTCCAGAAAGTTTCAATAAGTTCTGAAGCAATAATAGATGTTTCTTCTAGGATGCTTATTATTTGCAGTTTTCCTTCTTTAAAAAAAAAAAATTGTATGGCCTTTTGTCAAAACCATAAATATCCATAACAGCCACTGGAATTTAACCCATTTTTCCAGGAATGCTTTAATCACCTGTGACAGAGACTGCTTATTCATTCTCACATGCTACATGCTAGGTCAACTGTCCAGCCTCCTTTGCAATGAGAAACTATGGTGGTTTGGATGAGAAATATCCCTAACAGGCTCACATATGTGAATCCTCGGTCACAGACAGTGGTGCTATTTGAGGATATTTAGGTAGATGAAAATGTGACCAGCCAGCTTTCTGGTCCCGCCACCAGCTCTTCCCACCATCACATGTGTGCGGTCTGTGCAAGCACCACAGCTGGCAGAATGTTCATCTACTTGAGGCAAGAAGGAAATCTGTTTCAACATGACTCAGTAGCTGGTCTTTGTTCAAACTTCAAGAGTCTGACACTGGGTAGTTTATTTTAGGCATGTGTAAGCACAGTACAAATTGGAAAAGTGTTTCCTAGTGATAATTAACTAAAACCTGTGTGTACAACAAACGCTTAAAACATGACTGCATGGAAATGATTGTGAAATACAAATGACATCTTTCATAAAGTTGGGTTCCACAGAGTAACTGAGGAAGCAGGCTCATGGTACACAATGCTCCTGATAAAGTTCTGGGGAGGATGGCACAATTGATTAACGGAGATAAAAATGAGTCTAGGGGAATTGGCATGGGCTGGCCATATACATAGCACAGATGTCACCGTGCTATTAACCACATCTGTTTCCAGCCTTCTGGGTGGAAAACAGGTTACACACCTCTCCCTTTGAAGCAACAACCCCGTGTTTTTAACAGTCCTGGTTTCCCTAGTGTTTGTCTATGAGCACAAGGACCTACATGCTTCCTGCAAGGATGGACTCTTCCCTAAGTGATGTTTGGTTGTGGTACTTTACCATGGTGACAGAAAAGTAATTGCTAGTGATCCATTGCACCTAACTAAGGGTACATGAACATGACAAGATGCACTCTTGATCCAGCCATGCAGTAATCCTTTTCTATCCCTTTCTTGGATGATGGGGGGAAAGGAGGCCATGTTGAATTTGGAAGCAAAATAACTGGCAACCTGAGTGTCTAAAGTGCTACTAAGATTTCTCTCACCTGTTCAGATTCTAACCCAAGAAAGGAATAAGCTGTCTGCTACTGTTCCCCTCCCTCCTCCCTCCCTCCCTCCTCCCTCCTCCCTCCCTCCCTCCTCCCTCCTCCCGCCCTCCCCCCCTCCCTCCCTCCCCCCTCCCTCCCTCTCTCTCTCCCACTTCATTTTGTTTTCTAGCAGAATGTCTGTAGGGACACTAGAAACCTATGCGTTTTTAGAAGGGATCAGTCAGACATGAGCAGCTTGGATAACATCAGAAAGGAAACTCACACATGGACAGTCGGTGCTGATTTTCTGTTTACAATGTGTGATTGCATCTTGAGGTCACCCACATAAATTCTCTCACTGCTTCCCCACTTCTCAGCCTTCTGGCTAAGACCGTGTATACATTAGTCTCATCTAATCCTCTTAGTAAGAGCATGAGGAATGCCATCATGATCTCACTGTACAAACAAGTTCATCAAAATTTAAACTACTTAGTCATTTGGCGAATGTGTCACGATTTGTCAGCAGACAGCTAAAGTTCTACACAAAGAATTTTACTCCAAAGTCTTTTTGTCTGAAATGAAAAATATTGTACTTCATTTTGCTGCATAGAGAGAAACAATGAGAAATTATTCAGCAGTGGAATAAACTAATTGGAATTAATTGCATTTCCTGTCTCGATATAAAAATTTCTATGAAATCCCAAAGAATCCCTAAAAACTCACGATGACATGCAATGTTATTTTATATCTCTCTTTGAATACCAAATGCCTCAGGTGCCACACATAAGTCTGTGACATAGGGTGTGACAGTGAGATTCCTTTCACATTTGCAGTGTTACTTTAAGCTCTTAGCTGTGGCCTTGGCTTCTTTGATTCCTGTTTTGTAACAGGGAACAACAAGTACCTGAGAGGTTTCTAGATTTCATGAACTCATGAGTTTCATTAAGTATATATAAAATTAGACCTTACTCTTTAATCAGCAATCAATTCTACACATTTAGAGGTCAGTCCTCAGGTTACAATACTCAACATCATTTTGTGCTCTGAGATAGGAAAATCTATTGTGATCTAATATAGTGCCATCCTCATTGTACCCAGAAAAAACATTCCCCACACACTGGATCAATATCTGTGGTGGAAAGTCTAAACTATATTAATTGGGTTGGTGCCTGTCTGGCTTTTAGCCATTTTCTCAGAAGTCTCAGACTAGATTCTAAAAATTGATGTTTCCCGCTGTCCTTCTAGCACAGAGGTGTGTAGGAGAAATTTGCCAGCATAGCCCAAGGCAAAACTTAGCTTTTATTTATGTTACAGTATACTTCAGGAGAGAAGCCAGACAGATTGCCCCATAATAGCATTAACATACCCATACCATTGCCTTATTTTTAGAAATAACAACACTCATGTCAAATCTATGACTCTTCCTTCATGCTATGATAGCTGTAATTAAAGCCTCAGCCATTGATCATTTTTTAAACATTTATTTTTTTATCTTATGTGTATTAGTATTTTTTGCCTGCATGCATATATGTGTATAAAATATATGCCTGATTCCCTTGGAATTGGAATTACAGTTGTGAACTGCCATGTGGGTGCTGGGAACTGAACCTGGGTCCTCTGCAAAAGCAACAAGTGTTCTTAACCCTTGAGTCATCACTCCAGGCCATCATAATTATTAATGAAAGGTGGCCAAGTGAACAGTTTCATAAAATTGGTTTAAACCTGTTTTAAAAACCCTTAAAAACAGTTGTTCCAAAGCTTAGGGTGTAGCGTGAATGAAAATATTTTTATAATCTTCTATATAGTTAATTTTTCAACTTTCCTCCATATAATATCACTTTACTCTAAGATTATAACAAAAATAGGAAATAAATCTAAAAATCTGGAAAAAATAAAGCTCTATAAAATGCTGATAGCCGTAGCCTATGAGTGATAAAATGGTAGATACACAAATGCCCACATGGATCACTTTTCTGTATTTTTTCCCTAGAAACAACCAAAATCAACTGTAAAGTTTTCAGTTGTCTGTGAATAAAGTGTGTCTCTGTATTAGTGCATTCACTTGTTGCCAGTGGATTTTCAATGGTTTTACCCTGGTGAACTAAAATTGTGAGGTTGATTATCATTTTTTAAAAATGTGACATATAATAAAGATATTTAGCTTCATGTATTTTTAAGTTGAGTAGGTAAGCTATTATTTCAAGGTGAGTTTCAACACACTGCCAAGGAGTCCTGATTGGGGCTGTAAGGCCACTGCAAATCACCCTTAGAAAATGGGGAACATGGGGCAACTTCACCTTCTACTCAACAAGAAAACACAGAAGGGGGGGGTGAGACTTCTGAAGTCCTCCCACCTGAACAGGTGGTTGAATATCTGGAAAGCCAAGTGCAATCTGAGGAAGATTATGAAAAAATGATGTAAAGTCCACATAATTAAGTCTGGGATATACTAAACTGGATATATATATATATATATATATATATATATATATATATATATATATATATATGTGTGTGTGTGTGTGTGTGTGTGTGTGTGTGTGTGTGTAGTTCTTATAGAGATAAAAGTTGAAGATACAAAAGAAAAAAAACCTGAGAAAATTATATCATTAACAGGTTTTTAACATATTAGGAAATAGCTGCCCAAACTCCTCTCTCAGACAGTAACACAGGGTGTGAGGTTTTTCTGGAAGTTGCTTCCCACTGTCCACAAGGCAATGCAGTCTCTGCCTAGCACATAGACCTTTGCACCATGACCCCATCCATCTCTCTAAACTTCTTGCCCTCTTTTCACACTTGTAAACATGGAGCTGCTATTGTTTGTGTGTGAAATGTCCCCACAGACCAAGAATGATGGTGTTTGCCTGTATGCGGCACTTCAGATTTGAAGGCAGGGGAATAACAGTTCACAGTCATCCATGGTTACATAGCAAGTTCCAGGGCAGCCTGGGTGATATGAAACCCTGACTCAAAATCATGTAAAACAGAACAAAAAATGTCCCCCACAGGTTCATGGACTTGAACACCTGGTCCACTGCTATGCTGTTTTCAAAGACTGTAGATGCTCTGGGACTGTGGCCTCCCTACAGAAGTAGATAGTTGGGGGCAGGTCTTAAGGGTTTCATTTATTGCTGGGTCCTGTCTGAGCTCTTTGCTTCCTTTCTGCCTATGGGGTAGACTAACCACCTTCCACTTCCATCACTGTGAACAGGAGCTGGTCCCACCTGCCATGCCTTCCCCACAATGATAGATCACATTCTTAAAACTGGGAGTCAAAATACATGAATACCAAGGACATCTTGTTTGAAGCATCAAATTGAATATAAATCATTAATAAATATTTCTGGCTAAAGCTAAGTCCAAAGAAAAGTTGAGGATTAGTAGGAGGTCAAAAGACAGAACTGAGGAACAATCCACCTGAAGCAAGGAATTCTGGGATTTATGCTTCTTCACCAGCTGTTCATCTGCAGTATCCCTTTGGCTGCTACACATAGATGTGCAAATACACATTCCAATTTCAACATTTGTAAAGATTTTCCTCATTTAAGTCTTTATAAACCTATTGTAAATTGGGACTGGAGACATAAATCTGTAATCCCAACTACTTAGGAAGCTGAGGCAGGAGGATTACAAGTTCAAGTCCTATCTGAGCTACAGGGTGAATTCAAACCCAATCTGGGCAACTTACTAAAACCCCATTTTAAGTTTGTGTGTGTGTGTGTGTGTGTGTGTGTGTGTGTGTGTGTGTGTGTGTGAGAGAGAGAGAGAGAGAGAGAGAGAGAGAGAGAGAGAGAGAGAGAGAGAGAAGAGTAAGGTAGGGAACAAGAAGGATAGAGTGATTTGGGGTTTAGCTCAGAAGTTGAATATTTGTCTATAAGGAATAAGGCCATGAGTTCAATTGAAAAAAAAAACATATTGTAGATTCCCACAAGAGTTTTAAATGTCATTTACCCTTCATTTTTTAAAAATATATTTATAATTCTGAGTTGAGATAATCAATTACCATAGTAGAGAATAGGCCTGGCCCCAATATGCAAGATACCAAGCAAGAAAAGTTACAACTAATCTTACCCAGAAATAACACCTATGAACCACAACAAAGACCAGAAAAGCAAGATAGTCTGAAGAGTACAACAAAAGCACTTATCTAGGGTAACCAACATTTGCCTAATTGGACTTAATGTCAGCTCAGTAGAAGGGAAATCATGTCTGACACACTAAACCTAGAGCAGTGCCTGTGGCTGGTAAGGCCAAGGACCACAGAAAACTTCTGTGGATATCACTCTGTATAAATAAACACTGATTGGCCAGTGGCCAGGCAGGAAGTATAGGCGGGACTAACAGAGAGGAGGAAAGAGAAAACAGGAAGGCAGAGGAGAGACTGCCTGGAGCTACTGCCAGGACAAGGAAGATGTAAAGTACCAGTAAGCCACGAGCCACGTGGCAAGGTAAAGATTAATAGAAATGGGCTAAATATCAGAGTAAGAGCTAGACAATGATAGGCCTGAGCTAATGGCCAAGCAGTTTAAATAATGTAAGCGTCTGTGTGTTTATTTTATCAGTGGGCTAAGGGACTGCCGGGGCTTGGTGGCGGGAGCTGGAGAGAAAACTCCAGCTACAGAGAACCAATGCTGCCACGTCTGTAAGTCTGTGTAAATTCTGACTGCATTCAGTTAAGTGCAGCTCCCACCCCTTAACTAAGAAGGTTCTTTTACGACAGAAAGAGACAACTGGTCACACGTAGAGAAAGAAGACCATAGGATTTCCAGCTCCAACTGATTCATGTACAACACAAACCCTACCCCGAAGACAGAGGGGATGTCAGAGAAGGAGTGGAAAGACTGTAAGAACCAGAGGATAAGGGCATCTACTAGAAAAGGGTGACTCCTGTGGGTAATAGGGAAGCTGACCCATGAAATCTCAGCAATATGGTTGCCTATGTAAGACCTAAGAAGCTGAAACACCAATTGATGTTACAATATGAATGGGGGAAATTTCACAAGGTTCTACCCCCAGATGAAGAACGTCAGGCAATTAATTATTGCTGAGAGAGAGATAACCAGTCTTCCCCGGAGTAAATCCCTTGATAGGTTTCCCTGTCCCAAGTGCTCAGTCCTGAACACACTAAATGGACTCAGCAGGTTGTATTTATAAATTTGCTCATGTGTGTGTGTGTGTGTGTGTATGTGTGTGTAAAACAATAATTCTTAAACAATAAGGGGCAATGAATTTGAGGAGGTGGTTGGGCAAGGAAGAGTTGTAAGGAGTTAGGAAATGATACACATCCAGCACTCACATATGAAATTTTCAGTAACAAAAAAGCATGTTCCAACAAAGAAAGGAATTAGTCCAATCATAGGATAGCATAACTCCTGAATGGATATGTAAGTTAGTGATAAGTCTCTGGTTTGGAAATGGCTGGATTTTATATGCTTATGTTTCAACATTAGTCAAAAGGTTTGAAATGAAAAACTACAGTGTCATATTCCCTGGTGCTTTTATTATTAGAAAAACAACAACAAAGATAAGGTCATTTAATCTCAAATTTTAACCGCCTTATTAATTTCTAGTCCTTAACAATATGTTAAAAGGAACGTTTTTGACATTGCTATGGAGGATAGTGGCTAAAAGATGTTGGACTCGTGAAAGAATTGGTGCTACATTGGAACATATCACCCCATTTTGTTCATTTAAATGGTAAGTCTGTAAATACTGAATCTAATATTAATAACAGAACAATATTTTCTTAGAGATATTACAAAGTAAGGTAATTTTAATTTTAAGGGGGGGTTCCTTTGAATTAATTCAAAGCATTCTTTTGCATTGCTTTAATTATATTTCCAGTTTTTACATAAAAGTAACCAAACTACTGACTATTACTTGTGAGAAATGACACAGAGGGACACAACAGAGATAACATGAAAATATCTTCTTTGATCAGAGCAGAATTCCTCAAACTAGGGTCTAAGATCACTTTCTCTGTCATCTACAGTTCACACATTTGAGAAATAACGGCCTCATACCCAAGGCAATGAAGTAACCCTCATTAAAGAAGGACACTCTGTCTGGAAAATCCCCACCTCTGCTTAGTCTACTAAGAGTTCTCTGCTCATGTAGCCAGTGAGTTCTCTGCTTGCTCCCCTAGTGACTTATTTCCATCCTAGACAATGCTATAAGAAATCACTTAATTTAGATCCCTTCTGGCTGACAATCTGGTCCATCCAGTGTTGTGTCAGATGAGCACCCAGGTAACCTAACACTGGCTCTGACCCACATTTTAGTTATATTCAACACAATCCTTCCCTACCAGAGTCTTCATGTTGGATCCTTCAGGTTCTAGTGTTTCCATATTAACTTAATCCTTTGTCTGAGTTTGGTAAAAATGACTCTGTAGTCAAGACAATGTCTTAATCTGAATGTTACATGGTATAAAACAAGCTGCACAACAGAAAGGGACTCTGGAGTGTGACGTAAGAATGGACACCACAGCCATAGTTTGTCCATCTGTATAACGAGTCCCCTATCCCCACAGGTTTGGCATGAGAAGTCAAGTGACCAATGTAGAAATGTGCTCCCTTATCACATCACCAGTAGGAAGCACTCTTATTCATTGACTCAGAGGTCTTTGACCCAGGCTACAAGAACCTTGACATATCTAGAGCTAAATCATGGCACCATTTTCATTTTACTTGGGGTAAACTGCATCCTAAACCTTGTTTTCTTCATGTAATAAAAGATAGGGCTAATAAAATCACAACCATAGAATAATACAAAAATCAAGGGTTATTTTAAGTGTTTCATGAGATAATAAATAAATACTCATAGATCGGGGACTAGCCCAATTGTCTTTAGAGAAGCATCATCCAGCAACTGACAGAAGCAGATGCAGAGACCCCCAGCCAAACACTAGGCAGAGCCAGGGGAACCCTGCAGAAGGGGTGGGGGAGGATTGTGGGAGTCAGAGGAGCTGAGAACATGGCCCACAGAATCAACTAAGCAGGGCCCAGAGGGGATCACAGAGACTGAAGTGACAATCTCAGACTTTATATGGGTCTTAGCTAGGTCCTCTGAATACATGTTATAGTTTTGTATCTAGGTGTTCTTATGGGGTTCCTTAGAGTGGGAGGTATCTCTGACTCTTTGGCCTGCTCTTGAGACCCTTTTCCTCCTACTGGGTTGCCTTGCCCAGTTTTGACATGAGGGTTTGTGTTCTAGTCTTAGGTAATTTGTTATGCTGTGTTCAGTTGATGTCTCTGGGAGGCTTGCTCTTTTTTTTTTTTGAAGGGAAAAGGAGAAGGAGTGGATCTGAGTAAGAGTGGAGGTTGGGGGAGGGTGGAGACTGGGGAGAGTGGAGGAAGGGGAAACCTCAGTTGTGATGTTTGAGAGAAGAATAAAAGAAAAATTAATTAATTTTAGTTAATATTAATATAGATAAATGAATACACATCTTTATTAATGATGTGGCTTTAATTTTTTTTGAAGAAATTCATACATGAGTACTGCATCTAGATCATTCTGCTCCTCCCTCCCAACCATATGACCTCATCTTTGGGAAACTGAATCCTTAAGATCTCAAAGATATGGTTGTCTGAAGAAGATCCACATAATGGCAACACCAGTTGATGTCCCAACATGGATGGGGGAAACTCCATAAGGTCCCATTCCTAGGTGAAGAGCTACCAGTGGCCACCACTGAGAGAGGAAGAATCAGTTTCTCAAGGGACAAACTCCCATTGTCCAATCTCAAGTGGTCAGCCCTAAACACACGTAGACACAAGCAATACCAATGGGTTGTGTATATATGTGTGTTTGGGGGGGCATAGATAGATAGACAAATATAACTACATAAACAGTAAGTATTTCATAAGACAATAATGTAAATTCTTAACTCTGGTCAATATGCAAAAACTAGTATTATGACTGACTGGGGTTTACAGTATGCACTTACACTGTTTTTATTTAACTTACAGGAATGAGAATCCTGTGAAACTATCATGCTTTGGTGAGTTCTGATTCAAATTCCTAATTAAGATCTTGAACTTCAACAGGAGAGGAAGCAGCCTCAAGAACATGCAATTGGGAATGATTATATCAGCCAGTCTCAGATATCTCTCCTCTCACTTCTATTTTCCCTAGATGTAGGCAAAGGAAAGAGCCAGGGATGGTGCCTCCTTTGCATCTTTCTTCTGTTGATAAGCAATGACCATAGCTGAGAAAACTCAAGAGCTTCTTTTTTTTTTTTAATTACAGTTTTGAAACGTGTGGCTAAGAATATCAGGAAATAAATGACCACTAAGGGACCACAAAGAAACACAGAAACTGTCCCCAGAGCAGTGTGGCTATATAGGCAATTTCCATTAAAATACATATTTTTCAACTTATTCCTAAAAAAGAAAAAAAAGCTGCCTTGGTTATGAGCTCTATCCCCTAGTAGATGACCATTAATATTTTCTTATGAAGTAAGGTTGCCTGAGGGATTCAGACATTCCGTCCCTTTAGTAAAACTCAAAATTAACATTAGACAAGTATAATTTGCCTCTGAGTCTCAACTAGCCAGTTCATCATGTCCAAATCTAAGAAACCCCGTAAAAGAAGCAGACAAGATGCCTGGAAACAGATCCAGCGAGGAGACGGGGACCCCTCAGACTCCACCAGCTGCGTGGATTGCTACGGTCTGCAGGGATTGTTTTTCCTACTTACCAAGGGCTTGGTTTCATCTTCATCTTTGAAATAGTAAAGCTGATCCCCTTTGAGCACAAACCAGCGGGTATGCCAAGTCTTGACAAAGCCTCCTTGCTTCCTCAGCCACCCACACTTGGTGGCGTTTTGCCGCCCTTGGCCTTGGGGGTTCTCCGTGGAGTCACTGTTCTCCTCCATTTTCAAGCTGATGGATTTTTCTGTTTAGAAACAAAAGGAAAGAAAAAGAATAAGGTAGTCAGTCTGTCACCACTATTCTCCAGAAGGAAGGAAGGAAGGAAGGAAGGAAGGGAGGGAGGGAGGGAGGGAGGGAGGGAGGGAGGGAGGAGGGAGGGAGGGAGGAAGGAAGGAAGGAAGGAAGGAAGGAAGGAAGGAAGGAAGGAAGGAAGGAAGGAAGGAAGGAAGGAACAAAAAACAAAGAAACAAAGAAAGAAGCAAAGAAACAAAGGAAGAGGAAAGGGCTAAAAAATGTGTACCAGCTCACTGACTGGATTTCTAAAAGCTGACCACAGACCTGCCAATGGTCTGCCCAAAGGGAAAGAGTGTGGTGTACTTGCCTGCCTTTCTTCCTGAGTAGAGTTACGAAATGGGAAAGTTCTAGGCGAACAGGCAGTAAAAACTGAGTTTTCAGCATCTAGGTTTGTGCGTCTGCTGTGCCGTGCTGGGGGCCTGCGTCTGCACGCCTGGCCTGTGGTTACCTGAGCAAGCACTATTCCCACACATGTTAAAGCTTAAGGAGACTATTTTGAAAAACCTCAATGGAAGATGTTTGGTTTGCACATGTGAAAATCTCTTAAGATGTTCTCTGCTTCCTCCAGAGTATCCACAGGAGGGTTTTCTCGGCCTGGGATCTGTGCAGCCAAGGAAGTTTAGGAGAAAACCAGAAAACAAAGAGAGAGAGAGAGAATAAAAATCCTTCCTGTCTAGTTGATTTTCCTTTTCCCCACAGGCTTCTTCAAATTCAGGAATGAGGGAAGGTTAAAATCCAGGACACATAAGCACCATTTCAGGCTATGTGTGAAGGAGCCCAAGGGCATCCACTCTATACAGAGCAAGAAAATGAGCCACATGGAGACTCAGCAGCACCCTTAGAAGCCAGACTGCCATAGGAGAAACAGGAGGGTGGGCAGCAGGTGTGCCTTTTTTGGAGGGAGGGGGTTGGGGGGGCAGTGTCCATGGAAACAGACCCTGTGAGACATGGTTAAGAACCAAGAGACTGTTTTGATGTGGTTACGAATGAAGGGATGTGTTTTTCTATCCCAAAGGCTCCCCCCGGTATCTTGCTAGTGTTTATTTCTAAGCATTTACTCAGGAAGTGGGAAGTGTTAGCTCATCCTGGGTCTTTGTATGAGGCCACAAACAGAGAATGAACTCACAAAGCACAGACTCTCCTGACTAAGGCATTTTCATGTCTGCCTTTATTTTAATAATTGTGATGTGCACCTGACAATGAGCTCCCTGACTGACCTTCATTTTCACTGCTAAGTTTTCAAACAATTGCTGTGTCCAGTGTCCCAATCACAATTTTATGGTATTTTTGCCATCCCTTACCTCCCTGCCCTCAGCTGGGCTCCTTGGGTTCTTTGGATATAATTCTAGCACTTAGTGTACAGCAGTGAATTTGAACGTGGGTTCTGATCTAAATTTTTATTTTGGTCAATTTAATCATGTTCTAGGTGGCTTTTGTCTCCTCTACTGGCAGACATTCCAATAATCCCCATCCTTCCTTCATTTTTTCTTGAAGCTATTTTATAATTCAGCTGGGCCATTTGTGCATCTTTGAGCTCATTCAGCATCTGTAGGTGCCCTTTTTATGCTGAAATCCTCCTATGGAGCATACTGAACCATTCCCCTCCACGGGGCATTCCCATGGCTGTGACAGCTGATTGCAGTAACATTCACTTCCCGTGTGTGTAAGTGTCTACAGATTGGATCGAGCCTGACACTCAGTCTGTTATGCCCCGAGGGCAGGAACTTTTGACTCCTTTCTTCCCCACACTTGACCTAGTATCAAGAAGCAGGCAAGCCCCATTCTACATGAACAGTAAATGCTGTAATATAGTTTAGACAGTAAGTCTGCTCATTGAGACCACCCTAAATAATCTTTTTTTTTGTCTTCTGATATTTAAATTATTTCAACCTACACAATTTATTTCTTCACCATTTATTTAGCCTTTGACCAAACAAAATAAGACCATAAAATAAACATTCCAATACCACACACACACACACACACACACACCTAGAATGTACTACAGCCAAACAGATTCTTTCTTTGGGGACTTTTTCTGTCTTCCCTCTCAAATTTAAGCATTTTACTAATTTAAAAAAATGCCTCTAAAGATTTCCAAGGTAATTAGCAAGCTACCATCAATAATATAGAATTCCACACAGCCAATTCCCATTTTTTTCTACTCTTTCTGCCTCAGTGGAAAATGTGTGTGTTAGAACATGTTTTATGACCCTTCTTGCATCTGTTGCTTGTAGGTCTGGCTAAAGCCGGGGGAAATGTCGCCTGCTGAACTCCTAGAAAAACTACAGTTAATTTTATGACTACATAATACATAATAAAGAATCCCAGCAACACTAATTACATTATTAAAACAAATGAACATGATTTATTATAAACCCAGGGGGAAAACGCCATGCCTATTTTTGTGTGGAAGAAAAACAAAACAAAACAGAAACTGAAGTCCTACAAAAATAACCAAGGTGTTTGTAGAGAGGTAGAGACATCCACAGAAACCATCAAATCCTCTCTTCACCTCAAAACAAAGAGGAGGAGTTAGATCATTTGTGACTATGGGTCCTTCTAGTTTAATGTCTCTACAGTTCCGTAACTGTAGGGCATCAGATATCCAGCTATTCTCTGTACCCAGTACAGCATCTATCTGATACAGGGTGAAGGTCAATCAATGTTTGATGAAGTGATCAATGTTGCATTAGGGTCTTGTGCTGGGTGACTAAAGGTGACATTATCTCCTCCTGAAACCTTTGGACCATGACCTACCACCTTCTCCAGTCCCACACATAGGCACAATAACCAGAGCAGGCGCTTTTAAATTTGGAAACACCCAAGCTCCTTTATGCCTGGAGTCTTGACTTCCATTGACCTCTCTCCAGAATGCCTTGGCTCTGCCTCTTTGCACAGCCCCTCATCTGAATCTCAGTCTAAAATCCACCTCTCCATGGAATCACCCCATGAATGAACTCAGTTCTTCATGTTCTTCATTAGGCAACTGACACCTCACCTGTCTTTTTTTCTTCTAACGGTTCCCTGAATTGCTAGATATTTTTATTTCTTTGATTTTTTTTTCATTGTTTTCAACTACCAAAGAGACCAAAAGCTTCATGAGGTCAAGGTTGTGGCTTTTGTTGACTACAGAATCCCAGTGCCCTTCACAGTGCATCTTGGGTATTCAGTAAGCATCTGCTGAATGGAGGGGAGGTGGTATATGTCCTAGTTTGTTTTCTCATTGCTATGGTAAAAAACAAACAAACAACAACAACAACACACACACACACACACACACACACACACACACAAAAAAAAAAAAAAAAAAACCACAAAAACATTGACCGGAAGGAACTTGTGTTGGGGGAGGGGTTCGCTTACAGGTCTCCCTTCATAGTCAGTCACTGAGGGAACTCAGGGCAGGATCTCAGGAAAGAAACTTGGAGGCAGGAACTAAAGCAGAGGCTATGGAAAAACACTGCTCACTGGCTTGTTCAGTCTGCTTTTGTACCTGACCTAAGACCACAGCTCAGTGGCAGCATTTCCCACAAGGAGCTGGGCCCTCGCACATCTGTCACCAAGCCTGAAAATGCCCGCACGGGTCAGTCTACAGACCCATCTGACAGAGGCATTTTCTCAGTTGAGGTCCCCCCTCCCTTCATGACTAGCTTGTATCAAATTGATAACAATCTAACCAGTGCAATATGTAACAACAACAACAGAATTCCTGTGAAGAGTATCTTGGAGGGTTCTTTCTCTCAGTATTTGAGGCCACTGTGGTAGTTGTATTATTTTAGGAACTGGGTTTTTGCCTTTGACATGGGAGACTTCAGTTAGCATGCAGTCACGATGACCACTCGGGAATAACCTTGAACGCCCTTCACAAAACAAAACAGTGAACAGCAGCAGCAGCGGCAACAAACCTCAAGTGAACCCTAACCCTGACTATTTCACTTTCTAGCTTGGTAGTAGATACATGGACCACTGGTGGCTCAGCATCAGACATGTGTGCCTCATAGGTTCCCCTTCTCAGAGCATAACTTCGCTGGATGCCCCCTGGGGAGCTCCTTTCCCCCACAGTCAGAGCATTGCAAGTGAGCGGTGCGTGAGATAGCAGAATTAAATCACCAACTTCAATTCTGATCAACCTCTCAAGGGCGGTATCACAACAGTGTAAATACATGGTGATTCTGAACCACAAAAACAGAACTGAAGAATTAACTGATGTTTTCATGTCACCTGGGAAAAGCCTTGATGACAGCTACTAGGATGCTACCTCATTTACCTGGTAGCTGTCAGCTGTTGCTCAGTGGCAGAGACCGAGTTTCCATCCACTAATGTAGTGATTTTGTGCAAGCGGAGGAACTGGGAACTAGGAACATGTGGTACGATCAGAAGGGAATTCATTCTCCTAACACAATTTTCCAGACTCAAAGAGCACACATGCAGGAACTTAGATTGGTGACTTCATTCCAACAGAGGATACATTTACAAAACTGCATATAAATAGGATGCCAGATGCCACAAGGTTGTAATATATCCCAGTTTAGCCATATAGATTCAACTACACATGTCCAGAAAATACAAGAAAAGAGATGCAAGGAAGGAACAGAAGCCAAAGAGAGGAGGACAGGAGAAGACTTTGAAAGCACAGGCAGCCCCACTGAGATGCCTGCTCTGCGCTCTGCACATGGGGGCCTCAGCTGTGTGAATCTGAAGCTCTGCAGCCACCACGGTGCGGCCAGGCTGTGATGAGATCTGTGTCTCACAGCGCTAGCGGAAACTCAAGGGTCTGGGTGCCCATGATGCCCTACCTCACAGACCCTCAGCACAAACAAATGATTCCTGTGTGTCTGACTGTGGGGGTATTGTGTTCCCCAAAATATTGTGTACTCTAATAAATTTATCTGGGGTCAGAGAACAGACAGCCACTAGATACAAAGGCTAGAAAATGGTAGCACTCACACCTTTAATCCTAGCATTCCAGAGATAGAAATCCCTCTGGCTCTCTGTGAGTTCAAGGCCACATTGGAAATAGCCAAGCATGGTGACACGCCTTTAATCCCAGAAAGCCAGCCTTTAATCCCAGGGAGTGGTGGTAGAAAACAAAAAGATATATAAGGCGTGAGGACCAGAAACTAGAGGCATTTTGGGCTGGTTAAGCATGTGGCTGGTTAAGCTTCTAGCAGCAGTTCAGCTGAGAGCCATTGGGATGAGGACACAGAAGCTTCTAGTCTGAGGAAACAGGACCAGCTGAGCAACTGGCAAGGTGAGATAGCTGTGGCTTGTTTGTCTCTGATCTACCAGCATGGACCCCGATAACTTGCCTCGGGTTTGATTTTATTAATGAGAACTGTTAAGATTCCTGCTACATCTGGCGCCCAACGTTCGTGTTACGAATTCATGAAAAAGCTGTTTGCCTGTGGCCTTGTGAGCCCCAGCGCAGGCCCAAGCTACACTCAGCCGGTTGTGGTGGTGCACACCGGTAGGATTTGCTGAAGGAGGCAGAGGCAGGAGGATCCCGAGTTTGAGGCCGGCCTAGGAGGTTTGGGAGAAGCTTTGGCCCAGACTGAGCCCCAAACAGTGGTGGGACCATGGAAGCAGTGGCTACTGCTCCACGTTGCCAGCTCCTTCTCATCGTGTTGGTGACTGCGATGCTGCTGCTACCAGGGATGAAAAGTTTACTGCTGCTGGTTCAGAGAAGAATTGCCAGGACCATCGTGTTACAAGAAAGCATCGGCAAAGGTCAGTTTGGAAAAGTTTGGCAAGAAAAATGGTGGGGAAAAATTGTTGTGAAGATTTTCTGTTCTAGGGAAGAATGTTCATGGTTCCAAGAGACAGACATTTATCAGACTGTGATTGCTCCAAACCACAGAGGAGGCAAAAAAAAAAAAAAAAAAAAAAAAAAAAAAAAAGTCTGCAGGAAACCATGACCATGCCTAACAGTGACTTTGAAATCTTCAAAAAGATGACAGGATCCTACAACGATGATTCCACATGGACTATGATAAAGCCATTAAGCCGATTAACACCATGGAAGAATCGACTTTGGACTACAAACTGGTCAGGACAATTTCGAGAGGACTAGTTGAGATGATACAGCCTGACAGACTACTCGAACAAGGACTTGAAACAAGCCCTGAACTTTCCTTTTATGCAGAGAATGGACAAATGATACAGGACTTGATGATTAACCCAAAAATTTTCTTTTCAAGATTCCCTAGATATCTTCACCCCTAGAAAGCAAAAAGAAAAAGAGAATATAGATATGAGATAGATCATCGAATCTACTCTGAGAAAAAAGAAATAATAGGATAAATAGGTAGATCACTGAATCTACACTGAAGAAAAAGGGGAAGATATAAAAATGACAAAAGGTAGACTACTGAATGTATTATGAAAAGAAAAAAGAGAGAATATGGATATGATAAGATAAAAAGGGAGATTATGGAATCTACTTTTAAAAAGGAACTACTTGTTTTAAATAAGATAAGTAATGAAAATTTTTTGGTCTGAGTTTATAAGATGTTACTGGACTGGACATTGTTAATATATATAATGGAGTTTTTATCTGAATCTGTCAAATGTTAATGGACTAGACATCATTAATGTAATTTTTGGCTGTATATATTGTATATGCTTATTGGATAGTTTTTCTTGTATTAGTTATAAGCTTTTTTAATTTTAGACAAAAAGAGAGGAGATGTGGGGTATTGTGTTCCCCAAAATATTGTGTACTCTAATAAATTTATCTGGGGTCAGAGAACAGACAGCCACTAGATACAAAGGCTAGAAAATGGTAGCACTCACACCTTTAATCCTAGCATTCCAGAGATAGAAATCCCTCTGGCTCTCTGTGAGTTCAAGGCCACATTGGAAATAGCCAAGCATGGTGACACGCCTTTAATCCCAGAAAGCCAGCCTTTAATCCCAGGGAGTGGTGGTAGAAAACAAAAAGATATATAAGGCGTGAGGACCAGAAACTAGAGGCATTTTGGGCTGGTTAAGCATGTGGCTGGTTAAGCTTCTAGCAGCAGTTCAGCTGAGAGCCATTGGGATGAGGACACAGAAGCTTCTAGTCTGAGGAAACAGGACCAGCTGAGCAACTGGCAAGGTGAGATAGCTGTGGCTTGTTTGTCTCTGATCTACCAGCATGGACCCCGATAACTTGCCTCGGGTTTGATTTTATTGATAAGAACTTTTAAGATTCCTGCTACATCTGACAGTATCTGTTCTGTCCTGGGAAAGAAAGTAAAAATTAGCAACATTGGCAAAACACTGCAATTTACAAGGTGTTTGTGGGGCTTTCCAGAGTAATTTTGGTCATATCCAAATGTCACCATTTTTTTTTCAGAGAAGGGGAAGGCATTCAAACTAAACTCCTTTATAAAAGACTATTCCATTGCACACAGTATGTGGTCACAAATACCCAGTATTTAACTGAATTCTGCTGCCTCTTGTTTTCTAACAACAAAAAACAAGCAAACAAACCAAAAAACACCAGAAACAAAATCCACTTTGTTTTGTAGGTATTCATAGCATGCTATTTTGTTAGGCATGTTACTAATTTTTTATTGGTTAGATTTCCAAAGTCCAACACATAGCCTACCTATACAGTTCACATTATAGAAACATACACAGAGAATTAGAAATCATTTGCATGCTGTAAGCATGCACTTGTGGACACACATGAGCATAGTGTGTACATATGTTTAGATGTGTGGTGGTTGAGAAGCAAATGTAAGTGGGTCTTCTCCCTAAAGAATAAACTCATGGCATTTTTTAGTGCAAAGGGCCATGCCACTAGAGGACATGCACATAGTTGTCTACAGATGTGGCCTTTTTAATGAAGCAGAGAGCATAAAGGAGCCTCGAAGAACATAAAGAGTCATGGAGAGCCTGTCTGTGCCATTATTATATCTCATCTGGATTATTTTATCATTTTAGAGAATTTCTTCAATAACTCTAGCTGAGTATCTGATTTAGAACCTGAAGAACCTCTCAAGAATCTAAATGTTAAATAATTTCAGAATAAAAACAACATTGTAAAGTATTTTTTCACGTGAGTCGGCCTTGAAGAGATTTGAGATGTCCAGGCATCTACTTACTTCAGCTCGGCTGCAGTTGGTTACTCAATGAGTATTGTGATCTACTAAATCTGTCCTTTTTCTCCTCTCTAACTCCATCTGGATGCTTCCCGGTTATTCTTTTTCTTTGTATGTGTGCATGTGTTTGTGTGTGCGTGCATGTGTGTACATGACTAGTGTACAGTGTGTGTATATGGATGTGTGTGCACGTGATCAGTGTGCAGTTTGTGTGCATTTGTGTGTGTTTGTGTGTATTTGACCTATGTGTACAGTGTATATGCATATGCACACCGATTCCTTTTTCTGTGTGAGTAAAGGCATGTGTGGAGATCAGGTGACGACAAGTATTGCTCCTCACCTTCTACCTACTTTGAAGCAGGTCTCTTGTTTACCACAGCGTAAGCCAGAGTAGGTGGCCTGAGAGCTTCCAGGAACTCTCCTGTCTCTGTACCCATTTCTCCACACGCCCAATGGGATCACGGATGCATGCTGTTGTACCTGATCTGATGGAGGTCCTGGGGACAGAACACTGGTTCTCATGTTTGGACAACAAGCACTTGATCCATTGAGTGCACCTGTAGCAGGAATCTTAAAAGTTCTTATTGATAAAATCAAACCCGAGGCAAGTTATTGGGGTCCATGCTGGTAGATCAGAGAGACAAACAAGCCACAGCTATCTCACCTTGCCAGTTGCTCAGCTGGTCCTGTTTCCTCAGACTAGAAGCTTCTGTGTCCTCATCCCAATGGCTCTCAGCTGAACTGCTGCTAGAAGCTTAACCAGCCACATGCTTAACCAGCCCAAAATGCCTCTAGTTTCTGGTCCTCACACCATATATATATATATATATATATATATATATATATATATATATATATATATATCTTTCTACTTTCTACCACCACTCCCTGGGATTAAAGGCTGGCTTTCTGGGATTAAAGGCGTGTCACCATGCTTGGCTATTTCCAATGTGGCCTTGAACTCACAGAGATCCAGAGGGATTTCTATCTCTGGAATGCTAGGATCAAAGGTGTGAGTGCCACCACTTTCTAGCCTTTGTATCTAGTGGCTGTCTGTTCTCTGACCCCAGATATTTTTATTAGAGTACACAATATTTTGGTGAACACAATACCACCACATCTCCTCTCTTTTTGTCTAAAATTAAAAAAAGCTTATAACTAATACAAGAAAAAACTATCCAATAAGTATATACAATATATACAGCCAAAACTTACATTAATGATGTCTAGTCCATTAACATGACAGATTCATATGAAAACTCCATTATATATATTAACAATGTCCAGTCCAGTAACATCTGATAAACTCAGACCAAAAAATTTTCATTACTTATCTTATTTAAAACAAGTAGTTCCTTTTTAAAAGTAGATTCCATAATCTCCCTTTTTATCTTATCATGCACCCCCATTGTTCTTAATGCCGAGTTAACCCCCTCTGTGCTGGAATCAGGGTGTCAAAGCTTCCCTGCCGTATCCGGCCAAAGCTGGTTTATCCTTAACTGCATTTCCCTTACCTACCCTGCTTTCCTGGCACTGCTTGCTGTGAGAGCTCTCCCCAGGAGATGCTTGGCTCTTCCGCACCTCAAACTCTAGCTTCAGGTCCTTCAATGTCTATCACCCTCACTTCCAGTTGTAATCTCCATGGTAATAATTACTCAACACAGACTTCGCTGCCAATCTTGGTGAGGCCTGACACAGTTTTCTGCCACTCTCCATGACCCAGTCAAGCTACCCCGATGCTCAGTTGGTTGGGTATGGGGAAACCAGGAACAAGACAGTGAACTGCCAGCATAATCTATACATTCGTGGGAGGTTGGCCGAAAGTAAAAGTAAGGCAGGAATATGCTACGAAGGAGTACAAGTGTGAATAGGAACAACACAGGCAGAAAGAATTAGAAGCGGCCATAGAGAGAATGGGAGAGAGCAAGAGAAAATGCCTCCATCGCAAAAGTCTTCACCTCCTAGTAACAGGCATTAAACACTCTGTATTCCGGTTTGAGTGTGCTAAAAACTTAGCTCTGGTGTGGCAATGCGGGGAGGTGTGGATCCCTTCAGAGTTGGGTCCGATCGGGAGTTATTTAGGTCTCTGGGATTCATTGTTACCTTCAGAAGGAACTAATGCAATTCTCCCTGGAAAATTCTAAAAATGGCAAGTTTCTATTACTAGAGAAGGTCACAGTGACCCTCTCGGCTTCCTGTCTTGCTGGATCTTGTTTGATCCTTTCCCTCTGCCGTGATACCTTCTGCCATAAGACCCGGACCAAAGAGCCAAGAAATGGGGCTGCTCACCTCAGACCTCCAGCCTCCTTCACCAGGAATTAAAGACATTCTTTGTAAATGATCCAGGCCCAAGAATTTTGTTTTATAAACAGAAAACAAAGTAGTGTAATATGGATGTGTGCATTTCAATCCTAAATGGAATCTCCTCCCCACATGCCCCTGCCTCACACATACAGGTACATGCTCATTCGTATGAAGATAAGTTTACAGAGACAGAGCAACACCTTAGAATTCTAGACAACACTTTGCACAGCTCCAGAACTCTTACACCTCTTCTCAAATTGCTGTTCTGACTTTCTATCTGCTCCTTGAATCCATTCTTACTGCAACAGTATTATACATTCCATCCATGACAGCAGGATTTCCTCATAGAAAACAAATCAGGTCATGATATTGTAATGCTTGAGCTTTGCCAATAATTACTCATTTATACTCAGAGTTAAATCTAAAATATTGGGCCTGGCCTTGAAAGGCTGTGTGATCCCATCTGCCTTTCCCAGAATGCTGCCCCCGTGGCTTTGATGGCTAGCTCATCCTCATCTGAGTGTCCATTCAAATGTCACCTTACCCCGAGGATGCACCTGAGTGTCTTACTCAAACCCTGCATTCCTCACCCATCACACTACCTTATTTTGCCTTCTACAGTTTTTGGCTTTGTGTCACTTGTTTATCTGTGTCTCCCTCCCATGTATCAGCACCCTGTGTTGCTTTGCTTCTGTTCAATGCACAGAGCAGAGGGGGCAGGAAGCAGCTCTCAGAGGCACAGCTGTGTGTTAATGCATGAACAACCCCTGAGATACAAAACTGTCAAAAGCATGAAACTAGAAAATGGTTTTTAAAAAATGGATCCTGTAGCTTTAGATTCACGCAGGAGTTTGGACTAGAGAAGGCTTTGCAAATCTGCTCATTACCAACAGAAGTGCACACAAAATGATGTAAGAGTGAGATTGTTTTAAGGAGAAAGCCATAACATGCCAATTAATGGAAACTGAAGAGCAAAATACTTTTCTTTTTGATTCCTCTTCACCACACCCTTCCTTTGTGTAATGAACACATCAAAGAATAAGGATGCTATGCCCAAAACTGCAAAGTGTCTAACAGAGATCTTGTCAGCACCAAGATGAAGTTCAGGAACCTAAATCTGTTGTCAGAAGGGACTTTACTTATTACAGTAACTTGCAAGGGCCTTGGGTTTTCGTGCACTCTCCTCGCTACCTTTGAGGCTAATGTCTGGTCTCGCTGAGAGCTTCCCAGAGCAGATGCATCACCCAGACAGGAAGCACCTCTCATGTCTCCATGTCATCCCAGACAAAGCTGCATGTTCATGGACTGCGGTCCCTGGGACCCACTATAGCAACTGGCATTCAGTAAACACTCAAAAATTAAATGAATAAATGGTAAATTGGCAAATAAAGAATAAAAAAAAAACACGAGTCAATCCTTGCAGTATACTGAAATTGACCCCCATAGCCTGAGAAGGGTCAGAATTCTGAGAGGGACTGACAGGATGGTTCAGTAGTTAAGAGCACACCGCTCTTGTGGTGGCCCAGGGTTTGATTCCCTGCACACATGTGGTGGCTCATGACCACTTACAAATCCAATTTCAGGAGATCTGAGGCTCTCTTCTGGCTTCCATGGGTACTGCATGCATGTGGTACACAGACATTCACAAAGCAAACACCCACACACATAAAATAAAGTTTAAAGAACATAAATAAACACTGTCAAGAACACTGTACAAGAGTCGTAAACCATTTGAAGATGCTAGAGGCCAATGCACACCAAACTCTCCCATCTAATCCTGATTCAAGTGCCATGGTTTAAAGAGAAACTGGACCTCAGAAATTATTGAGAAAAGAAAATTAGTATGTTTTTGCTGAATGCTATCTTCAATAATCATTGTTAACCATAAACAGTCCCTGAAAACATCTGTGAGGAAAACAAGGAGAATGGAATAAAGTACAACAGTTAAGGATGAGAAGTTTAAAATGGACATCAACAGGATACACTGTAGGACTCAAAGTAAGAGCCTTGTAAATCTGCAGCTCCATTACTGGGGATACACAAAAAGGTCCTGTTGCTTGATTATTTCAAATTAAATTGTTAAAAATGTCAGACATTGGACAATTATAAAAATATATGTAAACGGTGGAATACATGCTAAACCTCAATCTACATTCTCTGTTATAATCTTCAATATTTATGTAATTATTTTCATAGGAAAGAAAAGAGTTCTCATATGAAAACTATAAAAATACCACCTCTTAAAGTATTCCCTTTGTGTTTGATGTCTATCTAATACTGTATTTTATTTAAAATTTGTGGAGAGCACAGGCTTCCTTGTAAGGAGGTTTTATTCAATTAGTGAGGAAAGTATTTTAATCCTCATCTAAGTATTTCCTGCCTTCACTTCCCCATCTGAGAAATGCGTGAAAAGGACAATTGAACTTCCCACTGCAGATACCCTCAACAGGATGGAAATCAATCAAAATGATTGCTCTACTGATGGCGGCAGAAAGGAGGCATTCAGCACCCAACAGACATTACTAATCACCTGGCTGCACCCCTGAATGTCCTCTCAGTATGGCAATCGAAGCGGTTACAGTCAATCAACCTCCCATGGAAGGACAGGGAGGCTCCACTCTAGTTCCGTGAGCAAATGAGGAACTGAAAGTATCCCTGACTATCACTGGACACTGAGGTGTGCCACCCACTGATGGCATGCCACTAACGCCACTAGGAATGGGAGAGGAAGTCAGCCTCTCTACACTAGGGGAGAGTACTAGCTGAATGAAAACCAAACTATGGGAAGTTTCATTTGATTCTATAGTTACTAAAAAGAAAAATCCAAAGCAAGGAAAAGTAAATACGTGCTGAATAATTCCTTCTTTTATATTAATTAGACCAGTATGACTAGACTCTCCTGTTATGGAATATTAGTTTAGGTTGTGTCACATTTGTTTGTGCTGTGGAATATTTGTTTAATGATGCAAAGAAGTGTTGCATTCTTTTATGTTGTGTTTGCCTAACTCTGTGAAGCTGTGTCACTTTGCCTGCCTAAAACAACTGATTGGTCTAATGAAGAGCTGAACGGCCAATAGCAAGGTAGGAGAGGGATAGGCAGGCTGCCAGACAGAGAGAATAAATAGAAAGAGGAAAAGAGACAAAAAGGATCAAGGATTGAGAAAAAGAGAAGAAGGGGAACTCCAGGGGCCAGCCACCCAGCTACACAGCCAGCAAAGGAGTAAGAAGTAAAGAAAGGAACACAGAAATAGAAAAAGGTAAAAGCCCAGAGACAAAAAATAGATGGGATAATTTAAGTTAAGAAAAGCTGGCCAGAAACAAGCCAAGCTAAGGTCAGGCATTCATAAGAAAAAAATAAGACTCTGTGTGTGTATTTATTTGGGAGATCCAAAGAGTAAAGAGAGAAAAAAAAAAGAAAGAAAAACAACCAACTACACTCTTCAAATAGCATCAAAAGCTAAGGGGCTCCTGCATTCTCCTATACCTCTTGTCCACAGTCAACTTTTGTCTTGAAAACAGTATCCAGAAGGTTTCCACATCTAAATCTTAGATGGAATTATGTGACCAAAGGTGAGAGCAAGCAATGGAGATGAAGTTGAATCTGCATGTACAAGAGAGAGGGAGTGGGAGTTCCTAGGATCTCAGAAGACTGCCAAGCCTGCTGGGGGAAGCATCTCCCTGGGCCTCCTCTCTCATAGAGCAACAGTCTTTGTGTCTTAGGATTATAGAGTCCCTCCAACCTTGTTCCCCTGTGGGCGTATTTTTAAGCTTATACAAAAGCCTTCATGAAACACTGCTTTAATATTAAGTTCCTTTAGAGGGTCCAACCTGGGAAAATCAAATGCTATCGATTACATTACCATTCCAAGCCTCTCTGTGGGGCTAGCCTTTTATTCAACCACACTTCAAAGAACAGACAAGCAGGCAACTTGACTGAGTTAGTCATTTGTCTCCAGGGAACTTTCAGGTTTCCCCTTCACATGAAAGCCTGAGGTGCTTAATGATTTCCAATAAGGACTACTTCCTCTTTGTCAATTAATCCTGTGGGCTGAACACCACCAGGCCTGCTCTATAGGGCCAGGAAAATTATTAGGCTCCCTAAGTATATAAATCCAGACCTAATCACTGAACCTCAATTACTAGCACAGTGGTTCATCATGCCAAAGTACCGACAAGACAACTTTTTCATTAGAGTTTGGACAAGCCGGGGAGATGATGCCAAAGTAGAGATAAAAATTACCCAACTTCTATTCTACTTTCTCAAGATTATTCCTGTCAGAATGGGCTGTGATTTGTCAAATCGTGATATTTAATAAGATTTAATTACTCTCATAATTTGAGCACATTTTAATGCTTCAAAATCATTAATTCATGCTTTATTTTAGCTAAGCCAAATAGCGAGCTAGCTTTACTATAGTGAGATATATTCAATTTATCTTGCATTCAAAAGAGAAAAAGAAATCCTACGCATGGAGTTTTTACAAAGTAGGCACCTTGGTGGTATGTATCTGGAATGTCCAGAGCACTCCTGGGAGGATGCTGTGTCCTACAAGCCTTTTTGTTCTGATTGAGCCTGATGTTCCTGCAGTAGGAACAGACCTGCACCTGGTTACTCAGAGGCCCTGAGCGCTATAGAAACCATGCCAGCCTAGGCCTAGAGAAGGCACATGTGACTTACTCATGTCACCCAGAGCATTTTTTTATGGAGGAGACAGAGACACTGGAAGAATAACATGTAGGCTGACAGCATTCATCATCCATGATAATAAGATTTCTACAAAATGAAAGCATGCAGAGACAAGTGGTGTGGGGAAATGGCAGAGAGGGGTCTTTGGAAAATAGAACCTGGCTCTGGTCCCTCAGGTCTGCCCTGGACTATCTTCCACTGAGCTTGTGGGATACTGCTCATTCCTGGTAAACTAAACAATTGGGTTTCCTTCTACTTAATTCAGTGTGAGCTGTTGTTAATAAATCACCACATAAGTGAAAAGAAACACCAAAATATCTCTGAGAAATTTTATCTTTAAAATAACAATGATCGAAGCTTAAATCATATAGTTTACTATTTTGTATGTATGCTAAGGTTCACTCAACATAGATCATAAACCAAAACAGGAAACTCAAACCTTATAAAAGGAAACATAGGCATATAAATGTGCAGTCTTAGGCAGGAAGTGGCTTAATAGTAAAGAAAGCAACAGTATGAAATTACAATGTAGACTTTAAACAACATTTTCTGTTTGTTCAGAAACTTCCTTAAGACAATGCATGGGTTAGTCAGAGAACATGAGATCTTTACAATGCATGCATCAGCCATAAGATGTCTTTCCAGGATAAACACTCCTACAACTCAATAATAAAAAGACAATAATCCTAACTGGACCATATGAGTTCAGAGTGCTTTCCAATGCAAGATATACAAAGCTTCAAGGATCACATGAAAATGTCCCAGCATCACTGCATATCAAATTAATGGATATTTAAACCACCATAAGATATCACTGCACATACATTTGCATGGAAAATATAAGTGGTTGGTGAGGGTCTGGAATAACGAAAGTTTCCTGCAGTCTAGTAGGGGTGTAAATGATATGAGCACATCAACAAAAGGTTTAGCAATGTTATATAAAACTAAACATTCTCCTCCATATATCTAGCAATTCCAATTCTAGATTTCTTAATAGTGAAGTGGAATCCATATGTTCATAGGAAGATCTATACAGCAATGTCCATGTGTATTATTTAATATTAGTCATAAACTGTAAATAACTCAAATGACATCCATCAATGGGTACATACACAAAAAACTGTAAAACCTGCGAGTTGTGACAATAAAGGAAACCGCAAATGTGTACAAATATCGAAGAGTCCACGGCACTGTCACCAGTGAAAGAGGCCACGTCTGCAGAAGTCACTGTGTGACCACGGGCACACGCAGCATTGACTCAACAGGCTCCATCCATCACAATACCTGCTGCCTAGGGGCAAGTGTTAGCTTGACTCATCTAAGGCGGTAGAAATGCTTTATACTTTGATGGGATATGAGCTCCATGTGCACAGACGCTTGTCTAAACTCATGAACTGTTCACACAACCTCAGTTATGTCCACAAATCATTATGATTATTAAATTTTCTTCAAAACCATTTAAAATTGTGAGGTCCAGTCAGTATGTTTGCCCCTTTGCCGCATTATCAGTTAGCAATTCTGAAATTCCTTTCTCCGTTCTGCCGCACTGAACAAATAAGCGTAAGCACTAACCACAGTAGGAAGCCAGCTTTCTTAGGGAAACTAGACTGCATACTGTGGTCTGAGTTTGGAATTGGAGATGTGTGAATTCAGGTTGCAGTAGATACAGAAGCAAAATCAAACATATTTATTTGGGCTTCTAGATGGCTTAGAAGATTGAATTACTGCTGCTAGCAACTTGTACACATCTTGGTTTCCTTTTCTTTTCTTTGTCTTTGTTTTTTGTTTGTTTGTTTGTTTTGTTCAGGACAAGGTTTCTCTGTGGAGACTCTGGGCTGCCTCTGCCTCCTGATTAATTGTGTGCTCTACAACACTTTGGTTTTTAAATGCTCCTCACTTCTACATAAAACCAGTGTTCCCTGACTAAAGGCTGATTCCAGGCCTTGAGAGAGAGTATCAGAAAGCAAAGTAACATTCAAGAACTATGGGGTAATATAAAAGAACATAGGAATAGCATGAGGTGGCTCTTATTGGCCTAATATGAGACAGTTTGAGCAGCTGAATAAATGATAGTAATGGATGGTATCCATAGGATAAAATACACACACACACACACACACACACACACACACACACACACACCATTTTATATAAGAGATTTGAGCTTTGGCATATTTCTGCATGTGTGGCTGTGTCATTGACTCAACATTTCATACATAGTGAGGAATAACTGTATATGTTTGTGTGTGTGTATGTGAGTGTGTTTGTATACAAATGCATGTATACATGCATCTAATCAGTAACTCTATGACATACATACCATATTATTTCCACATTATAATTAGAGAACAAAATGGTACCTACAGCCCTACTGGTAATAAGTGGCTATTTAAAAATAAAAATGGGTATTTAGACCTACATAACATGACCAAGGAGACTGTGTTCATAGTTACTGGTCTAACGTTGTTTCTCAAATATCATACAAACTCTGGTAGAGAGTAGCCCTGTGCATTCAAAAACTCCATAACATAATCAAGACTCAATGCTGAAATCTATTCTCTAGATTTTGATTCATGATATGTTTGTGGTCATAGCTTCAGATTATGGATGTGTCATTCAAAATTTCTCATCTTGTTAGCTGTACACAGGTAATGTTTTGAGTGCTTGGTTTTATTTCTGAGACCTTCCATGGGAAGGTTTCGCTCACTGGGGGCTGCTCTTGCTGCAGCTTTGAAGTGATCATGTGATGTGGCCTGGTTTGACTCTCCTCCCAGATTTGTGAAGACCAGCAAAGAACACGGCTGTGACACAGCAATATTCTCAATCTAGGCCAAACAGGACTTGGTTTTTTTATGAATTGAAAATAATCAGTGAAAGTCATAAACTACTTTGTGCTTCTTAAAGAGAAGCAGCTATAGAGCACTGTCATCTTGGTTGGAAAATTACAAAGACCTGAGGCCTGAGAATTTCATTATTACATGAGTAGTACATGCTCAATTACTCTAGATGCTACTATCTATAGTCACCTGTTTAGTTCAGCTAGACATCCCTAGACCCTAGGAAATTACTCATGCAAAACTCAAGTGTGACTTTCCCAGGCTTAGATAAAAATAAAATACTTAACAATGTTAAGCAAAGATGCTTTTAGTTGGATGTAGAATTATCTGAGAAAGATGAAAATCATGAGAATAAGAATTAGAAATTATTATTGCATTTTCACAGTCAGAGAGAATGCTTCACAAAAACAATTTCAGACACACACATGTGCTTGCATGTACACACATGCATACACTCAACTTCTCATCAAATTCATATGAAAAATCCTTTAAAACTAGTGCAGATGTCGAAGAGGCAAAAGTGATTTGCAAGTATCCAGTAAGGAACATAGGAACATCTTTTTATATTCCAGATCTTTAACTTTTATTTTTCCCTTTTTCCTATTAAACTACTCAGCATCACCCTTAGGCTTACACAGCCCATTATCTAATGTTTCCTGGGATTTGCCCTATAATGAAGGAATGAATAATAGAACAGAGGGGTGGCAGCTAAATATTTACAAGATCAAAGCTTCAGGCTGTGTATCATAAAATAAAATGTTAAGAAGAAATTAACAAGCCATTGGTGGGATATTCTAACAATATTTACTTTTCATGGAGCTATGTTAGGACTTCACTAATTTAAACATAAATGGATGTCACTGTGAATATTCTAGTATGTTAACACAACTTAAATCACAACCTTAGTATAAAAGAAAAGCTGCAGTGTAGGCCGAGGGTGTGACTCAGTAGTAAAGTTCTTGCCTGGCATGCACAAAGCCCCAGATTCCATCCCAAGGCCTGCAAATATGTAGGTGTGTGTGTGCATATGTTGGGAGCACGGAGGTCCTTGCACCCATAGATCTCCAGGGAAACCAAGAATATTAAGCAAGCAGGATTGTCTTTTCAATGGGAAATATGAAAAACCTGTTCTTCCACCTCAAAACTAGGAATTGGACATGATTGACAGACAGCCTGATTATCTGATGGGCCAGGCCATATTAAGCTCTTACAACCAGGACTGGAGGTGGCTAGTAATAAGTGACCCTTACATTACCTGAACAGTTAGGGGCTCTCCCAAGCCCCCACAACCAGGACCAGATGTGACTAATAGTCCAAGAAAACTCTACACTATCTGTATGACCAAGACCAGGCCAGATCCTCCCCTAGGCCCATAAATTAATCCAGGTAGCCTATCTCGAGAACTCATCTTCTTGGAAGATATGACATGTACCCTGAGTTGAGTTTTGATATAATTATGCTTCCTTGTGCACTGAGGATTGAAATATACCAGGAACCTTTTTTTGCAAAATTATTGTGTTTAAGTATATTGGCAATAACCTGCCTGGCATCAGACTCCCAGAAGTTTGATCCAGGTTGATGTGGTCAGTCTGATCCAAGTTTTTAGTCTCATCTTTTCGGGGTTCATTTTCCTACCTGCCATAACACCTGCAGGAAGCCCCCTCATGCGTGTATATGTGTAAATACATGAAAACAAAAATAAATACATGTATTTTAAGGACTGTAGGGAGTTTCTAAGATGAACATGAGGTTTTATAGATTAATCACATATGAGGCTCAGTAATATCTAATGCAATGGAAACAGGTAGCCAATTTCCATCCAGTTAGAAAAAAAAATCATTTCATCAAACACCATTTAGGCTTGCTTTGGGATTCAGAAACTGTTCAGAATCTTGTAGTACTAATACCCCCATTATCAATAGTTTCATCATTAAAAAAATATTAAATAATCTAGAGTCAGCCATTAGCTTTCTTTTCCCACATTTACCAAGAGTTGATAATTTCACAACTAACACCTTCCTTCATTTTATCCTTCCCCATCCCTCCACCCCGTCACCAGCTTTACTCACCCCACCACATGGCTGCCTCCCTTTCCCTACACATCTAAATGATGTTTTCACTTTATCCCCACTTTCAAAACTTCTAAGGGTCGACCTCTCAATGCAGGTGCCTGA
The DNA here is from genome assembly GCF_004664715.2 of Peromyscus leucopus. Lineage (NCBI taxonomy): Eukaryota > Metazoa > Chordata > Mammalia > Rodentia > Cricetidae > Peromyscus > Peromyscus leucopus. The sequence goes on along the minus strand of NC_051071.1, from coordinate 86,951,514 downwards.
CTGCCTGTCATCTGACACTAATTTTATACAGTCCCACTGCACAGCATGTGTTCAAAAGCAGCCTCATTTTCAGGTGTCCCTATCTGATTAGATATCCATGACTTCCCCAGAAAGTGTCCCATGAGGCCACCAGCCAGATCCCCACCCTAACATGCAGCACTCACCTTACCTCTCCAACTAAAATCAGTAGCACAACATTAGACACAAGTGAGTAAAATTACAAATGGACCATCACTTCAGGGGTCTGACATTTGGTTCATTATATGATCTTGCTTATTTCTGAGAATAATTTAGATAATTTAGCAGTTGTCCCGACTAGTCTATTGTCAAGTTGAATCAAGTTAGAGTTATATGAGATGAGGGAACCGCAGCTGAAAAAATGCTTCCAAAAGGCTGTGGGCCATTTTCTTGGTCAGTGACTGACCTAAGAGGGCCTGGTCCATTGGGCACAGTGCTAACATTGGGTAGGTGGTCCAGGAGTATGTAAGAGAGCAGGCTGAGGAAGCCATGGAGAGCAAACCAGTAAGCAGTGTTCCTCACGGCCTCAGTTCCTGCCTCCAGGCTCCGACTTGAGTTTCTGCCCTGACTTCCTCTAGTGACGGACTGTGCTGTAGACGTGTACATGGAAATCAACCCTTCCATCCTCACGTTGCTTTGGTCATGGTGTTTTGTCACAGCAATAGAAACCCAAACTAAGACCATGTTCTTATTAGATATATCTAATATCTTGCTAGTAAACCTTGCTTGAAATGTACCAAGGTACTCCATATTGTCCACAGCAGAAATGCAACAAATCCCCATGACCTTCAACATCTTCCATACTATGCTCAGCAGAAATGCAACAGATCTCTATAACCTTCAACACTAATTTCAAAGAACTTTATAAAAGTACCAATGAACTGAAACGTTAAGACAAGTTTATCACTATGTATTTATAAACAGTCACACACATAGCAGCATGTTTTTGTCCTTTAAATTACAAAAAAAAAAAAAAATGCAATGCCCTTTAAATCACCTAAACTGCGTAGTGGTATTTGCCACTGACAGTTTTATAAAAGGCAATTCTTCTTCACCTTTCTTCAAGATCTATAGTCAATTTAGTTTGCACAACATAACCAGCATAAAGAAATATTGCTTGTCTTGCATGCTGATAGCATGCCCTGTGTGACTTCAGGTTCCAAATACAAAGATTCAGCCCTCAAGGAACTGAAAATGCTTGGAGAATCTGTACTGGAAATGTAGGCTTGTTTTCTTGGCATTACTCTTAAACAGACAACATGTGCATACACACATGACCACACTAGGGGCATTAGTAAGGACAAAATGCAGCACTGGTATAACAGGAGGAATGAAGTACTGAAATGTCACCCATCTAAAGTTCCTGGGTACACTGGCCACCAGGAAATGTCACTTCCACTTTAAACATGACACAAGACATTTACAAATAAAATCACGCATGGGTCACCCAAATAACCGAGATGGAAACAACAACAGGAACTTCCCCCATAAACATGTGCTGTGTGTCCCAATAAGAAGCTTCTGTGAGCTCCTACCACCACGTACCTCTGCTCTGTGACACTGGCCACAGATAGACTTCTCTATTTATGTGCTTGCTTCTTTTGTTAGTGTCTAATCATTGGGTACACCCTAAGTTCTTTGAGAATAATAGTTTTTGCTTGACATGTAAGAGATGGTCATCAAAAATGTTGACATATTTATTAAGTGAATGAACATGAGTTAAAACTGAACACTGAGGATGTGAACTAAATCATGGCCTCCCTGTCACAAGAAACAATACAAGACACAGGATGTTACCAACTGGGAGGACGCACACAAGGTATCACGTCTTCAACACCCAAGGGCCAGGTAATAGAAGTAGTCAGGGAAGGGATGGCTGAGGAATAAGTCAGTGATGTGTCAAGAAAAACATAGAGCAAGAGCACACGGCAGTCAGAGGGCAGAGCCGGGCTCACCACAGTTGCCAGGACTGAAAACTGAGGAGACTTACCTGGAGAGAATGGCAGTAGATTGGGGGGTTAAGTAAAAGGTCTCAGAGTAATTAAAAAGGAACCGAATGGGAAATGTACAAAACAGGAACGTTGATACAAACTAGCATGCTCCCACCTCAAAACAACAAACAGATTATAAGGAAATACAGTCTTAGACATCTAGGATCCTAAGACTGCAATGGTAGAGATGGGGATATATTCATAAACATAAATACATAGAAAAAATTCATCACAAGTTTCACATAATCTCCTTCTTAGCCTCCTTTCCAAGGTGTGATAAGAAAAGGAGATTGTGAAGAACTAAATGGTATGAGGGTTATGCAATTGGACACAATAGTACTTTGTTGGGAAACTGATTATTCCCCATAATCAAACCACCCATCTTCTTCCAGTGTTTCCTACAAGTTTCAGGTTAACCATCCCCAGCATTAACAAATTAGGTGAACTAAAGACTTGGTTTTTTGTCTCTAATGCTTTCCTGAGCCCTTCCTAACTTTACTCTACTTGGTGTGCTACCAGTAATATGGTAGTGGCCAATTTCTGCATTGTTGAATATGGCCACATGTTACTGTTAGAATAGTTAATGTCCCCCAAAGGTCCTTATGTGCTGGCTGCCAGCATATGGTACCCTTGGGAAGTATTAGAAACTTTAGGGAATGGTCCTAATTAGAAAGAAGCAAGGAAACTGTGAAGACAACTTGACAGGGATTTGGAGGTCCCCCAAACCCAATCTCTTCCCTCTATTTTTTGTACCCTGACAACCATGAAATGAGTATGTTTGTCCAAGGATGTATTCCCTGACATAATGCTCTGATCTGGGATAAACCAAACAGTAACTGTCTGTGGACTGAATCCTCAAAATCTGGGAGCCAAAATTAATTTCTTCCTATAATTTTTTATTAGGTGATTTGTCACAGTCATGGTAAGCTACCTAACACACACTATGTGTGTGTGTGTGTGTGTGTGTGTGTGTACATTTTATATATATAATTTCCACATTTCAATGGCTAGTTTCACATTTATTGAACTTCATTTATGCTCTACCATATAAGACATATGTAAGGTATTTGGCTTGGAATTTTGAGACATAATTTTGGATACAATCAGCATTTTTACCTCAGGATTCTCTTGATATTAAGATGTAATTTATTTACCATCTATAGAAAGCTATAAATAAATGGAAATATTCAAGCAGCACTGTTGCATGAATGTTGAATGGTCCTTTTAATAAAAAACCTGGAGCCAGGTATTGGGGTAAATGCTGAAAGATCAGAGAGACAAAGGAACAAGCCACAGCTGCTTCTCACCTCACCAACTCCAGGAATCCTCTGACTGGATGTCTCTGAGTCCTCAGCCAAAAGGAATCCAGCCAAAAGGGCCTCTAGAAAAAAAAGCTTTCAGCCAAAAAAGGGCTCCAGGTCCTGTCTCCTCACGCCTTGCCTTATATACTTTTCTCTGCCCAGTCACATTACTTTGTTCCTAGAGCTGGGATTAAACGTGTGTGTGCTTCCCAAATACTGGTAGCAAAGGCATGTGATCTCAAAGGCTGCGATGAAAGACATGTGACTCCCAAGTACTGGGATTAAAGGTGTGTGCCACCATGGCCTGGCCTCCATGTTTAATCTAGTGACTTGTTCTGTCCTCTGATCTTCAAGCAAATCTTATTAGGGTACAACAAAATATCACCACACAGCACATCTTTGTGCTTCTAAACAGCAATGAAAACTCCACCTGAATCTAAGAACATTTTATAATTACATTCTGCAATTGAACACAAGGAAATAATGTCCAGCAAGTTTCAGTTAGCCTGGAGATAGTCTATACATTTTAGCTCCTTGTCTTGGGCGATATGCATGCTACTTAATGAATTACAGAGCTATAAGACAGTGTTTTCTTTGACTTACAAATATCAACAGAAGCCCAGTAGATATCAGCTAGAAGTGTTCTGAGTTGAAGAAAAAGTGTTTATTGGTCCCTCCTTCAATCATTTCATCACTGATTGAGAACACTTGCCAGTGACTTTGACCCTGCTAAAATTACCCACATCTGAATTTGGTAGCTAGAAATTGCTCAACTTTATGTATGAGAATTAGGTAAGAATCAGGACAATGTGGAGGACAGTTGCCACATTCTACTTCACTCAGCTGATCCTGAGTTCTTAGGTAGTTCACTGATTTTTCTCCCTTGCTTCCTTCTGTTAGCGCTCACATACTCCCATGCTCCTCAGTCCTCTCCAACTGTCTGTTCTGCCAACCAACACCCTAATGGCCTCTACTGATATCAGGCAAACCTGGTTCCATGTAGGTTTCTATGTTAACACCAGCTTCATGTGGGCAAGACAAGGTGGCCAGAGGGCAGACCATGATGGACTAGCATCATTCCATGGTGAGAATCTCCGCACAACCTTGGTATAGCTTCTCCTGCAACTTAAAGATGTCATCTAAAACTCTTCCACAAACAAACCTAAATTTGCTCATTACCACGTCATTTACATAAAACAGCTAATCGAGCATCACTTGAATGGATGGTACTCAATGATCCTCTTTTCTGTGGTTTCTTTTCAAATCATCCAAAATTCATCATTCCTTTCTGGTAATCACTTTCATTTCTATAGCCAATGGCTGATAGATATATAATAAAAACAGACAATAGATAGATGATAGATAGGTAGATAGATAGATAGATAGGCAGATAGATGATAGATAGATAGATAGATAGATAGATAGATAGATAGATAGATGTATCTCTGCTGATATAACCTCTAATGTTAGCAGCTCCACAACCTTCCCTACATTGTTTTTTTTTTTTTTTTCATTTGCACCAAGTAGTTCTTCTTAGCCATTCCTTCATCTGGGATTTACACATTTTTCATTTCCCAATTATTGGGTCTGATATGTATAAGCTATACCAAGCCTAATGCTACTTTGCAAAAACAAAAGGCCTTAATGAAAGTTATAATATTTCTACAAAACTTCTGCCCTCTTGGAAGAGCACAGCTTAAATTGGGCTGGTTATTTACTTGAAAGTCTTTCTAGAAGCTTTTGATTAATGATTGTCATTATATATTCTAGAACACTTAGTGCAATCTTACTGTATTTGAAGGAGTGCTGACTTGATAGTTGCTATAATAACTATAACTACCCACAATAACACCAAATTTGCTAACGGCATCACTTTATTTTGTATTTGATCAGCTTTTCGGCATTGAAAAATACATCTCAAGCCAGGTGTGATGGTATATACCTACCCAGCACTTGGAAGGCTGAAGTTCAAGGCCAGCCTAAGCAACACAGTCAGACCCCACCTCAAAACCAAACCAAAAAAATAAAAAAAGAAAGAAAGAAAGCACAACAAAAGGTCACATTCCAAGCTGTGAGACAGGACATACTGCATAACTGAGTACTGTAAGTCACTCAGGATTTTTTTTTTCTTTTGCTTCTACAATTAAGCACTGAACACAGTGGGAGGTACAGAACAGAGAGAGCTCACTTCAAAGTATATTTTGTTTAGACATTAACACTGAGTATATCAAACCAAATAAACTATTAAAAATATGGCCTGACTGATACAATAATGTAAATTTAAAATCAAAAATAAAACTAAATTAAAGGAAAATGTAGAGAAAGTGTAGGATGCATCTCCCTAAAGTATACCAGCCTAACTTAAAAACCAGGAAATATCTTGATTGGTCGAAAGGACAATGAAGAGATAAAACTGTCCCTGTCAAGACACTATTTCAAAGCTGAGGAGGAGATTTGGCTTAGCTGGACCATTTCTCCTGAGGTTTATCACGTAAGACTTCACACTTGCATAGTGAGTGGAGCCACTTCTTGTAAAACTCCCTACTACCACTCCCGGGAGAGGCTTTATTTCAGTGTCTCTGAGAACACTATATTTTGCTATATATAATGTTTCAGCACAGCCACATCCTTGAAGGTGACTTTGTTTCAGGTCACTCTGGGTCTTCGCTGAGAAGATTTCTCTCCTGTGTCAACAGAGTTTGTAGATGGAATTGGCTTTTGTGTACCGGGAGCTGCCACTGCTCAGTGAGCAGAGTGAACTTTAGAGCTCGAAGTTCTCCATCACTGACAAAAGACACTGGACAAGCTAAAAATGGCTTTATCCACTGAGGTTTGCTGAGGCTCTGAGCAGCTGCGGGGTCAGAATGGTCAGCGCACAGTTTGTTCTTAAGCAATCCCAGCACCAAGAGCCCGAGTGCTTGTGGGAAACACTAAGCTAGTGAGAATAACCGCTGCCAGGTGCCAACAGATGCTCAGTGGCTCCTGGCTCGCTCACGGCACGTATTTCCTTTTCTCAATGATCTCAGAACTTATTACAGTTACTGTTAGATCCCGTCTTAACTTACATGGAGAGGCAAAAGTCTACAGAATCAAACTGTGGACAAAGAATGACAGCTTAGAATACCACGCTAACAATACATGTCTGGAGAGAATTACACGGACAGAAACATAATTGTTAGCACAAATACAGGTGTTTTGTAGAAGTTGATTATACAGTCCTCAGTATGGGCCATTTGTATTTAGCATTCTCTACGTGCCTTTCATAGCCCTCATCTCATAAGATCTTTCTCTATCTTTCTCAGTTGGGATATGGAATTAATGACTTGATATTTTTGTAGTCAAGAGATGTAGGGTGAATTCTATTTCTAACTAGGACCCCAAATGAGACATTTACCAGTCACAAAAAGACAAAATAGGAGCCAATGAAATGTTCTCCCACACATTTCCACATTTTACATAACAGTTTATTTACTTCACACCATGACTTCAAAGTTAAGACCTAAAAACTATGGCCCACCATCACTTTGACCACCATGCATCACTGAGCTGCCGCTATTTGATGAAATCTTGTGTTCCATTTTATGTTTATTACTTTTTACTGCTCATGAGTTTTATCTGGCCTTCAGTTTTACTATGCAGACTACCAAAAGAGCCTTTTAGTACTTACACTCCAAGTTATTAATGCTAAATATAAAAATAACCATAAGAAGCTTGGAAATAAAGTCCAGGTCCAGAGTGTTTGTGCCTGAAGAAGCCCTGCTCTACAGGTTTGTTTCACATTTGTTCCTATACTTATTAATAAAAGAAAATAAAAATCAATTTTATAGAATTTTATGAGAATACAAATAAACCATAAATGTGCATTTATGAAAATACAATACAACTCCTTGGTTTGCTTATTGTTTTATATTTAAAGATCAGTGTGATGTCAATATTAGGGATTTAATGAAACAAAAATAAATTGCAAGGCCAGTGATGAAATATTAAGTCATGAGATGCTTCTGTTTTTCTCAACAATCAGTCTAAAGTCAGTAAGAAGCTGAAAATTAAGATTATTCATGGAATTCATGTGCAAATAGGAACACACTGCTAACATTTCCAACATGCTCACCCACGTCAGTAAAAATCCTGTACATAGAGGACTCCCATTCTTCTGCGTTGTTCATGTATTCATTCACTGAGGGCTGTCTATACTCCTGGTGCTGTTGGAACTCTTGGGACAAAGCTGACAAAGTCCACTATCACCGTATTTTAGCAGTGAGGTCCTATCTCTCTCTTCGGTATGTATGTCCTTAGTTGAAATCTTCATTTCAGCTTTTTCTTTTGATACCACATTCTTGACTTTCTAGGTCAAGCTAGCTGTTGGACTCAGGTCCCTCTTCAAAACTGTTCTATAGAAACTCCTATAGATACACCCCACTAATGTATCATAAAAGGGAAAAACAGACTTCTATACATACAGGAAGGAATATCATCTATCTGGCTCATGCAATTGGCTCATGCAAATTTACCTCATATGACCCACACTATAAAAAACAGCTTTCTCACACCATGAGAATAGATGTAACATTCACTTAATCATTAATTATTTATTTGGACAGAATTTGCTAAGTGCTTCTTCTTACTTGGTTTTTAGAATGAGTTTCCTTTGGGTCCTTGAATGCTCAAACATTCTACATAGATTAATTCAGAAAGACAATCTAGATTGTTCAAGTGACTCCAGATTTTTCTCTAAAACTGGGGAAACAAAAATAGATGTAAGACATAATTTCTGATTATGCAATGCTTATGAAGTAATTGGGGAGCTGTTATATTTCCCCACAGAACATTTAATGAAGCAAGGATTGTATATATTAGTATTACATATTCCTAATAAAATATTATTTGAGTACTTATTGAAAAATTACAGTATTTTATCCTTAAAATGAGGTTGTTGAAAATTCTTTGAGACCTTCAAATAATAAACCATAAGAAGCCACGAAGGAGCTAAAGAAAGTACCCTTATAAGCACTAAACATTATGGTAACACATCTTGGCCCCATCTCCAAGGAGAAGGGCCAACAATGAGCTAGCACAGCCCTGTGAAGATGAGGGAACCGCTTGTCACTGGTCACATCCTTTTATAAAAGGAAGCAGACACTGTAAACTTCACAGATTCACATCTAATATTGTTCTAATTTCAGACCTTAGTCAGTCTCCTCTTTTTTTGATAAAAATTAAAGTAGTGGCAATGTCATTTGTTGATCAGACATAAAGAAGTGTGCCGAAATGTACATTTTTCAAATTTACTTAAGAGGCTGGTCAATTTGGAAAGGAGTAGTGGGGTAATTCCTTCAGACTAAACACACCTATAGTGAGCTCCATTTTTCAGGCATTCACAGTCCAGAAACATTAACTGAATGCCACTCTAATACTTGACATAAATATACCTGGAAGTTAACTTGTCTTCAATCAAGGTTAGAAAAGGGTTTTGGTTTTTTTTTTTTTTTTTTTTGGTTTTTTTGGTTGTTTTTGTTGTTACTGGTTTTTTTTGTTTTTGTTTTTGCTTTATAACACAAGATTCACATAAGTGAACACAGAAACGAAGAAAGCTGCCTCACTGGCAGGTTGCTCATCGGATTTTATTTGGCAGAAACTTTTAAAATGGGATCCTTAAACATTAACAAGCCAATATATAATTTGGCAAAAACTACATTTTGGTCTGAAAGTTAAAAATAAACAAACAAAACAGCAACAATAAAAAAATATAAAACACTGAAGTTGTTGATATAAATCATGAACATATTGATAATTGAATAGATAACTCAATGAAATTCCATAGTTTGAGCATTTCTTAACCAAAGTTTAGACCAATAATTCTCAGCTGGGAATGATTTTGCCAACATTTCTCATCTCTAGGGACTATTGACAGTACCTGGAGATATTTTGATTGTCAAACTGGAGAGAAGGCTATACTGGTACCTAATAAATCAAGGCCAGCACTGTTGCCAACATCCTATTAAGAATGAACGGCCAGCGCTTTCACAGAGTTATCCAATTAGAAATGCCCATAATACCAAGAATTTGAAATGCTATCTATCTCAAAACATCAGAATGGCGACAGGAGCCAAAGGAAGATTGCTGCAAAGATCTTCAGGCCAAGTGAACTTTGACAAGTCCTCAGACAGGTTTGACCAATAGTTTATCCTCTATCAGCAACTAACTTTCACTTAAGAACCAGAAAATGAGACCAGGTGAAAACACATCTTTTGTAGTACAAATGATATGGCACGGTTCACTTATGAACCACATACCTGAGCATGCTTGCCAAAGCTACAACTTGGCTTATGATGTGCATCTAAAACAGTATAGCTCATCTCTTCCTTGGAAAAACATGACTTCTAAGGAAATCATTAACACAACTACAAAATCATATTTTCTGAACACATATCTAAAATGGTAGAACTTCCAATATACAACAAAGACTACAGCGTGACATGCAGAAGGCCTTGCTACCTTAAACCAGGAACAGCTGGAAGGTTCTGTTGCTGTTAGATTTTTTTGTTTTTTTACTCAATGGGTAGGCCTCAACAATGTAACACTATTGAACACTCAATGTTGATTAATTGGCATCATGATTATAATCAACCAAAAAAAAAAGAGTTCTTTTGCTGCTGCCTATGCAAATGATATGGCATGGGTTCTGTGCGTGTCCAGTTATCACAGTCCAGGACTCAACCATAGGCAGCAGATAATGCAAGCAATGTCTGCTTCACGCACAGAGATCACCAGTGCAAAACCAACTGAAAGAGTTTTGAAAACCATGGCTCTTGTAGCCTCATGTCAACCAACAAATTCGATCCCACTATAATCTGGATATGTGCTGGTGAGGAACCTGACCTACAGAAGGGCTGATGTTCACACCCTTGTCATCAGAACTTAATGATATCCTGTGCATTAGTGTTCTAATTGCCAACCAATTTCTCTCCTCGTCTCTCTCCTTCCAATCCACATTCCAAACCAGTGGCAGAATTATTATTTTTTCTGTATGTGGCATCTATTCATTGGCTGTGCTAGAAAAAAAAATGGCTTCTGGTTTCTGAGTTGTTACAATAAATCATAGTTTCAGTAACAACATCATATTTTATCAGCTTCTGTGTATAAATCGGGCCTGCATTAGGTACTTTATGTATAGTACCTTGTTTGAGCCCTGCTTCTGTGATGTAGAATGTAGGCTCTGCTGCAGTGTGGCGCCAACCTACATGCCTTGCCACACTTTCCTGCCTCTCTATGCACTGGTCTTTCTTTTTAGTGACTTTCCCTTCCCTCTACGCTGCTCTCCTCCTTGCTCCCTCAGAGGAAGATGTTCTGTTTGTTTTCTTCACTGTGCACTTCAAGCATTAACAGTGCCATCCAAGCTCTGGCCACACTGTATTGTAACCTAGTCATAATATTCCTGTGCTCTCCAAGCTCTGGCCACACTGTATTGTGACCTAGTCAACCAAGCACTGGTCACACTGTATTGTAACCTAGTCACAATGCCTGTGCTCTCCAAGCACTGGCCACACTGTACTGCAGCCTATGACAGCCCATCTCTTCTGTCAGGGTTCAAGAAACAAATTCTACTTTCATTTATGTTCCCAAAACACAAAATGTATGGCTCAAATTTATTGAACCTGCATCTCAGAAAGTCAGTGGAAGAATTTGAGTGTTTCTGCTAAGTTGATTAGCAAGAAAAAGCTATGCCTGCCTCTGGTCAAGTCAGAATCCTTTATGCCTGAGGTGAAATGTCAGGAGTTGCTTAAAATATGGAAGGAAAAATATTTGGCAAGAGAGAGAATTTTAATATTCAAAGTGGTGTTAGGTAAACAATAAAAATGAAAGCAAAAGAATTCCTTAAGTGGTCATCCAGTTCTCACTAGGTAGAAGGAAGCAAAGGACCAGAAGAGATAAGAGAAACAGCTCCATGTACAGATAAAAAGAAAAATCCAGTATAAAATAAATGCCTCTGGCCGGGCGGTGGTGGCGCACGCCTTTAATCCCAGCACTCGGGAGGCAGAGGCAGGCGGATCTCTGTGAGTTCGAGGCCAGCCTGGGCTACCAAGTGAGCTCCAGGAAAGGTGCAAAGCTACACAGAGAAACCCTGTCTCGAAAAACCAAAAAAAATAAAAAAATAAAAATAAAAATAAATGCCTCTGGAAGAATAGGACTAACGATGGGGAGAAATTAGGGCAAAAATGGTTCCCTACATCATAAGAGACCTCAGGTACCTAGATTTCTATTTCTCTTTTATAGGAACATATGGCATAAAACTTGATTTGCCCTTTTATTAGTACATATGCCTTATCTTCTCATATAGGCAGTCACAATCATATCATTGTGTTCTTTGCCTATGTTTGACAAGAAACTGATGTCCAAACAGAAATTATAAATTTAGCTTATAAAGAGAGTGAAAAAACACACTAGAATTACACTGAATGCAAGAAATCCAAACTTACTTTTAGTCTGACAATGAACTAGAAAGATGCCTTTGCTTCAGCATCCACCACAACATCGCCACTTGATACTTACCACACTTTTCTTTGATCTCGTGATCTTTGTGGACACTCCTGAATCCTTCTCACATTCCAGAGAGAAATGTGTGTAAGACATTGCTGACTCAGCATACACAATGGCATTTGTTAAACTTTAATTAAAATCCATGACCAAAAAAAAAAAAAAACTAACCTCCTAAAAAGTAAACCACATTAAGGACTGCACAGACCACTAGCAATCTTCTCAAATGGCAATGTTAATACCATAATAGAACTGCTTTGCAAGTGTGTGTCAAGCAGGAAAAAAGTTGAATATATTTGTCTTTATAGAGGAGATATAAGAAACAAAATGAAAAAACTTTTTTTTCTTATATACAGAATTCTCACAAGTTAATTCTGGAACCAAAGCATTTGATGATGAAGTGGAATTTGCTTTCTGGATTTCAGTGACTATCCAAAGCTAACTCTAGCAGACTCTAATACCAAGAAAGATGTAGAAGTGAACTCAACAATTAGTAGCATCCATAGGCCATCATGTAGATAGGAGAAATGAGCCCACAAACGGACTTCTCCTTGCTGTTCTCAGAAGCCCTCCAGTCCTCAAGACAGGCTCCATACTGTTAGTAGTGCAATGCTTAAAATTGCTGCAGTTTCCCTGGGCCTACTTTTTACTTCACAATCTGACTGAAAGAAAGCTCTGTTGAGGTGTGAGGAAAAGATCTTCAAAACATATTTCATGCTCTGTCCAGTGGAGTTAGTGTTCATCAACACAGGTGTGTGAACAAGCAGAATTCATTAAGTCCATAATCTCTATGTCCAAGGAGCAAATCTAACAAAAGGATTCAAAGTACACACCTCTGGGAACAGGCCTGGAGTGCACAAAGCTCTTGGAAAACTTGAGTCTGCCTAACACAACAGACGAGGTGTGACCTTCTAAGAAGGTTGACCTAAGGGTGACCTTCTAAGAAGGTTGAATCCCAGGAAACATCCACTACAGCCCTCCAGAACTTGGGGTGTGGTCCTTACTGCAGACCATCCTGTGCCTGCTGCACCCACAATATGTACTGGGATGCTTCAGTTCTTGAAAAGACAACAGGTCTGCTCTGAGGCAGACCTATTAACCCTGTATTTCCCTAGAAATCTTTCTCCAAAGACGCCCATGGTGATACAATTCATTAAGCTAAAAATGTGAAAAAAAATCTTGGGACAGTAGATGACACAATAAACATGAAATAATTAGGACTGTTGACTTATATTTGTCACTATCATATGGCAAAACATTCTGAAGACTCGACTATGGCTTACATATAGAAAGTGATAGCTTTTGTTCTGGCCTATTTTAAAATTGTAAGAATGCTGTGAGCTTGTCTTTCCTTATGTGGGGTGGTTAGAACTCTTGGCTCTTTGATAGGAATCCTTGCAGATAAAACTAAAAAGTTTGATTCAAATAAAGTAAGATCCATGTAGGTGAGCTGCACAAGGTGTGGAAAGGACATTTCTGTGTAGCCAGGGCCACAAACATGGACACAAAAAAAATAAAAATGCTGTGTTTGAAATACATGGATATATGAGACCGCTGGTAAAAATGGTTCTGGAGGGCCAGTGAGATGGCCCAGAGTGTTAAAGTGCTGACTGCCAGCCCTGATGACTTGAGTTCAACCCTTCGATTCCACGTGGTAGAAGGAGAGAACTGGGCCTACAAGTTGTCCTTTGACCCCCACATATGAACCATGGCATGCATGTGCCCATGTGAAACACACACACACACACATACACACACACACAAATGTATGCACACACACATGCACACATGCATGCACGTATGCACAGACACACACATGAACAAATAACTAAATGTAATTTTTAAAAGCTTTTAGAAAGTGGAGATATAGGGAAAGTACAATTGAGTTTTGAATACTTTTTAAACATCACAACAGTTTGTGTCAAAGATGTAATATGGATATTAATACACTAGCAAATAGAATGTAGATGTAGATGAAAAAAAGTCAAACTCTGCTACTTTCTAGGACACTCTAGAATACGAGTGTCCTCCATCACTCCCGACTCTCCATCACAGAAATGGAGCGTCATCTTCTCCAGCTCACTAGACTCACAACATTTCGACAAACCAATAGGGTTAGGTAATCAATAAGTTCTCCTCTAATGTGTGTGTTGCTTTCACTGTGATGTTTACTGGATTTTAGTCTGCCACCTAACACCTTTTGGATTCAAAACCCAACTGTATCCTCGATATACAGGTGCCCTCCCCCAGACTGTTTATCCCCTCTGAATTGTCTCCCCCAAAATAAAATAGGAACATCACCTACTCAGCAGAGCTGCTGTGGGAAGTACATAGCCATAGATAATTGTTCCATATTTATATACTTAGTAGGTGATATTATTACTACTACCAATCTCACTGCTCTAAAACAAAACCTTAGACAGAATGTATTCAATGCTTACTGGCTGTACACTAATGAAGTAATCTAAATAATATGGGTAGCTAGGCCTGGTACTACATGCATACAATCCCAGCTATTTGAGAAAATGAAGGAGGATCCCAAGTTGAAGACCTGTCGAGGGTATAGAAGAGTGGGGCTGCCACTCTCTGACAGAGCACTTGCTTAGCACATGTAGAGCTGTAAGTCAAGTCCCCAGTAGCATACACACACGTATAGAAATAAAAACTGCTAAGCCAAGAAGATGGTCATCCATTATTGAGTACTTAAGAGCACCCAAGGAATTGAATAAATATGTACCCTCATCCTACAATTCTGAATTAGCTGTCCAGTTTGGCAGGGTGTGCCCAAGTTCGGGAGCAGAGAGCCCAGGTAACTTTGACAAACGTGAACCAAGTACTACACTAGAGAATTAGGTCGTCTGCATGAGAGCCTCTGGACACTGATGAGCTCAGCTTCAAGCAACTGGCTAGAGATACAAATGTAAAGCACAAGCACAGAACCGAGAGGGCCAGGACCACCTCCATAGGACCGACCAACCCGTGGCATGGTCAACTGTTGTGTCATGATGTCCACAGTAGCAGGTTGGGAGTCAACGCCCTTTTCTTATAAATTTTTAACTGTTGTAATAAAGTCAATAGACTCAATTATTCACCTATTTTCTCTTCAGTTTCTTACCAAGTAACTTTTCTCCACAGGGTTGAAAGTAAGCTTTGGTTCTGTCCAACTTACCTATAAGGCACTTATTTTTAAGCTAAGTGTCTGCTGCTGAGTGTTTCTACATAAAGTTAAGAATTACACGCAAGAATTTAATGCGCTCCTTTAAATATAGTAACAATCCCCAAATAAGATTTTCAACTTTATACTTTCAAGTTGGCAATTATCTCTGGCTAAGTGTAAAATTTTGTTAATTAAAATTTTTCTTTTCCCCATTTAACCTCAGAGGAAAACTGTATCCCTAAGTTGTTTCGCACTTTGGTTTTTAAAGCCGCTTGGGAATCCTGAAAGGTAAAGAGAAGGGAGTCTCTTGAGATGACATGGATAGAAAATGGTACTTTCAGCTTGGTATGCAATCGTCCTACTTCAAAGGTTAATTGTGCCAATGGCATTTACCCACAGTCCTCATTCGCATGAGTTCCAGATGTGAAAACTCTTGTGCAGTAGTGTTCAAATTCAGGGACCTTTGGGAACAGGATTTTATTTTCAGTCCCCACTTTAGCACTACACTGAACCCCAAGAAAGAAATGGCACACATTGAATCTGAGCTTAGTGAGTCCTGCTGTGTTCTGAGACCCCAGTGCCCAGCATGTTACACAGTCAGTGTGAGGAGCAGATTTCTGGCTTCCAGTAGAGACACCCATCAGTGTCCTCATGGGACAGTTACAGGGCAATGAGTACCTCAGCTAGGTAACCTGGCCATACTCACATTGGGAAAGAACATACAAATCTTAGCATTATTAATACAAGTCCAGCTTACGGTAATGAGCTTTTCAGGCTGTAAATGACAAGGCATTGCATGCTTAAGAAGCACATGTGTTTCCTTCTTGCAAGACTGCTGTCCTTTGGGCACGTCCTAGCTAAGCCAGACCACACTCAGATTTAGGAATGGATGCACACAGGGGGTGATCAAGGCATGTCTGCAGAAAACCTATAACAGCAAGCTCCTTTTTCTAGTGGGAAATATCAGCCACACAGAGTCCTCTCTCAGGTGCAATCCTCAGAAGACATTCAAGACAGTTAATATGTTAGTTTCCTTTTGGTCTTCTGGTGAAAGTTGATGACCAGGGAAAAACGCTGTAGAAGAAGCTTTCTTTGCTATCTATAAAAGAATGTGGTTGCTGTCTCTGCCTGGGCTTTGTCCCCAGTAGTAAATAGCTGACATTATCTGAATGGGTTAGATGCCATCCTACCATGTCAAAGACTGGCAGAGCCACCTGGAAGTTTATCAGCTGCCATCAGGCATGGGGTCATGGGACTAGCAGGCTATTTACATACACATATGAGTCAGAAATGATACTAAAGCAGCCAGTTGTTTGAATAAGCAGGGAGAGGCAAGGGATGACACAGTGAAAGTCTGGGGATCTACTATACAACCTCTCATCGCATCCAAAGTGGGAAGGATCATGTCATTTTATAATTCAGCTGGTAAGTATCATGAGGATAAACTGAGATAACATGGCAGCATGTTAGCAGGAGTTTTGGCATCAGGGATTCAGATCCTGGCTCTACTGCCTTTGACTTGTCAACAACCATTAGGTGTATTACTTGAGGTCTGAAATATGCCTCCACTTTGGGAAAACTGCACAGCACCATCAGCCTAGTCAAACTGCTGTGAGATTTCAAAAGAATGCGATCCTGCTACCAGAACAGTATTTGACCAAATAAGATGGTAATGAAGGTGGCAGTGGATAGAGCGTGAGAAATGAAGACAACATGTTTCCTGTGCCTGTCACCAGTGCAGGATTGTGTCTATTATACAAGCCAAACTGCTACCAGCATCACTGCTGAACAATGTGAGGATGGTGCATCATGAAAACCATCTGCAGGAAGGCAGATATTTGCTTTTGTGGTGCTTAATCAGCTGAGATTGTTGCTGCAGTTAAAAACCACAAACAAAATAAAGCAAAAACCTCTGACAGATATAGTTCTGTTGTGCTAAGTGTGGGGTTTGGTGTCCTCTAAAGGTGCGTATCTAAAGTGTAATGCATCTGCGCAAAGGTCTTGTATGAGTCAAAATTAAGCTCTTCCATTGTCTTTCCTAGGTCTAAGCTGTTCTTCGGCGGTGGAAAAAAACAAAAGCTCTAAGCGCTGGGGTTTTTCGCTGATATTATGAGGTAGTAAATGAATATTTGCAAGAGGCCTCACATAAAGCCTACCTGTTGTCTTAGCTACTGTCCTTTTGTTGTAAAGATACATCATGACTAAGGCAGCCCTTATAAAATATAGTATTTTATTGAGTGCTTGCTTACAGTTTCAGAGGGTTAGTTCATGATCATCATACAGGAAGCAGACCGAATGGTGCTGAGCAGTAACTGAGAGATTTATATCCTGATCCATCGGGCATCAGGAGGGGAGAGAGAGAGAGAGAGAGAGAGAGAGAGAGAGAGAGAGAGAGAGAGAGAGAGAGAGAGAGAGAGAGAGAAGAGAGAGAGAGAGAGAGAGAGAGAGAGAGAGAGAGAGAGAGAGAGAGAGAGAGAGAGAGAGAGAGACTGGTCTGGAATAGGCCTTTGAAACCTCCAAGCTCCCCCTCCCTGCCCACAGTGACATATCTCCTCCAACAAGGCTACACTCACTCCAAGAAGACTACACACCTCCTAATTCTTCCTAAACAGTTCCACCACCTATGAGGCCCATCCTCATTCAAACCACCACACTCATCTAAAATGAAACAGAAGCCTCCTTGAACACTGATACTGCTATGCATGTAGGCATACATTGTTTCCCATTTTCTTTAAACTCCTCAAACTCTCTACAAGACAGGCCTCAGACACGGGGATGGTGTAAAGGACATGATTTTAACAATTTAGAAGATTTAGCTTTGCCATCGACATTCCAATAAAAGTCATTGCTTGCTAAAACAACAGCTTGTCATTAATTTGGCTTAGTGCTCTTGTCAACAGTAATTGATAAATATATTGGCCTCCTAAATGGGTAGAATTCTATCTAGCAGAGCAGTTTCCCGTGAGACTCTGGAGTGATGTCTGTGCACTAGTAGGATTGTAAGCAGGTGGAGACTGCTGAAAAGGACCCCTGAGGTAGCCGTTACTAATGGAATAGCTATGTTAGGCCAGCAGTAGGCGCTGAGCCAAAGGGGAAAGGTAGTGACTTGACAGTTGAAACTGGCACAAAGAAGAGCACCTGGTCTGTGGATTACATAGGATGACAGTGACAATGGGTGGCTGCGGGCTTTCCAGGCGGGTGACAGACTATGATGTACTGGGAACAAAGGAGGAATATAACTAAAGGGTGGTGGTAAATGAATGCACAGATACATGGATAGAAATAAAGAAACACAGGGAAGAACTGCATAATATATAGAATATAATGTATATATATATATATATAGTAAGTGTATGTATACATGTATGTGTTGCCATTTCAAGTTCTTCTAGGATCATTGGGCAGGGCTGGCCACCTCCCCTTACTTTATGCCTCTCTCAAGTCACTCAGTAATTTGCAGGACCTTGAAATGTGAATGCTGGAGTGAGCTTGCTGATGCGAGCATCAGCACATGAGATGAAATGTTACTGTTGCTTACATGTGTAGCAGCAAGCCACCCAGAGAGTCAGTATTCTGGGGCTACCGGTGAGTCCCTAAGAGAATGACCATGTAAGTGAGTACATCATAAATGGACTGTCTAATGAGGTTCACTCTTCCAACCCATTCTGTAAATTACACTGAGTTCCCTTTTTAACATGAAATTCTGATGCTGTTTGTCCCAAAAGTTTAGCTGCTTCCCTAGCAGTGTGTAAACCGTAGAATTTATGGCTGTTCTTAATTGGCAAGGCCCTACCTAGCCCCCTCCAATCTCTCCCCTGCTTTTCTAATACATTCTCTGTTAGTGTCACTCCCATCTATCCAAAATACCCTGCACGTTCTTTCTAAGTTCATCTCTCAGGCCATTTACTTTTCATGAAAATTTGCCTATGAAAGCCCACTGGATTCTAGTTCCCATCTTAAAATTCCCTTCACCAAGCATTGTACATATCCAGCTGAATACCCTTTGAATTGGCAGCTGAATGAAGGTCCAGAGCATCATGGGTAAAAGAAAAGACAAGGCTTTAATGTAGTATACATTAGAATATCAACTGTGGAGAGAAAGCTGGGCCATTTCCTCACCCCCATTTCTGCCATATTTGTGAAATTTTATTATAGATATGTGTACTCACTAAGGGATTCATGAGGCTGTGCCGCAGAACCAAAGTTTTCAAAAGGATGAAATGAAGCCAAAAGAGTTTGGTTTTGACACTTGCAATATTCCCTGAGAGAATGGTATTGCAACCCAGGAAGAAGGCCACCAGTGATTCTAGTGACTTAGTTTCTCCTTTATCATTTGAGTACTCAATCAGGGTTCATTAGAGATGACTTCTTGATCTGTAGAACTTTTTGCACAACAAAATTACATAACTCCTTATGTATTTTCTTATAACAAATATGGGAAACAAAACTTTTTTTACACACACTTTTTGTTTTCTGTAGCTGGTTGATGGTGAGAAAGGGGGCCAAAGATGTTTTCAAAGCAACCATTTATCAAGTAGAAATGAAAAAGAAGTGAACAGCTTTGCTTCATTAGGTAGGTTTGTTTTTGAATGCTCACCAGAGCAATTGAAAAAGCTGGGAGAAAAGCAATAATGCAATAGTTAAAAATGAGTACAAAAGTGACTTGCAAAAACTATTCCTCCTACACAAATATTCTTGTAAGATGGAATGTGCTAACTTATGTGGTAGAAAGGGACAACCGAGCCATCGGCAGGGACATTTGGAAGACAGATAAAGTGTTTTCTCTTTCATGCCCCTTTCAAAATAGACAACACCAATAGACACACAGTTCCAGTAACAATCTACTGGATGGAGAGGGAAGGACCATCTAATACTGATGAGAGAATCAGTCGCAGCAGTCCACTATACAGACTGTATTTCCTCCAGAAACAAATACATTATGTTCCTGGAAGAAGCAAGCTGCTTCTTTGTAAGAGCTACTGAACAGAGTTGATCTAAGCAAACTGCTAAGGCGATGAATTTCACTGAAATCTCATTTTATGTGCAATAAAACCCATCTCTCCCACAAAATTATAAACCATATTGCCTGCTCCCCAGGCTCTCATTCATAAGAAGAAATATGGGGTCATTTGTTTGCCCATTTACCTGGCAGGGAACTCTGTCACGGTATGACACTATGGCAGTTACCATGACAAGGCAATTAGCTATATAGAGCAGCCAGACTACCCCAGGTTGGAAACCAGCCTCAGGAACAGCCTTCTTTTCCTCTGGACCTTTGTTTCCTCCCTTGGAAGATGAGAACATGAGTTAAAAGTAAATATAGAGAGTAATGGCGCCCAGTGAGCATTCAGTGCTTTTAATACACGGCAATGAAGGAGGTTGGGAAATAAATCATGGGTACTGTTCCCAAAGACTTTATCATCTGGAAAGCCATATAAAACAGGTAACAAATAATTTTCATAAAGTGTCATGCTCCTGGAAAACCCCAGGGAACAAGCCACTCTTCACAGTCAATTTTCCTGGTTAGTGAAGGATTTTATACCTCTGAGCTCCAATTATTCTTTTTCATATTTAATTATCTGAGTTAGAAACACCTCTAAAATATGCTCTTATTTGCTTTTTCCTCCGCATATTCTGAATATCATTTAATGTTTCCATGATAACTCTGCAGTCATTGCTTAGGGACATTAGGGATTTTTTGGCAGGGGGTGCTGGTTTTACATTCTACAGCCTTAGATTACCATAGTTTTGAAAATTTCTGTGTGATTTGTTTTTCTTTTTTTGCTGTTTCTGAAGTACATTTTTGCTTTATTAAGAATTTTTTATTCATTTTACATACCAACCATAGATCCCCCTCTCTTCCCTCCTCTTGCCCCCAAACCTTCCCCCCCCCAACCAACCCCCATTCCCTTCTCTGACAAGGCAAGGACTTCCATGGAATGTTTTTGAAATGACTTGTCCCTGATGAACTTACACTTCTTCAAGCTGTCAGTGAGCCTGTGTGTGCCACCCTCTGCCGTCTGAGTGACCACTTCAAAACTGTAATATGTTAGGGAAGAAACTCACCAGGCAAATGAGAACTGCCCTTGTGTTTTGAACAAAGAGTACTCATCATTCATGAACACATAAAAAGCCTGTAAATATTAAATTATTTTACAAATAACTAAAAATTTAATAAAAATAGATAGCCATATTTTTGAATCTGAAAGTTGCAGCCAGGCAGTGGTGGTGCATCATGGTGATGGTAGTGCACGCCTTTAATCCCAGCATTTGGAGGAAAAAGGCAGGAGGATCTCTGTGAGTTCAAGTCCAGCCTGGTCTACAGAGTGAGTTCCAGGATGGTCAAAGCTACACAGAGAAAGCCTAGATTGAAAAACTAAAAATAAATAAATATAATACTAAATAAATAAATAAATAAATAAATAAATAATACAAAATAAATAAATAAGCAAATAAATAAATAAATAAATAGAAACACACATACACATAAACCAAGCACAATTTGGTAAACTGAGGAAGCATGACAATAAATGTGATTGATAAGGGATTTGTGTTTAAGTTTTCGTAAATTACTAAAATCACTAAAATAAAACTGACATGGAAAGAAAGTCATGGACACAGAAATTACCAGTGAATGAGAAGACAAATCAGGTTTAGGCATCTTAAACAATTAAATCTGTTGTTTTTATTTTGTTAAAAATAAATAAATAAATTAGTAGGTAGGTATGAAAATGCCCCCAAATCATACACTAGTTAGCAAATCTGCAAATATCTGCATGGGCAGAGTAGATAAAGTATTTGTTGTGAAGATTGGGGAAGAAGACCCAGTTGCCTGCAAACACAGGGCAGATGAGGAAAATGCTTCCTGGGGTCAGATGCAGTTCTGTGGTGGTGAACGACCTAAACCCTGTGAGCTCTGCCTCAATATGAAACTGATGTGTTTAAAACAGTGATCTGGGAATACAGGAGTAGGCAGACAGATTAATGCCTAACAAGAAAGGAAAATTCACACAGGCCCAAAGCTGTGGAAACCAGCTACATGACAAAAATGCTGTAACAAATCACTTGAGGGAAATGTAAGTTTTAAAAACTGAGGCTGAAGAAGCAGAAGAACCATTTGGGAAACTGCAGTGTGAATCCTTACTTTATGCTATATACCAGAATAAGCTCCAATAGAGCAGGATAGCTAACATTTTAAATGAAATCAAAATTTCAAAGGCAAACACAGACACCAAGACCCTTTCCAATCATGATTTACAGTCCAGATCTAATATAAGGGTGATAAATTCAATACCATAGATGTAAGGAGTGGGGAGAGACTTCTGCATGCTTAAGTAAAAATAAAGTAATAACCTAATGAGAGAGAAAACATTTTCTTTCTTCCTTCCTTCCTTCCTTCCTTCCTTCCTTCCTTCCTTCCTTCCCTTCCCTTCCCTTCCCTTCCCTTCTTTCTTTCTTTCTTTCTTTCTTTCTTTCTTTCTTTCTTTCTTTCTTTTTTTGTTCTTTTTTGGTTTTTTGAGACAGGGTTTCTCTGTGTAGCTTTGTGCCTTTCCTGGAACTCACTCTGTAGCCCAGGTTGGCCTCAAACTCACAGAGATCCACCTGCCTCTGCCTCCCGAGTGCTGGGATTAAAGGCATGTACCACTACCACCCAGTCGAGAAAACATTTTCAATACCTAATGAGAACATGAGACTAAATGTTTGTCATATGTAGACACTTATCCATTCAAGAATCAAAGCCCCAAGAGAAATAATTGACAAAACATAGGGTTTATGGAAGATGTACAAATTCCTAGCCCTTAAATATAAGTTAAAACTGGAATTCTTAAAAATAAGAGAAATCAAAATTGTAAGAATACAGATTAGACAGGGAAAAATGTTCATATTTCACAGCATTCTGTCAGCAGGGTAGGAAAAAAGAAAAAAACACTATGGTGATATTTTATTTGTACTGAAATGTAATTTTAATTTTATGGTAATAAAGTTGCCCTGGGGTCAGAGCTATTAGAGCCATAGCAAGAGCGTGGTGGTTAGAAGAGCTAGGTAGATTTCTGTGTGTTCAGGGATACAGCCAGTATTGGAGACATACGCCTTTAAGACCCGGAGGGCGGTACTTACAGGCAGTGATGAGGCAGTCATGTGGTTGGGTTTACAACCAATGAGAAGGCAGAACAGAAAGACTATTTAAACACAGACAAACAGGAAGTAGCTCTCTCTCGGGGAAGTTAGGAGCACTGCAGGAGGTAAGAATTTATCTCTGAGCTCTGACCTCTCGGCTTTCTCTTTTACACTGGCTCTGTGTTTTTTATTTTAATAAGACGATTGGTTACATCTACAAAACACCTTCATGTGTGGCTGTGGCATGCAGTATTTTAGAGCCCTATGTGTGTGTGTGAGTCTGTCTTTATTGAGAAACAATGTGGCCATCTTTGACTAACCAATTGAAGATTGTCTCTAAGGCTATGCAGTAACATATATTCACTGTTCTTCCTTGAATTGTATTTTGTAATAGCAAAATACAGACACAAGCTAAATGCTCATCCATTGGAGAATGGCAAACTATGCTGTGCCTCACACAAAAAACATTTGATGCTACAGAAAGCGTTTTGAGATCATCAGGTGGGATGATTTCAGGACACATTGTTGAACGAGATAAAAAGAGACACTAAGAGGTCTGTGTCTGCCATCTCACCCTTTGTAGCTCTGTCACAAAAAAGTGTGTGTGTGTGTGTGTGTGTGTGTGTGTGTGTACATGCACGGATAGATAAAGTTTAGTCTATTTTTCAAAATCCAAAAGGAAGGGGTAATAGAATAGATTTTGAGGGTGGACTGGAGATATGTGGGGTTGGGAACAGGAGGGATCAAGTTGCGGGGAGGAGAAAATACTGGGAGAAATGACTGGAATTGGGGAACCTTTGGGGGGTGAGGTAGGAACCTAGTGTAATGGAATATATGAGAATGACCCTAGCAAAGATTCCTAGTAATGGGGGACACAGAGTCTGAACCGGCCATATTCTGTAACCAGGCAAGGTCTCAAGTAGAGGGGTTGGGACACCAACCCAGCTACAAAACTTTTGACCTACAGTTTGTCCTGCCTGCAGTGTTCTGGGACCAGAGTCTAGCATAATTGTCATCAAAGACACCAGAGAGACTTCATCCAGCTACTGATAGAAGATGCCACCAAGACCCACAGCAAAACATTAGGTGGAGGTCTGGGAGTCCCGCTGAGGAGGGGGAGGAAGGATTAGAGGAAGCAGAGGGGACAGGGACACCATGATACCTCGCCCACAGAACCAACTGACTGACTCATGGGAGCTCACAGAGATCAGGGAGCCTGTAGGGTTCTGACCTAGGTCCTCTACATATACTTTATGGCTGAGTCTCTTAGTGTTCTTGTGGGACTCCTAACAGTGTGAGCAGGGGCTGTCTCTGACTCTTCTGGCTGCTTGCAGGACCCGTTTCCTCCTACTGCGTTGCCTCATCCAGCCCTGATATGATGGTACGTGCCTGGTACTATTGTAGCATATTGTGCCACGTTTGGTTGATGTTCCTGGGAGGCAGGCTATTTTCTGAGAGGAGACAGAGTAGGGGTAGATCTGAGGGGAAACTGCAGTCAGGATGTAATACATGTGAGAAGGATTAAAAAAAATTAAAGAAAAAATTTGCCTGTATAAATTAAAAGAGGGGCTGTCCTGGTGTCTGAGGGATGACAGAGAAAGGATTTTTCTCTGTGCACCTATTTATATGGCTTTTAACAAAATACTTTTAACAAAATAAGTGATGTTCTGTTCATAAAATCAAATTAAATGTAAAAAGATTAAAAGGAAAAGTGAGCCTCTGAGAGAATCCTGGGTCACAGGAGCAAGCGGGGAGAAAGTGCGGAGCGTAAGTCGTTAGGCTCCAGCTTCAAACATGAGGAATTACCTGTGTCATCCTCCACAGGCTCCACAGAAGGGTGGCACCCCTGCTGCCCTGAGCAGTGTCCTGTACCATAAATACCCTTCCCTAGCTGGCTCTTCCACACTTTCCCATGCTTCCTGGGGTCCCTAACCCTCACTCAGGACTTTGTTTCCGGGTCTGCTCTTGAGTGCGTCCAAACCAAGACAGAGTCTATACTGCTTCTATTTACTAACTAGAAATAGTGCCTATGTTTTTACTCATGAAGGATAATAGCTGATCCAGATGGCTTGGAGGAGCTGGGGACACTAGGTGGGGAAGAGATTGCTGAGCATCTTTGGATGTGTTTAGTGCAAGACCTTCAGGGAGTGTGAGAACAGAGATCTTCTCCCTCCACAGCCAACTCTGTTCTCTCCACTCCTGACTCAAGCAGTCACTGGGTGGGCCAAGGACTAGGACCGAAAACCAAACTCCTGCAGAGGCCTTCTCTGTGATATATCAATCGTCCATAATGAAACTGCTGGAGTTAAGACTGTTTACTGAGTGTAGGAGAATGGGCAACATAGCAAGGAAGAAACCCAACAAGAGGGAAAGTTGTACACTACATACAACATTCTGCTAAAAGGGACAGACTGACATCACTGCAGAATGCAAGCTCCGGGAATTACGTTTCAGTGGGCCATCCCACAGAGACTGACAATAATGTAGTCAAGTAGATCATTACCAGAGAGAGATAACATGCAAGAACAGCTGTCATGGATGGGCAACATGCATACACTGGGACGCTGTTGTGACAGGTCTCCCACTTCTTGAAACCTAGGGCACAACATGTTTATCAACAGATCAGAAACCAGGAGTCTGAAGGGCAGAGAGGAAAATTCATCTTAAAGTAAAACCCAGTAGGCACAAGTGTATGTTCACACTCCCTACCCCAGTTTGCCTTCTATTGCTGTAGCAAAACACCATAACAAACTTGGCCAAGGAAAGGTCACAATCCGTCACTGAGGGAAGCCAGGGCAGGAACTCAAGAAGGAGCCTAAGGGCGGAACTGAAGCAGAGACCACGAAGGGACGCTGCTTACTGGCTCGCTTCTCTATGGCTTGCTCAGCTACATTTCCTATACAGCCCAGGCCACCTGCTCAGGAATGGCATCATCTGGAGTGGGTTTGACGCTCCCACATCAATCAGAAATCATGAGCAAGTTTTACAGATACATCCACAGGCCAATCTAAAGGAGGTGAGTCCTTGAATGAGATTCCTGCTTCCTGGGGCAGGTCTTTTTTTTTTGTTTTTTTGGGTTTTTTTTTTTTTTGACCACATTAGGAATTCTTGATTTTAGCATCCCACATAACACTTACTCCTTAGAGCTCCATTCCTCTCAGCAATCCTCCATTGGGTATGTATTAACAACTACCTCACTATGAATCACCTCAGCCAGTCGCTAAAATGTGGTCCATTGTGCTGAGCTAATCAAATCCCGTGGAAGAACTTGATCAAATCTGTGCTAAGAGAAGGGAACTCTTATATTCTGGTTGGGCTGTGAGACTTTAAACCAGATCATCCTATGAAAAGGGTCCCTTGCTGTTGGAAAACACAGTCTAAGAGGCAAAGCATTATGCTAGGGGAAAAAGAATGAATGTGGAGAATCTTTGGAATGATCAATTCCACAGCTGCAATCATCCCCAGGGTTGGCCACCCAGCACCACCAGTCATGTCCATGGACTACCTTAGGAGCTGATAAACTCCCCTGAGTGTTAAAATTATTTCAAGGTTGTCTTCTGTCTCCAGGGTTCTAAGACTTTCAGAGACCAGGTGCATGTATGTCATCAAGAATAAAACCACAAGGAACATTTAAGAAGGAAGAAAAAATAATAATTTAAAATGGGGAATGCTGGACAGCTGGGTACAGAACAGAAAACCACATCAGTGGTGTGCAGTGATTTCTTATTGTTTCCACAAATGGGATAAAAGTTATGGAGAACGGACAGTAATGGACTATGTTACTTCCCAAAGGCCAGAGAGCAGGAATCTCCATGTGGCTGATCATGACAACAAAAGGCGGTGTCTGCCTTCACCCCAGGCATTCTGAACCCCAGGCATTCTCTTCACTCAGATGTCTGTTGAAGGTTTGGCAGCCACTTCTGAATTGACAAATAGGCTTCTTGGCCAACTCCTCTTTGGAACTGGATGGGAGATTCCCTATAAAATGAACAATTGACTGAGCTGCCTGTGAAGAAGTACAGGTCCAGGAGCCAATCATAATGTTCTTTTGTGTACAGGAACAATGGAAGCTGCACTTCAGAGGAGCTCCTATGATCCACAGAACAGAGGCAGTGCTCAGTTACTCTTCCAGACAGGACGGGCCTCCCGTGAGCACATCTGTCAAAACCCACACACTTCACCTAGAGAACATGTCCAAATCCTTTCTGGTATTCCCCTTCAGTGTGAAGAACTGTTTGGAGTACTAGCTTCCCTTGAATTTCCTTGTGATCACAGAAGCAGATATCAGTCCCCTCTGTTTCCATCATTTATACTCTTAAGAATGGCATGCTATGATCACAGAATATTCAAATGCCCTTGTTTTGTATCTTTTACATGAAAACCAAATAAGGTTTTAAAAAAATGTTTGTAATGACTCAGAAAAAAAATCAGTCTGTCCAAACTTTAATCCAGTCTCTTAGCTATGCCCCACAACACTGCTATAGGAAGAGAGACTTTCCTGGGGAGGTGTAACACACACACACAAACACACACACACACACACACACACACACACACACACACACATCTCACTCCAGAAAAGCAGCCTGCGACAGGCTGAAGTAAGGATTGCACCAAAGTCCAACCTAGCCAACCAATGAGTTTTTACTGGGGTTACTAACACATTACTAAAGGTTTGATACATTAACTATTCCTTACTATTAACTGCATCCCAGCTCTCTAGAGAACTGTCAGTACCCACCCCACACAGTACAGGGGCCCCCAGTAATTGAAATCAGAAACTTACTGAGCAATTGTAATAAGCCAAACGCTAAGCTTAGGTTCCTGCAACAACTACAGCAGGAATAAAAATAACAACCAGAACATCACTAAACAACAGCTAATGTATAGATGCACTGCCTGTGTCCTAGGTTGTTCTGCTAAGCAGTGTCCTGTTTAATTTTCACAGTGCCATGAGACAGAAATCATAATTATCTACATATTACAGCTGAGTCTCCAGTGAGGTTAAGTCATTTCCTAAAGGTCATGTCGCTACATGGTAGAGAAAATGAAAATTAAACCCATACTACCTGTTTTGGGATAAATGTGTTCTCTGAAAAAAGCAAAACAAAACACTGAAGTCATAATCCTTGTAACCTCAGGATGTGGTCTTATTTGGAAAGAGTTGTTGTCATATAATTAGTGAGGATGAGACCATAGTGGAATAGAAAGTTTTCCTGTCCAATATGGCTGAGGTCCTTATGAGGCAGTCACACGAAGATAGAAGATGGGTCAGGAAGAACTCTATGTTTGGAGCTATGTGGCCCCACGTCCGAGAATCTCAAACATGGCTAACCAGCCACCAGAAACAAAGGGGAAGGGAGGTGAGGAAGGACTCCCCTGCAGACTGTACAGAGAGGGTGGCCAACACACACCACAATTTTGAACTCCAGAACTGAGGCAGTCAGTTTCCAGATCTTCAAACCCCCATTTTGTATGGTCCTTCCTCACAGCAACCCTAGAAAGCTGACACAGCATCTAAGTCTAGGACCCCAAAACAGGTTGCTTGCTGTCTACCTTAAACCAATATCTTCCCTGGATTATTAAAGAAACATTTGATTACAAGCAAAAATGGGGTTTTTCAACTGTATTAAATTCCAGTTATAAGATGACTCATATGGTGGTATTCTATTTGTACTGAAATGTGATTTTAATTGTATGTTAATAAATAAAGTTGCCCGGGGGGTCAGAGCTATTAAAACCATAGCAAGAGTGTGGCGGTGGTGGCACACGCCTTTAATCTCAGTGCTTGGTAGACAGAGCTAGGTAGATCTCTGTGTGTTCAGGGATACAGCCAGCATTGGAGACATACGCCTTTAAGACCTGGAGGGCTGTACTTACAGGCAGCGACGAGGCAGTCATGTGTTTGGGTTTACAACCAATGAGAAGGCAGAACAGAAAGACTATTTAAAGACATACACACAGGAAGTAGCTCTCTTTCGGAGAGCTAGGAGCACCGCAGGAGGAAGGGTAAGGTTTTAGCTCTGAGCTCTGACCTCTTGGTTTTCTCTTTTACATTGATTCTGTGTTTCTTATTTAATAAGACAGTTGGTTACATCTACAGACTCATATTATATAGATGATTTAAAGTCAAAATTCTTACATCTGCCTGTTATGTTAATTCGTTTTACAGTTATTTTTAAAGTATTTTATAAAACATCATAACTTTACCCTTTTAAATAATTGAACCAGACAATGTATATCCTGAAGCAGTTTCCATCTTCACAGGGATGTTTGTGTTGTGAGCGGCTGAGGACTGTTCCGACTTGAATCGGTGAGCTGTAGGAACTCACCTAGACAAAGCAGACTCACGGGAGGATTGGCAAGTGCGGCTCGTTTGCCCAACACACAGTCGCAAGGAGCCAGCACTTTCTAAACGCATTCAAAAGGGAGACATGATGGAGAAAATGGACACTCGGAAGTGACAGAGAGAGCCAGAAGAGAAGATTCAGCAAAGTGCTCACCTTGCCAACACAAGAGCCTCAGGTAAAAAGCCAGGTGTGGTGGTGCACACTTGCAATGCCAGCACTGGGGAGGCAGTGACGGGCAGGTCCCTGGGGTCTGGACAGCAGCCTAGCCTACCTGGAGAAGCCAATGAGAGGCCCTGCTTCAAAGAAAAAGGTAGCTGGGAGCTGATGAACACCAGCACAGCTTGTCCCTCTGGCTGCCAGGCTCATGTACACACACGGGCATGTGCACCAGCCAGCACACACATGAGCAGGCACACACAAGAGAGAGAATGCGTTGGATATGTGTGCTGGAAGTGATTTCTTAGATTGTAGTAAGCAGGATGAATGGAGATGAGGAAGGAGAGTGAGGGCAGAGAGGGGAGAAGAGGTGAGAAAGAAGCAGGAGACTCAGGGAAAGGTGGGAGGGAGAGAGGGAGACCAGAGGAAGAAAGCCGAGCAGGGAGATGGCTCAGGATACAAGGCGGTCGCTGGGTAAGTATGAAGACTAGAGTTCAGGTCCCCAGCATCCATTTCAAAGCCAGGCAGTCATGGTGGGATCTCTAACTAGACCAAAGGAGTAACTCTGCTTAGCGAGAGACCTTCCTCAACAAGCAAAGTGTGAAGAGGGAGGCACTCAGTATCAGCTTCGGGCTCCACATGCACATCCACGTAAATGTCTCTCTCTCTCTCTCTCTCTCTCTCTCTCTCTCTCTCTCTCCTCTCTCTCTCTTTCACACACACACACACACACACACACACACACACACACAAACACACACACATGAACTGTACATATGCTATAACTAAAAAAAAAAAAAAGAGAGAGAGAGAAAGCAAAATGAAAGCCGGTTGTATTAAATGAACACACCCAAGTCAGACTATATCATGTTTTAGGCACAAAAATGCTGCCACGTTTTTAAAGTGGCCTGAGCACATTTAAAGGATGACCAAAGGGGGCTCTTCAGAAAGACATGTTCTCCAGCATGTTCTCACTTCACATTTCTACAGTAGGAAATGTTTATATGTTTAATAGACTGAATTCTGTGTCTATGGTGTATTGTACATATTTTTAAGTGTGCCCATATCACTTCATAATCCAAATATTCATTTTTCTTCAATTAAGGCTTTAAAATTCTAAACCAATTACTTTGTTAGAAAGCTCTGGCTGGGAAGTTAGGAACGGAAGCAAGCAGAACTTACAATGGCTCAGCTTACAACTTTCCTGGTGCCCAGAAGGCTAAGGCAAAGGGGTTGTTCCAGTTTGATGGCAGCCTCAGTGAGAAACCCTGTCTCACAAAGATTGTTTTCAAGGAATGATGGTACAAAATAAGCATTCAGTGGAAAGCACTTTAAATCTTAACCTCTTCTGAGGTTGGTGACAGTCGTGTGACAATCTCTTATGGTACTGGGCAAGGGGCCTCAGCATGCAGGAAGTCACATGATCACACCAGGAAGCCACTCTACGCTACTGGAAGGTAAGGGGTGAGGTTCAGTAGGCTACATGCGTTTTCAGTCTACCAACATTTCCAATCATTAGGGTTGTCAGGAGAAAAGTCTACCTAAGTCGCTCAGTAGCTGGGCCAGGAAGCAGAACTCTAGAAATGACAAGTTCATCGTGCAGCAAGAAAGCTCTCTAAAGCCTCAGACTGTGGAGTGACATGATTTTCAGGGACAACGTGGAAGAAGGCTGTATGAGACCAAACAAGTTCTAACAGGACAGACAAGGGCAGAAGAGGGGCTGCCATGCTGAGGAAGGTCCACAGCTAGGAGAAGACATGGGGAAGGCCAGCCTCCCCGAGCCTAAGTGGGCCAGACAACAACAAGAGGCCACTGGACAGGCCCCTGCAGTGGAGAGAAGTGTGATGAAAGCCATATGCCATCATGCACTTCTCTGTTACTGTGATAAAACAATGAAGAAGTAACTGGGAAAGAAATGGTCCATGTGTCTTACACTTTCATAGTCCATCATTGAGGGAAGCCAAGACAGGAGCTCAGGACAGGAACCGTAGGCAGGAAGTGAGGCAGAGACCATGGAGGAGTGCTGCTTACTGGCTCACCTGTCTGGGCTCACCTAGCATTCTTTTCTACACAACCCAGAACTACAGTGGGCTGGGCCCTCCCACAACAATCATTAATCAAGGAAATGATCCTATAGACATGCCTACAAGCCAATCTAATAGTGGGGTTTTCTCGGTTGAGCTCTGCTCTTCACAGATGATTCTAGCTTGTGTCGAGTTGACAGAAACTAATTAGCACATCATGGTTTACTAAGGCTGACCTGACACCATTTGGCCAGTTGTGATGGATTTCAGCAAAAACTAAGTACTGGCAGGTAAAGATGTCATCTGAAACATCAACAATCTAGGTGCATAATGGCCAGGCCCTGGGAACCTGGAAGTGCTATAGAACCATTTCTTCCTAACTGAAACATCCCACACAGGAAAGAAACTGTTGAAGACCCAGGAAATGCTAAAGGGAGACTCTCCCACATGTGCTGCTGACTGCAAGATGTACAGAGAGCTTCAGGGGTCCGTCCTTCATGAGCCATCAGCTATGCTGGGCTGGGCTTTCATTGACACAGCTGCCTTTGAGTCATCCATGCTCCTGTAAGTCACCCACACCTATATTCCTTTGAGAACTCAAATAAACTCACTGGTTCACCCAGTCATGCTTTGGTGCTATCATTACTCAGATCTGTCCTAGACTTCCTCATGTCTCCCAGAAATAATGTCACAGCATATGAGGACAATAGGAAGAAGGAAGGAAGACAACCCAAGACTTCCCATCTCCGAGATCACGAATGGCATGGACTCATTGCAGTGAAAGTACAAGCATTTGGAAGCAAATAAAAGAAATCAATGTAGGTGAGTAGTTTTTAATTGGTAAGTTCCCAGAGATTGTTCCCTTGCTGTCAGAGCTTCCTTTTGGGGGTATGAGGGGGCAGAAAATGTAGAAGATTGCTTTTTTGCTATGGTAGCTACATCTTGGTTTATAGACAGATAGCAGCAGGTGTTGGGATTTTACTGAATATTTTTGGAATGTAGTTTATAGGAGACGTACTGGAGTTGTTGGAATGTAGACCCTGGGAACTTATTTCCAAATATTCTAGATCTTCTCTGGGTATTAGGAGAGGATATTTTCCTTTTCTGTTACCATGGTATAACAGCAGTCATGGTGGTGTGACATCCCCCAAAGATTCCCACTTGGAGTAGAGAGCAGCTACCTGCAGAGGCACTGGGCAGGGGGTTGAGTGGGAGTCAGTTTCAGTACATAAGTAAGATTCACTCTGCTCTGGACTGTCTTCCTTCTACCGCTAACATAACAGACGCATTTAGAATAATGAAAGAAGCAGGTACCAGAGGAAGTATCAATCAATCCACCAACGCTGTTTCCCACAACTGAGCCAAGGGAGCAAGGGAAAAGGAGTCTATTATACACGTGAGTGTGGCCTGTCCCTGCTCACCATGGTTCAAGTCACATGGTCTTAAGAGTCAACCTAGGGACACAATGGCCATTATCTGGCTGTGTCCTTACTTCTTCTATGGTAGTTGGCTGGACACATTCACGGTATTAGTCACCTCTGACACATTAACACTGACTCTTTGGAAACAAATACTTTGTTTCCTCACAAAATCTGCATGTCTGTCACTGAAGGAAAGAAAAGAAACTAGAAACGAGTAGCCTGTCTCATGGCTTGGGGACTAGTTTGATTTGGACAAGTGACTGAACACCTCTTGTTCATCAACTGAAGAGAAAAGGGAAGCCAACCATATCATAGCTACTCTTGTTTCATTGACCAGAAAACAAAAGATAGGGAAGGGACTCAGATGCCAAGGAGTACACCAAATCCACAGAAACCACCGTGTCCACAGACACAAAACCGTGAACCCACAAAGACAGATACAGGATGCTGCATTTCCTAACTTGGCAGAAAGGAGCAGGCCTTGTGGACACTCATCTTAAAGCTGACAGTAAGAATAGACAGAAAGATAATAATATGTGTTGAATTTATAAAGTATTGCAAAATGATATTTCTCTTCTACAAAAATATCTTTACAAAAATCTCTGAAAATAATTACTGTTTTCCACATGTTAGGATTAAAACACATGTTATTTTCCACAAATACACAGATGTCTTTGACAGAGCTGAGACATGAAACCATATTTTTTGGCTTTACAAAAATCATGTGATTGAATACTTTGGTTTGGCATGTTTGGGGCCTCAGGGGACTTAGTCACCAACACCTGTGACTCAGAAGCCCGGTTGGTCAGGGTCTTTCCCACAGTGTTCTCCTTTGTCCTCTTCTGTGATTACTCATTGAGTTTAGTCATGTCTCCATCCCACAGCAGCAGGATTCAGCTTCATTCTACTCAGAGCTGTTCCCTGCATGCCTCCTAACAGTCTCATTCCAACCCTGTTCTTGGCAAATGGGCTCTCTCACTCTGAAATGTCTTCCTTCTGCAGTGTTCACTTGTAAACCTCACAAAGTGACATCCCTGTCTCACTACTCATGAAAGTCACATTCGTTTCTTAGTATTTTGTTAGTGGAGCCCTTCCCAGGAAGGGCAAAATGTCACCCCAAGGTATTTTTGGTAATATCAATTTTCTGAAAGGTATCTGAGGGGCCACCAAAGCATGGATGCTAGCATCTACAGTGGGGAATATGCAAAACTCATGTGAAAATGCTAAAAAATGTAAGCCACAGAGAGTCTAATATTGTGCATTTTATCATTTTATAATTCAGTATAGCTCAGAGCAGAGCTTTCTTGTTGTAATTAAAGTCTGTCCAACTTGACATGGCACTTATGGAGAAAGATGGTCAATAAGGCGTGCAGAAGATAAAAACCGCAAAACCCAAAAGACTGAAATCACAGAAGGACCGCTTTGTTCTTAGCTACAGGAAGTAAACAAACAAGCATTTCTATTCTTATCATTCCAAGGATTCCTGTGCACAAATCATCAGGACTCCCGTGACCCTCTGTCTGCAGACGACAGTCCGGTCAGATGGTAATACATACAAGCTGTTAGCCACTGGGCCGAAAAGGGCCCTGCAGCCCAGACATTTCAGATCCCTGCAGGCCAAGGACAGCAGTGCCATACCTAGGCATCTCTCATGAAAGTTTAGTAGCTACGAACCTGTGGTATCTTCCCTAAAACAACTTCTAGTAGTTCCAAATACATACCTGTGCATAAGCCGAAGTTGTAAAATGACCGGCATTAACATAAAAGAACACAGAACTTTGTAATCACCGAGTATGACTAGTGGTGGAAAATGCATTCACTAAAAGATTAATAATAAACTAACTCAATGCATGTTTGAGTCAAAATCTACCAAGTCAAAATGAGATTCAAATATACTTAGTGTGAGAGCTGCACTAAATGACCAACATTCTCTCCACAAACAAATTAATACAGTACTCAGACCAGAGCTGGGGAAAGCGCGCCCCCCCGCCTCGCCGAGGAAGCCACCTTCACACTTCCATTTTCCTCTACCCCAGCATCAGAAAACACTTTCACAATGAACACAGAGACACGATTAAAAGGAGATATGCTAGCAGGGGTCAGTCTCAGCTAGCTATTCATGTCTGGTTATGAAGAACACTTTTGCTCTGCTTAATCCATTACTATACTTAGATGGCCCTTGTTCTTTTGGTATTTTTTGTGGCCTCCCTGTCTCTTGGCCCCTTACCAACTTATTCAACTAGGAAGGGAAAGAAGGAGGAGGAGAGGGGCTGGGTACGCCTGGGGTGTATAAGTCATGTCCTTCAGAAAGGCAGAAGGGCTGGCTGGCAGCTTGCAGGGTTATTTTTTACTTAGGCCATTTCTTATCTAGGGACTTTAGTGAGGTTTTAACTTGTTATGGAAACTTGGAGGAAGACTTGTTATTTCCTATATGAAACATAAATCAATATTACAGATAGTAAGATGGTAAAAATAATATAATAATATATCCTTATTCTTTAGAAGATATTTCCCCATGCCGAGGGTGTGGCTCAGTGGTAGAGCACATGTTTAGTATGTGTGAACACCTAGGCTCAATTCACACACACACACACACACACACACACACACACACACACACACACCAGGGGAGGATGTTATTTTGACTTCATCATAACCTGGGAAATTAAGGCATCTACTCCAACCTCTCTGTAAGATAAGGGTAATTGGCTCTGCTCTTTACTGAGCACAGACAGCTGAATACACATGGATCCAATGGTCCAGAGTACATAAGAATGCTGATGGGATCCAAAGGAAGACTCGATCCACAAGGAGCAACTCAAAAGTCCTACATCTCAGGAATGCTTTCTATATGTCAGGCATTTCCCAGTCATCTTCCGTCCATTAAACTCTATAATAATCACATAAGACTTTGATTTTTGATTGTTAATTTCCAGAAGGAAAAATTAGGGCCACGGCAATCAAGCACTTTGATAAGAACTTACAGTGTGGTTGAAGACTACAATGTGAGCAATCCACTGAGAGCCTATTAACACTGAGAGAAATTAACACACAACTTTCCAAAGATGAGAGAACTTACCGAGTGTTGAATGAAGTTCCACTTAGAGGAAATATAAAAATGCCACATTTTCAAAGAAAATGAAACAAAATTTCTATGAGTACTGCAAAAAAAAAAAAGTGCAATTTCTGACTCCTGTTCCACCCAGAGTTGCCTGATTTTAAAGTTGAGGGTGAGGGGGCTGACAGTCAGGTTTTAAATGGCACTCAGTGGTCCCTCTGCCACTCAGACTTGGTTAATCAACAAAGGACTCAGGGCCTGATCAGGTGTTGTTCATTTGGGACGTGTTGGTTAGAGCAAACACCTGTGAAACATCCCTGTCATGACAGAGGATATAGGGATAGGAAAGGTTTCCCCTTGTCTCTTGAGATATAATTGGTTCAAAACTGTATTTTTAGTCACGTCATAAATAAAGGGTGAGCAAAGGAAGCAGTACACAATTCCCACCTTATAACCTGAGACTGACTGAGTTCTCGCTGTTGACTTAAAAAGGAAACAACTGGGGACACGAAGTAGGAAAAGTTGGGGTCTAAACCCAGGCCAGTGAGAGTGAGAGGTAAATGGAGGTTTGAGAAAATATCAGTACATTATTGGTAATAGTATTTTTAAGCAAATTATTGAAAAAAATCTTTAAAAATAATCAGCTGGGTGGGGTGGCAGTGGCGCACGCCTTTAATCCCAGCACTCAGGAGGCAGAACCAGGTGAATCTCTGTGAGTTCGAGGCCAGGCTGGGTTTAAGACAGGGTTTCTCTGTGTAGTTTTGGTGCCTGAGATCCAGGACTGGCACCAAAACTACACAGAGAAACCCTGTCTTGGAAAACCAAAACAAAACAAAACAAAACAAAAAAATAATAATCAGTTGGATTTTCAAGCAGAGGGCTGTGCAGCTTGCATGAGGTTTTGCACTTTCTGAGCAGTAGACAGCGTTCTCGCCCAAATTTCACACTAGCCTGAAAACACAGGACAAATAGAGGGCTTTGTTCTCATATTTCAGCAAATAAGTCATCAAAATAGGTCTATTTAAAAGAAACTTTGGCTTGTAGATGACTTATTCAAGTGGGCAAATACACAGGCCAAGATGACACCACCATAGTATTCTTCATCGGCCAAAGCTTTTCCATGAGAACAGTAACTTTGGAAATTAAGAATTTGGTTTAATAGTCTAAGAAAAAGAAGAACATATGAAGGCAAAATAAAATATTTAGCTCTGGGTCCAAGTACACATCTTATACTCTATTTAGTAAACATTCAGATTAGCAATTATGATATTTCTGTCAAAGATTTAAGAAAATAAGTAAATACATTGTAGGAAAAATGGAATAGGTTATTTTATGAATAGTCACATATAAAACTCAGATTTTATGCTCTTTTTAAAAAATTTACATTTAGTGTGTGTGTGCGCGTGCATGGGTGCATTTTGTATACACACATGTGTGTCTGTAGACATGCATGTACATGAAGACCTTTGGAAGTGAGTTCTTTCCTTTCACCATGTGGGTCCTTGAAATCAAATTCAGGTCTTCAGGCTTAGCAACTTGGCAGCAAGGTCCTTTACACACGGAGCCATCTTGCTAGCCCCAGATCTTGGTTTCTAAATACCAATATTTAATAAAAGAAATGTACGTGCTTTGGAAAGAACCTGGAAGAACCTGGAAGATTCTATAGCATCAGAAAGTAAGAAGTATTCTAAAAATTATAGTGATATAAGAAAAGGACACAGGAGACAACTTCAGGGGGCCCTAGTCAAATGCAGACAGTCGGAGTGATCAGATGTATACCAAGTATAATTCCATTAGATTGTGTGAGTAAGTGGTGGGTGGCGGGAAAGCCCAGCTTAGAGAAGAACATCTATCGGATGTAGGGAGAAAAATGAACCTGTGATCATGGGGCAACCAGGATAACAAATGATGCAGGCAAGAATAATGCATGAGCCCTAAAATTCATGGGTGAAAGCATGATAAAAAGCTGATCATGTTGGAATTAAAAACAAAATTCAATTACTATAATGGTTTAACTGGGAACTTCCAGATACCAGAAGTTAAGCTGAATTCTCTTCAATTTGCAAATATGTGACAGAAAGACATCTGTTTTTTGTTTGTTTGTTTGTTTGTTTGTTTTTTGGTTTTTGAGGCAAGGTTTTTCTGTGTAGTTTTGGGGCCTGTCCTGGAACTCACTCTGTAGCCCAGGATGGCCTCAAACTCACAGAGATTCACCTGCCTCTGCCTCCTGAGTGCTGGGATTAAAGGCGTGCGCCACCACCACCTGGCAACATGTTATTTTTAATTATTGTTTTTAGAGGGAATATGATGTCTCTTCCATTCCCATAGTGATATTTACTAGTTATTGGTAACTTTCTTTTTTTACCTAAAAAAAAAATATTTTGAGAAACTGAAAACAAAGAACTCCTTTCCTCAGTCTCAGTCTCAAAGTGCCTCCTTACATGATGCTTTCTCAGTACAGAAAGGCAAATGAGCGACTTCCTACCGGGAGTGACTGGCAGACCTCAAAGAGGAACTGAACTTACCATCCGTAGACAAGCGCTAACCAGGCATACTTCCCTTCTAACACTGACAATGGCAGAGCACTGTGGTCCTCTGGTCAAAACCCACAACCTGATCTCAGGCAGGAGAAGACCCATGTGAGACATTCTCCACCGCAGCTGGTTGCACTCTTCATCGGTGCCAAGACCATGAAGAAGGAGACAGTAAGGAGCCGTGGGAGGAAACACACAAGCGTGACAAGTGCATGCAGTGTGGGATTCCTCTTTGGAACTCCTCTAGAAAAAAGACATCGGCGGAATAAGGGATGGAGTTGGAATGACAGCCAGAGAATAGTCAACAGTATCGTATCAAAGTTAATTAACTGCTTTGGATAACACCTGGAAACGTTTTATATGAGTTAAAAATTTAACATGTTGCCGGGCAGTGGTGGTGCACGCCTTTAATCCCAGCACTCGGGAGGCAGAGGCAGGTGGATCTCTGTGAGTTTGAGGCCAGCCTAGGCTACCAAGTGAGCTCCAGGAAAGGCGCAAAGCTACACAGAGAAACCCTGTCTCGAAAAACAAAAAAAAAAAAAAAAATTTAACATGTTGTGTCCCAAATTATTTCCAAATGTTAAAAAGGAAAATGTAAATTTTAAAACATGTAGTGGTACTTACAAGTAGAACTACCTCAACATTGTCTCAGCAAAAATAACTGACATTTATACTGTAAGGTTTCAGTAACTTTACCTCATTTGGAAATTATTCTCATTTTACAGAAGTTTTAAGTAACTTTCTGACATTCATGGACGTGGAAGCATTCCCCAATTAGAGGCCTCCTTGGACTCTATAACTACTGTACTGCTGTTGGTTTGGCTGCTTGTCTCGCTGTACACTTCCACAAGGGCTCTTTGAGGATGTGGGGAGAAAGGAGGCTTTAATAATAACAATTATCCAACAGGTCATTCAAAAAGATTGGGGCAGTTAAAATGGAATACTAGGTCCACTCTTTTAGCGGTCCCAAAAAGGAACAAAATTAATGACCAGTGCAGTATATCCTGGAAATGCTCAGATTAAAAAGAGAGGGGCGGGGATAGGTAAACATCAAGTCTGTAATAGCCAGAAAGACTATGGAAAAAAAAGAAGCATTAAAACTTGGTACTCATGGGAAACTAATACAATGCTCCAGAGTAATAAAAAAAAAAAAAAAACAGCGAAAGGAAGACAGTGAAGAGAAAGAGGAAAAGAAACAAGACCTAACCTTCAAAGGGGAAGGCGCATTGCTTTGAAGGAGGACACAAGCAAATGAGCAGTGGCCCTGGTCCCCCTCACAGCTGTCACCTGCTCAGCCCAGGGCCGGCTTCATTAGTATGCAGAACCCAGGAGCTGACACCAGTAGGGGAACTTGAAGCAATTTCTACAACACAATGCCACAGACACCCACAGGCAGCAGAGGACACCACCAGACAAAGGCCTGGGTCCTCTGGCTGAGGGACTCTGTCCATAGCCTTCCTTGGCCCAAGAAGTAAGTATAGATGCAGGAAAAAAGCAAATGAAAGCATTATTTCCAGACTCCGAGGGTCTAGCCGACACCACACCTCTTTCAGGAGCCTGCTCAGAGCTGTCACTCTCTTTAGCATGCATCGCACATGACTACACGGGAGATGAACAACCAGATCCACGAGTGCCAGCGATTTCTAAACCACATCTGCTTTGAAGCAGGCCTTAGCGGACTTATTAATAACAAGTCACAGGACAGTGAGTTCCAATTAACGACAAAAGATGCTGGCTTCCGTTACTTATTCTGTAGTTATAATTTCTGAAATCCATATTTAAAGTCAAAACAAAGCCACCAAGAGGAACTGAGAGAATAAAACTGATTTTCTCAGCATTGACTTTAAATGGAAAAATTTATTACACTGTCCACTGATTAGCTGAAAAACTGTTATAATCTAAAACCAGTCATTATGAGGAGTTACCAATTCAAAAATTTTCTAAGAAAGCTTTATTTTAAGTAATAAGTTGCAGGATACTTAGTCAAATTTTTGAAGAGAATGAAGCAAGATAGTAAGATAATTGACCAACCTAGAATACCAAGTTTTATATTAATTCCTACAAATATCATTCACCATTCACAGAAGTCAATCTCACTTGCATAATAGGAAATGGCTAAACTCGACAAATCTATTAATAAAAGGCAAATTGGAATTCACAGAAAGTGGTTTTGTCAGAGTGAACATAGAGAAATAGAAAAATATGAAAGTCTTTAAATTGGACTGCATGGTTTCTGAGCACAATTTATTAATGTATCATACAATTTTCAAAGCTTTTAGAAGTCATGCAAGCTCTGTTTTAGAAAAACGACAGATTTTTCAAATAAGCTGTCAAATTCCAATTAGTGGCCATTTACTGCAAACAAAATTGTCATATTCCTAGATCTACAAGATGTACACGGGCGTTAGGGACACGGCTCAGCGTGGAAAGGGCTTGCTACAAGAGAGTCGGGGAGCGGGGGGGGGGGGGGGGGGGGGGGGGGGGGGGGGGGGGGGGGGGGGGGGGGGGGGGGGGGTCTGAGTTTGGATTCCCAGAACTCACCACTCCTACATGGTGAGAGGCTGGAACAGTCGGCAAACACAAAGACTGGCCACTTGAGGGAACAGAGACGCTGTGTTAGATGAGGGGGGCGGGGAAGACCAACGCCCAAGGATGTTCTTCCACCACGTGCACACCACGCACAGTTCCAGCAGGACAGAGGACCACCCACCCATCAGTAACTTCCTCAAAGCTGCCTGGCAAGTGCCTGGTGGTTAGATTGTTCAAACCGCTCTTAACAGTGAAAGTACAGCAGTCCCTCCCAGACTTTCAGTAAAGAAAGTGCAGCACAGGCAGGTGGGTGCACGGATGACTTCATTCCAAAGAGAATCCTCAGGAAATGAAGCAAAGTAAAGAAGCTACCAGCTCAAGGGGGAATGCCTGACATCCTCATTTCAAGGCAAAGCTGAAATATAGGTAAACGTTTCATATGATGCTGCCTTTCCCCAAGTCTGTAAACACTGCCTGTGAGTCAACACTGGAATCAGGAGTCAGTCTCTGGTTTCTCAGGCAGTCACTAGCTCTATACTCGACAGCCTTGACAAACAGCATCTCCAACTGTAAGACAGCACATCCCAGACTAACACAAAATATCACTAGTAATTTCATCACATTCCACCTTAATATGATGCTTTTATCTGCCCTCTCCTCTCCACAGCTCTCCTCTCCATGCCCATTCCCTCCGGGATGATGGTAATATGACCTTTATTTTAGCATTTAGCATTAATAATACATCTCATAAATGATCCTATACCCTAATTGCTTGTCATTTCCACAAAATTGTCCAATTAATTTTATTTTACCTAATGGCTATTTCTAAGAGATTAAGAAAAATCTCTGTTACTACAAACGAACAAAAGAGAACAGTAAACATACACTCTTGTCATTGCTGTGCATTTGATCTGGAGATTATTTGCCGCACACATATAAACATTAACTCCCAGGAGCACCTAGCATACTATTTTTTTGCTGGAAAATTCCCAAGTCAGAGCCCCAGCTGCAACACCATGGAGCCATGAGCAGACATCTGGGGAAGCCCAAACATTGAGCATCCTCTGCTGTTTTGAGAAACAGAAGTCACTCCGTGTTCCTGCCACCAGCCTCCACTTCCCGCGGCTGCCTGCACAGGTGTGTAGCACAGCATGGTGGAGCACCCGAGACACAGTTCTCCCAATCCTGAAATGAAGCCTGGGGCCTGCAGCTGAGCCATATACTGTCTGGCCGACCAGCTCGGTCTGTCTTGCCCTGTTTGAGCAAGGAATTCCTCAGAGTCCTCCAGCCCCAGCCCCAGCCCCAGGCTCATGTCGGGGAAACTAAGGATACTGCCTGGAATGTTCCTCAAATCAAACAGCAGAGGATGAGATCACAGAGAGTGAATAATAAAAAACCCTACACAGAGAGAATGCTCTGTGTGTCCAGGATTCACACAGCAGGCCCCAGGAACAGAATTTCCTCCTGACTCCAAAGAGATTTGACTGTTCAAGAACAGAGCTTATAGGGCATTATTATTTTTATTCTTGCTTTTCATATGAAAATTCTGGTGTGTTAACCTCGGGAGTATTTATTTATTTTCCAGAATATGAAAAGTATAAAATGTGAAGACAATGTATGATTATTGTACAGTTAAGATTTAACTGAATAAAAATATACAGTGCATTAAGAACAATTTGTATCAAGTAGATATGATGAAACTGTTACTATTACAAGGAATACTGAAGAAATTATAACCTAAACTAGAAAATATTGTAAGTTGTATCTTGATATTAATACAATATGCATTGGTTTCTGTATAGTTAAGCTAAGCTTGGTAAAAAGATTTTCAAAGATATTGGTGGAGTCTGATACTCCAGCACCTTAGACATGTAAGAAATTTATGTATTTTCTATAAAAATATAAAATAAATATATTTAAATTTTACTTGATCTTTTTAAAGATTATGCTTCTTACTCCACAAATAAATAAAATTATGTCCACTGAAAACACTTTTAAAAGCCATACCTTTAGAAATATAACATAAAACTATTAGTTATCAAAATAACTAATAGCACCTAAGTTCAGTTCCCAGCATCCATGTCAGGCATCTCACAACTGCCTGTAACTCTAGTTCTGGAGGATATAACAACCTCTCCTAGCCTCCCACACCCATGTGTACATACATACATGTAAAAGAAAAATAAACTATTTAAAACATAAATAAAAACAAAAAGAGGGCTGGTAACACAGCTCAGTGGTAGAGTACTTGCCTAACATGTGCAAGGCCTTGGGTTCAATCCTTAGTGCTAAAAAAAAAAAAAAAAGAAAAAAAAAGAAAAAAAAAGAAAAAAAAAAACCATCTTCTAATAAGAACAACTGTCAATTGTGAAGCTAGGTATAATTAGGAAAATGTCCCAAGAAAATGGCGGGTTTCCTATTACTTTGTTTTAAGGAATATGGAACCCATTTAGGAATGGAGGCAGGGAGGGAAAAGGAAGGAAGGGAGGAAGGGAAGAAGGGAGAAGGGAAAGAAGGAAGGGAGGGAGGGAGGAAGGAAGGAAGGAAGGAAGGAAGGAAGGAAGGAAGGAAGGAAGGAAGGAAGGAAGGAAGGAAGGAAGGAAGGAAGGAAAGGAATGTGGGAGGGAGAGAGGAAGGGAAAATCAGATTCCCCAGACTCAGGTTGGGTGATAGAGGTTTAGGTGGGAGCCAGGTGTCATCTGTCCGGCTGAGCTCTAGGATGAATTCCGGAACACCTCAGGACATAGGAAGTCACAGGATTCTCTCTTGGATGTCCTAACAGAGGTCATCCATTTTTGATGCCTGGATGTCCCACCAGATCACTTGGTTTAATTCTCTCAGAGAACCCCGGGAGAGAAGGGCTCTGAGGCACAGGACAAACATCAATGCCTTGCTTACTTTATTTGTTTTCTGGATGTCTGCCATTCCAGACCTATCTTCCTTACTGGGAAATTTGAAGTGAGGTGGTTTCTAAAGAAACTTCTATTCTGAAATCCATCAATTCACTGCGAGAAAATGGTACGTAACTTTCAGTTTGTAATAGAGCTGTTGTGCGGGTTAACACAGGCAAAGAACAGAACTAATCCAGGAGGCTTTTTTAGTTCTGTGATTCCAACATGCTCATCCAATGTAAGACCTCATCAGTG
The DNA here is from genome assembly GCF_004664715.2 of Peromyscus leucopus. Lineage (NCBI taxonomy): Eukaryota > Metazoa > Chordata > Mammalia > Rodentia > Cricetidae > Peromyscus > Peromyscus leucopus. Next base: position 86,907,176 of record NC_051071.1, on the reverse strand, counting down.
TGTAGGCAAAGAGCATTCCCATGCTTCATGCCCCTTTCCCTTCTCCTGGGGAAACAGCTAGCCTCAGATCCCCCTCTGTTCTCACGCCTTTGCTCAGCAGCAGTTTCCACCACACAACACCTTTGTGCCCACAGTGTCTGAAAGACAAATAAAAAGTCATCCTCCAAAATCACACTGATGAGCGAACAAAAGGAAGGTACGAGAGAAAAAAAAATATAGGTAAATGCACTTCTGATTTAAGTGATTCAAAGACAGAGCTTGCCTGAAACCTACAAAGGGCTCTTGAAAAGATACTGGTAACTCCATTCTGATGGATGGACACTATTCTTAGCCTGCTGGACCCATTCTTCACAAGGCTGCACAAGTGCAGAATGCTAGAGAGAGGAGAAGCAGGAAGTCCTGGTGTTACTCAGCACACTGTAGAGTGCCATCAAGCAAGTTGTTTTTCTACCCATAGCCAGGAAAATTAAAGCATGTTATGTTTTAATCACAGCATCGATCTGTACTCATGGAATTCCTGGTTGCACTGGATGAAAACCTCTGCAAATGGGTGCATTAAAAATACAGCTTCCATCCAGAAACAAGTAGCTTCTCAAAGGGGCTGTCTCTAGCATGTCTTCAAGTTATATGCACTCACTGGACTGAGATCTAAGGTTTCTGCTCTCCTTACAGCATAGTCAATACATAGTGAGGAAGAACTGAAGACTGGTCTCCTAGGCACCATACACACCAGTTACCATCCAAGAATAGGTATTGGTTGCATTTGTGCTACTGAAATAGTGCAAGGTAAATGGCATTGCTTCCAGTCCCCCAGGTGATTTAATTTAATTTGAAGCTAAAACACATCTTCCGATTTGTGCAGTTTCTCAGTGGGAATGGCTTTCTTCATTGCTGAGCATGAAGTGCCAGTATCTCAGCACAGTCCCTGTGATGAACAAACCACCTGAATGCACTTTGCCTTCCTCTATCGGAGTGGCATCCCCTCTCCCTCCAGACCCACAGCTAATGAAAACAAGCCCGTTGGCTCATGGTGTCCATCAAGGAAAGGTCATGGTAACCATTATACTGTCATATACAACCATCCAGGAACTCCCTCCCCAGTGAAATCAAATATCCACGTTTGAGAGCCCTGCCAAACGTACACAGTCACATCCCCACCAAAGCTGCTCTGAAGGACCATGCCACCATTTGGCAATAGACCTTTTCAGGCTGAAGCCATGTGAGAAAGTCACTGCTCTGACTCCCTTTACTGATAAGGAGACTAAAGCCCGGAGAAACTAGATCTAGCTGGATTTGCAGAAGCCAGTGAATGCTGCAAGTCAGGTTCACAGTCATACACCAGCAGCCCCTCCCCAAGGCCCTTCTAGCTTTTCCACAGCCAGGAAATGGGAAATGCCATACCTTAGGAAGCATGTCTCCAACAACTGTTTAAATATGAAATGCAGCCTTTGGTAAGCTCTACCAATGTGTCTCTCCTGAAATGTCTGTCCTTCAACACATATCACACACCATTAAGTCCTAGTTTTAAATTAAATTAGTAATTGCCACTTGTAAAGCTACCTTTAAATTGATTGATTGATTGATTGATTGATCAATCAATTGGTTTTTTTGGAGACAGGGTCTCATATACCTCATACTACCCTAGGACTCCCAATACAGCTGAGGCTGACTTTGAACTTCTGATCCTCCCAGCTCTACCTCCCAAATGCTGGTACAGGCCTTCACCACCACACCCCAGCTATGCAATGCTTTGTATATTATAAGCAAGCATGCTACCAATTCAGCTACATCCTCGCCCCAAGATAATCGTATTAATAGAAAGAAAAGGGGATATTTGTTACATCTTAAAGTAAACATATCTTCCAATCATAAACCAAATGCAGGAGTGAAAGACCACACACAGGACCAAGAAAGGAAAGCGAATGCAATGTTACATGTTCTCTCTGAACTAACAACATACAATGAATCCATGGACTCAATACATCTGTTATGAGAGAAAAGTTCTCCTGACATATAAATTCATATCATTTCTACGTTATTAAAATACTTTCTTACCAGAATTTTTACCGTGTGGGCTGGATTGCCAATATCCCCATCTACATGAGCTTTTCAAAATAAACATTTCTGGTTGGAAAGGCTTCACAGTGCAAGTATGGAGACCTGCATTGGACCCCCAGCACCCATGGAAAAGCGAGGTGCGTGTGACCCCAGATCTGCCTGGGGCAGCAACCCCCTGGGGTCTGCTGGTCAGCTAGTCTATGTGAATGAGCCAACACCAGGGAGAGATCTTGTCTCCAAAAACTAAAAATGTGAAGAGTAAGAGAGAAACACACACAGGGTCAAAGTCAAGCACCGAGGCTACGTGTGAGTCGCCACACTGAGGGTTCATTAAGGACTTTTTTTCCAGTATTATCAAAACCCCAAGTGCATTTTCCATTTCCATGCAATAACAAAAGTATATGCAACTGAAATTAAAATATGTGGGATATATTTTACTTTTTAAAACACATAATGAACAACGACCTTTTATATTCAGTTCTGTTCTGTCTCATTCTACTCCTTCTTAATTAAAAAAAAAGTGTTGGTCAAAAATCACCCACTAGGGCACTGGAGAGATGGCTCAGCAGTTAAGCGCACCTGTTGCTCTAGTCGACCCAATTCCATTTCCCAGCACCCACCCAGCAGGTAATGGTTTTTAACTCCAGGACCAGGAGCTCTGATGATTTCTTTTGGAGTTCAGGCACTGTGCACAGGTAGTACACATACATATATGCAGACAAAACACTCAGACACAGAAATTAAAAATAAATAAAATGCCTTTTAAAAATCACCAATTTGATTGTGTGCCATCGATAGATCAAATCTTGCAATTTGAAAAATATGGATTATGAACTCTGTTCATTATTTAATGATAATAACTATTGGTTTCTATTGATGCTTACAAGGTGGGGACATCGCCCATTTTCCATGTACTGCTCACTTTGTGATGAAAACTGACATGGGATGTAGGGATCAATAAGTACCTGTTTTTTACAAAGAGGAAAACAGTACTTCACACTGGTGTGTGCAGCCAGCTCATGGCCACAAGGCTTACCCAGTCTGGAATGCAGTCTAGTTCCAGAGAACATCAGAAAGATTTACTCTTTTAGGGTGAGCTATTTTACTTTGAGTTCCGAAACTACAACTCAGTGACTATGTGGTTTTTGGCAAGGGACTCGGCCTCTCTGGACTTGTTTTCTCAGCTATGTAACGGATATCCTAGGGTCTATCTGGTGCTATGGTCCCCTATGGCAAGTGCTGGGTGTAATCTCAGGCCTCCATGACTAGTAGGTAGTGACTGAATCCTTAACTACCACAACATATATTAAATCTTTCCCCCTTTTTTCTTTTATTTTCAGTTGTAATCCCCAAATAGTTGGCCCTTCCCATTCCTCTTTCATTTCTGTTGAGCTTCTCACATTGTGTCTCTCTAGCCCTATCATTGGAAATGACTTGCCTCCTTTGATCACACTCCCCTCCTGCTCTCTGTCCTCAGGAAGCACTGGTCCTTGGGTCTGGGCTGGATGTAGGTGGTTGGATCTTCATGAAACAGATCTTCCAATTTTCCTTTCGCCAAGAACAAATAGCTGGTCAGATGGTCCCTAAAGAGTCACTCTATTGTTGATCTGATGAGTTCTTAAAAGAGAATTTTGACTGTGGCATGCCAGCCCAGGGGTCACCTCTCACCACCACAAGAATGCCATCATCTAAAGGACCCACAAGAGAACTCCAAATACTCCATGCCAATAGTTTTGTGACTGGAGTCACACAGTTAAAGCAAACCTATGAAGCTCAGAGACTGTGGTTCTAAAGGTCATTGGTGTAAATCATGGAAATGGAAGTGTTTGGGCATTCACATAGACACTGTTTCTTGCTTCTCTGCATGCAACACAAATGATCTTTGAATCAGATGCAACATAATCATTTCTAGAACTGTTAATTCTAATTACTTCTATGAATAGGAATAACATCTGTAAAACACGGAGTGGTTGATACTCAGTAAGCATAAAATTTATTAGAGCAATGGTCATTAAGAGGTTTGTAGAAAGAGAAAGAAATCATTATAATGCAAGGGATAATTCCATCGTTGGTGAACCTGGACACTCAGTTCTCTGAAGCTTCAGTCTCATGTTCAGGAAGTAGCTATAGTCACAGCTCCATAAGCCTGTACTCATCAATAAACTTCACTTTTCAGAGAAAGATTTTTCTCTTCAACTTCTCAGAGACACCCCAAGGGAATTCTTCTATACATTCTTGATATACACATTGATAAGAACATTCATGTTTGGTCCTAAGTATCTACTTTCAAAGTTCTTTAGTCTCAGTTCTCCTTCTAAGTTCTTTAGGAAATGTAACATTTGGTGACAAGAACATCTTCTCTGAGGAGGTACAGAAACCAGACCTAAATTATTTCTGGGAACTATATTTAGTGACCTGAAAGTATTGTCTGTAAAATACTAAAGTTACACAATAGAATTTTATAAATATTTAACTAAAATGTCAAAAGAGTTAAACAGTGCAAAATAAATTCAACTGATCCCACAGTGGATAGTTGACTTGTTAAAGGTGTCTTAGATACAGGTGCACTAAATGGATCATAAAACCATGCAGACCAAGTCTTCAGAAAGCTCTCAGTTGGGGGAGGGAGCAGCTGAGCATCAGATTCAGCTCTCATCTTCCAGAATTACAAGCTAAAGGAAGATTTATTGTGGTTCCTTTGTCATGCTTCCCTTAACCAAAACAAAACAGGCTATCCAGGAGAAACACACTTTTTTAAGTTCCTGGGAATAAAGACCGGGGTGAATGTATCATGAAAATTCTTGCACAAAACCAACAAACTATGTAATGTGAAGTGCAAAAATGTTCCATGCAGCCCATGTCTTTATCCTGACTCTCAGTTTAAAAGGAGACTATAGAATGTTAAAGAATTGTTTAGTAAAGGCATGTAGTCTGGCAAATTTCTAGTTACCTTCATACAGGAAGGTGGAGAACTTGAAAATTTCATACGCATAAACAGTTGGGCTTGACTTAACATTCGTGCACATTCTTCCAGTATTCCCAGAGAGGCTGAAGAAGTGATGTGTTTGAGAACCATGATTAGTATTTTGCACAATTGATTGAAATGTTGTCTATATACTAACTGGCAGGGAGGTAGGAGACAAAGGTAACATTGCTTTGAAAATAAAATGAGCCAATTTGTATTTTAGATCAAATGGAGTGTAATCTCCTCTCTGTGTATCAGACAGCAGAAATAACTGTAGACAAAGGCAAAGGTTTTCAGGAAAAAACTTTGGATTTGCCTTAGTGCTCAAATGAGATGAAAAGAAAATCAATATAATGAGGAATCAGTGACATGAAAGGAGGTGGCCCTTATGTGTTCCCTCTTCTGTATCCACATCTGCTTTCCCCTCTAATTAGCTCTGACTTCCCTCTAGCATTAGCACTCAAGATAATTATTAAATAGCCAAAATTGGTATCTTCATTTTGTTTGATTAATTAAGACTATTGCCCATCCCGAGGGTAGCATATCCAAATTTAACTTCAATATTAGTCTTCACAGCTAAATCCAGACCTCCCACTGAGATTTGATAGAACACAGATTTTATAGTATGGGACAAAAATAATTGTGCAAATATGTATCCATTGAAACTACTTATATTATTTTTAATTGCAGGAACATTTATGATTCCTTTTAAAAGTTGATGTTACTGTGGCTTTTAATTTATTTTTGCTTTAGAATTGCAAAGGCACACTATTTCATATATTGCAGAGATTGAATAGGCATATGTGGGCTGATTTAGAGAGTGACTTGTGCTTTGTAGTACTGACTGTTGCATGAGAAAAATACAGTGTCCAAACACCTATTCTTCAACCGACTATTTGGATACAACTGTCTGCATGAACTAGCAGCCATCAATATATCAATACATCATTTACTTACAGCTTTGCTTGCTCATTGACTAAGAAAGCATTATCTACTACATTTGGAACACTGGATTAGTCATTTGGATCTAAGAAGCTTCCTCCTTCTACCACTCATCCAGTGAGGAACTCATAGCAGCTAGGAATAGGGAGACTGAACAAAACAAATCCACACATCATGCAGTATGCCACTCCACGGTGAACAACAAAAACAAAAGTGTCTTAGAGTAGGCCACTATAGCCTGGGCTGCAGCCTCCTCCAGGTTTGTTAAGGACACTGTGATAGTCCCATAATGATGAAATTATATAATGAAGCATGTCTCAGAAGAGTCTCCATCATTAGCTGACACATGACTGTGATTATTTAAAGCATGATCAAATTAGATTGAGGCAGACAAGATGGAGTTGTTAATTCTTCCTGCATAGAATTTTTTTTTCCAAAGGAAATTTCCTTTGAAATTGACTGGCCAGGGTCAAGAAATTTCTAGGCAACAGGAGAGTTCCAGAAAATAATCCCTGAACAAGACATCAGAAATGTGATCAGGGAGGATCCACTACACTGGAAAAGGAAGCTGCAAGGGAAGAGCCTTTGGACAATATGCAAAAAAGTTAGCCAGCCTGGAAGCACAGGCCTACAAATCCAGCTACTTCAGAGTCAGAGGCAGGAAAATCACAAGTTCAAGTCCAGCCTGGGCAAGTTAGCAAGACCCTATCAAAACAAATCAAAAGGAAGAAAGAAAATAAACAGCATACAATTTTAAAAGAGCTGAGACCTCCAGGAACTTGATGGTGAGACCTGATTGCTGAAGACACTACACACTTTGGTCAAAGTACATGAGAAAGTCAAAATGAATACCAATATTAACCAAATTTTAACCAAGAATCTTTCTCCCTGCTGATTGGCTCTCATAGCACTAGAAGGTGCTATGTGGGCTTCTGGGGCAAAAAAGTAATCAAGAGTCTTAGCCAGTCACATGATCTACAATACTAACCAGCATGGCATGCCCATGGGTGTAATAATGGCACAAATGTTATGGGACTAACCAATCACTTTCTAAATGTGGCCAAGAATTCATGGTGAGGGAGCCCACATTTGCTATCTTTATACCCCAAGAAGAATGCAGCTGTTCGCACTTACCCAAGAAGTGTCTGTGTGTAATGGGCAGTGGTTGAGGCAGAAACTGACAACTGGTCACAGTTCAGAGGACAAACGTCAGTGGAGTGCTTAGTCACAAGTGGAACATCTCTGTGACCTCCCTTACCAGAAGGTTCAGGGATCCTAGTGACAGAAGGGTTGAAGAGATTGTAAGGACCGGAAGTCAGGGGTCAGGAGCAAACCAGTGTCTTCTGGACGTGACAGAACTGCTGCACTCATGAACTCACCATAGATGTGGTTTTCTACACAAGATCACAGCAGTCAATATTGCAGCATGGAGGGCGAAGGGTCTCACAAGCCCCCACATCTTACCAAAAAGCTGCAATGGACAGTTTATGGCTTCTGGGGTGGGGGGTAAGAAGTTTTCTTTAAGAGGGAGGTTCCTAGTAAGTCAAACATTCATGATCCAGTGGATGGCCCCACATTCATGAATATAAGGGCAGCACAAATTTCAACCAGTGGATTATTTTTTTTTAATGACAGGAAGTTAGGGATGGGTAAAGAGGAGGAAGTGTATCTGGGATGAGTTAGGGAGAATAATAGGGATAAGTAGAAACAAATTACATTGTATAAAATACTCAAAGAATGGCTAAAACATATATTCATATATACATATATGTGTTGTGGAATAATCTTTTTTTTATACACTGTGAAGATGTGTCACTCTGATTGGTTTAATAAAAATCTGAACAGCCAATAGCTAGGCAGGATTTCCAGGCACAGAGGACGCTGGGAAGAAGTAAGGTGGACATGTCAGGCAGGAGACTCAGAACAAGCAGCTTGGGCATTACAAAGTAAAGGTAACTGAGACATGTAAAAGAACATAAATCAAAAGGATTGGTTTATTTAAATTATAAGAGTTAGTGGGACAAGTCTAAGCTAATGGCCAAGCTTTAATAATTAGTAAGAAGTCTCTATGTCATTATTTGTGAGCTGGCAGCCTAAAGAAAAGTCTGACTCACACACATCACACACACACACACACACACACACACACACACACACACACACACACAGACAAATGGGTCACTGGTAAAGCACTTACTTAGTACATGTTGAAAGGCTTAGTTTCAATCCCAGCATCTCATGCAAAGAGACAAATACAAAGAACTTCAAGTTACTACTCTAGCTCACTGGGCTCCAACCAAGGCTGCAGAACAAGGGATTTGCACATCAATTTTAGGTTTTATAAAGATTCATTGTGGATGATGGTGGCATATGCCTTTAATACCCAGCACTGGGGAGGCAGAGGCAGGAGGATCTCTGGGAGTTCCAAGGCCAGCCTGGTCTACAGAGTGAGATCCATGACAGCCAGGGCTACACAGAGAAACCTTTTCTTAAAATACCTCCACTAAAAGAGGTTCATCGTAATGTCACTTTAGTAGAGGCAGATGCTACTTCAAGGACACATGAACATGAAAATCTCTGAAAAATGAATATTCTTTGAGTCTTCAACACCCTGATCCTTTTCCTTCCAAATGTGTTTTTACTTCACTGCTTATCCCAACAGAATCTTGTGAAGTTTTAGTCCCAGAGCACAGATGAGCGAGCTACCCTTGTCAGATTTAACATGAGACTCAGCACTGACTTCATGGCTATGGTGTCCATTTACAACTGTATTCTAAAATATCTTTCTCCATCTGGGAGAAATCTGAGTCCCTTTTCCCATGGCTTTAAGAAGTAAACCTGCATTATTTTATTTTAAAAGAAAAGGTTCTCTTTCTCTTTCTTTCTCTCTCTCCCTCTCCCCCTCCCTCTATCCCTCACTTACTCCCTCCTCCCTTCCTCCCTCCTACCCTCCCTCCCTCAGTCCCTCCCTCTCTCCCTCAATCCCACCCTCCCTCTCTTTCCCTCCCCCTCCCCTTCTTCTCAGTGTAATGTGACAGAATAGAGGCTTGAGGGTCTGAGGACCCTCATACTCTTCTGCATCCATATGTGACAAGTCATGTGGCCAAATCTTCCCCTGCCATCCAGGCTGAGAACACCTCACCTGCCAAGCTCAGTTTACAAAACATACACCTCTCATAAAAAAAAAGTAAGTAAGTAAGTAAATAAATAAATAAATAAATAAATAAATAAATAAATAATGGGGCAGAAAGAAACAATCGGCCCTTAGCCGGGCGGTGGTGGCGCATGTCTTTAATCCCAGCACTCGGCAGGCAGAGCCAGGCGGATCTCTGGAGGCCAGCCTGGGCTACCAAGTGAGTCCCAGGAAAGGCGCTACCAAGTGAGTCCCAGGAAAGGCGCAAAGCTACACAGAGAAACCCTGTCTCAAAAAAACAAAAACAAACAAACAACAAAAAAAGAAACAATCGGCCCAACACATGTTGGATTCAAGGGAAATTCATTTTTCACCTTTGACCGGAAAATACCAGAGGAAACTGATTGCAGGTAAGAGAGAATGCCTCAGCCCTGCTCCTACTCAGAACAGGAAATGAGGGAGCACAGCCAGGACCTGACACCACCAGTGCCTGCTTGAGGCCAGAGAACCCAACCAGGATGCCAGAAGCCAGAAAGAGAACACTCCTCAGTGGGCCAGTAGGTCACGGCACAGCTCTTACAGGCACCGCTGGAAAACACCACTTAGACTCTCACAGTACCCGGCTGCTCATCTCCCCCACTGCCTGACCCACCCTTGCCCTCCACCCAGGAGAGTCCAGGGTCACATGAGAAATAATTCTACCACCCAGGACAGCAATCAGAGCTTTAGCAATCATGATCTGAAGCAAAAACTGAACAAATTTCCCTGGAGATTTCAGCCAACATCCTTTTTCACTACATTCTTGTCTGGAAAGATACATCACTATTTGTTTCTACAGTGGATTTTGGGTTTGTTCTCAAGAACTTAATTTTATCCCACTCATAGTCAGGTTGGTATTTTTTAAAATACTTCATGCTCACCTTACATAAAGCCCAAAAAATTATTAGAGAGAAACCACCATGTGTTAAATCAAAGCCCTCAGATGTTGAAATAAAAGCAATGATAGCAATGTGGCTGAAAGTCAAGAACCCTGAGTTTCTCATGCAGAAAGAGTCACACACACACACACACACACACACACACACACTGGTATCCTGTTGTGGTGTGTTAACTTCCATGTACCTAAAACAATATATTCCGGACCTCAAAACTTGAGTCTGTCCCTGTTCCCTTGGAAAGATCTTTCACTAAGAACTCTTCTCCTCTGTGTGATAGGATGATGTTATTTGTTTTAGAGTTGACGACTCCACCTTCCACCATGTCTAAGGCAAAGTCTCTGACAGCTTTACTATGGCTCTAAGAGAGAACAGAATTCTGAAGTGTTTTCTGGAGATTGGACACTCAGGAAAGATGGAAAGAGAAGTTTTCCTGTTGAGTTCTCTTGAAAGTTAAGAAGTATCCTCAGAGAAGATGAATTAAGTACCCAGGAATTTAAAAGAGGACTGAGAAGCCCTCGATAGCTTTAGACTTGCTTCCTAGCTTTTTCTAATATAGTAATCCTATATGCTGTTGATGCCCAGTTCAATACTAATACCATGTCTTGCCCTCAAGAGCTAGTCATGAGATCTTAATTAGAACTGGGGAAGAGCCTGCACTGAATCAGCCTGTCCATCTTCCCAGAAACTGAGTAGAGCTTTTAAATGCCACTGCAAACATCCCCAGATTTCAATCAATTTGTCTTATTTAGTAGACCCAACAATATGAAACTTTGTACTTACAGATAAGCAAATCTTTGACAACGTTTATATTTCCAGTACCTAGCCTGATTTACTCACTTCCTTTTTTAAGAATGGGATGAAACAACGGTGTCTTGGAAGGCTAAAACAGATGCAATATAAAATACGATGAGTAATACGATGAAAACAAGAACAACTTGAGAGGTTCGGATGAACTCGAACAGATGACAACAGAGCCAGGGTCTCTTTTATGAGACAGTATTGGACAACCCAGCATCTCTGAGGGACTCGGAGTAACAATCTTTGAGGGCTGACACAAGAAACGCTACTGAAGTTGTTTCCTGTTTTTTGTTTTTTTTTTATTTTTATTTGTTTTCTTAATGAGAACGTACTGCATGCTTCTTTTTAAAAGTAGATGGATACTTCCCCGGGGGAAAAAAAAAGAACTACTCGTTCAAAAACTCTAAACCCATCTGTGTGTCTTTAAAATCACTGAAGAGTCTCTATCGCTTTTTGGAAACACAATATATATTGAAATCTACCTCCACAGGCCAGTTGTCTAGGCAACTCTTCGACTGGCTAAACCACCACCGGAGGAAAGGAGAAGGTGGATTGCCAAAGAAAGAGCTGTACTAATTGCATCTGTTTTGCAAGTCAGAAACACAGGATGCCTGCCTGCTTGTGTTGCGTGCGGGCACACACACACACACACACACACACACACACACACACACACACACACAGCGCGCGCGCGCATGCACACACTCAAGCACACAGGCTCACACACACACAGGCACACGCGCACTGAAACAGCGTAGGTCCCGGCGCTGCCCCTGGCTCGCAGCAGCCCCCACCTCCCTGTCCCTGTAGCCTGAAGCTGTTACCCGCCCTCTGAATGGTTCCTCCACCTCCCGCAGCAGTCACATCACCTACCCTGCTGGGGACGAGGGACCTATGCGGGATGGCGACTGCTCCTCCGAAGTCCCAGGCTCCTAGGACCGGCCAGATGAGTTCAGGCCGGCGGGGTGCCCTTCACTTCCCACGGCCAGGGCAAGCGCAGAGCCCCATTCGCCTGGCCTGCGCGCTGCTCTTGGAGGAGGAAGCCCCGGGTGGCCGCAGAGCCAGCCGCAGCTGCGCGGAAAGTTGGGGGGAATCCCCCAGCCGTCGCTGTCTTGCTCTAGTCCTGTCCCCTCCGGAGCCTGGGGGGCCCCCGCCAGCCTGCGATCTTCTCCCGAGACCCACGGGCTTTCTTTCACCGGGGCTGAGTTGCCACATGCACTTGAGAAATCCTAGCAGTTGCGCAAAAGAGTCCTGAAGTTAGAAAGAGTGATTGTGTGCGAATGTGTAAATATACAGTACAAGAGGCTGGAACAACTGAGCGGGGCCAGCCTGCAGACGCTGCCGGGTTTCGGGTTTCAGTTGGCAGCTGGCGGCTTCAGAGGACCCGAGCGGCACTGATGGGATGGCGGGAGCCCCGCCCTGCACGCCAGCTTCACCTCCCTCCGGAGCCCTGCTGGGTGCCCCACCAGACACCGCCTGCCAGCCTGCGCCCTCCACAGTTGGCAGAGTTCCTTTCCACCGAAGGGCAACATGAGTGAGTGCTGGTCACAGATCCTCTGGGTGATGGCTGAGTGGAGCGTCAGTAATACAAGGCTCCCCGTCCTGTGTTTCTTCACCAAGACCCACACAGTGGTGTATGTGCTGCCACTGCCTCGGCCTCTGCCCAGCCTTCCTTCGTTAGCCTAAGCCTTTGTTCCTCGATATGTATAAATATGCATATTTACATGAGTGCCCTCTAGTCAGGCATCTAGAGAAATGCTAAGTATAATGAAAGGTCTTGACACCCTTTTAGAGTTCTCAGAATCATACCCCAAGAAAGAGAACACAGAGGAAGAGAGGTTCCTGATGTGGCCTCCCCTCCCCAAACCCATCCACTGTCACATATACACAAAGCCAATTTCAAATGGACAGCTTATGGTTCTGGGTATTCGGCACTCTCCGCTTTATTGAAGTCTTGTGTTTTTGATTGTTTAGAAACTGTCATGAGATTTTTTTTGCCTTTAGGGATGTCCAGGTTACAGTCTCAGGTTGACAAACACCCCAGACGAAAGTCTGGATGGGCATTAATAGGTGTTTCCTCTCTGTTGCCTTCAGGCATGGGGGAAAAAAATGAATCTGCTAAGGTCCCACTAGAAAATTGATTTTTCTGTCAGGAGAAGCCTCAGTCCTTTAATGAATTAAATTAAGTTCTTGGGGAGGGGCGGGGATAACCTCTTTTGCCATTTCCTTTAAAAAAAAAATATGTGTGTAGAATGCACTCACTCACGAGGCCTGTTTTCTGATTGGTGGGGACAAATGACCTTCATCAACCCACAAGGCCTTGCATGTGGTAATGGCACTCTCTTACACCGGCAAGTGACAGCCGATGGGCTGTTTCAGTTGAGAGCTGCAAAACGATGAAATTAACCAAAATGAAGTCTGCACACATTTTGCAGCCTAAAAGTCTCCAGAAGACAAGTGTCAGCAGGTATGATTCAAGGCTGTGACATTTCAAAAAGGCAAGAGGGCTATTATATTGGGCGCCTACCTCAGGATATAACAAATGTTACCACAGCAATTTGGGCCCAAGGTGATACAAAATTGAATGCAGGGTGGTTGTTGGGCAGTCCCCCTGTCTGAAAGATGAAGACACACTCCATCCTTGTGCCCAAGGCCTTTGGCCTTCACATCCATGTCTCTATTTCCTCCATTTGACACCACCTCAACAGTAAGTGTGATGTATGGGGTTCTTAGGCTATTGGAAGCACAGAAAGAGGGGAAGGTTGTCATGGAGACGGCAATTGGGATGAAGGAAGAGTTGCATCCACTACCACAGACCACAGTCTTTCCTGCAGAAAGAGAAGGGCCTTGCTGAAGCCTGATGGGATATAGACAGAAATCTGTGACATGGGAATACAAGTTGAACTAGAAAACACTTGGCTACTCACTAGATTCTGGCTGTGTTATAATCCCCCTGAGGGTTAGTTGGGTTGGGACACAACTTTCCTATACCCTGAAATAACTTTAAGAAGAGATAAATTCTGAAACCAGTGGCAGACCCCTTATTCTCACCAGAGGAGGAGGCTAACAAGGCTCCCACAGATCTCTAGGAAGTGATGTCTCTCCTTCATCTCCAGGGTGTCTGCTGAGACTATGCCAAAGGGTCATTTGAAGTAAATGTGTCAAGCCAACTGTAATCCCAGGTGGGAAGCATGTAGATGTAACAGTCTTATTAAATAAGAAACACAGAGCCAAATGCAGAGTTAAAACCCCAAGAGGTCAGAGCGGTAGCTAAGAGCTAAAAACCCTTTCTTACCCTTTGCTACCGCTGTCATCCTTCCCCTCAGAAAGAGACCTACTTCCTGTGTGTCTGTCTTTTTATTGACTTTCTGTTCTGCCTTCTCATTGGTTGTAAACCCAACCACATGACCTCCTCGTTGCTGCCAGTCTATACAGACCTCCAGGTCTTCTGTGGTTGGTATTGAGATTAAAGGCATGTGTCTCCATGCTGGCTGTATCCTTGAACACACAGAGATCTGGCTGTCATGTGATTGGGATTAAAGGTGTGCATCACCACCACCTGGCTTCTGCTATGGCTTGCTATTAGCTCTGACCCCTAGGCAACTTTATTTATTAACATACAAATAAAATCACATTTCAGTATAAATAAAATATCACCATAGAAGCACATTGTCAACAAAATCTACAAAACCCAGGATTGATTCTGAGGACCAAACTAACTTCCTAGGAATCCTGGGTCCTGGATATCTTCTGAATAACAGCTAGGAAAAAGACACAAGCTCCTAGGTAGAACTTGAGGGGGTACACTGTATAGATGAAGGGTATAGAATGCCTTCATGACCCAAGAGGCAATCCAGAGACTAGAAATCAAGTAGAAAGAGTACAAAAGAAAGAAGAAAACAGCCTTACATCTGAGTAGCTTGTCCAGCTGTCAGTCAAGGTCAGAAACACTAAGCCCCCTGGACATGATTCCTTTTAGGTCATCCTTTATTAGGAATTTAGTTAGGAGAAACTGAATATCATTTAAAATTGATTGGTCTAATGTTTCTATATACGAGTCAAATGTTACTATTAAACAAGTGTGGAATAAAAATGTGTTTTAATGGGATTTCCTCATTTAAAAATTGCTCTTTTCCAGCAGACTCCTTGCCAGATTCCCTGAAGCCCTTAGCATAGAGCTGGTCATTGTCATGCTACCCAATTGTTCATTAATATCAGAGATGGGGCCCTTTCATTATGTTTTCTCTTATGAAAACATAAATTCCTAAGAGGGCAAAACACACAGTAACAAAACAGAACAGTCAAGAGTTGCCAAGCTCCTTGCATTTCCTACAGGCTCCCATCAACAGCACAGAACTTGTGTGGGTGCTGTGTGCACCAAGATCGGGTTTCAGGATGGAGTTAGGCAGCTGGGCTTTAAAGCATGGCCATTTCTGAATGCCTGTTTTGATTGTTTTTTCTTTTTGTTTCCCATTGGAAATTCCTTCCCAACAAGTCCAGCTTTGTCTTAGCTAAGTGAAATGGCGTACAAACTGATGACATGACTGCTCTGTGGTATGGTTAGGGGGAGGTATGTTTTTTTTTAACAGTAGATATGAGAGAGAGAACAGCCAGAGGCATCTGGAAGAGTCCAGAGCAGGGAGAAAAAGAAGTAGACTGAACATGGCCAGCAGAATGGACATGGATGTGGCTGTCTACAAGAAGAGACAATAGCAGAGGACAGAGAACAGAGAAAATATAGTGAGAGAAATAGAAGAGGAGAATGAGAGCAAGGAAGAAAGAGGGAGAGAGAGAGAATAGCAGGGTTATAAGATGTAGATGTGCTGTGGGGTGTTCTGTATGTCCTGTGGGAGCCCATTCTCGGGTTCCTTGTGGCTTTACCCAGCAGGTCCACATAGAGGATGATTAGGACCACAGGCCTGAGTGCAGGTGTCTGAGATGGTCTGCACTTGGCTGTGCTGTGGGATGGTCTGTATGTCAAGTTGCTCTGATTGGTCAATAAATAAAACCTGATTGGCCAGTGGCTAGGCAGGAAGTATAGGCAGGACTAACAAAGAGGAGAAATAAAAGAACAGGAAGGCAGAAGGAGTCACTGCCAGCTGCCACCATGACAAGCAGCATGAAAAGATGCCGGTAAGCCATGAGCCACGTGCCACATGGCAGGGTATAGATTTGTGAAAATGGATTAATTTAAGCTATAAGGACAATTATCAAGAAGCCTGCCATGGCCGTACAGTTTCTAAGCAATATAAGTCTCTGTGTTTACTTGGTTGGGTCTGAGCGGCTCTGGGACTGGCGAGTGACAAAGATTTGTCCTGACTGTGGGCAAGGCAGAAAAACTCTAGCTACATAGATGTAACCATCTATTTAAATAAGAAACACAGAGCCAATGCAGAGATGAAAGCCCAAGAGGTCAGAGCTAAGAGCTAAAAACCTTACCCTTCACTGCTGCTGCTGTCCTCTTCAGCCAAGAGACCTACTTCCTGTGTGTATGTCTTTTTATTGACTTTCTGTTCTGCCTTCTCATTGGTTGTAAACCCAACCACATGACTTCCTCATCACTGCCCATCTATACAGACCTCCAGGTCTTCTATGGTTGGTATTGAGATTAAAGGCCTGTGTCTCAATGCTGGCTGTATCCTTGAACACACAGAGATCTCTGCCTAGCTCTGCCTCCTAAGTGCTGGGATTAAAGGCATGTACCACCACCACCCAGTTTCTGCTATGGCTTGCTATTAGCTCTAACCCCCAGGCATCTTTATTTATTAACATGCAAATAAAATCACATTTCAGTACAAATAAAATATCACCATAAGAAGGGGAATGAGTAGCTGGAGGAGGGAAGCCCTGAGAGCTGGAAGGAGTTTGGGGTACAAGCAGGTAAGAAGGTATAGGATGCTAGCATGGACTTTGAAAATGTGTAGCAGGTACTTGTGGTACTGAGAGAGCCTGGAGGCCAGCATGAGCTTTGATATGCTAATAGTCACTACAGGTAGCCATATGTTCCTTCTGCCAAAGGTAAGCAACATAACTCCTTTTGATAGAGAAGAACCAGCTTCACAAGTTCCTGAGGAACCACTGACTTTTAGCCAATGGCCTGAAATCATCCTATAGTCCAGGTTGAACTCATTTCTGGATATATGAACTGCCTTTTGCAGTTTGGGGAATTGGAATTTCCTTCAGACCTAACAATGGAAAGACACGAGGGACCACACTCTCTGTCAGAAGATACTGGGTCACATGATTCAGGGAAAGGGGGTACTATTGCCTCAATGGGCAGAATAAATCCTGCTACATCTCAGGTAGAAATATAATGATGAAGAAAAGGAGTAAAAAGACATAGGAAGAGAATCTCCTGTGGTGTCCTTCCCACTCAGATATTCCATCACAAATTGGCTCTCAATGAGATCAGATATCAATTAGATCAGCTATAGTCACTGGCCTAAAAGAAAAAGTTCAATGTCATTTACAGCCTGAATGTGGCACAGTGTCAGCCCCTGGCACGCACCTATAAACTGGCATAACTTCGGTAGCAGAACAAGTCATATTCCATCCTCCCATACCACCAGAGTGAACGGTACAAGAAAGCCACAGTGAAATATATATCTACAATTAATCTAATTAAAAGTTAGCTCAACCCTTGGGATTTGGAAGATATAGAACTGCATAAAAGAAACAGTAAAGAATGTCCATGACTTCCACATTTATACATAAATATTATTACTGTGTTGAATGTATATAATTTTTGAAAACTCTTGAGTATATGTCTAGCTTGTTTAGTGGTCTGGATGATGTTAAAAAGCCAAGTACTTTGCCAAGATCCTGGAGTTCAGTTGGAGAGAGAGAGGAAGGATTATAAGAGCAAGGGGGATCAGAATCATGATGGGGAAAAACACAGAGATAGCTGACCCAAGCTAGTGGGAGCTCATGGACTCTGGACTGACAGCTGGGGAGCCTGCATGGGACTGCACTAGGCCTTCTGAATGTGGGCGAAAGTTGTGTGGCTTGATGTGTTTGTGGGTCCTCTGGCAGTGGGACCAGGACTGATCCTGGGTACAGGAACTGGCTTTTTAGAGCCTATCCCCTGTGGTGTGATGCCATACTCAGCCTTGATGCAGGGGGGAGGGGCTAGATCCAGCCCCAACGTGGTATGCCAGCTTGTGTTGATTACCCAAGGGAGGTCTTACCCTCTATGAGGAGGGGATGGTGGTGGGATGGGAGTAGGTGGAGGGAAGTGGGTGAAGGGGACAGACGTGGAACAGGGATTGGTATATAGAAGGAAAGAAAAAATTTTTAATAAATAAATAAATAAACAAAGGGTTTTGTTTGTTTATTTTTTGGTGGTTTTTTTTTTTGATGTTGTTGGTTTGTTTTTGTTTTTGTTTTTTTGGCCTGGACTCCAAATTCCACTCACAGTTTTCAATTCCAATTAAAACTGTTTTCCTTGATGCTTTTTAATCCTAGATTCAGAACTAGAGAGATGACTCAGCAGTCAAGAGCACTTGCTGCTCTTCCAGAGAACTAGAGTTCCATCTCCCAGAACCCATGCCCTGCCTGGCCACTCACTACCAACTGTAATCCCAGCTCCAGGGCATCTAATGCCTGTGATACCTCCATGGGCACAGGCTCATGTAGCATACATCCACATAAATAAAATAAAATAACAAATAAATAGACCTAGATTCAGAAACTCATCAGATTCTGTTAAGGAAATAATCTCTCCCTTGCAGGTACAGCCTGTTTCCTTTAGCTGGATCCCTGGTATTTCTGCTTTATACTTGTGTGATGTTTTTAAATATCTAATTATTCTAGAGTTTCTTTGTGTTTATTCAGTCACAATGTTTCTAAGACAGACTTTATTTCTATCTTGGTTTCATATAGCCTCTTTTCTGTACTTATCCATCAGCAAAAGCATGTTTGAATACACATATATGCACATAATCACACACACACAAACACATAAGTGCATGCACACAAACACATGCAAGTACATGCACACATGCATATGCACACACCATGCATATTCAAATCACACACATAAGATCAAACAGTTCCCTAGACATGTATCTTTTCCCTTGTGGACTCAGCTATGAATATGAAACTGAGAACATGTAGCAACCCGGTTTCATTTGAGTATATTCTAATCCTTGTAATCTGTCCAGACACTCCTCAGTCATTCCCTTTTTATCATATTTTAAGCTTTATAAATAATGCATATACTTTCTGGCTCCAATTTTTTCTCATCCCTCTGTATTGCCTGCTTTGTTTATTCTTAGATAATTTGAAAACTAGTGAGAAGGATGAACCTCAGTTCACTGTGGATTCATGGAGTCGGGATGCAAGTGTGAGAGGCGCTGACTGCCATGGGGCTCGGGTCCTGGCCAAGATGGATTGAATACTTGATCCAGCGCTGTTTCCAAGGCTTCAGCTGTGGATGAGACCTTGGGCTAAGGTCATTGCTTTAAGTCATGTATAAACCTAATCAAACTACCAAAAGGAAAACCTGTTTGATTGTTACAGACTGTTGAGATAAATATCAATTAAACAAAGCACTTTTTAAGAGGAGCTAAGTTTAAAAAAGGAAAACCAGAAGTAGATCAGTATAACTTATTCAAATACATAAGTAAAGGAAATAATAAAATGATAGGAACATTCCTTGTAATTTTACAAGTGCCTTCCCCATAGTGAAGGATTTTTCTCATAGCAAACCTATAGAAAGGTCCATTATTGTTTACTTTTTGCAAAAGGAAAGACATCACATTGCACTGTTCCTTCTCCCATAAGCTGTAAAGGTTTAGATAAGTCTTGGGTTAAAACTATCCAAGCACCAGCACAGGCTTCTTCTCACTAATGTGACAGTGATAATATCTCCCTATGCAAGGGGCAGCCCAATGTTGCTTTCATGTATTATTTGAATTACCCAAGTACTTGACAACAATTGTTATCCTCTTATGAAGAGGGATGTTATTATCCTCATACAGACCAATTTTAAATCTTATTAAAGTTATTAATGTGAACGTCCTATCCTATCCAATCTTTTATTCAAGTTTTGCACAAATAGCAAGTTTTGCTTTCCATTTCCTCTGTTAATGGGGCTAGCGAAAAGCAGGTAGAAATATCAGTAAGGGGAACAATAGTGGCTTAGATAATTCAGGAACTTGAAAAGTTCAGCCCTAAAAATGAGTGTTACATTTCAGATCTTAAAACTAACATCTGGCAGTAAAACTAAATAAAATAATAATAAGCTTGTTTAAAAAAACAAAAACAAAAACAAAAAACAAAAAACAAAAACCAGAAAATCCAAGGATTATTGCTGCCATAAGGACCAGCCTCCAGCAACTCGGGGATTGAGGGGGATCCACTGAGTCAGCAGACTAATCACTCAACTTGACTTTTCTATTTGAGGGAGTAAAATATAACTCTCTGGGGCTGGTGAAAAGGGAACACACACACACACACACACACACACACACACACACACACACACACACACACCTTCACACCTTTAGGGACTCGCCATCATCTCTCTTCTTTATTTCTTTACTTGCTTCTATCCAGATGTTTCTCTTTTGCCTCTCTTGATGTTTCCCTTCTAACTAACTTTTATTTTTTCCCTTACAGCTTGTATACCCCAGCAAAATCTTTCAACCAGTATAAAAATTACAATGTGGTTACATTCTATTTGTCAAGTGCGTAATTACAAAGAACACAAGTAAAAAACAGGAAGTTTTCCATACCCCTTACATGGTTAAACATTTTATGTATTACAGGTGAAAATAAAATTGTTCTCAAGAACCCACATACATTCATACCCAAGCAACTTGTTATAGATTGACAGAATGCAAACAAGCAAAATATTTTCTCAGATAGTTCTTTCGCTGGCAGGCTACATTTTGCAGTTACAAAGAAATGATCAATCACTTTATTATTTATCTCAAAAGGTAAATAAGAAATCTTAAATAATAACAAATCTAAACTTTTATATATGAAAAAGAATCAGTCAGCTCTACTTTAAATCTTTAGAGTACATAATCACTCATCAATAGTTTTTATATCAGGAAGCTGAGGGCAGAAATGGGTAAAAGGAATTAATCATCACCTTTGATCACCAACCCATCCTAGCAAGAAAGGAACACCAGCCAGCAATAGCTAGGCTGCCATTGTTTAGTTCCGTGATCTCAATGAGTCCCTTGTTCAACTACTAAAAGTGTGTCTTTCTAAACTTTAAATTGTTCCCCAAGATTTTTTTGTCTCAAAGCCATTAAAACACACACACACACACACACACACACACACACACACACACACACACACACCTCTTAACCTAACCTTACTAACAATCTACATGTCTGAATTCTTTCTAAGGATAGTGGTTGAATCATTAATCTGCTCCAGCAGCAGTGCTTAGAAAAAGTCAACCACTACTATTGTAAGCACCAGTAACACTGTCCAATGAGGGGCTATAAACCCCCTGAGAGTTTCATACAACCTAGAGATTGTGAGAGAAGTGGTGACCATGAAGGCAACAATCAGAACGGTGCCCAATACAGCATGAGGTCCTCAGGGCTTTGCCTCTCCAAGGCTCACACTCAGGCGTGGCTTCGCCAATCAGCCAGCAGTGTTCCATGAGTTCCAATGCTGCCTGCTGTTGGTCCCCTCCCATGGCTCCCAACAAAGGATGGCTGTTTAAAGACTAGAACTGGAGGTCATGAGCTCCCTGATATATGAAAAAAAAAAAATCATTGTAACAAATATTCTGGAAAGTCAATTAAAAATATATAAATGTTGATACATTTTTAAAATCATCTCCTAGGTTTCCCAGGAATATTTCAAGAAGACCATAATCAAAGGAGGTGGCCCAAGATGTGGACTACTGAACCAAGAACAAAGGTAGAGCCACAGCGCTATTCCTTCTCTTCTGGAGCTTATGGTTGAAAATGCTTATCTTGTAAAGTTGAAAGACTAAACTGAGGGGTGTGTTGACAAACTGGGATTGGAATGAGGTGACCAAAAGGAGAGTTTCTAAATGCTAAGCAGACTGTCCCATGTGTCCTCAGAGGTAGGCTTTTGTCCTTGTGCATTTACTTCAAGGAAATCTTGGGAAAGAGGCTTGTAAATGACAGTAATGGAATCCCCAGAGATGGAAATCAAAGTACCAGGACTTCAGCCTGAGGCACTGATGGATGTTCAAGGATGCTCTGCTGCAGCACTCAAGAAAGTGGCCCTTGCACCTCACCTGAGCAGCATAGTAGAGCTGGCCCTGATGGTCCAGGTGTAGGAGAGCAGACCCTGAAAGCATGAAAGCCAGAGAACTGGCCCCGCCCCTTGCTCATTGCTGCAAGTGGTGAACTCACCAAGGCTGTGCTGGAGAGCTCACCCTGGTTGTGAGCACGGGGGAGAGCTAGCAGGCTGACCAACCCTGCGACCCCCCAGGCCCAGGAACCAGGGTTATGAGTTGGCCAGCCCAACATCCAGCCCATCTATGATTTACAGAAGGACGTGAAGGGGCTGGTCCTACAGACCCAAAGCTGCAGCATCTCCATGACACAGGGGAGCAGCAAGAGTCCCAGTAAGGGCCCAGCATTGATAGTGTAGCAGAAACCAGAGACCTTGAACCAGACCAATGACGCTTTGCAATGAACACTTGCAAGGAAAGATACATGGATGAAGGGGTTTACTGTGTGTCACACTGTGTCACACTACGGCTTTCATGATGAGATTTTTCCTTTTTTCCCCCTCTTAAATTTTATTTTATTGTGTGGGGAGGGAGGTTTTCAAGGGCAGAGGGCAATACAAAGGGATGGGGAAATGAACAGAATCAAGATAGATGATGTAGAAAACAAAGAATAAATTAAAAAAAAAAAACTTTTTTTTAAGGATACTTTGGAGGGAACTCTCTTATTTCACTCCAGTGTTCTCTGGCAACCACATCGTAGAAATATTTTCCAAGTTTATGAAGAAATCAATAACCAAACCAAACAAAAGAGACAGCCCAGCAAAATAATTTAAGATAGGTCTGGAGCAAACCCCTCCTAGCTGGGGTGGGGATGGTGCAGTGTTCAGCATGGCACCAGTGTCAGTAGAAATAGCAAGGTGGGGTCCAATGGGCACTTGTCGGGTCACCTCTGGGACAAAATAAAGCTATGAGGTCAGAGAATGAAGAGTAGAACTAAAATCTGTGTTGGGGATGTATCCATAGCTCCCAAGGACAGGAAATGAGATTCTGAAAGCCCAGGGAGGACTGTGATTTTCATTGATCCCATTGGTTACCCAGAGCCACGCCTAAAGTTTGCAATCAAAGCCTTCACAAACATCTGAGTAAGGTAATTTTGTCTAAATCACTGTCTAAATTCCTTAAAGTTGTTACAGATATTCAAGTATCAAGTGTCCTACAGGACCTGAGAGTTCAGGTAGGGGGATACAGTTAAGGCCAAAGCCATCAGTTTCAAAAGAAAGAATATTGAAAGAATAAGAAAATTCAAAAAGCAACTAATTGTTGTGGACATGGATAATTCCCTTAATCCAGCCAAAATCTCTTGTCATCTCTAAAATGCAAGACTGTCAGCAGTGTGAAGTCAATTTTCATATCATCTGTCCCTTTAAGAAATTTACATTTGATCACTAAAATGAGTGAATTAAAGAATTTTGTATGGTTTTCTTCAGTAGTCATGAAATTTTAAAATGAAATAGAACTAGTTATTTAATATACTACAATAAATAAGATTAATTTGTGGTCTATATTTTGTGGTGTTTGCTATAACACCATTGGTCATCCCTGAGCTTAAAGAAGTCAAAAGTTATTTACTATATGAAGAGCTTTTGAATTATTCATCACCTAAGGCATCAGTATTCAGAACTTGGAGGAGTAATATGTACCCAGATTCATTCTTCCTTCTATTTCATTGTGTTCCAATTACAACTTTAGTAAGGATAAATCAGCATACATGCTCTCTTTCTCCTGGAAAGAGAACAATGATGTCAGAGGAGTTGATAACATTGGAGAGACCCACGCTGTTATCTCCCAGTTATTAGACAGACACCCAAAGAAGAAGCTGCACATAATAAGACCCGTGATTTCCCCTCCTGTTCCTGTGGACCTGACCTGAGGAAACAGGAAAGAGGAAGGACCACACAGCAGCTTTGTCTGAGAACAACTAAATTGACTAAAAGGCAAATTACTGTTGAATTCACAGAGTTTCTGAATCCTTTTATGTCTTATCAATCAGTGGAATTGATATGACTCATATGTAAAGGTTCTTTTAAATATTTTGACATGAAACTAGTTCTCTTTCCAGCACTCTGGAGGCTGAGGCAGGAGGATGGAGACATTGGGGCCAATTGAGGCTAAATAGCAATACTCGGCTTCCAAAAACAATCAAACAAGCAAACACTTAAGAGTCCCCCCAAGTTGAGGAAGACATTGGGCTTTTGTCTTATAACCCACCTCTTCTCTGAGCTGGCATTGTGCTCCGGAGGTAGAAGAATGCTGGGGGGCAGCATCTTCCATTTTAACTGTTCTCTAACGATCATGATCAGCACTAACTCATTACAGTTCACTGTGGAGCAGTCACGGTCACAGCAATTTCTACAGTTGAAATATCCTCTTACTATGAATTTGCCAACAGGGACATGAGAGAAATGTGCATAAGAGATTTCTTATAAGGAAAAAAAGCTATTGAGCTTGTTTCAAAATAACTTAATCATTATTGCTACCATTAATGGAACTCATTAAAATGGCTGCCATTAATCTTTCTAGATGGTTCCACCATAATTCAATTTTAATTAACTTGATCATTATTTTTAACAATGCTAATAAACAAGCTATGCTACACTCTTATTCTAACCTTGGCTCTTTCAATGCAGAATTTAGAGGCTTAGACCTTTTCCTTCCTCTCTTTTTAAAATTGCTATACTGATACTGAACAAACTATGTTATTAAATTCCAGTAATGACTGTTTTTTAACCAACTAGCCTTTTGTTAGAAACCTTCAATATTTTTATGTTCAAAGTGGGTTTTAACTACCCCCCTGCTGCTGCCAACTTCATAATACAGCAACCAAGAGCCATGGTATGAATAATGCATACATTGTTTACATAATACAAATAGATAGGGTCAAGAATTTTGTAATATATTCATGGATGGCAAGTATTTGCAATCCTTTGGAACAAGGAGATCATTTAAGAAAGAAGAGCTAAGATCTCAGTTCAATGAACAATAGAATCTGGATTTTCCTCTGTGAATGAATGCTGTGAAGGTTTGAAACTGCATATACCAAAATCTTCATAAGCCTTTCATGGTGGCATAGAGGGTGATATCAAGAAGGAGTGAATATAAACACTGCAAAAAATGTCATCAGTGCAGGTATCTCCCAGAAACTGTCCCCAGCAAGCAAAGCCTTTTTTTCTAAACATATCATGTGGCGATTTCTTTTGTTCTTCATTTTTCCACTGGTCATTCTAGATTGTGTCAAGTTGACAATTAAAACTAGCCACCACAATCCCTAGTTGACTAGGTAGTTCCTAATGGATATACACTAGTAACTTGCATCCAACTTTTTTTGTTTAAATGGCTGTCTAAACAAATCACTAACTGAATTTTCTATCTTATCCTTGGAATTCATCTAGTTTCATTTTACCTTTTCTCTGTCACTCGGCCCTGTTTCATACATCATTCTAAAAAAAAATCTCCATTTAACACAGAGAGGGAAGGGTTTCTGGAGGTGGCGGTTGCCTCTCACACAAACTGCTGCTCTTATGCCGGAATACTGCTGACTACCAGGACAGAATGCCCAGAATGGCTTTCCCTGTAAAACCTGACTAATTCTCTCTGAAGATGAGGCTCATTATAGTCTTTTATGTATCCATATCCTGGTGTGAATGATGGGTGGGAATATAGTTCCCAATTTAAGACCCAAGAGTATAATTACAGAGGTAAGTCACTCGTTAGGATTACAGTATACACTCTTTCCTGAGACCAAACAGTGAGAAGACCAGAATGAAGCTGGAAAAATAGTTTTTCCTTACCTATTTCTCATGGTCTCTAAAAAAAAAAAAAAAAAAAAAACAGAGAGAGAGAGAGAGAGAGAGAGAGAGAGAGAGAGAGCTATCAACTAATTTCAGTGACAGAGAATGAAGGCCAAAACCACAGAGATTGCATTTTGTCACAGTCAACAACGGAGAAGATAAATCTTGTGGAAAGAAAAAGTTGTTCATGGTTAGAATAAAAAGGAGATACCCAAGAGCCAGCAGGAAACAAAGTCTACAGCGAGCCTAGAAGAGAGTAGTATTTCTACAGTTTGTATTGCCCTGAAGATGAATATGATCCAGCCTCTGTAAATATTGTCATGTGATGATGAGGCCCCTGAATACGAATGAGTATGTTAAACTTATGGGGTGGGATACCACCCTTGTGTCTTTTTCCTCTCCTTTGTGTCTCTAATCTAAGATGCTTGATGGCCTTAGAACAAGGCTGGGACAAGGAAAACAATAACCAGAGCACCAGAAACTGGGTTCCCAAGGCTGTGTCTCGGATTAGCAGAAATATAAGGATGAATAAGTCCAAGATTCAGGGATAATCAGGGGCAAATAAAATTCAGAGACAGCTTCTGGTTCTGTTCCAGAAAGAATTGCCTGACGTGGAGAAGCAGAGCTGATGAAGGAGAGGCACTAAAGGGAAAAGAGACAAGAGTACATAAGTCACACACAGAGTCTCTCTCAACAATGGCCGATCCTAGGGTAAGTGTATGCCTGCCTGGCCAGCCCAGGAGCTGCTTGGGAACCAAGGCACTGATGGGCTAACCTGTATGTCTGTCAGCCACACAGCGTGTGTGCTCTGGGTCTACTGGCTCTTGCTTGGTAAGACCCGGTGATCATTTGGTAGTTCCCTATCCTCTACCCACTCAGCATGGAAAATGAGCAACTATTCACCACTCAGTTCTTACATGACTTTACTCTGCCTTCTACCTGGAAAATCTGCTTTCTACTGTACACTCAAAAACAGGCTAGAGAACCCAAAATGCTTTTCTGGAAAATAAGGATGAATGGTGAGTAGAAAGAAATGGTTCCCTGAACATCCCAGACAGCATCATGGTTTAGCTACCCTTGACGAATAAAATCAGGCATAGCGTCCATAGCACAGAATTTGATCTTCATTTCTAAGAGGCGTTCTTTGTCCTCCTTGTTAACATACTGGAGTGTTGAAAAGCCTGATGCAATGTAGTTGGTATTCAGGACAATGACGACGGTGGTGATGGGCAGAACACGTGGTCTGATTCCAGAGGATATGGCTCCTTAGTGTTTGCTGCATAACTGCTTGGGTGGACGTGATCATTCAAGGCCTTCATATGTGTTATCTTTGTTGTTTTGCCAACATTATGAAGCTAGCAGAAGCAATCTTCAAAGATGCTGAATGTCACATCCAAGGTCTCCTAGAGGGAGATCTCAGGAAGAGGATCTAAGCCTAATTCCCCAATGTGTACTGGTCCATGCTTCTTCCTAACCTTCAAAAGTCTTTTTACCAACAGGTATTAAAGCCACAGCCTTTTCCCCACACTGGGGTCTGGCTGCCCCTGGGCACCAACCACATGGTGCTTTGCTTCCACCGTCTTCAGGAACTTCTTTGATACTTTTTTTCTTCTTTTTTTTTTATCACCACTAAGCTTTTGAGTAACAGTCAGTTGTTTCTTTTCAGATTAAAATAAAGATCATCTCATTTCAAGGTCTTTGAATAGCTGTATAAAATCTGAGATTTGCACCGGGAATCCGATGAAGCACCACAGAGAATAACCACAGCAAGACAGCTATAAATATACAACTCAGGCGTGCCACACAGAGGACGATTCTGATGCCCAGTCACCTAGAAACAACTTGTTTACTGCGCTCGTGAGAGAAAGTAGATGGAGGACTAGAGTTTAGGGACCAGGAAGTAGCCTCTGTGTGAACAGGAAGGTGGGCAGCTTGTGAGGCTACATCGTGGTGAGTAAACATCCGGGAGCAGATGTGGCAAGAGGGTCAAAGTCCATGCACACAGCCAGCACCCAGGGGAGTCCAACAGCTGCTCCGACAACCAGATGCCTGAGGTACAAATGCCCCAGAGAGCCAGACACCAAGGAGTATATGACACCACAGAAGGGAGGAATAAGGAGGCAGGACAGATGTCTAATACCAACTGTAGAGGAAAGAAGAGTTCTCTCTATGGCCTGCATTTGAAATGTCCCTCAAAGGCTCATGTGTTGGAGGCCCAGTCCCCAGGATAATGCTCCCAGGTAGAGCATTAGCAAAGGGACTGGATTGTGAGGGATGTGACCTCATTAGAGGGCTGACACTGTGACAGATTTGCCATTTGATGGTATTCCTGAGTAATTCCTACAGTAATTTTACAGCATGGAGCCTAGTGAGGGGAAGTAAGTCAGCTGAGAATCTGTCTTAGAAAGGCTTTTCTTGCCCTTGGCCCCTTCCTTGGGGTCTCTTTATTTTTTGGCTGCCATGAGGTGAACAGCTTTGCTCAGCTGTGCACTTGCTGCCAAGAGGCTTTGCCTCAGCACAAGCTAGAGATGGCAGAACCATGAACCATGGAGTGTAACCCCTGAATTTGAGCCACGATGAAACAATCTGTCCTTTGCATTGATTTTCCCAGGTGCCTTGTCCCAGCAACAGAAATCTGACCAATAGATTCTCTCATTTTTGCTGTGAAGCTCTCAGAGTGAGCCTAGACAAGCTGTCTGAAGGTAGAGGACTATTGTGGCAGAGATGGTTTTTCTGATCAGGCTAGGGGCAATGATCATGCAGTCTATGTGGGAAGATGTTCAGCAGCAACTCATCTTTAAAAAGAAAATAAAAATGTTGTCAGTGAAGACTATGCTGTCTGCCATGAAATTCCAGCATCATTGTTCCCATATACAAATGGCAATAAGCAGACATTTTTTATCATGTATTACATGTATTGTGGTAACTAAGATCCCTCAAGTATATGTTTTGAAGTTTTTGTAAGTTGTTTGAAGAGGCAGGACTGAGGATTCAGCCCAGGAAGTAATAAAGAACATTTCATCCTCAGTGTATACATCATTATAGAAATCGGCAAGACCTTCACAGGGAAATTTGAAGGAAGTGTTTCTTTGTGTCTGGACCTGCTGAGAAGGCTTAAAGGAAGAAAGGACTTGATTTTTTTATCAGTTGCTGTCTCCACCTCGAAGATATGTTTATGTTGACAGGTTCTTGGAGGCTGAAATCTAGGATGAACTGTGTATCCAGATGTGGGTAGGGAGTGAGATAGAGATGGATGGAGGAGACTGGAGAAGCATCCGGCCTAACAATAGACTAGAAGCTGCTGTAGTATGTCCAGATTTTAATTCAAATTATATCTTTTTTATTTTCCTAATATCTTTCATTAAGGTAAGTTTTACTTTTTATGAGGCCATAAGAACAAAAGGCAGGATTTGGATTTATATGTCATCATGATTTATAGGTCTCTCAATACACCATGTGGAATCCCTCTCTTCCCCACCCCTCATGGGTACTACCATGGGCTAACAACCATGCTTCAGTACAGTGTTGTATTCTCTTGTTATTTATTAACATTTTATTTGTCTTGCTATTTAATATAACATTTTGAGAGTAAAATTATGCTATACTAAAGTAACTATGAGGAGAGAATTCTGTTATGTTCTACCTGGAGAGAATGGAACTATATTACAAAATAAAACAGAGGCAATATTCAAGAAGATGACTTCATGTGAGCACACAGAGGTTCTTACTGAATCATAATCCACACCCACTACACACACACACACACACACACACACACACACACACACACACACACACACACGAGCTTCTCCTCCTGGGAGTTTTTCTCAACTGTTGGCATGGAGTAGTTCCTGCTTTTCACAAGACCAGTCCATTCTCACAAATTTAGCTTCTGTCTCAGCAAGCTTACCATAAGCTTCTTCAAGCCAGCAACACTGAAATATTCATCCTGTAAGCCCCCAAATGCACCCGTAGTTATGAGTGCATAAAGTTATACTGGATAATTGACTCTCTAATAGGAATTTGTTGGCTGGCTATCGTCATGCATATGTATGTTAGAGCCTGTGACAAGAAGATGGGAATATGTAACTCGTATGACACTCCACGAAATACAAGAGACCTCAAAAGTTAATGCATTGTGAAGAGGGTGCTGTGATCATAAAACAGAAGCACCGAAGGGCAAAAGGAAGAGGTTGGCAAGAGCTTTAGCTTGTGACCCTCCGAAAGAGGACCGTGGCTGGTCATTTGCTTTCTCCCAGGGAATGAAGAGAATCTCTTCCCTCTTTGGGAGGCAACGCATTTGCAACAGTGGACTTTCAGAGTTCAGGAGTCCTGGCCATGAAGTCAGCTGACAGGGAAGCCAGCAGCGAGCAGACCAACAGCAGCCTCACAGGACAGCCAGGCTTGAGTAACACTGCAGCGGGTCGGACCACTGGGAATGTGGGGAACAGCTGAGCAGTGGGAAGTGAGAGTGGAGCCCAGACTCAGAAGAGTAAACACCGTCAGACGGCTGGGTGAGCTCATTCCTCTCGGAGGTCCTAACTGAACACAGAGTTGTTGGTGGTAGCATGTTTGGGGGCAGCAGCAGTCTACTCACTTTCCCATTTTCTGAGGTGGCTGGAGTGTCTGAGAGACTGGCTCCAGGTTAGGTTTGACAATCGCCTCCGATACTCTCCAGTGAGTGGCAGGAATCTGTCTCTGTCCTATCTCGACCCCCTGCATCTATTCTCACCATGTCATTGCTCTTCGTGACACCAGTGTTATTCTCAATCAGGGCACCCAGGCGGGGTAGGGGAGCAGGGTAAAGTCCAACAGAAAATCCCATGTCAGTGACAGAATCACGATCAGAAGTCCTAAAAGTACTGTCACCCCCAAACCCCCAAACTCCCAAAATGGCTCTGAGCGTCTCTGTTAACAGTTTGTGCCATAACTGCAGACCTAGGTAGTCTAGGTACTTTAAACAGCCTCCCTTGTTACAGCATTGCCTCCTTATCCAAAGGGAATTGATTTTAAAACTTTCAGCGAATGCCTGAAATTAAAGATAGTACCAGTTTATAGTACCAATCTAAGTACATACATATTAACCTATGATACATACATACATACATACATACATATATACATAAGAAGCCTATAAAAAAGTTTAACTTATGAATTAGGCAAAGTAAATGATAGATGATAACTAATAATAATATCCAAAAATTATAACAAAGTACTGTAATAAAATCCCATCACCACTCACATGCTATTGGACCATGAATAAATAAATAAGGGCTCTCTGAACACAACACCACAGCACCGTGATAACCAACAAGTCTACTTGATAATGAATAGAGAGGAGCACATACAGCATGCATGTGGATGATTCTTATCCCCGGCAGGATGGAAGAAGAAGATTAACATTTCATTCGGCTGCTCAAATGGAGGGCTTAATTTGAAACTTGTTATTCAGTACTGTTTTTCTTTTTCATTTAATATTTTCAACCTGTAGTTAACCAAGGGCCATCGAAATATCAGAAAGTAAAATTAGAAAGGACTGGACACATAACATATATTTGAAACTGCTTTATATAAATAAGGGTACTCTGACTGAAAACAAACTCCACGGAAGTACAAAAATATTAACAAAATATTAAAAATATTAAAAAATAAGATGGTAATGGATCACTAGCCAATCACATACTGTTCACAAGAGATATAAGTTGGAAGTATTATATTAACTCCATCAATTCATTCCCTTCCTTCCCAGTCATACTGGAATGCTGTGTCTGCAAGTCCCTGTAAGTCACAAGGCCTAAACATAGGTCCTGTGTCCAGTGTCTATTCGGACACCAAGATACAACTGACCACATTAAAACAAAACAGAAGCAAATTACTAAAACAATAACAAAATAGGCCAGAGCAGACACATAAGATCTAATAAAGACCAAACAGATAATGTCGTAATGAAATTAATAGAAACAGAAATCTGGATTAGTTAATGGTCCTCATAGCATGCAATGTCAGTTGATCACATGTAAGTATTATGTAAGGAGGGAAAGATATTTAAAAACAAGAACTCCTGGGAAAGCTGATATTAAAAACAGTGGTACTCCACTTTGAAATTCATATTTTAATATCTGAGCAAACAGGGATGGGGTTATCTGCATGCAGTGACACACAGAGGTCACAGGGGAAAGAATGGGCATCCTGGAGTCCTCTGTAGCAGCGAGGGTCTCAGAGTCGGGCAGCTATGACTGTGCTCTGGCTCGTTTGAATGTTTGGAATTTTTGCCAGTAGCTCTCAGTCATGCACAGATCACTGTAGCTCAGGTCTTCCTCTTCTTGACTTTGTCGAATAACTAATATCTACAAAAATAAATAAAAAGCAGATGCTTCTGTCTACCTGAGAGGCCCGTAGTTTGTCTAAGGATCGCTGCCAGCCTTCGCTCTGATTTTCTCCCTCTGCGGGACACTGATGTCCAGAAAGTACATCTTCCTCACCCTCAGGGCAGCAGGCAAGAGCCTGCTCAGCCCTTGGCTAACGTCACCTTCTATCTTATGTTCCATCAGGGAAGCCAGGGGGCCTAAGTGCTTCCCACAACTCTAAGACCAAGTGTGTGGGACTTCTCAGCAAGCCTCCTTCCATAGCTCTGAACATGGAACTCTGTTCAGTCAGTGGCAAGTGCAGCAACAACTCACTAGACTTCCTGGTGCTGCAGAGGAGGAGGCATTCCGAAATCAGAAACAAGCAAAAGTATGTTCTCAAGAGTCAGGCTTCAGGTTTCACTCAGGCCTCTAAGTATGAACTTTAGAGTTGGGGGATTTTTCATAACACCCGGACTGCAGACCTTACGCTGCCCAGTGCTCCTATTGATGACTAATGCCCCTCCACTCTGGTGTTCAGTTGAGGAATGCCTTTCTCTCCACTTTCTTGGAAAGTTGGGATGGTTGCCAGATTTCTAAAATCAACACAAAGAGGCCACCCCAGCCTGAAAGCTCTATTGTGTCCTGACCTCACACTGAGCACCTCAGCAAGCATTACTCAGCAGGAGGTATTCACCTGAGTATCACTCTCTACAGAGGAAGTTAAAACCAGTAACTTAAAGGTATGATGAAAGGGGAGAGAAGGAGGATGTATGGATTAAAGAAAGTTCCAGAAAATGAATTTGAGAATCAACAAGCAGAAGAAGCCAGAGCTTGGGGCCTGATTTGATGGCAAAGACTAAAAACAATTAAGTATTACACACAGCATACTTTAATACTACTATTATATAGCATGTAATATAGTAAAAATACTTAGCAAAAATACATACTATTACTAATTCTGGCTTAGTAGCAGTATAACATTACTACTAAATAAAACACTTTTCATATATATTCACACCAAATGTCTTCATTATTAAAATATGTATTAGCATTAAAATATATATTTACACTAAATAGTATGACTGTATGACGTGATTTATTCATAATATTTCAAATACAGGCATCAAAAGAAAAGGCATTTGCCATCATGACGTCATAAGACGGCTCAAAAGTGACTCAAGTGGACTGAGGTTCCAGGCATAAGGAAGGAGACTGACGTATTGGGAAATGTCTGATGGCAAGTATGGGAATTCTGAATACAGATATCACTAAATGTCAGCCAGAATGATGACTGAGCTATGCCCTGTTGGATGGAAATTTGGACCAGCTTTGCCATTGCATCCTAAAATTTGTCTTCTCACCCTAAAATTACAGAAATAAAAAAAAAACCCAAGGCACTTTGGGTTCTAAAACTTTTCAGTGGTATGGTTTCACATCCAACGATGAGTTTTATTTCACTAGGATATTGTGCTGAGAACAGTGCACCTCTGAGCGGAATAGAGAGGGCACATTTGAATCCTCGTCTCACGCTCTGTCCCCAGAGTCCTGAGAGTCTTCCAGCTGAAACATCCAGTCAAAGAGGTCTTTATTTGTCACCAGTCTTTGTAGACAGTGCAAAAATAGCCCCCCGAAGACAAGCACGCATTATCAAGGAAAAAGAAAGCAAAAGCTAGTCTTTATAAGAACTAAAAATAGTAAAGGCTGAGAGAGTAGAAAGAACAGGCTATTTCAGGAGCTGGCCGGAGACACTGTAGAATCTGCGGCACAGTGCTCAGGCTTGAATGAGAATGTCTCTCTGAGGCTCGTGTATTTGAACACTTGGTCCCAGTCGGTAGAACTCTGGGGGAAGGATCAGGAGGGGTGGGCTTGCTTCAGGAGGTATCACTGGGTGCAGGCTTTTGGGTTTCAAAAGCCCAAGCCCTTCCCTGTTAGTTCCCTCTTCTCCAGGTTGTGGATCAAGATGTAAGCTCTCAGTGACTGCTCCACCACCATGCCTCCTGGTGACTCTGAAACTGTGAGCCCCAAACTAACTTTCTTCTGTAAGTTGCCTTGGTCATGGGATCTTATCATAGTAACAGAAAAGTAACCAAGACACGCAGTAAGGACTTCATGCTGCTCCTTGGGATTCTGCTGTGGATCTCTCTGTTTTTGCCTTTTTTTTTTTTTTTTTTTTTTTTTTTTTTTTTTTTTTTTTTTTTTTTTTTTTTTTTTTTTTATCACTCAGAAGCTTAGGAAGGATCCATTCTGTTTGTCTTTTAAAGAATCCAGAGGGCCAGAGAAATGGCTCAGCAGGCAAAGACACTTGTCACCAGGTCTGACCACCTGAGTTTGGTCTCCAGGAGTCACCTAGTTGAAGGAAAGAACCATCTCCCACAAGTTTTCATCTGACCTCCACATATTCACCATGGCATGCATGTCAAACCCATAAATAAATTAAAATATAATTTAATTTTTTAAAAAAAATCTAGAAGTAGTTCATTATTCAGTTCTTAGCAACAATGCAGCTTTGTGGCAGAATTAACTGCCCCTATGAATCACTGTGTTCCTAGGTTAAGGCAGAAAGAATGAGTGTGGCCCCCAGAGAGAAAGGCAGAACTTCAAATGTTAAGATGATTTGGGGTGGGGGCTATCCAGAGTAACGTAAGATGCCAAGAGAGGACAGAACAAGGTGGGTTGTATCTTTGGTAAGAATACTTGCCAAAGAAAACTGAAACAAAACCTAGGAAATTTTAAACAGATTTAAACAATCAAGTAGAAGGAAACTGACATGGTAAAGAGATCCCAGCATTCCAGGAGAGCAGATGTGCCTATCAGGTGTTGACGGTACCCAGAATAGAGCACATGAGGCCCAGAGGTATGGGGAGAAAATGAGATCTGGAGTCTAATTGCCACAGTGTAAGAGAGATGGAGAGGTAGGAAAATCTGAGTGAGGGTGGCTGAAAAGGAGAGAGCCTACTTTTTAAAATACTCAGTTGGGTCCCTCCTTGGGAAGACAACATGTGGAAAAATGTCACCAACAGATATAATCTCTAAAGGAGGGCAGTAGATAGAGAATCACTCTGGGCAACTAGTCTCTGACTCTGTGATTGTTTGAATGACAGTTAGGTTGGTCTGGAAGACATCGCGGTTTTACAGCTATGTGCCTAGGTCCTCTGAAGACAACCTTCCATCTGTACAGCTATTCATATAATTCTTGTCTTTAGGAATCGAAAGGAGACCAAATGTAGATACACAGAAGCATGCATGAGAGGAAGAGAAGGACCTTTGCCTGAAGGATGCTGTCAGTGTCTCAGAGAAGCATCCCTAAAAGTGTGGGGTTTGCTTATAAAAACCATGATGTCACCGATGACAATCATGACAAAATCTCTCAGTGCTGAGACTAGGCACACCCTGGCTACTTAGGTACTCCGATGTTTTCTACTTCCCTTTCCTGGTGGCAGTTACAGCTTCCAGCCTGCTGCAGCTCTGGACTGTACAGGACAAAATGGTTTTGTCACCATAAAAAATGCTAATGCGTTGATAGTAAACATTTCTACTTGAAGTTCTGCCAGCTTTTATCATGCTGGATGATAAAATAAAAAAACAACCATCTAGTGAAATAGCAATATATTTGAGAGTAGAAAAAATTACAGCCTAGAGTGATTTTGACTGCAGGAATAAACATTTCAGGCAAAATAAAATTTTAATATGGAAATGTTGACAGATAAAAGAATGTTAGCGAACTCAAGATAATTAAGTTATACCAATGTCATCTGATTTGTATTTCAGAATCCCTGGGCCTTTTGCTTAACTCTCTATATCCACCATCCAAAGGACCATTGTTCAACTATCTGTCAGAGCTCATCCTGACAGAGAGAAAACTGACCAGACAAGAGGATTCCACGCAGCCCTCCATTTTCCAGGTGAACTAGAGAGCGAAAGGAACTGCTTTCTTTAGGATGGTAACAATCT
Organism: Peromyscus leucopus; assembly: GCF_004664715.2. Taxonomy (NCBI): domain Eukaryota; kingdom Metazoa; phylum Chordata; class Mammalia; order Rodentia; family Cricetidae; genus Peromyscus; species Peromyscus leucopus. The sequence goes on along the minus strand of NC_051071.1, from coordinate 86,871,020 downwards.
CCCCTCCACCCTGGAGGTCACATTAGCTGGTTTTGAAATTTATCTAACAAGGTCATTTTTTTTTCTAAAATGTTCCAGGTCAGGAGGTCTTTAGGATCATAGATTCTGGAACACTATTCTCCAGAGAGTCTTCAGGTTCTGAATCAACCTCCATGTATGATTGATTCCTCATCTGCCCTCATGACAGACAGCTCTCTCTGGATCACATGTTCTTGAATCATGGCAGGGTTTCAATCTCTCTGCTTCATCAAGGTCCAGCACTTGACCTCAGTGTCAGCCCTCTCCTGAAAACCCCTTCCTTCCTGGGACTTTCATTAAAACTTGAATATCTTTACAATGGCGCCCTGGATCTTGTCTCTCAGGCAAACTAACACATCAGATAGAGCTTCTACTGACGATATGGATGTCATTTGGAGTCTTGTGCTGAGATGTAACTTAGGTTCTACATAACCAGTTTCCCAGGGAGACAACACAGCTTCCTGCAGCAGCTTCTGAGCTACATGTTGATGATACAACATCACTACATAGAGGTTTGGAGTCAGTCTGTAGTCCAGCTTTGGCTGTAGTATACCTTCCAGTGACTGTATTTATTGTCTGAAATGTAATTACGGAGACACTGACTTTTGTTTGATTTTTAAGCAAATATATGCTATACAGCAATTAATGAGGAAAAATAGCTCATCTTAAATTTTCCTTTACTTTCATTGCTGACATTTATTTAATGCACTGGTTGGGTCACATGGTAGATTGTATGTTTTCCAGGATTCTGCCATGCAATCCTAAGTTCCATTATTATTCTTACTTCGAAGATGATCAAGAGGTTCAGTGCAAGTATGCAACTTCTCCAAGGTCACAATTGTGTATTGTAGAAGATCTATCAGTTATCAAGAGAATAAAGAGAAAAGTGGAATTCACTGTAAATCCGGCCACCTCAACTCACCACCGTGAACACTCGGCTATGTTTGTTTCTAAGCATTCCCTGTAGGAGAGCAACTTATTATGTTGCTGTGGGATGTTCTGTATGGCAAATGTGTTGCTCTGATTGGTTAGTAAATAAAACACTGACTGGCCAGTAGTCAGACAGGAGGAAGTATAGGCAGGACAAGGAGGAGAAGACTTCTGGGAAATGGAAGGCTGAGTCAGAGACACTGCCAGCTGCCACCATGACAAACAGCATGTGAAGATGCCGGTAAGCCACAAGTCATGTGGCAAGGCATAGATTTATAGAAATGGGTTAATTTAAGATATAAGAACAGTTAGCAAGAAGCCTGCCATGGCCATACAGTTTGTAAGCAATATAAGTCTCTGTGTTTACTTGGTTGGGTCTGAGCGGCTGTGGGACTGGCAGGTGAGAGATATTTGTCCTGACTGTGGGCCAGGCAGGAAAACTCTAGCTACATTATGTTCTCTGCCTGTCACAGTTTAGTTGGGAAATGTTGCTCTAAATTTTTATATGTTAAGTGCCAACTTCATGCACTGATTAATGTGTAGATGAGATTAAACTGAAAGAACTATTAGAAAGGGGGGTCTTTGGGGAGGGAGTAGGTCACATGACCTTATCTTTGGAGGGCACATGCTGCTGCTGTACCCTTCCTCTCTAGTTCTGTCTGCTTCCTGTTTGCCAGGAGGTGTGCATCTCTGTTCTACCACAAGTTCCCCGAAATTACATTCTGCCCCTGCACATGCAGGCCTGGAAGCAACACAGAGGCCTCTGTCCAAATGAATCCCTGCTCCCTTGTTTGCTTGGGTATTTGTCATAGCGATGAGCTGTCACTGATGCTGCCTTTCACTCAGCACTCTGTAGGAATGGCCCGCTTCATTTCCAATTAGGGGTGCTGCACTACTGTGTAGCTCTACTTGAATGTGTTCCCAGTAGCCTGTCTTGTACATTTAGGATCCTTATAGAACTTCTGAAGCTCAAAAGGAGCCGGAGCCCTAGTTCTGATCTTTGAAAACCTGCAATGTAATTGCAAATCAGTGTTCTTGACAGATGGTTTCCCTGTCTAGCAGAATGTGAGACACTAGCTGAGTTCTTTAACCTTCTAAAATCTGTCCTCTGGTCTGTAAAATGATATTACTACTTACCCTTAACAAGTATTGAAAAGATTGGTGATCTTCCATGCAAACCCCTCTCTGGGTACAGAGCTAGGCTCACGGGGTAACATTGTGTATATTCCCAATAACCATTCCTTCTTAGGCCTATAAATGTGTGTGTTAAAGAGGATTATATCAGTTTATTGCAAAGTTCACTTAGCCCATCAGTGTAGATGTAAGACTATATGATTGCAAGATGATCTTGAAATATTTTAGAAAATTATCAGTCAAGTCTCATATTGTGGAAGCAAAATTTGGAAAGATTTGTCCATGGCTGCACAGGTAGAGTAAGGTCCCCTAACTCTCTACTCAGTACCTCCTCCTGACACTATGCAGGTGAAACCAGCTTGTCTAACTCAATTCTCTAGTCACCCCCTACACAGATGGAACCAGATCTCCCAACTCTCTAATCACACACACACACATACACACACACACACACACACACACACACACACACACACACACACACACAGGTGGAACCATCTCTCCTAAACCTCTTTATTCACTCTCCCCTAACTACCTTGCACTGCTAGGTAGGAATCAGTGGCAAACTCTTGACCACTTCATATAAGTGATTTGGTGTCTTGATCCGACTACATGCACAGCTGTGATACACTGAAGATTATGCCATAAGTCATGCTGTTCTTAGAATAAAAGAGCAACACATTCAGGAGAATTCTGAATAGTGCAGTAGATTAGAAATTATCCTTCTGACATTTCTTATGCATTTTTCATTTGATTTGAACTCTTGCGAAAGAAAGGGATGGACTTAAACTGAGTATAACTGGATACAGATACACACATACTTATGTGCATATGTGTATGCATATGTGTATGCATGTGTGTATGTATACTGGTATGTGTGCATATCTGTGAATATGTGTATGTGTGCTTGTGTGTGTGCATGTGTGTGTATGGTCAAAAGGTATTTACAACTTGGAATCTTACTACATTGAGTTACCCCTTGAGCATGAGCTAACACTTTGAATGTGGAACAGGGCACAGCTCGAGTGGGTCCTAGCAGAGGACTGAGGCTTTCAGACAGCTGCAGGATATTGGAAATGAGGGGAAAAAATTTGGTGTTTTTGTTGTTACAAATGTATGATGTTCCAGGAACTGTGATTCCAGGATTAAAATTAAAAAATCCCAGTATTCCCAGAGGCAGCCCACTGTCTTCATTGATAAAGAGATTTGAATACAGAAGAAGGTGGGCTCTCTGAAGGCCTCTGACAAAGCAGCAGCTGATGATTTATAAGGATGAGTCTGCAGTCCAGAGGAGTGTACAGACCCTGACTCACACCTGCAGATTGCTTCCAGTGATCCTGGAGAATGTTCCAGCACAATTTAATGAAATCTGGTTCCAGGCCAGAAGACTGTGCTGCAAGGCTGATGAAAGTCTGATGGGCACTCTGCCCGGGAAGATTGTGAGAAAATGAGCCAATGTTTCCCACCATGGCTATCAGGTCAAGAGAGCTATGTCTCAGTAACAAAGAAGGGTCCACTGTGTATTGATAACAATTGGTAGTTAAAAGGGTATTGTATTGAGTTAATCATCTTTCAACATAAATGTCCCAGAGGAACATCAGACCAGTGAAAAACAAGTTGTTGCCTGTGTGGTATATTTTAACATGGGGCTGTGCATCTAGTTAAATGTAAATCCTCACTTTCTTGTCTTTTCTTCCTTAGCACCCCCTCACCTCCTTAGGAAGATTAGGAATGGATTACTTCTTTTTAAAGTCCTTTGTCTACATTTGTTTTCTAGTGCATTTATTTATTCAAGTGTTTAACTTAGATTTCCTGATTAGCCTTTATTTTTCACAGGGCAATACACAAAAGTATTGGCATTTTGTGTATATCCTCCCAGTATTTATATTATCTCCTTTGAACTATTCCTCTTCTTCAAATGCCCGTTTGGGATACATTTTGTTCCCAGTCTACCAGATTTCTTTTGATGCCAAAACATCCATTCCTCTCAGTACATGGGGAGATGTGGTTGGCGGATGATAATTGTGTGTCATCACATTGCAATCGGAGTGACAATCGAGTAAACGAGCAGGTACTCAATACATGCTGCTCTCATTTTCCTTGATAGCTTAAGAGGGGAACCTAGCGCCACCCAATCAGTAGCTATTTTTATATTATCCACAATGAAACTATTCACATGAAATGGCAAAAGGCAAGGAGATAATTTGGGCCAGAGGAAACTGCTTCTGAATCAAAGGCTGTTGATGTGCTCAGGCCACTTGGACAGCCAGGGCTCCCCTTCTCTGATTGCTACGAGTGCTCCCAGGATGGCTCATCCAGCCTCCTCTTCCAGGGATTGCCTTCAGCTGCACCGTTGCTATCAGAATATCAGAGGGCATGAAGCCCCGCCCCTTGCCTCAAGTTGGGACATATTGCTGCTGCCTGCCATTGAGTGCCCAGTGGATCCAGCTGAAACTGAATCCTCCAGTGTTCCAGCCCCTGCTCAGCTTTGTCCCACACCCAAGTTGACTTTCAGTTCTCCTTTCCTCACATGAGACTCCAGAAATCTCACCACCTCAAGCTCTGCTTCTAGGAACTCAAACTCAAGACACACTCTCAAATAACCATATAGCCCGTAATCTACACAGTCTGTATGCTCTTCGTGCGCAATGATTAATAAAAACAAACAGCCAGGGCAGAACACAGTGGTGGAATTATCAAACAGTTCTCTAACAAACCCAAGATATTCGTTGTAAAAATATTTACAGGATGATTAAAAAAAAAAAAAAACTTCACATACCATAATCAAGGTAAAGCATTGTGCAATTTCTTCAAGTACAAACAGAGAAAAACAAATCTTTTGTATTAGCAATATGACAAAAATTATTTGTATCACTTACCTTGTGTGAAATAACAAATGTCAATATTTGTCTGATGGGGAAAAAATGAAGAAACGAAACAATACTGATGATTAGAAATAAGCCCTTGCCCTGCAGTTATTTTGAAATGCCTTCTTGTTCTCATGCAGAAGCTGAAGTGAGGTCGTTTCTCACCAAGTGACACCATCTTCAGCCACAATTCTTCATCTTTACAGTGTTTTCAGTGTCAAGTGTATTATCCCGCTGCTTCTCCCAGCAGACAAATCTCTGAATACTCTTCTTTTCTCTAATAGGATGTGAAACTCTCCAAATTCTATCAGCTCACATTGTCCTTTTGATCATCCAGGAGCCTCTTCAACATGCTAGCCCAGAGCCTACACCAATCTGTTTACCCCAAGCCATGTGGGAGGAAAGGATCTGGATAGTCATGTTTGAGAGCGTCCAGATGTTTCTAATGCATCACTAGTTGAAGAATACCAGATTAAGGAAAATGGCTTAAGTCTCTCCAGCTGCCAAGACCCAGAGCCATGTTGGGCCAGGCTTTCTTCTACATCAACAAAAGTTCTGAATTTTAACTGCTTTAGAAAAAAAAATGACAGTGAACTCAGTGTTTTTATAGAAAGAGGTGTGTGTGTGTGTGTGTGTGTGTGTGTGTGTGTGTGTGTGTTTATTCATGCAGCTCTGCCTTTGAATGAGTTTTGACTAAACCATTTCAGTCTGTACAACTGAAAGCACTTTTTCCAACTTGAGTTTAGACCTGACAAACAGCTTGACAGACAAAGGCTAAGTGAAGTCTGGCTGTTCTCCAAGAATATAAAAACACAATCCTTCAATTTGTTTACCTAAGATATGTGCTCATCAACACAACTCAGGAGAACAACACTAAATTCTCAGAAGACAGCAAGACAATGGTGAAGGATGTTTAGGAACAGACCGAGGTTTTGTCCTAGGCTCAACAATTAACTAGTTGACATTCTTCTGAAGCACTCTTTTCTTCATATGTTTTTTATCAAGATTAACTTACGGAGAGAATTTCCCTGGTCGTTTTGAGTTCATTGGTGAGAAAATCAAAGGGATCTTGCTTTTAGAACTACCATGGATTTGAGTATGGTCTCCCAGTTACAGCAGGTGTGCATTGTTAGAGAATGAGGTGGGTGGAGTGTCTGACATTCCACCTTGAACTTGGCGGGTGGGGGGGGGGGGGTGAGGGAGGGATGCTCAGAACTTTGGAATCAAACAAAATGATTAATTCCCTGTAGGTGGGAATCCAGTGCTGATCTCAACCTGGCTGAATGGACTGCTGAGCCTCAGATAATCCCTCTTACCTCCTGGTGTTTAAGACCAGTGGTTCTTCAACTCTTGTTGTGGACTCTTTAGCAGTGTGGTTAAACCCTTGGACCCCATTTCAGATCCTCCAAAACTATAGGATCGTGTAGGAAATAAACTACATTGAAACACAGTTCTGACTCAATATTCTCATTATACAAAATCCTCCAACGACATCTAACCACAGGGTTCATTTCATTGGAATCTACCGCAATCTAAACATTATGCTTAGGTTTATGATACACTGAGCTCATAATGTGTACTATTTAGAGCATGAATAATGGCTAGCAACCCCCTTGTTGGCTCAAATAATTTTTGATTTGAAAATCCATGTTTTGTCTCTATTTCCCTTATTATACCCCAGAACTGATTATATTAAGTCTATCATCAGAATTAAAGACCCATGACTTACGTGCCTGGCTTTTTGGGGGCAAGACTTTGATGTCACGGTTGGCTTCCTGTGATGATCAAGCTAGAGACTTGTTCATTTCAAAGGTGGTGTCTGTGTCATAGATCCCTAAGAGAAAGTCTGGGTGACTTTTAGATAAACAACAATGCATCTAAGACAGAACTTAACATTCATTGCTCTCTTTCCCTTGTGGATGTGGACATTACTGTCTCAGCAATGTCCTTCATTCTCAAAGACTTCCCAGCTGACCTGGGCAGGAAAGCAACACGGGCTGTAGATTAGACTCTGGGTCCCTCTGTGGGCCCATGGGTTTCTAACAAACTCTGTAGTTTTCTGTCTTATTGTGTATTTTGCCCCCAACTAGACTCTTAAAAGCATGCCGCACAGTTTTGAGTCTGTTTTTAACAGGGTCAAAAGAGGAAGTGGGGTTAAAACAGTGTTGGAGCACAACTTATGTTCTATTTGAAGCTCATGAAACAAATATCAGTCACTATCAAAGACTGCATATTTACTCAATTACTGTTTCTCAAAATACTCATGAGCAAATACTTCTTGTTAGGTGCTAGCTCAGCCATGTTCTTTTAGAAGAGAAAGTTCAAATCTGTAAAATATTTAAGGAAGTACCTTTAAAATTACCACACATGGCAGGTAATATACACTTGAGATCATAACATTTAAGAGGTTGAGGCAAGGAGATTGCCATGAGTTTAAGGCCAGCTTGAGCCACATAGAATGTCCTAGAACAGCCTAAGCCCCAGGGTGAAACTCAGTCTCAAAATCCATACAAATTTTTGATTAGAAACCTTTGGCTTCTTTTTGGAAGAAGCATTATCCACACACTTCTTACATTTATTCATTTGCAGATTTATGAAACAATAGATTCCCAAAGGGCTTTTTTTCCCACAACTCCTTAATTTTGATTAATCCTCCCCTCCTCTCTCATTTCCCCTAGCCTGCGGACTGTGACCCCTTTGGAGGTTGAAATGATCCTTTCACAGGGGTTGCCAAAAGCCACTGGAAAACACAGATATTTATATTACAATTCATAACAGTAGCAAAATTACAGTTATGAAGTGGTGATGAAAATAATATTATGGTTGGGGGGGGTCATCACACCATAAGGAGCTGTATTAAAGGGCCACAGCATGAGGAAGGTTGAGACCTGCTGCTCTATCCCCTGGCCCCATTTAACCCTTCCTACCCTCGCTCGGTGTTCTCCACTTTCATTATCACTTATGTTCCACTGTCTCCCTTCACTGAAGGCCTCTTTTTATCCCTTCCCTATCACACAGACCGCACGTCATGTAAACAGATCCCTAGTGATCATCCATCCCATCATAAGCCAGTCCTACCTCTGCAGAGCCAGCTGCACTGTAAGTCACATGACCCTTTCTAGGTTCTTACCCTTTGTGGATTCTCCAGTTTAGCCATGCTAGTCTAAGAATCTGGATGTAGAATGTGCATATGAGAAAGAACATGCAGTATTTGCTGATTTAGGTCTTGGTTGCCTCACTCAGTATAATTTTTCCAGTTCATACATTTTTCCTGAAAATTCCATTTATCACAGAGGGTTCTTTTTGCAGTGGGCAGCATTAACACCGAGACTCACAGCTAATCAACATGATGAAAATAAGGGACTGTGGAGCCTCCAGCTAAAAGAGTCACCTGCATCAACCCATCATCCTTCCCAAAGCTCCAGAAACATCAAAGAAGAGGGAGCAGAAAGAATGTAGAAGCTGGAGCTTTGGGGGAGTTCTCTGAAACACTGCCTTCTGGACACTGTGCCCGTGAACTCACAGAGGCTGTGCTTACCTGCTTAAGACATGCACGTGATCGGGCCTGTCCCTACTTGATTATGCCTGTGAGAGGTATTCATGAGGCCCCACCTCTCACTGAGAGTTTGTGGACAGTTGCTGGGTGCAGGGACTGAGTTAGTCATCATTTCTTCAATGGCCAGTTACCCAGGTTCCAAAAACTAATATTTATGCAAGCAACCCCAATTACACTCAGTGGGTAAGAACAAAAAGAAAGGACATTAAAGTAAAGGAGAGAAAGGGATGGAAAAGAATGCATAGTGAGCATCATGCCAAGCTGCCTGCTCAGTACTCACATCTATAGCCTCAGCACTCACGTCTATACCTCAGATCAATGCTTCTCTGGGAATTTATCAGAGAAGGCTGTTTTTGTGGCTGGCAGCACTTAATACAGAGATTCGCAGCTAATCAAAGTGATGAGAATCAGTGTCAATGGAGTGCCCAAAATTCAGTGTACACATCTATGAAATTGTCCAAGGATGATAAATTGATTAACCAGTAATAAAGAAAAGCAAAAATGCATTTGCCTTTTAGTAACTTCCTGTTTATTTTCAACAGTCAAGGTAAAGTAGGTATCACCAAAATATTGCTGCTTAAATGATACCTCGTACATACAACAAAGTATCATTTTTCTATAATGGGAAAGTCATATGTTTTTGGAATCACCACTTATTATTAATAGTATGTTTTTGCTCTTTATCATCATGTAAAGAAAATATAAGCTGTTCAATGAGACAATTAATACAATGGTTTTATCTGTTTTTGTAAGCTAAACTCATATTAAGTGCTTTATCTGTCTTATAATTTCTTCTCCACCGTAAATGTGTCTTTGATGGAAGCCATGACTCTCAGAGAAAGGAAAAAGACTAATAGCCAAATTTGCCCCCTGTACTTTGACTGTCAGTGCATATGAGTTAGTACAAACTTAGAGTTGCTCTAACAGAAATCTTCCAGATCCTCCTGCTTAAGTGACGGAGACATTGAGGTCTCCTCCATGCTCAGCATAAGTGGAACAGCTCCACTTCTCAGATATCTCTTCAGCAATTCAGTAGCAACACTGCTGTCTTCACACACGGGTTCCAAATTGTCTTGGGTTCACTGTGTTTGAAGTGCATGGTGTCGTCAGCAATAGGGACTTAATTTCTACCTCTGGGAGGAAGCCAAGAGCAACAGACAGATTCTCATGTCTGGCATTGGGATTTTTGTTAGTTGGTCTTTTTCAGAATCCTTATTGTTATTTCACTTACATCTCTCCTTCTGCATTTACCTCCCTTCCCCTCCTTAAAAGGTTCCCCATTTTACCGTTTCCCTATCAGATCACTTGTATCCTGCTATTCTCTTTTATAGTCTTCCCTGAGGACCAGCTTTCATGGTACTAGAAGGTACTCTGTAAGCTACAAAGGAAGGAAGCAACCAATAGGCCTGTCCATGAACCACATCAATGACCAGCATACCACAATAACTGTAATGAAGCAGTAGTGGCACACACACCTTGGCAGGAACCAACAGCTCTCTAATTGGACTTAAAAACCCCTCAGCAAGAGGGAAACCATGCTTGGTACTAGAAACCTAGCTAACTGCTCAGTGCTAATGAAATCATGGTTACTGGGGGTGAATCTACAACTACAAACTTACTAAACCAGTATAATCTAACAACAATATATAGACATTTGTCCTTACACCTACAGGTAAGTGTACCCTTCACCCCTCATCAAGAAAACTTCACTTTGCAGCAGAGACCTGTTGTGGGATGATCCTTATGTACATTGTGAGTATGTATTGTTCTCATTGGTTGAAAATAAATTGGTTTTGGCCTATGGCAAGGCAGGGTAAGGCTAGGTGGAAGAATCAAACTAAGGACTCAGGGGAGTCCAGTCAGATGCAAGCCAACCACCTAAGAGGCAAGATGCCAGAGAATCGGTGAAGCTATGGTCATGTGGCAATACATAGATGAATAGAAATGGGTTATTTTAAATGCAAGACCTAGTTAGTAATAAGCCTGAACTAATGGCCGAGCATTTTGTAATTAATATAAGCCTCTGGGTGGTAATTTGGGAAGCAGCTGCTGGGTATTTGGGAACAAGTAGGTGGGAGAGGACCCTCTGTTTACAGAGACCAGAACAGAAAACCACAACCAATGAAAATGCAGAGTTGTGGAGTCCAGTCCCAGTGGACACATCTACAACACTCCCACACCTAAGGCTCAAAAAACATTACAGAAGAGGGAGCAGAAAGATTCTAAGAGCCAGAGGACTGGGATTTTGCTGTGACATTGTGCCTCCTAGTGACAACAGAAGCTGCATCCATAAAGTCTCACCAGTATGATGGGCCAAACATGAGCTCAATGAGGAAGACACCAATGAACATTCCAAACGGCATGGGGAAAAGCCCATGAGGCCTCAACCCTACACAAAGACTGACAGACAACTGAGGAAAGCTGGGAGGGGGAGAGGTGGCCTTCCCCAGATTCGAGCACACCAATCGGTGTGCCGAGTGGTCAGCCCTGGAAACAAACGCAGAAGCACCATTACACAAACTGAGGAGGTTATATTTAGAAATAGATATGGATATACATGTATGCACATGATAACAATTAGTGAAAAAGAGGCCATACATTTGAAGGAGAGAGGGGAGCTAGTGGGAGGGTTTGGGGGAGGCAAAGGGAATATGCTGCAATTATTTTATAATCTCAGAAATGAAACAAAAGAATAGGAGCACACTCACACAGTTCAAGGAAAGATACTACCTCGTGGCTGAGCTAGGCCACCAGGAGACCTGGGGGATGTTAAGTTCCAAGCCTGCAGCTGTGTACCCAGCTGAAAGGCTAAGAAGGAAAACAAAGAAAGGAGATCTAAGAGAAAAGTGCTTCTTTCCAACCATCTGGGTCTGCCCTGCAGCTTATAGTTTGTTTTCAGTTTAGAGAGGGATGCATGAACATCCATAATCAAATACAGATCGTTCTCTATTTATATTGATTGACATAAAGTTTTTTTTTTACTTGACCTAAAGGGTTTTTTTTTTTGTTTTTTGTTTTTTTTTTTTTTTACTTGACAAATGGTATAAAAGCCATACACAGTCAATAAAAACTTGGATTCTGACTATTTTCTCAGGCTAGTAATAGATGGTAATATGCTTTTTCTTATGGTGCTAGGCAGGGGAAGCCCAGCTGCAACTCTTACGAGTCACGTGATCATAAAGGTTAACAATGGATATCCCGTGGAGGGTTTTATGTTTAAGCCACCACACTTGATGTTCTGCAGGTTAAATTATAAAATGCATTTTGACTTAGAATAGTATCAGCTTTATCCAGTTTGTGGGGATACAAGCTTACCACAAGTTGAGACATATCCCAATAACAAATTATTACAACCTTCCCATGTGTTGGGTTTAAGAAAAGTAGGTATTATGTATAAACTGTTTCTAGTGTTTAGACCTTTTTAAAAAGTCTTGTTATGACAATTTATATACAAAATAGAGGAAAGATTTTAGACTTTGATTTTTTCCATATGTTCAAAAATGTCCCAATTTTACATTTACATTTTTTATAATTACACAGAGTTAAGAATAGATTTTGCCTCTAGAATTCTTGTGGAACATGTTTTAAATTATAAATTGTACTAACCACCCCCATCCAGGAAGTGTTTACATTCTAATGTTTGATTTAAGCTTTTTACATACATTATTTCCCCATGTCATAACAAGCAGGCACATTCCGTCTAGTTTAGTGCATCAGAACACTGAGCTGCATAGAGTTTAGGTAACTTGGCCAAGATCCCAAGGGGAAAAGTAGGGGACACCAGATCAGACTGATTCTGAAGTGTTTTCTATTCATCATCTCACTTAATCCTCTTTGTATCTCTTTAATGTACACAGCTGGTCTTTTTCTCATTTAATAGAGTAGAGAAGTAAGGATAAAAAAAGGTTAAGTGGTTTACCCCCCCCCAAAAAAAACAGTTATTAAGTTAGGGAGGGAGGGTTTCTGATGGTAAAACTCCTCTACACTCTTTAAATACAACTATCCTTGAATTAACTTAGCATTACATTTACAGCTCCACCCCACTTTTCTAGATTCAGATCTGCCACTCACTACAACACAGGCGCCTGCCCCTGAGATTGTGCCCCCTTCATCAGAAGCTCAAACCAACAGGACCACCAGACCTTAGGCTGGAACCAAAATAAACCTTTCTTCCTTATAATTTGCCTGTGCCAGATCTTTCATTATAGCCACACAAAACAGAAGGATGCAACGGTTACAGAAGTGCCACTTATTAAGCCATTTTCTAGGTGCATTTTCTATAAAACACTCCGAGCACAGTTTCTTTAAATAGGTACTATTATTATTGTTATTTCACTGATGGGAAAAAAAATAGATGAATAAACTGGTCCCGTTACAGCATTGAACTGCTCAGAAACAGAATACAATTTTGAACAGCTATGTGGCGTGTAGCCATTATTACACCATGTCTCTCCAGGGTTAAACTAATCATAGTTATGAAGGGGGGGGGCGATAACCTTAGTAAGTTGAAGTAACTCCTCTTAGAGGATTCCTTTCCAGTAGGGAATTAACACAGCTATGCCTTTTTTCTCTTCTAGATCTTCAGAGTCAAATTGATTTATTTGGAAAATCCTTCCTTAGGGTGTCAAAAAACCTGACTTCAGTGTTTATGATTCTGTGCACAGCTAACTCCCCCTCTCTTATTTTAATGCTGCAACACAATTAAAATTAACCTTCATTTGTCTTTGCTGTCATCAAATTGTGACTGTTGAGAGTGGCATCGCCATTTGTTATAACAAACAAGTCTGGCCTAACAATGCTGAGGGTGTGAATTCTGACAGTCCTAGAAAGTAAATATGAACAATCACACAGTAAGTTCTCCGTAAGTGATGTAATGGAATCATTTCACTTCCATGATGCGGAAGTATAGAACGTTTTTGGTTTTGTTTTTGTTTTTTAATGAAGAAAACCACGGCCCAGGGTTCTCCTGTGCTGCCTCTCATTTTGTCAAAGATATGGCTGTAAAAGGCACCTCAAAGGCAGGCTTTCTCTTGCTTTGTGTAGACGAAATTCTAAATGGTCTTATTACATAAAAAACAGGGAGCCAAATATAGGGATGAAAGCCTTAGAGAGATCAGGGAAATAGTGAGAGGCACCAACCAACCTTACCTCACCAACTCTGCAGCTTCCAAATGTGAGCTAGTTCCTGTCTACCCATGCCTTTACATGCCTTGCTGTTCTGCCCTCTCATTGCCTATCTTAGCCCAGTTACCTCACTTCCTTGTCACTGTCTGTCTGTACAGACCTCCAGGTCTCTATGGTTGGTCTGGGATTAAAGGCGTGTGTCACCACACTTGGCTCTATTCCCTAGTATGGCCTTGAACACACAGAAACCCTGCCTGCTAAGTGATGGGATTAAGGACATGTGTTGCCTGACTTTTTGTTTACTTAAAATGGCTGGCCTTTTCCCCCCTGATCTCCAGGCAAGCTTTACTAAAGCACAAATTGAATATCACCACAGCTTTGCCCTGGGCTGACAGCCACTCCATCATCCCTCCATTGTGCAGCACACTGAGATCTCAATCCAGAACTGACATAGCCTTTAAGGGACGTGTCTAAACCACAGAGGGACAAAGTGGCCTTTCTTTCTCCTATCTAGTTTGCTAAACTTAGTGGTTATCATTCTCTTACATCTCACAGCCTCCTAATCTAGATAAGCAACACTGCTTTGGATTTTGCCTGTCTCTCTCAAAATCATTGCACGTTATAGGTAGGATAGTAGAATGAGCAGATTTAAACAACAAATCTTCCACCTTAACGTATGAACAGAGTTTTGTTTTGTGTGATATGAAATTGGACAATAGAACCCTAGAGGACGTGAGTGCATCGTTCCTGGGACCTCAAGGCAAGGGAAAGGGCGCGGATTTGCCCCCTCTGACCTTCCAAGATTTCTCCTGATCTAGAGGGAGCCTGGGATGCTTCATTTCCTCCAGAATGCTTGGATCAGAGCCATAAAAAGCACATTGCATTTAGTGAATGTTGTTGCAACTCTGCTCTTAAAGCTAGAACGCCTGGAAGTTAAGTGACTGTAACAGCAGTATCTAAAGGGGGAGAGAACTATGAAAGGGCAAAGGAGTGACTGGTGTCTGGGTCAGCCCTGAAGGCACTGCCACGGGCAGGGCAAAAGCGAAGCTCTTCTAAAGGGTCTCTCAATCTGACCATCAGACCACAGAAACAGTAGACTCCAAAGAAGTTAGAGTTTCCCCAAGGAATCTAATGGTGTGGGGTGGGGGGAGTACCAGTGAGAGACAATTTGTCTCCCTGAGAGCTTTCACACAGTCCTAATAACTTACCAGACCTCCTTGCAGGAGGACAATGAGGGGTGAATGTTGGGTGGGACACACCTGAATGGGGGACTGCTTGGAGGTGCACAGCCCTGGCCCTCTATTTAAATTTCACTCCAGGACCCCCAGAGTGAGACAAAGCAGACTTACGGTTTTCATAGATCAATTTGTCCCTCTTCCCAATGCAACCGCACTTCCCAATATTTTTTTTTTTTAAAATTATGTATACAACATATATGACTGCAGGCCAGTAGAGGGCGCCAGATCTCATTACAGATGGTTGTGAGCCACCATGTGGTTGCTGGGAATTGAACTCAGGACCTCTGGAAGAGCAGTCAGTGCTCTTAACCTCTGAGCCATCTCTCCAGCCCCGAGTCACAGGTTCTTACCTCCACATTTGATAAGAGCAGTGCAGCAGAAGTGAGGAAACGTGGTAACGCTTCCGAGTCCCGGAGAGACTAGGCCTATCAGGACCCATTGTGATTCTAAGAAGTGTGGTGTAGGAAGCGGCTGCTCATGTGGAAACCACTGCAGGACCGTATTTAAAGGGTGAGTTCGAGTTCGGAGGACGAAAGAGGAGGCCAGAGGTGTTCCCTGCGGCTCTGAGTGAAGCAAGGGAGAAACGGGGAGACTGAAGAGGGTCTTCCGGTAGGGCATGCGGATCACATGGGGCCTGAGCTTTGCAGGCCTAATGAGAATTCAGGACTGTATTTTACGCGAATGGGAAAGCTCTGGCAAGTTTCAAAGGGGAGGAGTGACATTTACAGTGCACCATTAATATTTCAGAGAAATTACTCACACGGACTTGCAGGAAGGAGGTGAATTAGACAGCCTGTGGCAGTCGCAGCAGTGAAGTCTTTGGCCATTGCAGAGCAATCAGAAAGAGGGCTGGATTCTGGAACCAGATTCCTGTTAAGGGTTGTGTTGGTTTAGTAAATTAGTGGCTGTAGAGTTCACTAGCATGGTTTTCAGTACAGGGCATGATTTCCTCCTGTTGAGGGGGTCTTAAACATAGTTAGAGAATACTCAGTGACTGGAGAGGTGTGTGTGCTACTCTGCCCTGAGGGTTATCAGGCCATGGGCATGGCATGGTAGCTGGGCAGGACGGCAGGTCGCTTCCTTCCTTTGGAAACTTGCATGGCACCTTCTGATACCATGAAAACGAGTCATCAGGGATGGGGCATTCAGGTTCGTTCCAGCTCGGGGACTCTGGGTCCTGTTTCTGTAGTGTATCATGTCTTCAGCAATAGGGATTTACCACCTATCTCCTGGGAGCCACCAAGGGCAACAGCTGTAGTCTATAAGTTTTGGGAGTCTCTTAGCAGCCCTGACCAACAACTCAGAAGAGTGCTTCTCATGTCTAGTGTTGGGGTTTTGTTCGGTGGTCTTCGGCTCCTGGAGATGGGATCATCAGACCAGATGTGAAAAGTTCATTAAAACCATATATGTGTATTATATATTGAATTACCAAGGAAAGACGAAGAGGAGGGGAAGGAAGGGGAGGGGAGGGGAAGAGACAGGTTAGTGAGCACCATTTCTATATTTAAGAGCAGGCATCAGATGCAAAGGCATACTCCCAAGAAAAATAGTATTCTGATATTACAACTCAAGTTCAAGAATAAAGAGATGATAAGAGTTACCCTTAGGTATTTTTTTGTTTTTGTTTTTGTTTTTGTTTTTTTACCACTAGCCTACTTATTTCCTGCTTATATGTCAGAAATTTTGAACTGGGTTTTCTATCATTGTTTACCTTAGTCTGGTTGTCAGAATAAAGACAGTAAAATATCAGCTAACATCCAGTAGAGTCTCTTAAGAAAAGCCCTTTTTGAAGCAGGACACCAAGAAATATATTTGGATAAAGCAAGTAACACTAGTAAGAACATGTATTTGACACTTAACTGTGGCAGTTCTTGCTTCCAAGAATTTTGTAGGGTTTATTTCATTGACTCTTCCCAATAAAACCATAAGACAGACAATGTTTCTATCAGAATAATTTCATGTAACAAATGAAAAACTGAAAAGGATGAGGAAATCTGTCTAGTAACACACACTATGTGAGTGACTAATGGCTAGCAACTGTCATCCTCTGTGACAGACATCTTCTGCAACAGACCTCCTCTGCAGCTCCCGAGGAGAGTCTACAAGGAAGGGTAGCTTTGTTCCCTCTGTCTCTCCCTCTGTGTCTGTCTGTATGTCCGTCTCTGTCTCTGTCTCTGTCTCTGTCTCTGTCTCTGTCTCTGTCTCTCTCTCTCTCTCTCTCTCTCTCTCTCTTTCTCTCTCTCGTGTGTGTGTGTGTGTGTGTGCGCGCGTGTGTGTCTGAGGGGTTACATCTGCATATGTGTGGGTATGCATGTAGAGGACAGAGGTCAACCTTAAATATTGCTTTTTAGGCATGATCCACCTTATTTTTAAGAGATTGTCTCCCATTGGTGGCCTAGAGCTCACCAATTTAGGCTAGGCTGGCTGGCCAGTGAGCCCCAGGGATTGTCCTGTCTCTGTTTCCCCAGCTCTAGGATTGTGTGTGTGTGTGTGTGTGTGTGTGTGAGAGAGAGAGAGAGAGAGAGAGAGAGAGAGAGAGAGAGAGAGAGAGAGAGAGACCATATTAGCTTTTCCTATGAGTGCTGGGATCAAACACTGGTGCTTACATTTACTAGAAAAGCATGTGCTGTGGGATGGTCTCTATGTCAAATTGCTCTGATTGGTCAATAAATAAAACACTGATTGGCCAGTGGCCAGGCAGTAAGTATAGGCGGGACTAATAGATAGGAGAAAAGAGAGAACAGGAAGGCAGAAGGGGTCACTGCCAGCCGCCGCCATGACAAGCAGCATGTGAAGATGCCGGTAAGCCACCAGCCACGTGGCAAGGTATAGATTTATGGAAATGGATTAATTTAAGCTATAAGAACAGTTAGCAAGAAGCCTGCCACGGCCATACAGTTTGTAAGCAATATAAGTCTCTGTGTTTACTTGGTTGGGTCTGAGCGGCTGTGGGACTGGCGGGTGACAGAGATTTGTCCTGACTGTGGGCAAGGCAGGAAAACTCTAGCTACAAGCACGTTACTTGTAGAGCCGTGTCCAGCCTATCTCGTCTGTCTTCTTAAACATGAAATGTTGTTTATGTTTTTGCTTTGCTAGGAAGAAAAGAAGAAAACGCTTCCTGTCGTCACTCCGGCCCCTATCATAACACCTCAAACAACGTTACATGAAGGACCAC
Source organism: Peromyscus leucopus (assembly GCF_004664715.2). Lineage (NCBI taxonomy): Eukaryota > Metazoa > Chordata > Mammalia > Rodentia > Cricetidae > Peromyscus > Peromyscus leucopus. The sequence goes on along the minus strand of NC_051071.1, from coordinate 86,852,978 downwards.
CTCTTGGATTCCTCAGAGCCCTTTGCTCTAAAGCTAGTCCCCAAATTGGAATACTCTTTCTAGTTTGTGATAGAAAACCTACAGAAACCATGGTTATTCTTATCACAAATCTTGGTTCCTCATGGAAACTCTAGAACTCTTAGAAAAGCAGGCTGGACCTTCCGTCTTCCTGCTTCAGGCTGCTGAAAACTGCAACCAAACTTGCACGTTCCACCCAATCCAGCAATGTGAACAGAACTTTGACTCTTCATTTAACATTCGTCATAACAGACTCCACAAGGTTGAGGGGAAGGTGTTCAGTTTGAACAGTGGCTCACGGCCTACGGCATCTGGGATGTTTTTTATTAGCCTGGCTTGAAAGCAGCCTTCATGTTTATGAATTTATTTCAAAAATTACACCCTTTCCTTTAAGTTGCCTGTGGGCATAGACACATATAAATCTTCATTAGGTGATGTAGTAATTACCATAGCTCATAAAGAGTGGGTGGCTATGTTGATGACTAGACACACCATTATCCATCAGCCAAGAAGTCAACACCTCAAGGTGGTCAGAAAAAGAGAAACACTGAAATAAAAATGTATAACTTTAACTTTTCCAAGGAAAACTTTAGAGGAATATCTCTGTCATATGACTCTAGAACAGAGAGACACATTTGTGTCTTTCCCCAATGCCAGGCAGGATCAGGAAAACTCTAGTTACAATTGACTAGCAAAAAGTTCAGTTATGGCTATTTCCTTGCTTGTAATGCACCAAGCAACCCTGATTCCACTTGATAGTGTAGCCGTTAGCTGCCATGGAGTCTTTCATCAGCTGCCAATGCCCACTCTCAGACCACACACTACATTCCACACTAGGGTATTCCAGCTACAGAATGACAACCCAGGGCTTCCCAGAGCCTATCAGAAGGCAGGAGCTTTTCCTGATAAAGTTTTGATATAGTATGTGTCTGTGTGTTCTTAACACAGTTGCATGAGAACACAGGCAGCCTTATGCCATCCACATAAATGAGTGTTTTACCTGTGGCTGCTTCCCTGTTTCTATTGGAAAAGGTGGTGGTTGCTCACTTGCATAAACCAGATGTCATTACCCCACCCCCCACCCCACTCCACTCAAATGGACCACACTGTTGCTTTGTAAAACTGAGTCACTCAGGGCAAGATGCAGGTTGGAAGCCATTACATACATAATACAGTATATAATAACAAAGAATATGGCTTGTTCTCTACAGAGCAATATGAAAAGATTGGAGGAAATCATGTAGTATATAATCAAACATGGGAGCCGTTTCCATCCATCATGCTATCTATAGAGAAACCTAGGCTCTTCAGTCAGTCAGTGCTGAGTATCCATGAACTTAAAGCTTCTAAGGTCTGCATTGCTGACATCCATAGATCACATGTGATTTCCCAGCCTGAGGGAGGGTTGGTGGGGAGTTTGAGTTACACAGAGACACTTGGGTGTAAGCAGCAGAGGGACATGTAAACTGGAAATCACCATAAAAGGCAGAAGGGCTGGAAAGAGCCTGGATGCTGGCAGAGGAGAAGGAGAAGGAGTGGGCCGTGGCTGGAGATAGCAGTCAATAAAACGATCATAATCGAGGATCCAATGGTGTCTGTTCATTTAAATAAACTACAAAAATAATGATTCAGAATCCCTGAAATGGCCTATTCATGTCCCAAATGATGGCACCAGTATAAGAGCATCTTTTCAAAATAATTTTCAGTTTATCTGAATGCAACTATTCTTCAAATTCATTTGACTGCATTGATGACCATGCTGACGCTCACAGCAGGCAAAAGACCTTCGAAGTTCAAGAAATAGCTTCTGTCTGTGCTCCGAATAAGCCCACTAATTACCTAATTTATTTGCCTCTTAGACTAGTCCTGCAACACATCAGAGTTACTGTTAATTATACATATTTGTTCTATTGAACAAATAAGTATGAATCTTATCAGCTCTGTTTTTCACATCAGAAACATCAATTTAGTCATTGCTCCCATCTGAGGTTAATAATGGATAGCTAACAGTTCTTGGAATCAAATTACACAGAGAAAAGTAAAGACTCAATTCTTAAAAGTGGGGGGGGGAGCCTATTTTTTCAATATTCTGTAAGTCATTACCCCATACTAAAATCTGTGCCCCCAAATTGTAGTGGTTTATTTTTATTTTATTAATAACTGTATATCTTGAATCATCCTCCTGCCTCAGCTTCCCAAGTACTCCAACAAGCCTCCATCCAGCTGGTTTTGGCTTCGTTCATTTTTTTTCTTTTTTTACTGAGTGTGCGTGTGTGTGCGTGTGTGTGTGTGTGTGTGTGTGTGTGTGTAAGCATGAATGTGCTTGTGTACAAGTGCATGAGGACATTTTCTTAAAGCAGTTTGAAAATGTATTTCCTTGCACATTTCTCTTTCTCCTTCTGGCCACTAAGGACTCACAGGTATTGTCAATTTTAGATTCTGGGGATCACTAGGTCTTTTTTCCCTCTTTTTCATCCCCATTGCTGCTGCTTTATTTTCAATAGATATTATTTAATTGATGTAAATAATTCACAACCCATAATCAATGAAGTACAGGCACGGAGTGGACACCTGGCTAGTTTTGACAGATGTAAACCCCTGTGTAATTTCATTGACATGTCAGGTTCCTCCACACCGCTCTCAGCTACTCTCCTTGGGAAAGCCACAGCTCACCGTGGTTAGCCTTGCCTACACTAGAACTTCAAACAAAGGAAGCTGCATGTCACAGATTTCTCCCTGAGTGGTTGAGGCTCACACCCTGCTAGTATTAGGAATTTGTTTCTTCCCATCTCTAAACAGTGACCCATTCTGTGAAAGAGCTACAGTTTGTTTATACATTGGTTGGTTGACACTTTGTTTTCAGTTTGGACCCACAGTAAACAAAGCATGATTAGCAATTTTATGCCAGAACTTTGCTGCCATGTGTTTTATTTATTTATTGCATAAACATGTTACAGTGAGATGGAAGGGATTTGGTTTCATTTTAAATCTTCCTCCTGTGGATTCTAGATGAGAGAAATAATCTCCTCAATGATATGCTTGTTTCACTTTCTCCTCCCACCCTACAGTAGATAGAATATGTTCCCACATGCTGCAGCAGACAGAATAATGTCCCACATGCCACTCTCCAGAACCTGGGACTGTTGCCTGGCAAGGGAAGGGGGACTTGGAAGATTTAAACTAAGGGTTTGGGCTGGGCATCTTGTCCTCCTCATTCAGTTGGGCCAAAGTATCACAAAGCCAAGGTATGAGGGTGAGCAGAGGAGGGAAGAGGAGAGATATGGAGTTACCCTGATGCTTTCGAATATGGAATAGGGGCCATGAATCCGGGACTGTGCAGTGCAGAAAGGATGGAGTGGGTGGAAGGGTTCTAGAGGATGGACAAGGCCAGGAGCCATTCTCTCTCAGGGTCCCAGAAAGTGGGCAATTTCCACAGCACTGAGTCTGGGGATTCTGTCCTCCAGGACTACAGCATAATGGATTTGAGGTTTATTTAACCTGTAAAATTGTGATCATTTATAATAGGAGCAACACACTCTCTAAGCCCTTCCAGTACAATCTTCTGCCTTCAGAAAGACAATTTTCACTTCAAAATCAGGTCATCTCAATTCCCTGTTTAAATGTTTTATCCAGGACTCTCGAATTACCCAAAGCCCCTTGCCCTAGCCTCCACCTGCTTATTCCCACTTCTCAGCGCTCTACCTAACCCCTCTTCTCCACTCCGCAGCATCCCACATCCTCCCCCAACTTAGGAGGGCTGCACCAAACCTTTGTTTCCTTCCTGTTCACCAGGAAATGTCTATCTATCCTCAGTTTTAAATGTACCAATATCTAGTCTAGATGCCCTTTCTAAACTGTCCATTAAGAGTCCAGAATCTTTTCCTGAAGACCCTGTGAGACCTCCACGGTGACATTCTGCCATAGTATATTACAAATGCTCCCTTATAATCTGCTCCAAACCAGTGTGTTTGTTATCTAATGGGTGACAGAATCCAGATGTCTTAGAGCTGCATTTAGAGAATGAGTAAGCACATGGAAGGTTACTGAGTTAAAATTCTCAGTGGGCATACAACCTCAAATAATTGCTTTTAGCCTTCTGCTCTCTTGGAAGCTTTTCTAAGGAAGCCATTACCAATCTTTGATTGCTTTATGTTTCTCACTGGAAAATCCCAATGAAATTGGTTATTTTTAGCCAAAATGAATTTTTTCCTTCTATCTTGTCTCTAAGTATTGATGAGATGGTCACTTCCTGTTTATTTTAAAACAAGAATTATGGGGAAATATTGAGAGAAGGTAAAGCGTGTCAAGAAGAGGGAAGGGGGAGACGAAAGAAAGAAGAAGCAGAGGAAGAGAGGAGGAGGAGAAGGAGGAGAGGAGGAAGAGGAAGAGAAAAGGAAGAGGAAGAGGAAGAAGAAGAAGAGAGTGAGGGGATGTATCCCATGCTCCTATTAACAGTTCTTCATGCTGTCTGCTTCCTAATTCTCACAGGCCTGGCTGTCCACTGTGTTCTCAGAAATTTCTCCTAAAGCTCTTCCCTCTTAATTCCTGTGTGTACTGATTTCAGGGTACAGTGGCTTGTTCTCAGTCTACGTCAGCCTTGCCTCTTCCCATCTTCATCTGATCTTCCTCAGAGAACACTGAGTGATTGGAGATCCTGGCCAGGTCCTCAGTGAATCCTACCATTCCTTCGTCAAACTCAGAGCATCTACTGTTCTCATTTGAGGTTATGGGGATGCTCTTAAATCTCTTTGACACCAAACATTTGAAATGTACATAAAGAAAATTTTATTTTGTCTTTAATAATATCGTGCTGAATCACAGCATGCAGTAGACGTCTGTATACTATGGCACCTTTTCAGGTTTTATAATTTTCTTTTATGTACCCTTTCTGCCTGTCTGTCCATCTGTATGTCTGTCTCCCTCCCTCTCTCCTTCCCTCCCTTCCTCCCTCCCTCCCTCCCTCCCCTCCCTCCCTCCATGCACTCCTATCCCGCACTCTGTAACTCACAATCACAGGAGTTTCCCAGGCTATCTTTATGCTCTTGGGCTCCAGTGAGCCTGCTGGAGTAATTACCCAGTAGCAGGGATTACAGGTTAATGTGATGTCCTTTTGGTCTACACAAAGCAACACAGTCCTTCAAAGACAATATGTTCTTTCTAACAATTTTTGATCTGTTATTAACCAATGTACTCAGAAGACATTTAACAAATGACGTATCAAAGCTTATAGCCAAGCAAGAGGCGCATGGCTTATCAATTTTAATCAGCATCCAAATGAACATCTGTGTGCAACCGAGGCTCTGCCAAGTCACCTATCTGAGGCCATGCCTGGCGTGGCAAATAGTTTTGGATGTCTTAATAGCACGTGTTATTGGCAGCATCATTTCTTCCTCGGTCTCAACAGCAGCTCCTTAGTATCACACTGCAGCACAGAGCACCATACATGCTTGCTCCCTTGCTCATCACACTGCAGCAAAGAGCACCATGCATGTTTGCCCATCACACTGCAGCACAGAGCACCATGCACGCTTGCCCATCACACTGCAGCACAGAGCACCATGCACGCTTGCCCATCACACTGCACACAGAGCACCATGCATGCTTGCCCATCACACTGCAGCACAGAGCACCATGCACGCTTGCCCATCACACTGCACACAGAGCACCATGCACGCTTGCCCATCACACTGCACACAGAGCACCATGCACGCTTGCTCCCTTGCTCATCACACTGCAGCAAAGAGCACCATGCACGTTTGCCCATCACACTGCAGCACAGAGCACCATGCATGTTTGCCCATCACACTGCAGCACAGAGCACCATACATGCTTGCCCATCACACTGCACACAGAGCACCATGCATGCTTGCCCATCACACTGCAGCACAGAGCACCATGCATGCTTGCCCATCACACTGCAGCACAGAGCACCATGCATGCTTGCCCATCACACTGCAGCACAGAGCACCATACATGCTTGTTCCCTTGCTCATCACACTGCAGCAAAGAGCACCATGCATGTTTGCTCATCACACTGCAGCACAGAGCACCATACATGCTTGCTCCCTTGCTCATCACACTGCAGCAAATAGCACCATGCATGTTTGCTCATCACACTGCAGTACAGAGCACCATGCATGCTTGCTCCCTTGCCCATCACACTGCACACAGAGCACCATGCACGCTTGCTCCCTTGCTCATGAATGGCTCCAGCCCAGGCATTCTAATGAGGAAGATGATTCTTGGAATTTATTAAACAAATACAGATGCCATCCAGGCCCAGTGTTGACTGAGCTGCATCCTGGTCCTGAAGCTGCTCAAGGCAACACACTAAACACACTGACTCCTGTCCCCCAGATTCAGCTCTTAATCAGGAAGTGGTGGCATGTGCCTCTCTCCCTTCTCCGTGTGGCCAGGGTTAATCGAATCAATTTGTTTCTTCCTTGCCATGTTAAAATAGTTCTCAAAATAGAATTTTCTAGGTTCATGCTCTGACTTACATGTCCTTAGTCAATACAGCAGAGTGATGCAGCGAAAGCATGCTGGGCTCATAAATGTCCCTAGTCCTTTGAGTAAGAGACTCCAAAGTTAATGCTCTTCTCCAGTCTAGCTGCCCCTAAGTGGCCCACATCACCTGCCTCTCAGACCTGAAATCTTCACCTTCATAGCCCCTCATAGCCCAGTGCTTTGGCGGCGGCGGTGGCGGGTGGGCAGTCTTCTTTCAAATTTAGATATCAAGTCAGATTGAGATCCAGGGCCTGCTGTCAACCTGAACTTGCCTAGAGACCTGGGAATGCTTGCTGTGAAGAATGTGTTTGCAGAGGAAACATCCAACCCCGGCTCAAGTCCCTTCACCCTCCCACCAGCCCTTCACCAGGCCTGAGCAGAGCTACAGCTGAGAGGAAGAAGGAGCCTCAGATAGACATGTGCATATTCCTCAACCCCTCAAGTCCATGGTTTGCTGGCAGCTTCTTCACCTGCAAGCCAAACTGTGTGGGTCTCCTACAATTATAAAAGAAAGAAATAAAAAAGGAAAAGAAACAAAAAAAATATTTTTAAATTTGATCTGGGAGTAGGGCATGGAAACTCATCCATTTAATCCCAGAACTTGGGAAGCAGAGGCAGGCAGATCTCTGTAAGTTCTGAGGTCTACAAAGTGAGTTCCAGGACAGCCAGGACTATGTAGAGAGACCTTGTCTCAAAGGCCATAATAATTATTCCTTTCTTACAGCTTCTCCCAGCAGTGCCTGTAAAACACAAGTCAGGCCACTTTCCTGCTTAACCAATCATTTCCAGGTGGACCTGGAGCACAATTCAGACTCTCCTGTAGCCTACAAAGACAGAGAGAGCTCTTTCTTCTCTACCACTATAAACACTGCTTCTCTGGTAGCTTCTGCATAAATGCATGCATGTCAACATAGAGACCTACATGCATGCATTCACATCAACATACACAGAGACAATATACACAGCTGGTTTCTTCTGTCTTTCAGGTATTAGTTTCTTAGCAACGCTATTCTCAGAGGAAACTAATAGAAAGATGCCTGCCAAAGATGTCTGTATCCTAATATCTGGAGCCTATGAATGTTTCTTTACACAACAAAGAATTATCACTGGGGATATGTTTAGGTTGCTCATCAGCTAACATTAAATAAGGTGTTACTGAGAAGATCACAAGGGCCACCAGGGTGGAAGAGGAAAACATGACTGTGGTACAGAGGACCAGAACACTTAAAAATAGTCTTCTAACAAGGAAGGCGAAGGGTCAGGAGCCAAGGAATGGGACCTGACAAGCAGGCACACACTCCTGTAGTCATCAGAAGGAAGTTAGCCCATCAGGGGCACATTTGAGCACACTGAGCCCTGATTCCCAATTAGGAATGACACAGCAGTATGATAACAAGTTTGTGTCATCCTCAGGGAGCAGGGAAGCTGGTGGAAGTTTACCATAGCCGTGAGAAGAAACTGTTGCACCATAATTCTCACCGATACACACACCTTTCCATAGTCAGAAGGTTTATCCAGTCCCGCCAGGCCCCCACAGTCCTGTGGCCTGCTTTTAAAACTCAGAAGTTTATATTATTTACAAACTTATGGCCATGGCATATGGCTCGAGCTTCTTGCTAGCTAGCTCTTATATCTTAAATTAACTCATTTCTATTCATCTATAAGTTGCCACATGGCTGTGGCTTACTGATCTGCTGGCATCTTGTTGTTCCTTCAGCTGGCATCTTTCTCCACCTTCTTCCTGTCTCTCTGTTTGGATTTCTCACCTGCCTCTAAGCTGCCTTGCCATAGGCCAAATGGCTTTATTTATCAACCAATCAGAATAGCACATATTCACAGCATACAGAAAGACATCCCCCATTGCCTTCCCTCTTGCATTCCTGCTCAGCCATTGCTAGACACATTCAACATGAGCGGTGTCCATGCCTCAGGCCATCTTGCTTCTGCAGATGACCCAGTGGCCAAAGACCACAGAAATCCCCTCCCCTGCTTCACTTCCCAAATAAGAGAGAAAGTTTTTATTTATTTCTCGGTCAAAATGTCGGCGCTTTATGCAGCATCCTGCTAACTGTTTAGGTTTTGATTTCGGAATTTGTCTTTGCCTTCATTACTCTGAATTCATGAGAAATATTGAGTCTATGTAGTTTGTCACAATGCAAATTCAGTGTACTGTCATTGATGAGGTCACAGTTTGAATATGAAATGCTTCCCATTGGCTTGCACATTGAATGGTTGGCCTCCTATTTTCTGTGAAGAACCTCCTTGGAACACCCGCTTGCCGTCGTGATGTTCTGCACAAGAGCAAGGTGCCCAGCAACTGTGGACTGAACTGCCTGGAACTGTGACCCAAGATAAATCTTCCATCATTCAAGTGTTTCTCTTGGAAGGTTTGCTACAGGGACAGGAAAAGTAATAATTAGACACATGGGGTCTTCAAAAATATTAATATGGAGATGTGATGGGAATGTCATTCTGTATGCTGTGAATGTGTGTTGCTCTAATTTGGTTGATAAATAAAATGCTGATTGGCCAGTAGCCAGGCAGGAAGTATAGGCAAGATAAGTAAAGAGGAGAATTCTGGGAAGAGGAAGAGTGAATCACCAAATGCCAGTCTGCCATCCAGGGAGCAGCATGTAATGGCACACAGGTAAAGCCATGGAATATGTGGCAACATATAGATTAACAGAAATGGGCTGAGTTTAAATGTAAGAGCTAGTCAGTGGAAAGCCTGAGCTAATGGCCAAGCAGTTTTAATTAATATAAGCTTCTGAGTGATTATTTTATAAGTGGCTGCGGGGTCTGTGGTGCTGGGCAGGACCGAAAAAAATTTCAGCTACAGAGATGAGTCAAATAATAAGAATGGCAATAAATACCCTTCAGAAACTTTTTTCCTTGATATTTCTTTTCTAATTTCCTTTGTTTGTGGGGAATTTACTAATCAAAATCCCATGGATCCACGTATGTGAAAACCTAGAGCCTCAAATAATCTCAGCAATGAACCTATGGACAACTCGGTATTTTCAGCCCCACCTGGCAGTGACAGTTGTGGCTTCTCCCTCCATTACATGGGACAGCCCCTTAAAAGGTGGCTCTCTTCCTGCCCCCGACTTCCCTTCTGGACCAGAGGTGAGTATCCGGGCCCAACCCTGAACCCTGGGCACCAACCACTCCGGGAAGACCTGCCCAACTTGGCCCCAGGTTCTGGCCACCGGGCAGCTCCCCTTCTAGCCCCACCGGGAGGGATTCCCTTTTCCAAGCCCCCCGGCAGCCCCTGCAATCTCCACGCCCTGCCTCCATGCCCATCTGCCCGAGACCCCAGCCAATACCTGAGACTTAGAGACAGGCCCCCAGCTCCCATCCTGCCCCCGACTTCCCTTCTGGACCAGAGAGAGAGAGAGCTCCCATCTTGCCCTGGACTTCCCTCCTGGACAAGATCTCACATCCTGACCTGGACTTCCCTTCTGGACAACAGCGCACATCCTACCCTGGACTTCCTGTCTGGACAAAAGCTCCCATCCTTCCCCAGACTTCCAGTCCAGATAAGAGCTTCCATCCTGCCCTGGAGTTCCCATTTGGACAAGAGAACTCCCATCTGGACAAGAGAGAGAGACTTCCTGAATCTGTCAGCTCTTTCTGAACCAAGTACACTGATAAGACCAAGAAGGAACCACAAGGAGATGGGCAGACATCAAGGCAGAAGTACATACAACAAAATGAAGAGCAATACAGCATCACCAGAACCTAGCCCGCCTCCAACATCTAGACCTGAACATCAAAAATTGGAAGAAGCAGAAGAAAGTAGCCTTATGAGTAACATCATGAAGAAGGTAGAGGCTTGTGTAGAGGAAAAGACAAAAAAATTGGAAGAATGCTGTAAACTACTAGAGGAAAGGGCAAACAAATTAGAAGAAAGCAATAAAGTCCTGCAAGAAAACAATAAAGTCCTGCAAGAAAACAATAAAGTACTGGAAGAAAACAATAAAGTACTGAAAGAAAATCATGAAAAAGCAATGAAACAAATAAAGGAAACAGTCCAAGACCTGAAAAGGGAAATTGAAAAAATAATGAAGACACAAACAGAGGGAATACTGGAAATAGAAAACCTGAGTAAAAGATCGGGAACTTCAGATGCAAGTATAACCAACAGAATGCAAGAGATGGAAGAGAGGATCTCTGGCATTGAAGATACAGTAGAAGAATTAGTTTCATCAGTCGAAGGAAACACTAAAGCCAACAAAGTCATGAACCAAAATGTCCAAGAAATTTGGGACACCATGAAAAGACCAAACCTACGAATTGTAGGGATAGAGGAAGGTGAAGAATACCAACTCAAAGGCACAGAAAATACATTCAACAAAATTATAGAAGAAAACTTTCCCAACTTAAAGAAGGAAATGCCTATGAAGATACAAGAAGCCTATAGAACACCAAACAGACTAGACCCCAAAAAAAGTCCCCTCAACACATAATAATTAAACAACTAAATGTACAGAATAAAGAAAGAATATTAAGAGCAGCAAAGGAAAAAGGCCAAGTGACCTATAAAGGTAAACCCATCAGAATAACACCCAATTTCTCAATGGAGACTTTGAAAGCCAGAAGGATCTGGAGAGATGTAATGCAGACAGTAAGAGACCATGGATGTCAGCCCAGACTAATATACCCAGCAAAACTTTCAATCATCATAGATGGAAGGAACAAGACATTCGAAGACAAAGCCAGATTTAAACAATACCTATCCACAAACCCAGCCCTACAGAAAGCACTAGAAGGAAAATTCCAACCGAAGGAAGTCAGATACACACTCAAAAACACAGGCAATAGATAAAGCCACAACAGTAAACCCCAAAGAAGAGAAGTACACATACACTACCACCAAAAATAACAGGGATGAACAATCACTGGTCGTTAATATCCCCTAATATCAATGGACTTAATTCACCTATAAAAAGACATAGGCTTACAGAATGGATACGAAAGCAGGACCCATCTTTCTGCTGCATACAAGAAACACATCTCAAATTCAAAGACAGACACTACCTAAGAATAAAAGGCTGGGAAAAGACTTTCCAATCAAATGGTCTTAAGAAACAAGCAGGTGTAGCCATCCTAATATCCAACAAAATAGACTTCAAACTAAAATCAATCAAAAGAGATCAAGAAGGGCATTACATCCTCATCACAGGAAAGATCCACCAAGATGAAGTTTCAATTCTGAACATTTATGCCCCAAACACAAGGGCACACACATATGTAAAAGAAACATTACTAAAGCTTAAACCACATATAAAACCCCACACATTAATAGTGGGAGATCTCAACACCCAACTTGCACCACTGGACAGATCTCCCAAATCGAAACTTAACAGAGAAATAAAGGACTTAACTGATGTCATGACCCAATTGGACCTAATAGATATCTACAGAACATTCCATCCTAACAAGAAAGAATATACCTTCTTCTCAGCACCCCATGGAACTTTCTCTAAAATCGACCACATACTTGGCCACACAGCAAATCTCATCAGATACAAAACAATTGGAATAGCCTCCTGTGTTCTATCAGACCACCATGGTTTAAAGTTAGATTTCAACAACAACAAAAACTACAGAAAACCTACAATCGTATGGAAACTGAATAATGCTCAACTGAATTACCAATGGGTTAAGGAAGAAATAAAGAAAGAAATTAAAGGCTTCCTAGAGATCAACGAAAATGAAGACACCACATACCCAAACTTGTGGGACACTACGAAAGCAGTGCTAAGAGGGAAATTCATAGCACTAAATGCCCACATAAAGAAGTTGGAGATATCCCACACTAGTGACTTAACAGCACACCTGAAAGCTCTAGAACAAGAAGAAGCAAAGTCTCCCAGGAAGAATAGACGCCAGGAAATTATCAAAGTGAGAGGTGGAATTAATAAATTAGAAACTAAGAGAATAATACAAAAAATTAATGAAACAAAGAGTTGGTTCTTTGAGAAAATCAACAAGATAGACAAGCCCTTATCCAAACTAACCAAAAGACAGAGAGAGAGAATCCAAATCAACAAAATCAGAAATGAAAAGGGGGACATAACAACAGACATTGAGGAAATCCAGAGAATTATAAGGTCATATTTCAAAAACCTCTACTCCACAAAACTGGAAAACCTAAAAGAAATGGACATTTTTCTGGATAGTTACCACATACCTAAGTTAAATCAAGACCAGATAAACTATTTAAATAGTCCAATAACCCCTAAGGAAATAGAAACAGTCATTAAAAGTCTCGCAACCAAAAAAAGCCCAGGACCAGATGGTTTCAGCGCATAATTCTACCAGATCTTCAAAGAAGAGTTAATACCAATATTCTCTAAATTGTTCCACATAATAGAAACAGAAGGAATGTTACCAAACTCCTTCTATGAGGCTACAATTACCCTGATTCCTAAACCAAACAAGGATGCAACAAAGAAAGAGAACTACAGACCGATCTCCCTCATGAACATTGATGCAAAAATACTCAATAAAATACTGGCAAACAGACTCCAAGAACACATCAGAACAATTATCCACCATGATCAAGTAGGCTTCATCTCAGGGATGCAAGGGTGGTTCAACATACGAAAGTCCATCAATGTAATACACCATATAAACAAACTGAAAGAAAAAAACCACATGATCATCTCACTAGATGCTGAAAAGGCATTTGACAAAATCCAACACCCCTTCATGATAAAAGTCTTGGAGCGATCAGGAATACAGGGAACATACCTAAACATAATAAAGGCAATTTACAGCAAGCCAACAGCCAACATCAAATTAAATGGAGAGAAACTCAAAGCAATTCCACTAAAATCAGGAACGAGGCAAGGCTGTCCACTCTCCCCATACTTATTCAATATAGTACTTGAAGTTCTAGCCAGAGCAATAAGACAACACAAGGAGATTAAGGGGATACAAATTGGAAAGGAAGAAGTCAAGCTTTCCCTATTTGCAGATGACATGATAGTATACTTGAGTGACCCCAAAGATTCCACCCAGGAATTGATAAAGCTTATAAACACCTTCAGCAACATAGCAGGATACAAGATCAACTCAAAAAAATCAGTAGCCCTCCTATATACAATGGATAAAGAAGCTGAGAAGGCAATTAGAGATACATCACCCTTTACAATAGCCACAAATGACATAAAATACCTTGGGGTAACACTAACCAAGCAAGTGAAGGACCTATATGACAAGAACTTTAAGTCCCTGAAAAAAGAAATTGAAGAAGATGTCAGAAAATGGAAAGATCTCCCATGCTCATGGATAGGCAGGGTTAACATAGTAAAAATGGCAATCTTACCAAAAGCAATCTACAGATTCAATGCAATCCCCATCAAAATACCAACACAATTCTTCACAGACCTGGAAAGAATAATACTCAACTTCATATGGAAAAACAAAAAACCCAGGATAGCCAAAAGAATCCTGTACAATAAAACAACCTCTGGAGGCATCACAATCCCTATCTTCAAGCTCTACTATAGAGCTACAGTAATAAAAACAGCTTGGTATTGGCATAAAAACTGACATGTGGACCAATGGAATCGAATTGAAGACCCCGGCATTAACCCACACACCTATGAACATATAATTTTTGACAAAGAAGCCAAAAGTGTACAATGGAAAAAAGAAAGCATCTTCAACAAATGGTGCTGGCATAACTGGATATCAACGTGTAGAAGGCTGCAAATAGATCCATATCTGTCACCGTGCACAAAACTTAAGTCCAAGTGGATCAAAGACCTCAACATAAATCCAGCTACTCTGAACCTGCTAGAAGAGAAAGTAGGAAGTAGTCTTGAACGCATTGGCATAGGAGATCACTTCCTAAATATAACACCAGTAACACAGACACTGAGACAAACAATCAATCAATGGGACCTCTTGAAACTGAGAAGCTTTTGTAGAGCAAAGGATATGGTCAACAAGGCAAAGCGACAGCCTACAGAATGGGAAAAGATCTTCACCAACCCCACATGTGACAAAGGACTGATATCCAGAATATATAAGAAATATAACTCAAGAAATTAGACATCAAAACGACCAACAGTCCAATTGAGAAATGGGCTTTAGAACTAAACAGAGAATTCTCAACAGAGGAAACTCAAATGGCTGAAAGACATTTAAGGAATTGCTCAACATCCCTAATCATCAGGGAAATGCAAATCAAAACAACTCTGAGATACCATCTTATGCCTGTCAGAATAGCTAAGATCAAAAACACTGAAGACACTTTATGCTGGAGAGGATGTGGAACTTGGGGAACTCTCCTCCACTGCTGGTGGGAATGCAAGCTTGTACAACCACTTTGGAAATCAATATGGTGCTTTGTTAGAAAATTGGGACTCAATCTCCCCCAAGATCCAGCTATACCACTCCTAGGCATATACCCAAGAAATGCTCAATCATACCACAAGAGCACTTGCTCAGCTATGTTCATATCAGCATTGTTTGTAATCGCCAAAACCTGGAAACAACCCAGATGCCCTTCAACTGAAGAATGGATAAATAAATTGTGGCACATATACACAATGGAATACTACTCAGCAGAAAAAAACAATGACATCATGAGGTTTGCAGACAAATGGATGGATCTAGAAAAAGTCATCCTGAGTGAGGTAACCCAGACTCAGAAAGACAAATATGGTATGTACTCACTCATAGGAAGATGCTAGATGTGGAATAAGGATGACTGGACTGCTACTCACACCACCAGTGAGGTTACCTGGAAAACGGGACCCCAAGAAAGACACAGAGAAATGGAAGAGATCTACACGAACAGCCTGGACATGAGTGGGAGCAATGAAGAGCGAGGGTCGAGGGAAAGAGAGCGGGAGATCCTAGCTGGATCAAGGAAAGAGAGGAAGAACAACGAATAGGAGACCATGGTAAATGAAGACCACGTGAGAAAAGGAAGAAACAAAGAGCTAAAGAGGCCCATTGAAATCCACAAAGATACCCCCACAAAAGACTGCTGGCAATGGTCGAGAGACAGCTGGGACTGACCTACTCTGGTGATGGGATGGCCAAACACCCTAATAGTTGTGCCATAAACCCCATCCAAGGACTGAGGAATCTGGATGCAGACATCCACGGCTAGGCCCCGGGTGGAGCGCTGGGAGTCTAATTAGTGAGAAAGAGGAGGGTTTATATGAGTGAGAATTGTTGAAACCAAGGTTGGATAAAGCACAGGGACAAATAGTCAAATGAATGGAAACACATGAACTATGAACCAAAGGCTGAGGGGCCCCCAACTGGATCAGGCCCTCTGAATAGATGAGACAGTCGATTGGCTTGATCTATTTGGGAGGCATCTAGGCAGTGGTACCAGGTCCTGGGCTCGTTGCATGAGTTAGCTGTTTGAAACCTGGGACTTATGCAGGGACGCTTGGCTCAATCTGGGAGGAGGGGACTGAACCTGCCTGGACTGAGTCTATCAGGTCGATCCCAGTCCTCGGGGGAGACCTTGATCTGGAGGAGGTGAGAATGGGGGGGGTCGGCTGGGGGGAAGGGGAGGGGAGCAGGAAGGGAGAGAACAAGGGAATCTGTGGCTATTATGTAGAACTGAATAGTATTGTAAAATAAATACAAAAAAAAGTAAAAAAAAAAAAAAAAAAAAAAAAAAAAAGGTGGCTCTCAGAGGAAAGACACGGTGTCCAGTTCTCCCTCATCCGCAGGAACCCACATTTGTTTCTACTCTTAGAGCTCTCAATGTCTGGTGTTCGAGTGAAGAAAAGGAACAATGGTTATGCAAATAATTCAAGTCACAAATGTTTACACAGCTGCATAAGAAAACATTCCTTTTTCCACTTCTCAGGTGATAGACATCTTGACTTGCTACAGCAAGCAGGGTTACCCGAGAAAGCAATTCAGTTCTCCCCAATGTCATCAAACCTTTTATTTAAGAGTTTATGCTGGTGAAAATATGGGGTAATTAACCTCCAGCTCTTTTCATGGGAGAAATCTCCTGACATCTATGAAAACACTGATTGTTAACTGATTTCCTGGGAAAATCTCAGCCTGGACTATAATCACCTAAACTCTGGGGTCAGGGGCATGTAGGTAGAAAAGTGGACTAAAGGACAGGTATATGGAGGGGATGTGGGAGGCCAAGATCAAGGACGCAAAGGCGGCACTAGTGAATAATACACATTAAACCAAGACTGCAATGCTTCGTAGTTTAAAAACCCACCAAAGTGATCAAATATGGAGACTTTGCAGTATGCAGAGTATGATGCATTCGAGACAGACTGGATGAGCAGCAGTAGATTATACATATGGAAAATGTACACAGGCTTTTCTAATCCTCCATGCTTGGTCATCATCATCATTGTTATCACCCTCCTCCTCCTCCTCCTCCTTCTCCTCCTCCTTTTCTTCTTCCCTTCTTGTTCTGTTGTTCTTGCAGGGTCTTGCTGTGCAGCCAGGTTGGCTTTGAACTCCCAGTCCTCCTGACCAAAGTACTGCAGGTATGTGCTACCACTCACGGCTTTCACTTTTATCTTTAAGGATGAAATAACAACACAGCTTTAAAGGAGACTGAGTACTCAGCAGGATGATTTCTCTTCACTAAACTCCCTGGTTCATTCCTACTGTTCTTGAGGCTGCTAACCCCCAACTCCATTCATTTTGGTCCCAAACCAATTTTCAACTTCTAATAAATGCTGTGTTCTTTTTCTAAAAACACTTAAACCACCTGAAATATTAACATAGACACACTGACTACCATGAAATTAATAAGGCCAAGATTTTCTGCAGATTCATTTATCTGAGCTCTTGAATTTCACATTACAATTTAATGATTACAGTAGAATTAAAATGCCTGGCTAGGTTAAAGGCACGGCGCTGCAAATCCTTAACCCAAAACCAATCAAATGAAGATGCAGAGGGAAATTCATTTTCCAAGAATGAAGGACACTCTTAACCTCTTGGTGTTGTGAACTATACACTGGCTTCCACAGAACAGACTGAGTTAGTACAATTCAAAGGGCGTGGTGTCCGAAGCTGTTTACTCTGCAGGAGGGTGAGCTATAAGAAAGCCCTCCATTCCTGTTTCTTATATCTTATATAGCTCTTGATTTTCAGTGTGCTTTGGCTAATTGTGGAGATCAATGTAGCTTTGAGCTTCTCCATTAAGAAAAATTCTGTCATTGAGAAACATCGAAAAGAGAGCAGCAGGGATTGGGAGGAACGAAAGCAATGTTCAGTGCAGCGGGTCCTGCCAGTGCTTAACGCAACGAGTGATTAAGAGATACGTGGGCAAATGAGGATGTGAGTAATCCTGCCGCAACCATCACAGATGCTCAGGCCCCTCCTGTCTGGAGAGTGAACGGAGCCAACGTTCTTCTCTCAACTACAAAGCCACAACTCTAAAAATGCTATTTTTCACCGAGTAAATATTTCTGAAATGTCTAAATATTGAATGTCTATCTTTCTTATTTAAGTAGTATGTGTATAGTAATATTAAAATATATTCTTTTCTGTTTTTTGAGTTTCCATAATCAAATTCTTAGCAGAAGGATTACAGTATCTAGAAGGCTGAAGGGTGTATGAATAAAAGAGATGCTTGACAGAAATAATAAATTTATAGCACACTAGAGCTCAGGTGAATGAGCCATGGTGCTAATAATACCAATGCCATTGGTTCCACCCCAACAGAACTGTGCAGCGCCATGCAGAGGAAGAGGTTGCCAACCAAGAAAGCTTTCCCCTGTTGCAGGAATGCTAACTGTTTGTTATAAAGCAGCCCATATGGACATTTTAATGAATCATATAACGGTAGCTAGAAAAACAATTGCAGAGCTTTATTAAAAATCAGTAACACTGGCTTTGGTAGTATACAGGGAAAGAGGGCTGCTTTATGTAGAACATACAAGCAACATAACCAAACTCACCATATGGGCCAGTAAGAGATTTAAACACATAACTGTGAGAATTGTGGCTTTTAATGATGTTATGAAACTTATTTATGTGTTGTTTAAAGTGTCTCTGTCTTTATCTCTCCACGTAACACCCCTACTCATATACAGGGTCATTGTCCAGTCTTGAATTGTATCAATAATTACTGCCTGGTTAGGCAGAAGTCTTCAAGAACAAGAATCTTATCTTTTATTTTCCTGAACCCAAAACTGCAGTTTGGGTCAACTCAATACATATTGACTATGTCATTAAAATAAACACGATTTCATAGGCTAAGTATATGAACACAGATGTGACAAAAGATAGAGCCACTTCTCAAGGTATTCAAAAGACTACTAGACTGGGACAGTTATTCATAGTCAATTACAAACACTGGGTGGTGACAGGTGACTAATGGTAAGAGGACAGTGAACAGATAAGCTCCTCCTTCTTCAGTTGGGCCATCAAACGGTAGTGCTGCCCTTCTGCCCTGCAACACAAAACCACACGGAATTCATATTCTTTGTTATTGACACTTCTAACCATAACCATTAAATGCTATTCATGATTTGAGATTCTGTATGAGCCAGTTGCCTCTCTTGTGTTTCATGTATTCCAAAATTACTATAAAGCAAAACTGATAAACCAAACTAGTAAAACCAAGACAAGTGTTTTTATTGAAAGGAGGTATATGGCTATTTGCAAACTCCTTTAGCCAAATTTACAGTGAGAATCAGGAGCAAAAAGCAGAGTGGAAGAATTTAAAAAGTTGTACTTTGGCCACAAAAGAAGTGCATGTAGAGTAGCCTAAGAATTCAGGGGCTGGAGATATAGTTTATTGGTAGACCACTGACTGACCTAACATACAAGAAGCTCTGGATTCAGCCTACAGCACCAAAACAATACAGTAAAATAAGTAGAACCTTCACTAGGACAATAGACAGCAATGTGTGGAGCTGGAAGGATGAAGTCAGAGCTCAGGAGAAACACCAGCAAGTTTGAGATACCAGGAACGTGGACCAAACTTCCAAAGCTGCAGGCAAAGAGCAGAGCTAGCCCAAAAAAGTGGCCATGTGGGCTGCAACCATCAAGGCCGTAGGGGTGTGACAACAAGCATCTCTAGTGTGCCACATCACTGTGTGCCACAGACGCTGAACAGGTAACTATGGGCATGTCACACTGCTGTGTGCCACAGATGCTGAACAGGTAGCTATGGGCATGTCACACTGCTGTGTGCCTCAGAGGCTGAACAGGTAGCTATGAGCATGTCACACTGCTGTGTGCCTCAGAGGCTGAACAGGTAGCTATGGGCTGTTTGGTGTTTGGTTGATCCAGTTCTTCCTTGATGTGGACCCTACTCTTCCTTGTTGAAATAAGAACACATATCCTCCCCCATACTATATTCTGCATATACATATTTTTTGTTATTTTAATGGGTATATACAGATAACAGTTTGCCTCGATTCTTGGAAGAGACTTTGAACTTTTGAAAAGATACTAGAACTCACAAAACTTTGGAGACTCTTGAAGATGTATTAAATATGCTTTGCGTTATGGGCTGAACGTGTTCGGGGCCAGGGAAAGTATATTACAACTTATATGTGAATCATTACCATAGGCTCACATGCTGCCGACTTGCCTCCCAGCTGTGGCCTGTGGAGAGGCGGCTGGAACATGGAGCACTAGTGAATGACTCCACTGATGAGTTTCTGGATGAATCGACTATGAAGAAGGCATTTCTAGGGAGAGGAGGAGTCACTAAAATGTGCCTTTGAAGGGTGCGTCTTGTCTCTTTTTGCTTCCTGGTCATCATGAAGTTGGGGTTCTCCTCCATTACACCCTCCTTTTTGGTTCTTCTCACCACAGGCCACAGAACAACAGAACCGAAATAAGTCATCCCTCCTTTTGACTTGTTTCTCAGGAGTTTTGTAATAGTGACTAAGTAGCTAAGACACATATCTTTGTATGTTCAAGCTCATATAACATCTGCTTTGATAATCAAGATGATATTCCTTGAGAGAAACTCCACATGTTCCCAAGGATTAGGCACCACATGTGATCACTACCTTCTTACAGTAATCCATTTGCCTAAATTAGTTCAACTTAGAATCAAATCGCTTAGATTACACTAGTGATTTTGCAGTTAAAACATGGGAGAAGCATATTCAAATGAAAAAAATATAAAATGAGGCAAATTAATTTGAGAATAATAATCACATCATCAAGGATATTCTTCAATTGGTAAACAGATAAACAAATGATGATATGGACACATAATATTGATAGACTATTATTAGGGAACAAAAATAAATGGCAATGGTGGCACATCCCTTTAATCCCAGCAGGCGGATCTCTGTGAGTTCAAGGCCAGCCTGGTCTACAGTGTGAGTTCCAGGACAGCCAGGGCTACACACAGAGAAACCTTGTCTTGAAAAACAAAAACAACAACAACAAAAATCAACCAAAACTATGGGCTAAATAATAAATGTGTCTATATGGGCTCATCAATGCAAAGACCATGCCTCACTAATGCAAGATGTTAAGAATGGGGAAGTCAGGATATGAGTGAGAAAGCTTATGGGAATTCTCCATTCTTTTACTCAACTTTTCTTTCCTTCTCCTCCTGGTTGATGTTTCTCCTCCCCCACCTCTTTCTCTTTCTTTATTTTTAGATAGTTTGTTTCACCCTGTAGCACAGGCTGATTGAGGACTTGAATCCTTCCTCCCTCTGCTTCCTAAGTGATGGGATTACAGGGCTCTGTGTCACACACCTCGATGAACTGGTCTATAAAGTGAACATTTCTCAAAACAGAACTTTCACAGTAAAATCTGTCTCTACCACCACACTGAAAGCAAAATTACAGAGTTCAATTGATATGTTGCCAGTAACACAATGTTTATGTTTTATTGTTATCAGCTTCTTGAACACAAAGTTAGTGTTATGGTTTGGATGAGAATGGCCCCCATTGGGTCATGTGTCTAAATGCTTTGTCCCTAGTTGTTGGAAAGGACTGCCCTGCCATGGGGGTCATGAACTAACCCTCTAAAACAGTAAACAAGGCCCCAATTAAATGCTTCCTTTTATAAGTTTCATTGGTCATAATGTCTCCTCACAGCAGTAGAAAAGTAACTGAGGCAGTACCTTGTAAAACTTTGTAATTCACCTGGAATCCAAGTCAGTGTTTACAGATGGGAAGGTCTAGTAGTCATCTGATAAATCCCAAACTGATGAGCAGGCATTGGACTGTCCACAACCTGATATGGAACCTTAATGATTAAAATTTGAAATATCTTTTTTTTTTCTAAATCACACTTGATTTCTCACCATACTCTTCCCTCCCCATCTATTTCTGAATTGGCCAGCAATGAAGCTGGTCTTAGTTTAAAAATCACTACCCACTGGTAATCATGCCTACCTCCTGCAAGGCAATAAAAATTCAATTATAGCAACTACATCCACAGCTGGAAATTTAAACGGTTGCGGATATTCTTTTTCTCTGGTTGTACAATGGTGTTTAAACTGCATGTCACGTGACCAGTGCTGGAAAATCAAGTAAGATGCTTCAAAAGAAGTTTTATTCAAAACAATTGAGAAGCAACCCTTTCCATTAGGACACTGTGGTGCTGTGTACTGAATGGTATACTCCCACTGTCTCTTAATGCCCTCTACCTTGGAATGTGACTGTCTTTGGAGACAGTGCCCCCAGGGAGGGAGTTCAGATAAAATGGGGACATACCGTGTGAACAGAAACAGCGACAGCTGTGAGCCAAGGAGAGACTTGGGAAGAAACTGAACCACATTTCTATTTTAACTTCTGGCCTCCGGGCCCCAAAGTACCCACTGTGGATTTGTCATGGCAGACTGAGACATAAGGGAATTTCTACTGGTGGTTCAAGGAAAAACTTCAAACATGCATCCATTGGGAGGTGCTGGCAATTTTGATTGGCTTCCATGATCTGCTGGAGACCCTGCAGTGGTGAAGGGCAACAGTGCTCCAGGGAACAGTAATCAAACATGTGACACTCGCTTCAGGTATGAGAGGCACCAGCGTGACACCTGAGGAACCTCAGATACCATCACAGGATGGCTTTGAGTTGGGTGAAGAGGTTCCTGCTTGGGATGCTAAACTTCCAGGGTGGATCACACTTATCTACAGATAGAAAAGTGCCTGGAAAACTAGAGAGGGCAAGAGTTCTCATTAAGTAAATCGGTAACTAGTAAGCATTCCCCTGGCCCCACCACCACTAACCCCAAACACACATAGTTTAATCATGAGCCAACGGAGTCCAGTCAAGGGAAAGGCAGCTGTAAGATTGCCTTTTGGTGGATAGGCGTCATTAACCCTTGCAGACCATGACTAACTCTACAGCCCCACCTGCTGGTGGATCTGGGAAATAGCATACTGCTCGCATTTCGTCCCTGGCTGTCCCAAGACCTATATGGAGCTGAACCTACCAGAGGTAGGAGGTTTGTGATCATTACTAAAAGGAACATAACAACATGTGCTGGAGAGAAACAAACATCGCATGCAGGTGGTAATAGGTGAGAAGCTGCATTAGAATCTGCAAAATAAATTTATTTTGTGTATATATGTGTGTATTGTACGTGTGTGTGATTGTGCATGTGAAGGTGTGCACGCACGTATGTGTGTAGAGGACAGAGATGAATGCCAGGGTTCTCAGATACTTTGCATTTCTACTTTTTGGACAGGGTCTCTCCCTGAACCCGGAACTCACTGATTCAGCCTGACTGGCTTGTCAGTGAGCCCCAAGGGTTGTCCTGCCTCGGTCCCTCTCTTCTCCATCTAGAGCTGGGATTACAGATGCACAATAACACACCTGGCTGTTGTTCCATGGAAAACAAACTCAACCCAGCATGTGCAAGGCGAGCACTTCTAATAAAGCTGCCCCACAGCCCCGAACTGTTCTTTTCCTAACCCAAGAAGAGACGTCCACGTCCACTCACTTTCTCCATTCCTTGCACTGTCAAAATCAACAGAACTCCACTGTCTTCCCAACCTGTGCCAGGCATTCTGTGGAGACTGAGTGTGCCATTGAAACACTGTGGGGTGTGTGTGTGTGTGTGTGTGTGTGTGTGTGTGTGTGTGTGTGCGCACACACATGTATGTAAAAAGGAAGGGGCAGTTCAAACAAGCTCTCTGCTCTTTTCTCTAGAATCAATATGGAGATATTTATACACACACACACACACACACACAAACACACACACACACACACTCTTACCGCAAACAAACAAAAAACCCTGATGTCTATTGAAATGAGGCTGAGGTGACTTTACCATGTCTCCTTGTGTATATCTATTGTTCAAAGAACTGGGCAATGTATAAGCCTCACTAAAAACTGAATGTTTCAGAAAAACAAATGTTCATATATATTAGCCAACACTCCCTTATGACAATGCTACCTAACACATAACCCCCGTCTCAGTGGCTCCCCACAGCAGACATTCGTTGTAGCGTGCAGTTTGGCAACTGTGGGTCTGCGCCAGGCTGTGGGCCAACTCCGGGGTCCGGTTTGCGTTATATGCCTCTTATCATGCAGCCAGCAGCCTCCCTGAGCACTCTCCCCATCTAGATGGCAGACGGACAAATGAAAACGCCCAGCCATGCACACGCATTTGGAATCTCAGTTTGTGGAACATCTGTGAACATTTTCCCAGCCAAGCCATGTCACAGCCCCAAATCTGAAGTCAGTAGGGTGGGGCTGTATAGACGACACCTAGTCTACTGGGAGGCCACACCAAGGCTGGGCATGTATACTGCCTCTGCACAGTGTGTGTGTGAAGCAGAACAGCTCGCTAGTAATTGGGACGTGCCTTTGAGAGCACTGAGGATTAGCACTGAGTACCCTGCCTCACTGCCAGGTTTCTAGGAACTTTGAATCTATGGTTTCTACAAACACAGCTGGATGCCTGCTAGCTGGCACATCCAGCTTTTCTAATGGGCCGCATAACTCATCAAAGGAATGTGTCTCAAACCTTTTTCTTTCAGTTGACTGAACTGTAATATAAAATTATTTCTTTGACTTTTATTAAGCGATTTTATTGAGCTAATAAAACTAATCACACATGTCAAATATATATATATCACCCAGTTGCCAACCTAAGACATAACAGAAATTTCTGAAACAAGCTCCAGAGCCATTACAATATGCCAGGTGAAGCAGAGGTAACTCTATCACCACATCTTTTTAGATCAATCCAATATTTAAGTGATTGGGTAATTTATAAAATGTTGCTGGGAATTGAATTCTGAAATGAAAATACCAAAACATGGTTTTACTGTTGACTGGGGAAGGAGTGGTTAAGAATCAATGATACAGAAGATGCACAACAAAGGATCCATGGCTTAGAAAGTCCAGCTAAACCTTCCGTGTAGAGATGGTGCTGTGGAGAACCAGGCTTCCAGCTGTTTAAAATGAGAGCTTCCAAAAGGCACATGATTCAGCATTAACCACTGGATACTGGCTGGATACTGCCTTGATGTGTGAAAGTGGCAGCACCCAGCACATCCCATCCACTCACTTTTCACCTGCTCGGCCCAGTCCTCTTTGTCATGCTAATAAACTAAGGTAAAAGCAGCAGCCTTGTACCTTGGCCAGTAGTCAACTCACTGTCCATCTTACTCTCAGACCAAATTCTCCACCCAGGCCATATGAAACAAGGATGCGTTCACCAGTACATTCATAGAAAATTAATGTATTTGGTGAACCAGGAAGTGGTGGTGTATGTCATTAATCCAAGCACTTGGGAGACAGATGCAGATACATCTCTGAGTTCGAGGCCAGCCTGGTCTACAGAGTGAGTTTCAGGATAGCTAAGGCTACACAGAGAAACTCTGTCTTGGGAGAAAAAAGAAGAGAGAGAGAGAGACAGACAGACAGACAGAAGAAAGAAAATTAATGTATTGGAATATTTATGAAAAATAAAATAAAACTGAGATATTAAAAAGTGCTACTTTTTCTATTGGCAAAGCCTTGCACTCCCTGGTTTTAGTTTGCATTTTGTCGCCCACAGCTGACTCATTAAGCAAGCCACCTTTAACTTATCCTTGTCAAGCAAAATAACAGAATTTTGTCCCATACAAAGTCATATGTTGCTTTCACACTCTACAAATTTTAGGAAGCAACATGAAGTGACACAGGTAACGCAGAATATCTTCACTCAAAACAGGAACCGGGAACCTCCAGAGATGCTTTGTGTCCGTGTGCAGGACTGCAAAGCTAAAACACAAACTCATAAGCCAGTGTTTGCATTATAGACTACATACCTCCTCCTTCTGTAGATTAAGGGTGTCATTCCTGAAAGAAAACCTGTATTTTAGAAAAAAAAAATCCCTGAAAATAGTGCCAGGAAAAAAAAATAAATAAATCTAAGACAAACAGCAGGTGTTACTGTCTAGTGTTGAATATTCTACTTGTAGGTGGCAATTCTGAGAAATTAATGAGCTGAACTCAAGGTCAACCAAAATACAAAACAAGTAAAATAAAGAAATATGTACATTGTATTTCTTCTACAATCAGCATTTGTTTTAAAAATATTTAGCTTTCTCCCTCTGATCCACCATATTCTAACAGTTTTACAGGGAGCCCTTCTGCCTGGGACTCCATCCTACTCTCTCCCATTGCTTGACTCCTTTGAGTACTAAAGAATCTAAGTCAGGATTTTTCTTCCCAATCATTGCTTCCTTTTCAATCACTTGGAATATAAACAGATTGTCACTTTGGCTTAAATGACATAAATATTATTTCCAACTATAGTTTTCTACTTTTTTTAAGGGAAAGAAGTTTTCTTCTTGACGTCTTCATTCTTATTCCTTCTTTAACCTACCCATTCATCTATCTGTTCACTCATTAACCTAACAGATATGTAGTAAACATACACTACACACAAAACATTGCATGAAGTGTTGTAGGAAAATATGTGTGATAATTTGGATACAGAAAGTCCTCCAAGGCTCATATGTTGAAAGCTTGGTCCCCAGTTGGTAGCAATACTTACAATGAAGTAATTGGATCATGAGGGTACAATCTTCACGGATCAGTTAACCCTTTGATGATTTTGATGAATGAGCGATTAAGAAGTGGCCTTTAGACAGAGGAAATAGGTCATTGGGGCACAACTTTGAAGGACATATCTTCTCCCTAAAAATACCCTCTTCCTAGCTGGAGTGAGGGGAACAACTTCCCTTTGCTATGTTCTTCCATCATGTTTCTTTCCTGCCAGCCATGAACTGAGACCTCTAAAACCATGAGCCAAAGCAAACTCTTCCCTCCTAAAGTTGCTTTCTCAAAAATGTTGCCACATCAATGAAAAGTGACAAACAAAATACCTAAGTGTCATATCCCACCACCGACTTATGCACAATGGTTTTGTAAAACCAAATTGCTGTAATGTTCAGGAGTTGTTAACATCATTTCACCCATACATTTGCCTGCTTTAAGGCTCTTTGAGGCAATCCTCTAACTTCTGAAGGTGACTCTCTAGGTCCACGACACAGTACGTTTAAAAGGGTATCAGTGCTCTGGTCTGTTCCAGCTTAAATGGAAGGAGAGATGAGAGGCTAAACGGTGGACAGAAAGTTAGCCAACTGTGACTGCTAAGCATCCCGAGATGTACATTAGAGGCGCCCCCCACCCCAATCCATGAGGAATTATCATCCCCAGATGTCAATACTGAGATCGAGAAATCCTGAGTTAAATGAATAAGTAGGTGTTGTTTCTTATGGGCTTTGCACGCTATGGCAGTGATAGTCAGGGAACAACTTGACCATGACTACATGAACCAGCATGATTATATAAGGCAATGAGTCCTGACAACCTGCTGTCAAAGTTCAGGGAACTATGCAATTATCACCACAGAAGGGGGCGACATTTTCACTAGAGAGGTGGGATGAGGACAGGCTACCGGGTGACTGGTTTCTCACATGTCTGGGTCTAAAACCATGTTCACATTCAAAACGTTGCAAATAAAACACTTGACCTTTCATGACTTTGTTTCTTAACCTAACCTGACAAGTAAAGGACTAAATCAAACCACACCCTAGAGTTTCCAACATTTATTGGCAAGTGTATGGCTCACAGTTAAGGATAGCTTCCTATCTTCCTATTTATCAGGTGTGTTGGAGCTCACCGAGGTTTCCTAGTGGCTTTACCCAGCAGGACTGCATAAGAGGATGGCTGGACCAGGGGCCTGAGTACCAAGTGTTTGGAAGGGTCTACACTTGGCTGTATCTAGCAAGGCTGTATCTTTTGACCCTCCCCTTGGCATTGTTATAAAAAGCCCTTTTGAATAAAGTTCTAGGCAGGTGGATAAGGATCCACCACCCCCAACCCCCTGCCAAGGCTAGCCTGTGTTTCTGTTTCTCTCCCCTCTCAATTTCTATCTAAGCCTCTTATCCCTCACTCCTTGGAGTAAATAAATGTGGGAGCTGGTCTCCCACACAGGTGTCATTCTAAATGACATATTTCTTATGTGTGAACTTGTTTGGTCCCCAGAATCAAATGTTGGATAGGTAGTACTGCCATCTCCATTGGAGCAGATAGGCATGTGCAGGCGCAGAGATGGTGAGCAATTTAGTCAAGTTGAAACAACTCCAAGTGGTGAAGATCCTCAGGCTCTGGAGGCTGCACAATCTCACCAAGATCGTTGTTGCCTGAGACACTGAAGGAGGACACAGGAGCAAGGTTTTCTATTCACCAAGTGACTCTTAAGTGCCTATTATGTGCTAGTAAGTAGAGACACCGTGGTGAGTACGTTGGTCTGTTTATGCTGCTGTAACAAAATGCTTCAGCCTGGGTAATGTATAAAGAACAAAAATCTGTTCATCACAGTCCTTAGGTTGTTACATCCAAGATGAGGGCAGGCTCATTTCTCTGAGAGCCACTCTGTTCTCCCAAGATGGTGCTTTATTGCCACATCTTCTGGAAAGGGAAAAGGCTCTGATCTCACATGGCAGAAAGGCAGGATGACTCAGTGCTACATAGAGCCTCTTCTGTGAGGACCATACTCTCATTCATGGAGGAAGGAGTGGCCTGACCTAGTCAGCTTCCAAAGGCCTCATCTCAACACCACTAGGCTTTAATCCTGCATTTTTGGGGACAGATATTCCAACTACAGTGATGAGCAAAGCAGACATGGTGTCTGCTCATACCATCAGCTAGGGCATGCAAAAGGTCATAAAAGACTTGTGTGCTTGCCTCATCCTGAGAGTCCTGCCAGGCTGATCTGTAGCAAGGCTCAGGACTAGGTAGTTCTAGCAAGTACACAGGGGTGCTGAGACCAATGGTCTGATGGCAACATTTTAAACACTAATGGGTCACCACTGGCTTTTGCAATGTCTGTTTCTGAACTCAATGTAACCAAAGGAACTCCGTACAACTCAATACACCCCACTGGGAAATAGTTGAATACGCATGCTGCAAGCCAGACAGTTGGCTCACTGATGGGCAGGAAAGCAATGGAGCAGCACTTAAGCAAGAGAGATTACCAGACAAACGCCGAGGCCTGACAAGACACCAGGCAGGAGCCACGATGTTTGGTGCCAGTTTCCCAAAGAAAGCCTTTGGCTACTGATAGAAAAAAAAACAAAAAAACAAAAACTTGTAGTAACTCTTCTTGGAATCCTACAGAGCCCTGGCTCACCGAGGGGGACTGAGAATCAAGCAAACCTAACTCTGGGGGCAGGGGGACAAGAAACCCCAAATTCTAGTTCTCAGCAGTATTCCCCAATTACATTCCTCACATTACAGAGTCTCTGAC
Source organism: Peromyscus leucopus (assembly GCF_004664715.2). NCBI lineage: Eukaryota > Metazoa > Chordata > Mammalia > Rodentia > Cricetidae > Peromyscus > Peromyscus leucopus. The sequence continues at coordinate 86,823,739 of NC_051071.1, read as the reverse complement.
TGTTTTCTGCAAGCTAAGAGTACAACGCAAATTTCTGCATGTATTATTATTTAAACAACAGTGTTTTAATGCCTATTCATACTCAAAATTCCTGTGTGATTAGAGTTATGGTCCTGAAGCAGCCAGCATGTACATTATCCAACAGAAACATAGAAACTAATTAAGGCCTTAGGCAACTGATTATGCACTATGTTCAGGAGAGCATGGTGGGCAAAACCAGAAGACCGGGGTTCTAGCGCCAAGCAGCTGACAGGTTGTGAAACCCACTTAATTACTTGGGCTATATAATTTCTCTTCTGAATGAAAGGTTGATGGGAGTAAGGTAAAATAGTACTTTCTACCTCTGGCCATAGCCATAGGTGAAATGCCAAATTAATGTAGTGAGTCAGGAACCAAGAGGAGCTTAAGACTAGGTTTCCTGAAAGTACCTGGCAGATTATTATTAGTTTTGTGTATATGAGCATGTCACCTTATTTCTCAGACACAGACATATAAGACTATTGAGGATACTGAGTCATGAGGTAACATGTTCTTTTTTATAGGTTTTTAGTTTGCACAATTGGGAAGCCACTGATGCAGAAGACTTCCGCAGCCCCAATGGTCTTTAATTCTATGATTCTGCCTCATGTGCCACTGGCCTCGAGAATCGGCATATAACACATCTACATCCAAATTTGTTCCTGATTTGCCACAGCTTCAAACACCAGGCAAATAGTCTGAAGGATATTAATGCTTCTGGAAGATTGCCGCCTGCTTTCCTATGTTCTCATTGTCTCTTGGGAGCAGATGCCTGTTTCCCACGGCAGAGAAGCCTAGGTAACACTGGGCGACTCAGCTATAGCCACATCTAACGTAATAGAGAAGAACCTTTAAGAGAGCCTTTGAATATGTGACTGATATTCAGGATGAACAGAAAATTTCCTAATTAAAATTAATTAATTAATTAAAAAATAAAAAGGAGCCCCTGACATGGCATCGGCCAGCCTCTTCTATACAAAAGTCTGCCTGCTGGGGGATGTCTTTCTGTACTCTATGAATATATGTTGTTCCCACTGGTTAATAAATAAGCTGCTTTGGCCTATGGCAAAGCAGCTTAGAGGCAGGTGGGAAATCCAAGGAGAGAGACAGGAAAAGGAAAGGCAGAGTCTAGACAGATACCAGTCGCCACCTTGAAAGGAGCAGCAAGATGCCAGCAGACCCAGACTGGTAAGGCCATGGCCATGTGGCAACTTATAGATGAATAGAAATGGGTTAATTTAAGATAAAGAGTTAGCTAGCGAGAAGCCTGCCATAAGCCATGCAATTGGTAAATAATATTAAGCCTCTGAGTGATTGTTGTATAAGCAGCTGTGGGACTGTGGGGCCAGGCAGGACCAGAGAAACCTTCTAACTACACCTGCCTCAAATGAGATTGAAAAAAAAAATAGATGAGTGTGTAAGTAAACCACAATTTTTGGAGAACAGACAGCATAAAAAAGCAAGAATCAACTAAACAGAGCACAGGCTCTGGGCAGCTGGTTCCAGGCTCTTCACAGCCTTCACTCTCAAAAGACTCCTGTGGTACCTGCTTTAATCTTTACAAGAAATTAACTTGGGTACATTTTTTAAATCGATTTCATTTTTATGCGCATGTGGGTGCTCCTAGAGGCCATACAAGAGTGCCAGATGCCCTGCAGCTAGAGTCACAGGCAGCTGGCAACCACTTGACATGGAGGCTGGGAACTGAACTTGGGCCCTCTACAAGAGCAGCATATACTTGTAACCACTGACCCATCCTTACATTTTCGCTCATTATTTTATGATTAGAGGTTGACAACACATCCTTTGAGTAACAGTGATTTATTTACCCAAGGGTATGTTTGGGAATCCATCCCACCCCTGGGCTCCTTGCTCTGTGATCACAGATGAGTGTATCTGACACATGTGAGGACACTCCTTGGTTATACCTGCCCACCCAGAGCCTTTAAGAATCAGAGTACACACAGTCACCACATCTGAATCCCATCCCAGATAGGTAGTACATTGACATGATTGGAAAATGAGAGCTGTGTGGTATCTTTCCAAAACACTCCCTATCTCTTAACTATTTGATCTACACAGAGGCTGAGGACCACTTGAGTATGATTTGTGCAGTGATCCAGGGTCTCCATCGATACAAAACTCTACATATGCTCATATTTAACCTACTCACATCCCCCTATATGGCTGAAAACACCTATAGACTCCTTAGAACATCTAAATCAATGTCAATACCACCTAAAAACTTGTCATACTGTGAGTCATATGATTACAAAATAGTTCTGATCTATGGCCAATTGGGTGACACCTACAGAATTCATAGATATTCAGTGAACCAAAGATACCAGCAAAAGGGGACAAAGAGAAGTGAAATTCAAATGGAGTCAGGAGGGGTGCAAAGGAATTGAACTATACAGAAAAAAAATATGGAAAGGTTGAGAGCTATTTGCAGAGTTCTTCAGGGAGATATGGTTCCAGGTATGTCGATAGTAATGGAATCTCTCCTCCATGTAGGCTCTGTGTTAGACTGAACTGGTGTTTAAACCCTTGGTTAATGAAGTCTAGGTCTTTGGTGGGCAGACACCATCCATCATAGGTGTCCAGCAGTAGTAGAAGCAGCAGCAACAATAGAAATGGTAAACTCTGGGCTGCATGGGGAATAGCTTGGAAAACTCTCAGACATGTTTGGGAAGAGATTTGCTGGCCTGAGTGTTTAGTATCTGATGAGAGGTGTTAGTCAGGTAAATATTGATCTGGCAATTATCAGGACATTGTCACGAAGAGGTGAGGTCTCTAGGTGTCCAGATTACATGACGAAGGGGCATTGCTTCAATTTAAACAGTCCCAAATAGAAAACAATAGGGCTATTTCCCATTTTTAAAAGCAATCAAATAGTAATCACAGAGACTTCTCTCTTGGTCATAAGAACAAACATTTATGAAGGACAGTGGCAAGGGAATGTCCCATCCAGTAGGTGATATTTGTCAGTCACTCTGAACACACTGCCTACTATTCACTATTGGAAGAAGAGCAGAGAGGCATACCACCCTTGACACACTCACTAATAACCTCCTCATTTGACTCAAAAGTCTTCTGAGAATAAAAGGCACCAGAGTTTACAGTGAATTGAATAAGAATTCGACTTTTCTTTATACTGTATTTAAGAGGTAAAAGTAGTCAATTATCTCAATCAGCTTTGCTGATTTCAAGAAGTTTAAGGAAAATTACCATTGATTAATCATGAAACACATTTACCTTGTGAACCTCAGAACAAATTTAATTTCTTAGTTCTTGTAAAATATTAATTCCAGACTTAGTCCTTCCTTTAATGTGGCTGAATTAAACCTGCTGCAGCCACAGGCAGTATAGGCACAGGGCAGTGTCCTGGATGTAAATAGGGTTGAAACACTGCCGAACTCCTTGAGAACCTAGTGTGGCTAAAAACGTAAATAATACAAATGGAAACAAACCAGGATGGCAATCTCCAGAATCTCCTTTTTCTCTTTTTACAGAAAACCTATGTAATCACATATATAATTACATAAACTGTTTATTTTCATCTATGAAGACGAACATGAACCTTCTTGAAAGATATATATGTAATACATTATATAAATATACAATATAATGTAATCTGCATGGGAACACAAAAATAGGCAAATGGACTACTAATAAATCTCTCAATACTGGCTGATTCTTGTAGTTCAAATTCAAAAAAGTGCTGACAATCTTATTGAAGATCACATTACTAAAAAAAAATGAAGACAACAAAAAGTTTTTCATGAAAAAAGAGAGTGTAAAAAATCAGGTGTTATATATATATTAAAATAAGCCCAAGAAATCTGCTGTCTTTTAGGTAATTGAGAAATGGTGAATAATTTCAGTTACGTAAGCTACAGGCAAGATATAATAAAGCACAGTTAGTTGCCAAATTGAAAAAAGCAAAATAACCTTTTCCTAGATAATTGGTTTGCTTCTCAGGAAGTCATAAACCAGCAGAACTCCTAAATTAGAGAAAACTTTAATTATCTACTTTGAACAGCAATTTAAAAATCAAAGTGTGGCGCACTGCACCCTCTGCGATAGCGTCACATACTTGAGGGATGCAGGTGGGGGCTGCGTCTCCTCTCCCAGCCAGTCTTCCTCCTTCATTAGCACTGGACACGGATATGGCCACAGGCTCTGCAAACACCACTCGTACACTGCGGTCCCCTCCACCGATTACCGCATCTTCACTTAAGTAGAGAATCACTATGCATTATTTTAGCCGGATCTCATTGATGACTATGCATTGTTAAAAGCCAATTCAACGGTATTGCTAGTGATGTACCCTGAAAACAGAGACAGGCTGGCTTCTCTACATGGCATCTTCAACGTTTTGTTTTCAACAAAATTTTTAGAGTGAAGGTATTTCTTAAAATTCACATCAAATCTTGTTATATAGTAAAAGTATTTACACTTTTATATTTTTAAGCAGGGAACAAGACCTAAGGTGGCACTTTGGAATGCCAGGGAGGATTCAGGGACTCTTAGTCAGATAGCCTAGAGTAAAAAATGACATTTGTCCTTAAGATACAGGGATACAGCCATAGGCTGAGAGGGTAGCAGAAAATTTCTCCACCTGTAAGTCTTGATGTGACAACCATACATGGAACACACACACACACACACACACACACACACATACACACACAATGTCTGGGAGTGTATTAATTATTTACACAGATGGTTCCTCTAAACATCCAGGCAAAATCTCATTCTGACTATACCCAACTTTATTGTTCATTTTCCCTAGATTTTTCAATTTTATATTAAGATATAACTTATTTACATATCCACTCAATGACTTGACAAATGCACTCTGGGTGGCCAGTATCATGGGTGTGTGACCTGTGCTGGGCACAGGAGACAGCACTTGAAGTAATGCTTTGCTAACTGCCATTCAGAAAAACCCATAAATGACTTTTTAAGATTACTATTGTGTGTTTGTGTGTGTGTGTGTGTGTGTGTGTGTGTGTGTGTCCATGAAAGCCAGAAGAGGGCACCAGATTCCCTGAAACTGGAGTCAGTAGGTGGTTATGAACCACCTGATGTGGGTGGGTACAGGCAACCCAACTCCAGACACCCCCTAGAAGAACAGCAAGCCCCCACTGAGCCTTCTCCCCAGACCTTCTTAAAAGCCTTGTCGTAAGAAGCCGTTTTTATTTTGCACTGTGTCCTACGTGGAACCCAAACCCTATCTGGATACAGAACATGTCAGAAGCTCTCTCATGTTCTCTTATTATGGGTTACCAGCACCAGGCCTACATCTTTCAGAACGGTGTATTCTCCTTTAAAAGGGCTTGCCTACAGAGGACCCAGCAGCATTTTCAGTTTACAAACACAGTGTGTGTGTGTGTGTGTGTGTGTGTGTGTGTGTGTGTTCTCTGAAGCATTTTATCATTTCTAATCCCTGGAATATAATGGGAGCTTAATAAACTTCCCATGTCTGAGCAAATGAAAGATGATGTTTTGTGCTTCCCCAAACTCCAAAGCCTGCCTCTTCAAGGTCAATGCTTTAAGCATGTGTCTATTTCTCTCTGAATGGTTCCGAGGTATTTCACTTTTAAGCATATAAAAGCTTGAGAGTAAATCAGAAACATGCATATAAACATATCCATTCCTATACTAAATGACTATAAATATGTACAATGTAGTACCTTTGGAGTTTGTGCAATCACTTTTCTTTGGAGATAAGATCCCACTTTGTAGTCCAAGCTATCTTGTAGTCCATGTTGTCTTGGGACACAATACATAGCCCAGACTGCCTTCAAACTCAGGATCTTCCTGCCTCAGCCTCCCAAGTGTTTGAACTGTAGATGTGTAGCCTCACATCTTTTACAATTACTTTTTAGTAGTTACCATTGCATTTTATTTTAATGGGAGCTTATAAAGTCATCACAAACACAAACACACACACACACACACACACACACACAAATGCATGAACATAGCAACAGTGGCTTAGTTCTGGAGGCAGCTCATTGTAGATGTAACCAATCGTCTTATTAAAATAAGAAACACAAAGCCAATGTAAAAGAGAAGGCCAAGAGGTCAGAGCTCAGAGATAAAATCTTACCTCCTGCAGTGCTCCTAACTTCCCCGAGAGAGAGAGCTACTTCCTGTTTGTCTGTGTTTAAATAGTCTTTCTGTTCTGCCTTCTCATTGGTTGTAAACCCAACCACATGACTGCCTCATCACTGCCTGTAAGTACCGCCCTCCAGGTCTTAAAGGCGTATGTCTCCAATACTGGCTGTATCCCTGAACACACAGAAATCTACATAGCTCTTCTAACCACCATGCTCTTGCTATGGCTCTAATAGCTCTGACCCCAGGGCAACTTTATTTATTAACATAAAATTAAAATCACATTTCAGTACAAATAAAATATCACCATATTTCCCCTTTTCTATTTTAATAAAAAGAAAAAAGGCAAAAGGTTATAACTAACAAAAGAAAAACTATATACAAAAGTACAATAACTATATACAATATATACAAGTAACAAATACCTAAATGATGTCTAGTCCATTTGTATTTGACAAATCAGAGAAAATAATTCCCTTATCTATCCTATTTTAGTAAGTCCAAAATGTATCTAATTCACTTTCTATCCTAATTAATCTTCAACTATAACTAACTAATCTTCAACTCCCTCAGAGACCCAAGAAGGAAATAATATTAGCTAACAAAAATAAAAGCAGGAAGTGCACACAAGCAACTTCCAAAAAATTTTGTGAGTTGACAGAAGTACCTTTGGAGTTTGTGCAATCACTTTTCTTTGGAGACAAGATCCCACTTTGTAGTCCAAGCTGTCTTGTAGTTCATGTTGTCTTGGGACACAATACATAGCCCAGACTGCCTTCAAACTCAGGATCTTCCTGCCTCAGCCTCCCAAGTGTTTGAACTGTAGATGTGTGGCCTCACATCTTTTACAATTACTTTTTAGTAGTTACCATTGCATTTTATTTTAATGGGAGCTTATAAAGTCATCACACACACACACACACAAATGCATGAACGTAGCCACAGTGGCTTAGTTCTGGAGGCAGCTCATCTTCCTATTAACCCCAGGGCACAGACTAACACGATTAACAATAGAAGTTTAGTAACGGAGCTCAGTAGCAAGGACTTACCAAGCACTTATCACCAGGATATATGCCAGGACCTTCCCTTGGGTGTGAGATACAGCAGGTGACTTGATATTTTCACTTATTGCTTAGAAAAATGACTGTAATGTTGCAAGTCTTCTTCCAAGGTGAATGAGAAAAGCACACAGAAACCTTAGCATAATTCGGAGCAGCAAACAGAGGCTCAGTAAATAAGAGAGCCTTTTCATCAACATTACCATGTGTAGCTGGAGAGTTCTCTCTCCAGGTCCCACCAAGCTCTGGCAGTCCAACAGCCCACTTATAAAATAAACACACAGATGCTTATATTATTTAAACTGTTTGGCCTAATGTCTCAGGCTTCTAGCTATCTAGTTCTTACATCTTAAGTTAACCATTTCTATAAATCCATACCTTGCCACGTGGCTCGTGGCTTACCGGCATCTTCACATGCTGCTTGTCATGGCGGCGGCTGGCAGTGTCTCCCTTTGCCTTCCTGTTCTCTCAATTCTCCTCTCTGTTAGTCCCGCCTATACTTCCTGCCTGGCCACTGGCCAATCAGTGTTTTATTTATTGACCAGTCAGAGCAAGCAACACATTTGACATACAGACCATCCCACAGCAACCATGGTCACTTTAAAGATGAAGGAATCATGCCGTGCAGAAACTGATGAATTTCCCAGGAGGGGAGGGTGCTGCTGCCTGAGGACACCAAGCCAGTCGTTCTGAGTCTAGAGTCTTTTGTTGACTCTGAAATACTGCTTTTTCATAATGACAAGTTATGTGTTTCACAGTTCAAAACATAAACCATAGTTACACAGTACTCCTCTGAGCAGATGAGAATGAGTTTTTCTCTTTTCAAAATATCTCCCATAGGGGATCAAGTTTGCCCCATGCGTGATTAACTTCTAGTGTTATTGCTTTCTCTGCAAGTCCAGTCAAGTAATTTTTGCATACTTCTCAGCCAGTAGTGAACTGGCTACAGCAGCATTTTCTGCTGTTTTTGCTAAACAGTACTCAACCAAAATACAACTTAAGCTCACTTAGCTGCTTGCACAAACAAAGTTTGGAAACAGAGTCAGGGTCTCCTGGGGGTGAAGTTCTATTCTTTGTGAACAGGCAACATCTCCATGCTGGTCTGTTAAAAATCAACACAAACCTTGCCTATTATCTACCTTTAATTTAGTAAGTTTCATGTTGAGAATTTAGGGTGTTTGCTGGATATCTGTCTTCTCTCACCTCCTCAAATCTACACCATACCCTTCTTCACTGTGGTTTACTGACCTGCCAGAAGAGCAAGCAAAGTGCCTAGCTCTCTCACCTTCGGGCAGCACTGGCATGGAGCAGAGTTCCCCTAAGATGGAAGGAGGAGAGAGAGGTCAGACATTCATGCCCTCCACTCCTCTGGGTCAGCTTGTGTTGGCTTTATCTTTGCCCTGGAGGCTCTTTCCACACAGGCCTCCGTCCACCCATCCCCCACACTTTCTGTAGCCCTGAAGCAATAGATTTCTGACATCACTACCCAGGTATCTCACCCACCCTAGTTTGTTTATGTTACTAACTTCTCTTTAGGTGACTCAACTGTCATGAAGACAAGTGACACCATGATGCACCCATGTCTGCTCTGGAGGGACAGAATGCAGAGACATTTCCACTGAAATGTTTCTGAGACAGATACAAAGGCTCCAAAGTACAGACTGCCCTAAGTGACATTTCATGTGTTCCAAATTCAAGCATTTTGGGGGTATGTATGGTTGTCAATGATCCCCAAGTGGGACCAATTGTGAGCAGCCTTTCTTAAATATTATTTTTTTTCTCAAAAGCGGTTTCTGTGACGATCAGAAAAGAACCATGGCAGGGTTTCAGTGGGCTGATGAAAAGCTGCTGGGGAAAAAGCCTGCTGGTGACCACAGAGTCCCTCGCTGCAGAGCTGAGCTCAGGTGGTCACCAGCTTCTTCTGTCCTTTTCCCCATCACTCACCATCACCGTCTCTCCCCACATTCATGACTTTTGTCTCTAGTCTGGCCCCTTGACATTTGTGATGAGAATGACTAGCCACTTTTCTGGAATGAGCTAGGATACAGATAATTCAGAACATTCTTTCACCAATCTTCCACTACCTTGTTACTTCCTCAGAGCCTCTGGGCTCTGGTTGCAATGAGAACTGAGTTTTATTATCTCTGTTTTTCCTTTGGTCATTAATGACCTCAGTATGTTATGAACTATTTTTTTTGTTTTGGATCAATAGCTGGTATGGGGAGTTTTGTTGCTGTTGTTTGTTTTCACGTTTAATGTTGCTTAGGAAAGTTAACAGTGCCAGACATCCGAGAGTCTGCTCAGCAGCCAGCTGTACACACTATTTTTATTCTGTTTGGTTCAATTCCACTCGTTTCACTAATGTGTGTCTCTCTTTTAAAATATGTTGACACTCTAGAGAGGTTTGAGCCACACTAAGTACTCCCAGTATGTCATGATTTCTCTGTTCTCGGATGTACATACGTATCTAGTCATAAACAACATTCAACTCTAAAGCTTCAAACCTGGACCGAAAAAACTACTGATTTTGTCCCCATAGCCCTTCTCACTGTTTGCTGGGAATTAACCTAAAAATATGAATTTAACCTGACCTATAGGTAGGGACGGTCTTAGACTAAGACCATGCGGATTGAAGAACATCACTGATGACTCCCCTTTGTGCTCTTCTCTCTCAAGAGGCTGCCTCTGTCTCTGATTACAACGGTCAAGTCTCAGTGTATAATGCAGCGGAGTTCCAGAGATATGCCTTACAGTGGAGGGTAGGATGAAGGCTTACAGTGGAGGGTGGGAGAGGCTTACAGTGGAGGGTGGGGAAGTCTTACAGTGGAGGGGGGCTTACAGTGGATGGTGGGGGAGGCTTACAGTGGAGGGGAGGGGAGGCTTACAGTGAAGGGTGGGAGAGGCTTACAGTGGAGGGTGGGTGAGGCTTACAGTGGAGGGTGGGGAAGTCTTACAGTGGAGGGTGGGGAAGTCTTACAGTGGAGGGGGGGAAGTCTTACAGTGGAGGGTGGGGAAGGCTTACAGTGGAGGGTGGGGGAGGCTTACAGTGGAGGGTGGGGGAGGCTTACAGTGGAGGGTGGGGAAGGTTTACAGTGGAGGGTGGGGAAGGCTTACAGTGGAGGGTGGGGAAGTCTTACAGTGGAGGGTGGGGGAGGCTTACAGTGGAGGGTGGGGAAGGCTTACAGTGGAGGGTGGGGGAGGCTTACAGTGGAGGGGAGGCTTACAGTGGAGGGGGGGCTTACAGTGGAGGGGGGGCTTACAGTGGAGTTTAGGGTGAAGGCTTTGCAATCCACCCATTTTGGTCTAAGCTTTTGCTTGTTGCAAATGGTAGATTCTTGCCCTGTGGTTTTATCATTAAGGGAGTAATAATGCTTTCAACCTCACAACATTGTTGCCAGGCCTTACATGACTCATAGAAACAGCTGACTAAATGTTTAGAATGATCTTAAAACCTCAGAGACTGGCATTCAGTTTTCTTTTTGTAGCTGTGACGGTTTCAGTCCCGGTCCAGAGAGAGATAGAAAACAACTCAAAAGATTCAGACTGGAGATGTTCAAAAGACAAAGTGGCTGAGTAGAGTTAGGAGAAACACTAAGGAATTTGAAGGCCCTGACACTAACAGCAATGGCAGCCATGATTATCACAATCCAGCCAATAAGCCCTTGGGCTACGGCCACACCCAGAGCCATAGAAGAGGAACTGTCTGATAATAGAAGTTTGACCTGGGAAGTCAGAGACACAGCCCCAGAGAGAATCAGTCTCAATCCTGCAGACGCCTTCAATGGAATCTGGACAATGACATTCAAAGGACAAACTTCTTAGAGGACAATGAGCATAGAAAATGGATCGAGGGGACAGGCCTAGCCCACACTGGCCAGGAAGCTCGTCATCAGTAGGGCAACAGCTGTATCTGCTACCTGGGCAGCTACCCAACTGCCCCACTCGGTGCTGGCTGCCTTGGAAGGAAGCCCCAGGTCATGACCTTTCCAAGCAGACTTCACCTGAGTCAGTCTGCACTTTTGACCCTCAAACCTTGGTTCACAGGGAAAACATTTTCCACAGGCTGCTTTCACATCTGTTATTTTTGGCAATCTTGGTGGCCAGTGTCTACACAGCCAATCAGGCCATCTGTAAAGAGCTGATCCAGTTGAACACAAGGACGACTGAGGTAACCAATGTGAATTTTTTTTCTCTGTGTTGCTTTTGGTCCTGCGTTTAAGATGGTAGTGGTATTAAAAAAGGGAGAACTATTTCAGATGCCAAGAAATAGAAAATAGGGAAATAAACTTTGAGAACCAACTCCCCACAAATCTCTTGCCATTATTAATGTTTGCAAAGTAAAAGGTACGGATTGCTCCTTATCCCAGACAACGTTTGCAAGGATGTTTGCAGAGCCATGGAAGACTTTTTCCCACCGAGGTAGAGGATGAATGTGTTTACTTCCCACCCCACACAAAAACTTGATTCCCTGAATTCGGTATCCACTTGATTCGTCAGCCCTGTACATCTGCATTTATCATCTGACCCTGTTTACAACACCATGTGGGAACTCAGGGTCAGGGACCCGGCATAGAAATCTGATGATCTGGCATGGACATTGACTCTGATAAGCAATATAATGGATTAAATAATAAGCTGTGCTCTGTCTCCAGCCCGGGAGACCAGGTCTTTTCCCCCAACATACTGTGAATTCTGTTTGTGTCTTCCCAAATTCTGTATGTTGAAGCTCTTGTCCATCTGTTATAGTGTTTGGCAGTGAGGGCTTTTGGAAATGACTAAGAGGATTCCAATGGTAGGGATAGTGCTGCTATGATATGAATGTGTCCCAACATCATGTGTCAGAAACTTTATCTCCATGGGAAAAAAAAAATGTTAGGGCCTGGGACCCGGGAGGTATTTAGATTGTGAAAACTTTGATCTTCTTACTTTCTCTTTCTTTACGCAGGTTTACTGCCTGTCCTCCAGTGTTGGGTCCACAGAGGTTTCCTAGTAAGATCTGAGCTTACTTTACACAGCAGGGCTACATAAGAGGATGGATTGACCACGTGCGTGGTTACCAGGTGTTTGGAAGGGTCTGCACTTGGCTGTGCCTGTGGTGTGCTTTGATCTAGCAAGGGGGAGGTCTTTTGCTCCAGCCCTTAGCATTCCTTTAAAAGCCCGTTAGCAGGAACAGACGGGTGTAGTGGGTAGCCATTCCAGCTTGGTTCTGGAAGTTCCAACCCCCATTGAGACTCTGGCAACTGTCACGCCTACGAGACGGGGCGAGGGGAGGCGCCTGGGGACCCGAGAGCCGGCTCTCTCTCTCTCTCTCTCTCTCTCTCTCTCTCTCTCTCTCTCTCTCTCTCTCTCTCTCTCTCTCTCTCTCTCTCATCTATCTTTACTGAACTACAGCACCCAGAACTGTGAGATGTAAGCTCCTGCTGCTTAAGCCACCATGTCTATGGTGTTTCCCAGGGGCCTCAGCTGACCAAGACATGGCATCAGTGTCCTGGCAGCAGACTAGCTGGTCATGACACAAGTAAGGTACAATCTCAAACCGATCATGGTGTTTTTAAGTACCTTTAGCTATTTTAATAATCAAGACTCTTTAGGTAATGATGGGTCCATAGGCATGCCTATGGAGGCTTTATGTACATGTGCATTTTGCCTGCATCTATATCTACGCACCATATGCATGCAGCACCCATGAAAGCCAGAAGATGGCGTAGATTCCCTGGAACTGGAGCTACAGGTGACTGTAAGCCTCCATGCAGGCGCTGTGAATTGAACCTGGGTCCCCTGGAAGAGCAATAAATGCTCTTAAACACAGAGCTATCTCTCCAGCCACATCAAAAATTTAAAAATATGATACCTTGACTTACAAAGTATAAAAGCCCGTATGAAGTTTCATGACTGAGATAAACCATCAGCTTCGCACATTACATCATGTCCAGCATGTCCCATTCTCTACACACACACATACACACATACACACACACACACACACACACACACACACCCCTACAAACATGCATCACACAAATATGTAATTATACACAGTCTACAGAGTAAATTGATTGTGTCATAGAACCAGTTATCAAAGAAATGAAATGTGTTTCACTCATTTGCTTTGCATGCTGGGATGAAAACTAGGACTTGCGCTGCATGTCAGGCAAGCGTTCTAGGGCTGAGTTACAGCCCAGGTCATTTTCCACATGTTTTCTGACAGCATTTCTACATGCAAACAAGGACATTTTTTAATGTGTGTATTTTATGTTGGCCTCAAATTCCTTATTCTCATCCCTCTGTCTCCTGTGGGCTCGGATTACAGACATGCACCATCATGTCCAGCTAATTTTTTTTTTTAATTAAAAAGCCTGAAAGTGCAGTAGAAGATGTGCCGTTTCGCAGGAGACTGTCCCTAGCTGTGAGAAGCCCTAGTAAGAAACGCAAGCCGCAGGCTCCATATGCACAAAGCATGGCGTGATTTGATTGACAGATCAGGATTCTTCTGGTGCCTCCACTCCGTCATTCTGGTACACATCTCTTCAGCAGCACTCAAGACAACATCCAGTGCCTGGTGCTCCAAGGGAGTGTTTATACACAGAGGGATTTCTGGGTCCTAAACAATTGGACTCAGCGAAGATTCAGCTGGAGGGGGAGGCAGTGGGTGGTGTGAGGCAAGACGGCATCTACTTTCCAGTTGAGTCTGTTCCCCATGCCCCCTTCATGTGAAAGAAGTCAGCCAAGAGACCGAGTTAGAGTGCTTCCAGCAAAACTCCTCCTTAGCCTAAGCTGGAAACGGAGATGCTATAATTACGTTTCTGTGTTTGTGCAAGCATTGCATGCCCTTTATTCTTTCATACACTATGATGTTTTCCTGTCTCTGAAGAAAAAACAGCATAACTTTATATGTGAAAGGCTCTGTGGTGCCATGAAGGGGTATGTTCTTACCGGCAAAGGGAGAAAGAAATGGAAGATAGAGGTATACCAATGTGGAAAACAAAACAAGTGGACTGAAGATCTGACCCTCTTTTAAGTCAACATGGTCCCATCTTGGAACCAGAGAGAAGCCTCAGTGAAGCATATGTCCTGCTCTTACAGAATACCAGACTTTGGCACCCAGAATGCACATTGGGTGTATAGATCCTAAGACTCTGTAACTCCAGTTCTGTGGGATCTGACTGCCTCTTCTGCTATCTGTGGGCACCAGAACACATGTGGCATATACCCACTCCACACACACACCTAGACATACACACACACACCAACACACAGAAGCACACACATACATACATAGAAACACACATACACAAACACAGAAACACACACATACACATAAGACACAGACAAACACACACTAAGTCACACACACACATTCACAGAGAAACATACACAAAGATAAACAGAGAGAGAGAGAGAAACATAACCACACAGAAATACACACACACACATACACACACACACACACACACACACACACACACACACACACATAAAAACAAATCTTAAAGGAGCAAAATGGTACCTTCTTTGCCACTGTGTCCATAGACATTGTAGTGAAGAAAACAGCATAATGGAGCATAAAGGCAGCAGTACCTGGCAGCAGGCAAAGCAAGTTTCTCTTCCTGGTTCCCAATCTACGAGCTCAGTTACCTAAATCAACACAAGCTGTCTGGGTTCTAGTATCTTGAGCCATAAAATAAAACATTTCTAAAAGAAATTGCTGAAAATATAAGATGATCAACTGTTGGAATATACTTAGCCTCCTGTGGCTGCAAATGTCTTCACTGTCATTTATTAGTTTCATTACAAACAATTAAGCCATATTAACCATGTTACTCAAACAACTAATAGATAGCCCTGTTCCCAGTTAAATTAAATGTGACTGCCCTGGTTAGTTTTTTGTTAACTTAATGCAAGGTAAAGTAATTTGAAAAGAGGGAACCTGAGAAATTTTTCCTACTAGATTGGCCTATGGGGTGCTTTCTTGATTAATGATTGATGTGAGCAAGCCCCACCCACTGTGGGTGGAGCCACGCCTGGGGAGGTAGTCTTGGAAGTGTATAAGAAAGCAGTCTGAGCAAGCCACGAGGAGCAAGGCAGTAAGCAGTGTTTCTGGATAGTCTTGGCTTCAGTTCCTGACTTCAGGTTCCTGCCTTGGCTGCCTTCAATGGTGGGCTGTAATGTATAATTGTCAGCTAAAATAAACTCCTTTCTTTGCGGTTTGTTTTTGTTCATGTTGCTTTATCACAGCAATAGAAACCCTAAATAAGATACTGACGCATCCAACTCCAAAAACCAACAGATCCTTTACATTTGGATATTTAACCTCAGCCAAGAAAGCAATTGTGCAGGAAGCTCCTTCATATGAGTATTCAAAAATGAGAGAAGACAAATATATATATATATATATATGCTAAATCATCTTCTTCCGTTTAAAATGGGAGCCTAGGGACTGGAGAGAGGAAGCAGTGGTTAAGAGCACTTGCTGCTCTTGCAGAAGATCCAGGTATGGTTCCCAGCACCCACATGACAGCTCGCAATCATCTGTAACTCAGTACCAGGGAATGCAACACTCTCTTCAGATCTCCACGAGCACTAGTATCACATGTGGTACGCATACACACATGCAGGTAAAACATCCGTCTGCATACACATAAATAAATAAATCCTAAAACTATTAAAAATGCAAGCTTAGAGAATACCTGTGAACCTTAGAATTTCAAATGAGGCTTTCGTTTCTACTGTCTTAATAAACACAAGGAAGTAACCCATAATCTATATCTGTTTTCTTCTTTGTCTCAAACAACTAGCTCAGGTTAACCCTTCTTCAAACTTAAAGCAGCATACACACTTCCTAGGTTCAAGTCTATATATAATTTCCAGGTGTGGAGGTCACCTCCAGACAAATTGCCCTGGAAAACACATCTTCCCATATTGATCCAGTTTTCAGCCAAGTTTGTGTAAATTTTCTAAGCCTGGCTGACTCCTCTTTTGCTTCACGGAATCTCAAGAGACTTTATGGATTAATAGAAAAATTATCACCATAGGTGCGAGAAAAGATGGTTGCTTTTTTATAATTAGAGTATTTGGGAAGTTCCCCAGACTGATTCATAGGTTGCAGTCCATTTGGGACAGTGGTGGGTTCTTGGGATAGAAGGTGGCCTGTTCTCCTTTAAACTTTATACAGTCTACTGTTAGCACCAGTGAGACCAGTATCTTCAGAGCAGTGTGCTCACATACACACATGACCTCACTCATCCATAAAGTACATTTGGACATCTCTCTGATGGCTGTGAGACTCTGAGTTTTGAGCACTATTCATTCATGCTTGATATATTTCTGGTGACTCTCAAATTAGCATTTAAGCCAACCATTGGGGGCTATTTTTGGTTCATTGGACCATTAATTCCAAGTTCAAAACAAAACCCTATGAGAGAATAGATCAAAAAGTTGTCCTTTAAGTTATACAAAGAACTAGAAATTCCCTCCAGGAAATTAATACTCTAATTATAAACTTTCTGGTTGAGAAAGTTTTGAAAAGCTTTGTCTCTTTTATGAAGTCAGAAGCCTTTGGTTTGGCTTCATTTCATTTTTCTCCATTCAAAACATATGGGAATATTCTCCAAACATCAGAGCAGCTGGCCCTTTTGAAATCAGGGGGGAAAATCTCCTGATGCTCCTAACACTGCAGAAGAAATCCATCCTGCTGCCCAGATCTATGCTGATTTCCAAAGGGTGTGGCAGTGGTGGGCTTGGTGTGTCTCCCTGATGAAATTACACCTTTGATGCCATACGGAAAGGAGAGATCAATCATGGTTTATAACCGAGTGTAATAGTATCGATCCTTTCTTCCAACTTAGTGCATTTAGAATGTTTACAAACACCAAGGAGATTATCACATGGCCCAGATGTTCACATTGTCATGACTTTTTCAGTTTACATTTAAGACTGACATCCTATTAAAGACATAGCTTTTCCTGGAAGCTGATACATGTATTTTCTCCCAGTAATTCCAACTGAACATGGCAAGATAAGAGCGCATACTAAAAATAAAGGAAAAGGAGGTAATACATTATCAGAAATACATTCAGAGCTCAAAGTGTCCTAAATCCTGTTTGACCTTGGAAATAAAGGTGTGATTTGACACGGTAGTCTAAGGAATCTTGGACTAGTAACTACAGGACCATGTCAAATCACAAATGTTCTTTTAACCACTCAACTTTCCTACACAAAGCTGACAAACTTCCCCAACTACGATGTCCACAGCTCAACACTGAAGCTACAAGAGAATGTATTTAAAGATTTGGGAATAAAGAATCTACGATAAATTCCATTCCATAATGCTGGCCAAAGAGTTAGCTAGGATAAAACAGTATATAAGTTCTATATGTCTGCCTAATTAATATAATCCACAGGATGCCAAAAATGTTTACTACTGACACGAAAATTTCTTCATCAGATTTACTGGTCTGGCAACAATTCATAAGCCATTTTCTTTGGTGAGTCATGTAAGTCACCAAGCAAGAAAAAGAACTACTTTCAGTTCCTGTCAAGTAGCAGAAAGAATTTAATACTTCACAGATATGGCTTATTTTAAACAATATTTTTTCCTCTTTTCCTCTCTCTGGGTCTCCCTCCCCTCATGGTCCTCCTTTACTTTCCTGGTTTCTGCAGTTCCTCCTTGTTGAAGAGAGCATGTACTTCTGGCACAGAATTTGGAATATTTGAGCTAGATCTGACTGAAAGGCCCCTCCCTGGGGAGGGGGGGCAGGCTTTCATTATATTAGCTTTCTATAACAGCAGAGGTTATATTCAAGCTGCCAAATGAGGGAAGCAATCAGCCACCCTACCCTACTCTGAAACCTTTGGTCCACGACAATGACGAGCATGGCAAAACATCCTTAGTTGTGTAATAGTGGCGTTTATATCTTGGTGGTAACCAGCAGCTCTCTAGTTGGACTTGAGGTCCATTCACTAGTAGGGAAATCATGCCTGGTACTTAAAACCTCACCAACTACCAACTACTCAAGGCTATTAAAGTCATGAATTTTAGAATAGGACTGCCTGCCACAACTTTACTAGACTAACATAATTCCTAACTGTATTCTAAATATGTACCCTTATATTTGCATTACAGATCACTTCTCATCAAAGAAGTTTCTCTTCGCAGCAGACAGAGGCCATCTTAGAAAAGCCATAACTTGCCAAAATGCAGAAAACAACTTATTGCAGGATCCCCAGCCCCCAGTGGATGCATCAACAGGACAATTTCTGCAGCTGAGGCTCAAGAACATTGAGTAAGAAGGGATGGAAAGACTGGACTATCCAGAGTAACAAGAAGTCTACTGTGGGATTGTGTTTCCTAGAAATGATACAGAAGCTATACCTACCAGACCCAAATAATGGCAACACTAATAGGTATCCTAACTAGGAAGGCAGGAATGTCCAGGGCCCCACCCCTAGACAAAGAACTATAGGCAACTAATAACTGCCCAAAGAGGGAGAATCAGTTTTACCCATGGTTGAGGACCCTATTTATCCAATACCAGTGGCCAGCTCTGAAATCATATACAGACAACCAACTCTAAAGGGACTCAGTGGGCTGTACTTATAGAGGTATATATGGGTAATAACAATAACAAAAGAAAAGGAGGCCACGAATTTGAGAGGGGGGGGATGAGAAGAACTGGAGGAAGAGGACATCAGGGGGCTTGAGGGAGGAGGGGAACGAGTAAATGGTGGAATGGTATTTTAATTAAAATTTAAAAGTTCTTTTAAAATACTCATTCTTTATGCAAATGTATAAGTGCCCTCATGCACATATGTTCACCAGGTTTGGGCCTCGTGACATCAGGGCCCAGAAGACATGGTCAGATCCCCTTGAACTGGAGTTACAGATAGTTGTGAGCTGCCTGTTGGATGGTGGGTACTAAGGCCAGGTACTCTTCAAGAGCAGGATACTCTTCTCGGCTGAGCCATCTCTCTAGCCCCAGTGACCCACTTCTGATTGGTAAGTGGATGATAGACAAGAGAAGCAGCAAAGAGCAGGAGACTTCTGCTGTGGGATGTCTTTCTGTACTCTGTGAATATATGCTACTCTCATTGGTTGATAAATAAAGCTGTTTGGGCAACGGCAAGGCAGAATAAGGTTAGGAGGTACATTCAAACTGAAGACAGAGATGAAGAAGGATGGAGTCAGAGGAGACAATGTGAGCCATCACCAGGAGAAGCAAGATGTGAGAGAACAAAACACACATGAAAAGGGATAAGTTAAGTTGTAAGAGCTAGCTAGCAAGAAGCCTGAGCCATAGACCAAACAGTTTGTAATTAATATAAGCCTCTGCGTGTTTATTTGGGACTGAACGGCTGTGGGACAGGGCAGGACACTGGAAAATTTCTGGCTACAGACTTCTCCTTCCAGAGTCACACACTGGACACCAGAGGACACAGTTCTGACCTTGGTGAGTCAAGATCTCTCTCCCTTTTCATTTCTCCCACATGCAGTGAGTATATTGTTGTACCAGGGCTACAGCAAGAAGCACCACACACTGGATTGCTTAAACAACTGAAATGTTTTCCTTTATAGCTCTGAGTAAGAGACGCAAGATCAAGTTATGAGTTGGTGGAACTTCTCCTGGGACTCACATGGCTTGCAGATGGTCACCTCTCACTGTGTGCTCACGTGGTCATTTGCCTTGGTGTCTTTCCAGTGTCTTCTTGTCTTTGTATAAGAATGCAGTAGACTGAACTAGGGCATACGTGAATGGACTGATTTTAACTTAATTGCTTTGCTTATAAATAGTGTCACACTCTGAAGTCATGGGTGTTAAGTTTCATCTAGATTTCGAGAGGGACACAATTCAGCCAATAGAAGTGCCTCAGTTCCATGCACAGGACATTGTGGTGCCTTCCTTCTTTGATGGCATATAGGTCTTCAATATGTCCCATCATCCAGAATAACTGCCTCCCCACATACTGTTACACTTCCAAAGTGTCCTTTATTATTCTTGTTATAATGATTATGATGATGATGATGATAATTGTTGAGATTATAATTACAATATTTCTCCCATTCCTCCCTCCAAACCCTTCCTGAAAATTTACTATTTTGTTTAGAAAAGTCCTCATGTAGATCAGAGTGACCTCAAACTCCAGTGTAACCCAGGATTATCTTGAAGACTCCCAATTTTAGGGTATTTTGATCAAGCCTCTTTTTTCAAAACTTCTCTAGAAACACCTACATACAAAAATAATTGTGTTTGTGAAAAAAAATAAGCATTTAGAATTTTCATTGTTTAATTAAATATTTCTATATCCTAGCTTAATGTTTCATTAAGTTGGATATTAAATGGGACTTGTCTAACTTGCCCACTATTCCAAAGGCTGAGAATAATAACAGGATGAAAGCCCTGTCTAGATTGCCAGGAAAGCTGCTCAGTCACTTAAAAGAATGGTCTAAGAGATGGGAAAACAGTTTCTTCTAGCACCAGGCAATATTTACTTCCAGTTGCAGAAATGCATAAATTTGCCAGTTTGGAAAGGACTATGGTGCTGCCTTCATCCCTAGGAGAGATGAGTCCCGACCTATAGCAATTGAGGCCAGTCTGTAGGTACCTGTCAGAGCTCACAGGTGGCCCTTGAGTGGCAGGAACATGAAAACTAACAATAAAGACTAAGGTTAAAACAACTCAGGCAGTAGTAAAAGTGAAAGGAGGGGGAGAGAGGGAAGGGAAGGGAGGGAGGGAGGGAAGGAGAGAGAGAGAGAGAGAGAGAGAGAGAGAGAGAGAGAGAGAGAGAGAGAGAGAGAGAGAGAGAGAGAGAGAGAGAGTTGTGGGGCTGCTGTTCTGTGCACAGCCCACATTTCCACTTAAGGAGATAAAAATCTGATATTCCCTTTGTCCATATAGACAACAAAAGGATGGAGATGTGAGGGAAACATCTTGAAAGGTCTTAACCCAAAAGGCCAGAAGGATTCAACAAACAGGGAGAAGGGAAGCAGAAGGGCTAAGGTAAGGTACCCTGAGCAGCTGGCTGAAGGAGGAGAGCCAGGCATCAGCCACCCCATCCATGGAGTTGGAATTACTCCTGTGAGCGGAGAGTATGGACCTCTGAGAGCATCTCAGAAGCAACCTGTGAGCAAGTCTTCGTAGGACATTCCTTCTGCAGTCTTTGGTTTGGTTATTTATTTTAAACTCTTGAATAAGGAAAACAAAAGGTCCCTCTTGTTGTTTAGCTGCCAGTGCCTTTTAAGACAAAATTTTCCCAGCCGAGTAGCCCTGAAGACAAAGGCTTGTTTTGAGACGCACTGTCTGTGAGATGGTTTATTTTAAGCCATGATATTATGATATTAGCAGGTTGTTACTCAGAGCCAAATTGATGAATGTGTCTGTGTCATGGCAGACACAAAGCACCAGCCTGTTTGCCTCATCCCCTTTCTCTGCCCTCTTTGTGCTCAGGAAGTCTGAGCACATGGCACGTCACAAAGACCCAATGCAACCTCATTTCAGTCTCCAAACTGCTGTACTGATCCAGACCTTTGTAGCTCAGTCACTGGAAGACATGCCCCTGAAAAACATTCACAGATTGTTTTTGCAATTTATCTGGAAGAGGAAGCCCTTGGCATCTGTGGTAAGGTTGAAAATGAAATTTTACCATCAAAGAGTTGACAAAGCTTAGTATCTTCTGGGAAATAAACATGTGCATGTGACTTCAAACTTCATTTCTCTTTCCAAAGGCAGGCTCTGTTTTCCATGATGCTAGATTTTATTTTTTTAATCAAATAAATACATACCACTCAACTGCCAGCATTAAAAATTAAGATTTTGTTTCATCTCATTACCAGTGTAAGTAACACAAGTAATTAAAGGATGGTTTTATGAAAGAAGCAAACATTTGTAGCTAAGTATAGTATTTAATGATGATGATGTCTCTACACAATGAAGTACCTTTAGTAGAGCTGTTCAGAGTATAGATTTTAAAACATATGGCATCAAAGGACCTAAACATACTAGTTAGTATTCTTTGACCCAAGAGCTACACTTCTAGAAACTGACATAAAGGAATAAATATTTATTCATTTCAGTAGCATTTATAGTATTTATAAAACCAAAGAATTATTAACTAAGTCAGGGTAACTGTCTAGAATATCATGTTCAGTTACTTACGTTTTTTGAAGACTAATAAGTAAGAAGAACTCAATGGCCTATATACTAAGCAGTGCTTTAAGTGTTTAGCATCTGTGGACTCGCTTAGTCCTTACACCAACATTCTTAGGCAAGAACCATTATAATTTTCTATTTTATACATGTGTCAGTTATGACATCAGAAGTCTGTTAGAGAAAAGCTGAACTCGGATCCCCTTGCCAGGGTTGCTTTCTTCTGAAGAATTTAAGATTAAGAAAAAAAAAAAACACCTCTATGCCTTCCCACTGACTTCTGGATGTTTTCTAGTAGTCTTTAGTATTGTGTAGCTTATACAAGTATGTCCATATTTATTTCATATATTTCTACCTGAATCTCCCCCCTTTAAAAGGATAGCAGTCATGCTGAATGGAAACCAACCTTCACTAGGATTGCCTCACCTTTACTAGTGACCTCTTCAGGAGACTCTACTACTGTTTGAGCTGCTGGCAGAAACTGGCATCATCTACATGGTGCTATTTTCTCAGGTGTGGAGAAAGAAGCAGTTACAGGACCATGAAGCCTTCTGCCCAGATTCTATAGGAGATCATATGATCCCAGGCAATGTGTAGCAGGGTTGGAATTCCTGCAGAACCTCTGAGCATGCTGTCCCTGAAAGTGTGATGGTAGAGCCTAAGTTGAAGTGCAGACTCCTGGATGTTGGAGACAGGAGGAACTCGGGGCATGCACCAAGAAAAGCTGCAGGCACTGGTTGGAGCTAGGGATGCTTACAAAGCAAACTTTAACAAAAACATTTGCATACTTAGTTTCTAGGGTTAAATGAGAGTCATAATTTGGCAAGAACTACAAAAGCTGCAGCCCTTTCTTTTGTAATTGGCTTCCTTTGTGGAGTGTCTTCTTACAAGGTAACAGAAGCAAGAAACAAGTATTAAAGAAGCAGACTCGGAAGCCTCTGCGAAACACTGGTAATTGGGAGTTTAAAAATAATGAAATGCTCAATCACACAGCCCAAATTATTATTGTATTAGTGAGAAAAGGCAATTCTCTATACTCATTCTACAACAAATCACAAATAAAACGCAGCTTATAATCATCACTCCTGACTTCAATTACACCCGTTTTAATTATATCTATGGCTCATATGTCCAGAGTACTTCATGCACGATGTACAATCATCAGAATCACAACCCCAAAAGGGTTGTACTACATGCATGTTGATGTAAGGTGCTGCTTTACCCAGGAGTGTCTGAACCCATAAGACTGTGAATCTGTGCCTTGTGGCCCCTTGTACCTATAACCACTCTAATGTCCACTGTTCCAAAAGCTGTCTTAAGTGATTTTTAATAAATATGTCTATCCTTTTAATATTTAAATATCATGTTAAAGTTTTATATTGGAAAAAAAACATCCCCTTGAGGGCTCTATTAGACCTTGAGAAATTCTTAGACATGCCTTATTTGGGGCATTCATAGAATGTGTACCTTGAAAAATCTCAATAAATATTTGCTAAATTGAATTAGTAGACACATGCCTCTTTAATTCACATTCAAATATTTATCAACCATTTCCAGGCATTAAATATCAAGAGAAACCAGAAAAGTAAATCCCTTCTCAGGCAATGAACATTATAGTGGGGGGGTCAGATAATAAAATGATGCATGATCAAAACCAAATAAAGTACAGCAAATGGGAAGCATTTCATGTAGAGACCTACAGATGAAGAATATCCCATTTCCCAGGCAAAAATCTGTTTATGATTTCTGTATAATTGTTATTATTATACAGAAATATTATTATACAGAATTTAAGATAAAATATTATTCTTACACAATTTGAAAATGTTACGGTCATTCTACTTTGATTTTCACCCTGAAAAGCTCAGATATTTGTGTTACTCCATATCAGAGGGAATGGGTGAAATTTGCGTACAGGAGGGTAGCCTACTGCAAAACTCCACAAGTGAGGACAGTTTCTTGGATTTTAGTGGTAAATGTTGAGTTGGTTGGATGTAGGCGAATAAATGCTCAAGTCAGATATGTGTGCTCAAGTTTAATCTACCACAATTTGCTCATCTGTCATATAAACACTCAGAGGAAAAGAAAGAAGAGAATCAAGTTTAGCTCTGATGGTTTGGGGTGGTTCAAATACGTAATTCTATCACTCTCTGGGACAAGGAAAGGAGCAGGTTCGAGGGAGACTTAAGAGGATTTGGGGCAAAGAGTTTCAAGATCTTCATGGAACAGAATAGAGAGACCAGAGTAAGCGAACTGAAGGGCAGGGGGCGACCACCCCTTTATGAAAAGTGACTGTTAGTGGTGATGACAAGGTCTGGTGCAGTGCTACCCAAATCCAAATTCTGAAACAGAGCAGCATGACTCTCTCATGAGTCCACAGGTACACAGTTGAGGAAATGAATTAAAGTCTGGGATCACTTCAGGGAAAGGCATCATCCAGAGTGGGTGGGTATCTGAGATCAATGAAAGCAATCAAAATAACCTGTCACAGCTGAGCTCAGGATTCAGTCCTCAGGTGGCTCTAGAGTCTGTCAAGTTGACAACACCATGGATCTCACAAATTTGACCAGGGGCTTGTAGTTCCTCAAACGTACATCGTTTTTACTCTTTGTTTTTGTTTTATTTTCTAAAAACATCAGCACAGGATAAATTATAAATGATAAAGCAATATGAAATGGAGATTTCATCTTTCATTTTAAAACAATTTATGTATGTGTGGAGGGGTGGGCAGGTAGGTACATGTGTATGTCTGTGTGTAGGTATGTGTCTTAGTTAGGGTTACTATTGCTGTGATAAAACACCATGATCAAAAAGCAACTCAGGGAAGAAAGGGCTTTATTTGGCTTACTCTTTCACATCCATAGTCCATCACTGAAGGAAGTCAGGACAGGAACTGAAACAGGGCAGGAACCTGGAGGCAGGAGCTGATGCAGAGGCAACGGGGTGGGGTGGGGGCAGGGGGAGGAGCTGCTTACTGACTTGCTCCCTGTGCCTCGCTCATCCTGCTTTTTTTTTTTTTTTTATAGAACTCAGGACCACCAGCCCATGGATAGTACCATTCACAATGGGTTGGGCCCTCCTCCATCAATCACTAATTAAGAAAATGCATTATAGACTCCGTCTACAAATGAGAATTGCGATATTCTCAATTGAGGTTTCTTTCTTTTAGATAACTCAAGTTTGTGTTAGGTTGACCTAAAACCAACCAGTAGAGTATGTGCATGTGAGTACAAGTGTCCTTGGAGGCCTGGGCACTGGATCCCCTGGGGACTAGGGTAAGAGGTCTTGTTAACTGCTTGACTTTGGTGCTCAGAACAAAACTCAGTTCTTTGGCAAGAGACACATACACTCTGAACTACGCAGGCATCTCTCCATCCCCCATCTGCTTTTCCCTGATGGTGTGAGAAATCCAGTCAAGGCCAGCAGATATCAATATTTTGGTTTCTGGATCCCTCTACACTTAAAAAAAAATTGTAGGTGTCAGAAATGTTTTTGTATAGATTAAATCTTTTGTTATTTTCTAGTACCTTAAAATTATAACTGAAAATTTAAAAAAACATTTAGTGAAATTAAAATAAGCCCATTAATAGTAGCATTATCGATTTCTGTGGGAAAAGGAGAAATAAATAAATAAAAGAAAGAAACTTATTTCTGAAATAAATCCTTGTAAGGAACAGCACTTTCCATTTTTGCATGTTTCTTTAGTGTCTGTCTGAATTGAAGGTGGCTTGATTCTCCTGTCTCTTTCTGTATTCACTCTGGTGTGCTGTGATATTGATCAGCAAATAACCTCAGAAAAACACCGTGGGAATGAAAAAGAAACCTTATGAGAATGGTTTTCACTCCATGGGCCACTTCATAAAAGTGTTTTCAGAAGCAGGGTTCACTGGACACCTTCTGAGAACTGTTAGTCTGGGGCGTTGACACAGTGGACTAGGCCCTTGTATTAGTCTTCCTTCTACTGCAGTCAACACCAGGTCTGAGGCAGCTCACAGCATGGGGGGAGTTAAGCTGGGTGCACAGCTCTGGGGGATCAGGGTTTGTCATGGCCGAGAGGCACGACAGGAAGCAGCAGGTTTGGTGGCTGAAGCAGGAGATGGAGAGCTCACATCTTAAACTGCAATTGTGAAAGAGAGAGAGCAAACTACAACTGGAAGAAGTCTTCAAATTTGTAGTGGGTAGCCATTCCAACTTGGTTCTGGAAGTTCCAACCCCCATTGAGACTCTGGCAACTGTCACGCCTACGAGGCGGGGCGAGGGGAGGCGCCTGGGGACCCGAGAGCTGGATGGGCCAGCGCTCGCTCTGGGCGCTCTCTCGTGCCGGGACGCTGACCAGTGCAGATTGACTGTGTAGAGCTCCGGTTAACACCGTTGGACTGCATTACACCTTCCCCAGACCCTGCGACCTACCCATTACTTAATTTGTGAGTTTCGCCATTAAATAAATATCCTTTTAACTACGTGGAGTGGCCAAAATAATTTCTCCAATATCTGGCGCTCACGTGGAGCAAACTCCAAAGGCCTGGGCGGCTCCCGCCGTCTCCTCCCTAGCTGGCGGGTACCTAAACCCGCCTGCAAAGTTCCATATAACCAGGGAACACCTACACGGTTCCATTCCCGAAAAAGGGAGCAGCTAGTCCTATCTCAATTCCCTAGCTTAGCCCCAGACCAGCGAAAGAGGCAGGAGAGTACTAGCTCCGATTTCCGCCATCTCCGCCATTCCGCCATCTCCCTCCGACCCCAGCCAAGATCGCCAGCAGGCCCTGTTTCGGAGCTGTACCAACGCCACCTGCTGGCTGAAAAGGGCTACTACACGAAAGGTAAGCATATTGTTTCAAGTAAAGGTACTTGATAATTTTACACCTTAAAATTGACTAACAAATTTTGAGTAATTCGTGTAATATGGCCGACAACATTACCTCACAAGAATTTAAAAACCTTTTTGCCTGTATGATGAATGACATCTTCCTGGAAATATACGACATTCCTAAGGCATATCTGGGCTATACCATTTTGGCATTCATCATAATAATTCACACAGTGTTCAAACACTGGTTTAAGAACAAAGATGAGTCATTATTGGGACTGATACAGGCTTTAAAAGATAGCAATGAAGGCTTAGAGAAAAAGATTCTCTCTCTGGAATCTGCTTTCAAAGATAGCAATGAAGGCTTAGAGAAAAAGATTCTCTCTCTGGAATCTGCTTTCAAAGATAGCAATGAAGGCTTAGAGAAAAAGATTCTCTCTCTGGAATCTGCT
The DNA here is from genome assembly GCF_004664715.2 of Peromyscus leucopus. NCBI lineage: Eukaryota > Metazoa > Chordata > Mammalia > Rodentia > Cricetidae > Peromyscus > Peromyscus leucopus. Next base: position 86,796,138 of record NC_051071.1, on the reverse strand, counting down.
TTCAAAGATAGCAATGAAGGCTTAGAGAAAAAGATTCTTTCTCTAGAATCTGCTAATCAGGATGTACAAAACAGGCTTGTACCCAAAATTGATTTTATTGATAATAAATATGAATATTTAATGGATAGAACACTAACTCTCCAGAGTGAAGTTGTGGCTACTCAGACAGTATATAAGGAAGAAAGATTATCGTTAATTGATAGGATAAGGTCCATGGAATCATGTGTTTCTGAGGAACATAAAAACTTCTATGATTCCATGAGAAATATGGAGTCCCTTACAAGAGAGGAGGTTCACTCCTAGAACAGACCCTAGGTGCTCGTTTGCAAGCCCTAGAAGAAACTCTCAGTAAACATGACAAGGGAACTAATAAGCAGAAGGTCAAGACCATAGAGGTTGTAACATCTCCAAATGGCTCTCATACAATGGCTTATCCTGTTATTGTCCATGAGAAGCCAGCAGATGACACACACCCGAGCCATATATGACATATACATTACAACCAATTTCAACAAGGGACTTTAAAAATATAAAGGAAGCAGTAGTTACGTATGGGATACAATCCACATATGTAAAACAGATGTTAAATTCGTGGTCTACCTCACATAGAATCATTCCAGATGACTGGCATCAGTTAATTTCAGCTGTTCTAGAATATAGTCAGCAGTTACAGTGGAAAAGCTGGTTGAGAGAAGAGGCAAAAAATTTAGAACAACAAGGTAAAATCAGAGGTTTTGTGATCTCCCAAGATCAAATACTTGGTGAGGGATGTTTTGCTGACAGGAATGTACAAGCCACTTATGATGAGCATACAATATCCCTATGCCGTACAGCAGCTCTAAATGCTTGGGAAAAAATTCCAGAACCAGGAAAACCAACTGAGGTATACACAAAGATATTTCAGGGACCGCAGGAACCCTTCACTGATTTTTTACAAAGACTGAACAGAGCTATAACAAGAGCTGTGTCAGACAAAGAATTAAGAAAAGTATTAACTGAGTCCTTGGCATTCGACAATGCTAATGCAGAATGCAGAAGAATACTTACACCATTAAAGATCAGATCAGCTCCTTTGGAAGAATGGATTCAATATACTAATGGTGTTCAGTCTCTTAACTACAGTAATGAGGCTTGGATAGGAGAGACAAATCCCAGAGGTGAAAGAAGGCCCCGTGTTACCAAATGTTTTAAGTGTGGTACACCAGGTCATATAAATAAAAACTGTACATGGGGTACTCCTAGAAGCAATACTCCTTCTAGGAATGGCCTAAACAGGAGACCCCAACCACCTCCTGGATTATGTAGAAGATGTGGCAAAGGCCGACATTGGACCAGTGAGTGCAGATCAAAAATAGATATACAAGGCAACCCTTTACTGGCGGGAAACTCCTCAGGGGGCCTCTTGCAGGCCCCCAAACCAAACGTAGTACGAACATTCCCTGCCACTGTGGAAGAAATTCCTCTCCAGGACAACTGAATAAACCAATGCTTAATGTAAAAACTGATACTGCAATGGATGATAAAACAGCTTTGATAGCTGGATCACAGTTTACAAAGAACACTATAAAACAAATATTTTGGCAGACTTCCATAAATGAACAAAGACCAAAGCTTAGAATTCGAATTAATGGCCTGGTTCTGGAGGGCCTGGTGGACACAGGTGCAGATGTGACTATAATTACACCAAAATCATGGCATCCAAATTGGCCTCTTCAAGAGGTAGATGTCCAACTGTTAGGGATTGGCACCCTATCTCAGATAAAACAGAGTTCGAGATGGGTTGAATGCATAGGGCCAGAAGGACAGAGAGGAAGGCTGAAGCCTTATGTAGCAAATGTAGCAGTAAATCTTTGGGGCCGAGATCTGTTACAACAGTGGAATACCCAGATTAAAATTCCTACACTTTCAGAAAAGGAATACAGACCAATGCATGTTTCTAGGAATAATATCATAACATGCTATAAAAATCAGTCACCAACCATTCAGGCTGTTCACAAACAGAGCACGACTGTTGTTGAACTCTCAGAAGTACCAACTGCCTTACCTTTAAAATGGCTAACTAATAAACCTGTCTGGGTTGGACAATGGCCTTTGACAAAAGAGAAGCTACAAGCTTTAGAACAGCTGGTTCAAGAGCAGTTAAATGCTCAACACATTGAAGAATCTACCAGTCCTTGGAATTCTCCTGTATTTGTTATAAAAAAAAAATCTGGTAATTGGAGAATGCTGACAGATCTGAGAGCTATTAATAAAGTAATTCAGCCAATGGGCTCCCTACAGACTGGGATGCCCTTGCCCTCTATGCTACCAAAAGAATGGCCTATAATAGTTATTGACTTAAAAGACTGTTTCTTTACCATACCCTTACAGGAAAATGATAGAGAAAAATTTGCCTTCACAGTACCTAATTATAATAATTCTCAGCCAGTCAAGAGATATCAATGGAAGGTCCTCCCACAGGGAATGTTAAACAGTCCTACTTTGTGTCAATACTTTGTGCAGAAACCATTAGAGATAATTCGTGTAAAGTTTCCACAATCCATAATTTATCACTATATGGATGATATCCTATTAGCTGATAAAAAGTTAGATACATTGGAAAGCATGTTTGAAGAAGTAAAAAAGGTTTTGCCTCGCTGGGGACTGCAAATTGCTCCTGAAAAAATACAAAGAGGAGATTCTATTAATTACTTAGGATATAAGATAGAGCTACAAAAAATTAGACCCCAAAAGGTACAACTAAGAAGAGATAGATTGAAGACTCTTAATGATTTTCAAAAGTTATTAGGAAGCATTTCCAACTTACTGGGTATCATGGGAATACCCAAAGATGGACTACAAAATTTGGCTAATACTCTAGAAGGGGACAAAGAATTAAATAGTCCAAGAGAATTATCAGCCGAAGCTGAGAAGGAATTGGCTCTAGTAGAAAAGACAATTCGAGAAGCACATGTGGATCGTGTGGATCCAGAACTTAAATGCATTCTTGTCATATTCCCTCCAGACATTCCCCAACAGGTATTTTGATGCAGAGGGAAGATATTATATTGGAATGGATATTCCTACCACGTAAACCAAATAAGAAATTAAAGACTTATATAGAAAAGATCTCTGATTTGATTCAAAAGGGTAAATTAAGACTTCGCCAGTTGACAGGAATGGACCCAGCAGAAATTGTAGTACCATTAACTAATGAGGAAATTTCATCACTATGGAAAGATAATGAATACTGGCAGAGAGCCTGCAGTAACTTTTTGGGAGAGATTAACAACCACTATCCCAAAAGCAAGAGAATAGAATTCATAAAGAAGACTGAATGGGTCCTTCCTCACATTGTACGACAAAAGCCAATTTCTGGAGTCCTCACATTCTATACTGATGCAAATAAATCAGGGAAAGCAGGATATAAATCAGGAGACTTAAGTAAAGTGGTGCAAAGTCCATATAGCTCTGTACAAAAGGCAGAACTGTATGCCATTCTTATGGTACTGATGGACTTCACAGAACCCCTCAATATAGTCACTGACTCTCAATATGCAGAGAGAGTTGTTTTACATATTGAAACTGCTGAATTTATTCCTGATAATACAGAATTAACTTCATTATTCATACAATTGCAGGAAATCATCAGAAAAAGGGAACATCCTATATATATAACACATATCAGATCCCATACAGGTCTGCCAGGACCTTTAGCACAAGGTAATGATGAGATTGATCAGTTACTAATAGGTAATGTGCTAGAAGCTTCAGAATATCATAAGAAACACCATATAAATAGCAAAGGTTTGAAGAAGGATTTCTCCATCACTTGGCAACAGGCTAGGGATATTGTGAAAAAATGTCCTACTTGTTCCATCTATAACCAAACTCCATTACCTGCAGGGAGTAATCCAAAAGGTATACAAAGAAATGAAATTTGGCAGATGGATGTGTTTCATTTTGCAGAATTTGGAAGATTAAAGTATGTACATCATACCATTGACACCTATTCAGGATTTCAATGGGCAACTCCTATGAGTTCTGAAAAGGCTGATTCTGTGATTACACACCTATTAGAAGTTATGGCCATCATGGGAATACCTGTACAAATTAAGACAGACAATGCCCCGGCATATGTCTCCAATAAAATGAGACAGTTCTTTGCTTATTATAATATAAAGCATGTTACAGGTATACCACACAATCCCACAGGCCAAGCAGTCATAGAGAGATCCAATCGAACTTTAAAGGATATGCTAAATAAACAGCAACAGGTAACAATGACTCCTAGAAATAGACCGCATAGTGCTTTATTAACCTTGAATTTTCTCAATGCTAATGAGAAAGGAACAACAGCTGCGGAGAGACATTGGACAACAGACAAAACTCCTGAGCTAAACCAACCAGTTTATTTTAAGGATGTGCTGACCTCAGAATGGAAACCTGGATATGTTCTACGTTGGGGAAGGGGTTTTGCCTTTGTTTCTGCAGGAGAAGAAAAGCTATGGATACCAACAAAATTAATAAAAATTCGATTCGAACAGGAAAAACCCCTTGATGAAGAGAAGTAAAAGATCATCCACCAATGTGACATCTCTACAAGTTGTAAGAAAAATTTAACAATCAAAGGGTGGGGTAGGGTTCTGTTTTTGTCTTTACAGGATAATGGAAATACCCATCTTTCAAAACTCATAAGGCCTTGGATATCCGGATGTTTACAGCAGAAAGGAAGAATCTATTGGTACCAATCTACACATGGTAAAATCTCACTGTCTAACATCTTTCTCTCTATAAATCTAGAAAAGTTGTGGTTCCAATTCAATTATAGCCAAGCTGGCTTTGGAGATGGAATTGGCTCACTCCTTCTCTAAACCCAAGCATATTGCTAAAAGAAAAGTTTAAGAGATTCTTCAGTCCCATATCAGAAGAGCCCTCTGGTGTGAGACAGAAGGAAACCAATAAAAAGGGACCATTGTCTTCTAAATTCTAATTCTCTCCATGCTTACTCTTGATTTCTCAGAATCCTTTCTTACATGCTATGTCCTCTTTAAATCCAAACCTCCCATTTTTGATAACAAATAAGTTTTTCCAATAGCAATCTCAGAAGTCACCAGAAGGAAGATGGGGCCCCAACAACAACAACTCTACCCAATCCAGAATGATGCCATGGTAATCATCATCATACTACACTTCTTGCCAGAATTTCAGACAATCTTACCCATTACTCTAAAACTTGCTGCAGAACCTACAGTTAGTCTAACTGAGATTTAACTATCTGAGCTTTCTCACAGTACCCAACAGAGATAACATCACCCCCTAAACGGCAGGAAGCAATTCTAAGAAAACGACGCCCCTTCTCCCTTAGGTTTCATAATTCTCAGGGTTATGGATGACGGTTATAGGGTTGGGGGTGGAAGAAAATATTAACTCAGGATTAAAAAAAAAAAAAAAAAAAAAAAAAAAAGAAGGGGTGGGGGGAGAAGAAATGGAACGGATAGGTATAAGATATGATGGTAAATCATTGTATATACTAGTAAACAAACTTAGTAAAATAGCAATCTTAGATAATTTGCACTGTAATTTGTACTGTTATAGAATCTTATATGTTGATACAAATGTAGACTATTTTTATACTCCTGTTTAAGATAATTTGTATATTGATACAAATACAGAACTATATTTGTTATAATGTACATATATTTCTACTCTTATTTGAAACATTTTTATATTGATACAAATGTAAATTTATATCTGTCATACTTTATATATGTTCTACTTCTGTTTAGGATATTCGGTATATTGATATATATTTAATATTATTGTCATATTGCATATCGCACTATATATTCCTACCTCTGTTATAAATATCTTGTGTATTGTCACAATTTTGAAGTCATCGTTCTTCACCATACATTTGCTTATAGACTGTTTACCTTATTTACGTGAAGCCTTAGTCCTTAGGTTATTTTGATAGATAAGATTTATAGATTTATAGTCGCCTATGTCATCTCTATAGTTACGTTAGTTAGGTTATCCAGATTTACAGATACATAGGTTAGATGGGCAGGTAATCTTCAAACACTTCATAGACCTGGAGAATATGGCATTTAAATAACTTAGAATTCTGTTGACGTGAGACACAATTGCTCCTGGCTGCACCAATTGATCCCGAGAGAATGTTGGGCTTCTAAGACATTTCCATTTGGAAGTTTGTCTTTTGGCACAAAATGGCCTACTGGGCAAAGAACTGCCCTTGCCTTGATGGCTGACAGTACAAATGCAATGCTCTCCTTTCTGGACAAGCGGGACACAAGGAAAGCGACCACTGTACTCTGCCAAGACAGGGTAAGATGGTCTTTCAGAAATCCTGCTTCTGAAAATGGTCTGTCAGATACTCTAGGCCTGTAGCCAATTTGAATGCACCAACAATGCTGAGAAACATTAGGTGACTGTCCAGGCTGCCAGCTGTCTTGGTCTACTCTTGCAAGATTCCCGAAAGTTGCTTGCATCCGTCTTCCATTTCTCAGGTACCGTTATATTCCTTCTCAGGTCTTTGATGGGATTGAAGACTAGCAGTTATAGTTACAACTTAGTATATATAATATCTTAGATAGAACTTATTAAGTATTAGGTTCAGGTTCTTTAGGATAGGACACCTTTGAATGATCTTTATAATATGCTGTTTACCTATGCTCTATACTTCTCTGGATTTTAGTATGTGTTTCTTGCTTGATATTGTTTGCATTGGTTGTAGTTACATCTTATCTAGGTCATTATCTCTCATTATTTCTGGACAATATTTGATAACCATTCCTTTGTATATAGTCTTGTATTAGTTTAGAACCTTCTTATTTAGACAAAAAGGGGGAGATGTAGTGGGTAGCCATTCCAACTTGGTTCTGGAAGTTCCAACCCCCATTGAGACTCTGGCAACTGTCACGCCTACGAGGCGGGGCGAGGGGAGGCGCCTGGGGACCCGAGAGCTGGATGGGCCAGCGATCGCTCTGGGCGCTCTCTCGTGCCGGGACGCTGACCAGTGCAGATTGACTGTGTAGAGCTCCGGTTAACACCGTTGGACTGTATTACACCTTCCCCAGACCCTGCGACCTACCCATTACTTAATTTGTGAGTTTCGCCATTAAATAAATATCCTTTTAACTACGTGGAGTGGCCAAAATAATTTCTCCAATACAAATTCTCAAAGCCCGCCCCCAGGGACTGTCCCCCAGCAGGGCCACACTCCCCTATCCCCAATGACTACTTCCTCCAGCAGGGCCACACTCCCCTGCCCCCAGGGACTGTCCCCCAGCAGGGCCACACTCCCCTGTCCCCAGTGACTACTTCCTCCAGGAAGGCTACACTCCCAAACTTTCCCATAGAACACCAGTCAGGGACCAAAATTTCAAGTGCCCAAGACAAGGGAGACATCTCATCCAAACCCCTACAGCACCTAGATGAGAATATAGGACAAAATCCCTTGAAGAAGCGGAGAACTGAGAGCAATGGAAGTCCCCACGAGTGGCAGGAATTGCACCAATATCTAAAAATCTCAGGGTGGACTGAAGTACACCATTGGGGGGCAGGAAGAGTGAAGATAGAGGCTTCCTTCTGAAGTTGCAAAATTTGGACAAGGCAAATAATTTCCTGCTTAACGAAAGTTAGGAAAACTATTTACAAACTCTTTACATAGCATTGAGTACTATTCCAAGAGAGTTCTAGAATCGAGCTGCTCATGTTCTCTCCTTGGTGTGATTTCAGCTCATTTATCATTGATGAATAGTAATTAATTGCAATTACTTCACAGCCAATCTGGGTGATGCTAGCTAAAACAGCTTTCACTGTTTTGACACTTTATAAACCCTCTCCTGTGGTACAATAAACCAATAAAGCAGGCATTACAATCCTTCAAGAAACAGTCAATAGTTTATGACATCCAGAAAGAGATTGGCATGTCTGGTTTTATTCTTTCCCAGCTATTAGCAACAAAGGTCAAAAAACAACAATAAGTCAGCTGAAACTTCAAATGGGTTTACAGCTCTCCTTTATAGACAATTGAGACCCCATGTCCTAGGAATGTGCTGATCAGAAATCAAAGTGACATCTTTGACTGAACCACAGAGACAGAAAACTGGGAACATCAAGTCTATCCCAATGCCATATTTAGAAGGGTTTTAAAAATAAATCACATCTGAGTCCCAGGTCTAAACTTAAAAGCAATTACCCTCATTCCAGCTTTTCCTTTCCAAATAAGAGGTAAGGGCAGCAGGAGGAGGCGAGTGGGACAACAGAAAAGTATTCAGAGGTCCCTGCTTTTGCCAGTGAGAACATTATTTAGCAATGAGAAGAACGATTTGTCAAGCTGATGTTCACATTCCCAGAGTAATTAATTTTCATCCCCATCATTGAGTATGAAGAATGAGAAAGTACATGATGCAGAGCATTATGAATGTTCTTGGATGAAAACTAAGAAGCCCTTGGCAACGTTGGTATTGTTTAACACTCACTGACCACCAGCGATGGGTAGGGCACCATCCACAGCCACGTGGTGATATGTCACAGAGTCTCAACAACCACTGGAGTAAGCAGGAACCCTGGTATTCCATCAGTAATTCTGTCTGTCAGTCTGCATTAAGTAGCAATTTAAATTCTGGGGATTGTTTGAGAAACGCTTTATTTTGGCAGCCACTGTTCTACCATAAAGCAAACTCAGCAAATGCTTGATGGATTGCATGCCTTGGGGGAGATCTTCACTGACTCAAGATGCCGGTGCTCACAGGAGAGCGGGAGAGCTCAGGTAACAATTTCAAATCTGCAAGCCGCTTGCTGCACTCACTGCAGTATTTTGAAAGAATGAGAAAAGGGGTTACTTCTTCTGTCCAAATAGGAAGAAGGAAATAAAGCAGATGCAAAAGAAGTTTGAGGGTGACAAAATCAAAGGATATTACCAGTTATTAAATTCTTATTCTATATGCACTCCTGTGTGTGCCCAAGTGTGCCACGTGATACCACCTCCTGTCTGCTGGCAATATCAAGCATAGTGAGTGGTATAAGGGATTTCTGCTTCTGATTTCAGTACAACAGACTCCCAAAAGTGTCTCCAAAATGTATCATCACCTAGAACATCACATGCTGGAGCACTGTCAGTTGGGAGGAAACTATATCAAAGTACAAGCATAGCCCATGTACAAAATCTACCCAAGGAGAAAGAGTAATGCTATTAACATTTTTTTCTTTCCTAGAACTTCAAAGAATTCAATCTCCAAGTGTGCTACTCTGTATGACCACAGAACTAAATGGCAGGAGTGTGGGGTGGTTTTTTTGTTTTTGTTTTTTTAAATCTATGCAACCATCTCTTTTTTGAGACCTAGTATTTTGGCCAAAGAATGACTAGATGACCATGAATGCAATCAATGTACATAGCCATGCCCTTTCAAACAGGTTCAAAGGGTGCACTCTAAAAATCCCTTCAGCTGCCAAGCTCATCACATCCCTGGTACCTAATTTCCAATGCATCATCATTTTAGTGTTTTCTAGTTGTTCTCCCAATTCTTAAGATGAAGATTAGTAGTCTGATCGCTGGCTAAAGACTTCTACGAGAGTAGCACACTGCTGTGAGAAGTGTCACTAGCTGCAGATGGGTTTTCTTTAAGCTCCACTTACTTCGTCTTCAGCAATTCTTTGATAGGAATGTGTTATGGTTTAGATATGAAATGTCCCTAAAGATTCACATGCCAAAGGCTTGATCCCCAGCCTGTGACACTGTTCAGTGGTGATGAGATCATGGTAACTTCGCTGATGGATTAGCACAGGAGTTGGGGTATAGTCAGAGCAGGTCACTGAAGGTGAGCATTTGAAGAACTTCCTGCCTTTTCCTCTCCTCCCCTTTCCTTCCTTCCTTCTTCTTTCCCCTGCTCTCTTTCCCTTCCTTTGATCCCTCTCCCCTTTCCCCTCTTCTTCCTTTCTCTCCCTACTCCTCCCTTTTTCCAGGTGGCCATGGGGGAAGCATCCTCCCTCTCCAAACATTTCCTCTGCTAGGATTCTCAGCCTCATCTCAGGCCCAAAGCAACAGAGTCAGCCAAGTGTGGATTCAAACCTACAGAACCACATGTCACAGAAAGTCCTCTGTCGCAAGACATTTTCTCATATTTTCTCGTACCACCAGAACCGGACTAACATAGGCCTAATTATGGGAACATTTGCGTATAATATTTGGATCAAATGACAGATCAAAATAACCAATTGTTAAGCAAATCATGTTGTGTATTTCATTTATATCAAGTTCACAACTCTGAAGATTTGGTTCTGATCCTGGCTACAGTTAAATGATAGTGTTTCAGATGGTATTACTAATTCAAATTAACTTTTTTGTGTGGGGGATAAAAATACATCACATCCATGTGGACCCAAAAAGTAATAAGGAATGCAGCAGAATATGAGAAACGTGAACATCAAAGATAAGTACTTAAAGCAATTATTTAATGTAAACAGTTTACTCTAGATTTAAAGAAACTGACTAATGCAGATTTTTGCTGATTAGCAAAGGAGTAAAGAAAAGAAGTTCAGCCACCAACAGCCAGGATGCTTTTTCCAGTCTAGTGGAGAGCTTTCAGCATTCATGATTTTTTGTGACTGAATCTCTTTCCATATCTGTTGTCTCTTTTCTTTTTCACCACAGACAAATGCCAAAAGGACAGTGAAAACAGTTGTTTTCATCACAAATGATAGACAAGATTGAGGCAGATTCATCTGGAGCCACAGCTTTGATGTGAGCAAAGTCACTACCAATGTGTTCACTGTTCTAGAACACAGCTCTTGAGTCCCTCAATCTTGTCAGTATTGACCTGAAGGCATTAATGCTTAGTTTGGGGGCTGCCCTGTGTGTTATCTGATGCCTAGCAGCACCGTGGTCCTCCATTCACCAGACAGAGCAACACATCATCCTAGTTATTCCAACCTCAATTGTGTCCTGACACTGTCAAGTTTCGCATGAGGAGCATATCTGCCCCAGCTGGGGGTCTCTGATCCAGGTGTAATTTAGGGAAAGTCATATGACTCCTCTGCTCTCAGTAGCCAGGAATGCCAACTGGCAAGGAGGTCTTTTACCATCTACAGCATAAGGGAGGGCTGCCCTTTGACATGCAGAAATTTTGGAGCATCAATACTTCATTTAACTTTTTTTCCTTGTGATAGGACCAAGGAGTTCACCATCTCTTACTATAAGGTTGCTGGGACACAAATAATCTTTGCCCAATGTTACTCTGTTACTGAAAGTTTCCTGCATCTTTCTTGCCTCTCGTTTTCTGAGGTGGTCTAGCGGGCTAAGGAACAAACCTCGGGACTGCCACACATGACTGCAGAGGTTGCACGCTACAGGAAAGCATCCACCCGAAGCTGCAACTGAGAGATGAAGTATAATTCATGCCCTAAACTCAAGATCTGGGAACTGGCACATTGTTGCATGGTTCACCACAGAAAAACAAAGAATTGCTTTGCAAACATACCTAAAGATGCCATTTGGGCAGGAAGTGCTCTTGGAGTATGTTCAAAGGGGGAGGAGGAATTGAAGAGGAAATTGGAGATGCTGAAGGGACAGAAACACAATGTCAGTCTGGCAGGGATATCACCATACATCTGATGGTGTCCCTGGCATAGTCAAATCCAGAGGCAGCTGTGCAATATACAGGTCACCGGGATTTAGTCAGCAAGATGCTTCAGATCTTCAGAGGTTGTACAGGAGGAGAGTGGGAGAAAGTAGAATTATAACTTATCCAACCCAGACTCTACAGAAGGCTTGAAGAACTAACAGATATTGGACAGAAATGCCTCACCTATAGACAAGAGAGGGACAGAAACTTTGCCACAGCCAACAACCTGGTGGTAACTGGGAGTTCTTGTAGGGGAAGACTTTGTCTGCCTCCTCCTTGCCTCCAAACTGAAGGTTCCTCCCACAGAGAATGAGAATAAGGCACTGCAACCAGAGACAGAACTACATATCAAACCATATATAAACCCTTTGGATTCTTATACTGCACTAAACATGGTAGTTGAAGTATGATTCCTGTAAGGAATGGCTACCCCAAAGAAAGGGGAATGCCAGAGGGATGCTGTTCTCAACCATTTTGGAGAAGGTAAAACCACTTCTTGTCTTTATTTCACATGGTGATCACCGAACAATTGACACTCAGACACTCATAAGTTAATTCTTAAAACTTTACTTTTTAAAAAGTTATGAGTTAAAACTACATGAATGGGATAAGCCTCTTTTTTTCTTTCTTTTTTTCTTTCTTTTTCTCCACTAAATGTCTCTATGTATTCCCACTAGGGGCTTGCAATTATCAGTATTTGCTATTATTTCATAATTTCTGGAGCTTGGACTGGTAAACCCTCATTATTAGGGTAAGGAAACCAATTCTTAGAAATATAATCCTTAGAGTAATCCTCCAAATTAGGAAGATATTCAGATTGAATTAAGACTTGTGACAATTACCGGTTCCTTAAAAATCACCCTCCTGTTTTACCTCCATGTACCTTCTTCGATGCTGCAGGGGAAAATCCAGATATTTTTATGCACAGTCAAACAAGCCAGCTTTTAAATCTCTTTTGCAGAGGGCTTTTTCATTATCCACAAGAAAACAGGAGCCTGCAGGACACACGTTTCCTATTTTTTAATGAGGCAAGGCCTTAGCAACCACTTGACAAGGAAGCAGATTTCCTGAGCACCCTGCTGCTCTCTAATTCCCTGTGATTCTTCCGAGAAAGAACCCTTAATGGCCAGCATAGCGAAGCTCCCACGCATCCTCGTACCCTGCAGCTCACTGATGTTCTCAGCACCCATGGCACTTGTCTGCTGTGCGGCACAGGGTAAGGGCATTCTCTTCATTTCAGGGAAATTCTTGACATCTTAAAAACGTGAAAGGGAGATAGAAATCTACGTTCTTTTATTTCTGTGCCTCTGGCCTATTTATTTCTCTGTAAAGGCCAGAGACTAAGGTATTTAGTAGTCCAGATGAAAAGAAAAAGACACACATAAGAGGTTCCGCCAAAAGCTTTGGGGTATAAAATAATTCAGTCCCCTGAGCTCCTTAGTCTGGGAATGGTCTCAGCTGTGACTCTCTAATGGCTGTTTTTTATATTTACTCATGCAGACTTCACCAAATCATTTACTTATCTACGTGCCTGTTTTCATTGTGAAGACACAGATTGCTAATCACCCATGTAATCTATTGTCTATGTAAAAGAGAATTCCAATTTTGTTGGAGGGGCTAGGAGTTTAACTGGAAAACTACAATTCCCAGCATTCTTTGCAGTCAGTTTGATCATGTGACTAGATTCTGACCAATGAGATTCAAACATGAGCTGTTGTGCTATGCACAGAAACACATTTAAAGATGTGCTAGGCACTGCTGCCAGTTTCCTGTTTCTGCAAATTTCGATGGTAGTTTTGAATAATCAGAGACTTTGAGGGTAGGAAGTGACGTCAAAATTGTAAACCGGACAGAAAAAAAAAAAAAAAAAAAAACACCTGTGTCTGGAAACGGTATACAATCATTTCATTTATACTGGCTTTTCGTACGTGTTTACACAGCATTTAATCATCACTAAGAGAAGGGGTCATGGCTAACTGTGGTTCCACTGTAGCTCCTCAGAGTCAAGAGCAAAAACTCAACACAAGACCCAGACATTACAGAAAACACAAGGATAACTAACTGACAGTTAATATTATGTGGAATCCAGAATGGATCTTGGGACAGAAAAGGACATTAGTGACAAAACTGAGGAGATTAAAATAAATCCTAAAATTGTAATAGATTGCACCAACATTAATGCATTGGTTTTGACAAATGTGGTTACGGAAGATGTCGACACTGAAGAGGTTAGGTAATGGGGACACAGCCCACCGTCTATACAACTTCTGCACACATTTAAAACTACACAATCTTAGTGACCTTCAATTATAAGATACACATTAACAGATTAGTCAAAGGTAAGAGTAGTGGCAGTGCTGTGTAGGAAGCAGAAGAGAAATGGATGCCCTAGTGAAAGAGTTAGCAAGTGGTTGTTCAGTTTCCTCCCCTATGGATCTAGCCCTTCCCAAGACATTTTTTCCACAGTGTGAATTTGTGTGTGTGTGTGTGTGTGTGTGTGTGTGTGTGTGTATACATGTGTATATAAACATACATTATCTGACTATCTGCTTCTGGCTCATTCCACCTGCAATTTCCAAATCCATTCTTTTTTTTTTTTTTTTTAAATGCCGGTAACAATTTTCTTCTTTCTGTCTGAATAATACTCCACTGTGTAAGTAGCACATTTTATTATCCATTCATCCTTTGAGATGTGGCTCCTTCACAGCAGAAGGCACATGTAGGCCCAACTACCCCAGCTGGCTCTCATGGCACCTGCTGTCAGCAACAAGATGATGCCCCACAGGTCTCAAAGATGCCGGGCGGGGCAGCTGCTGCTCCCACTGGACTCTGCTTTCTAGTTTTCCTCCATGTGTTTGTGTCCAAGGCCACACGCACAGAAAACCAAAGCACACACCTGCTCTACCCTAAGTGACTTTTTTCTAAGTCTTCACAATATCCCCATACCTAAAGTCTATAGTTTCCAAACTTCTCAAAAACTTTACCCACACTCAGCACTCACTCAGACTCATGTCATACCACACTCAAACTACACAACATATCCAGATGTTCATACTTTCAGACTTTTGTGACTTATATTCTTGATATAGCCCTAACTTTAGCTCCTCTGGCTTTTTAAAATATCTTTAAACAGCTGTCTACTATTACCCTGTTTTATATATACATATATAATTTACTCCCGAGAATAAATCTCAGCACTACCATTATTCTTATCTGAGCATTCACTCCAACCTGTGGTGTCCTTCATTTTATTCAAGCCCCACAGTCCGGGAACCATTTGTCAGGTTCTACCTGACGAGTGAACAGTCTTGAATGGAGGAGTGAGGATTAAGAAATAATTGATATGAAAAATAGAGATGTAGATGGCGTAAAAGAAAAAGACAGAGACACAAAATAGCATCAGAAGGACTCTGAGTCAATACCACAGCCACCCTGAGTTTATTTCTCACGGCCTTTTTATATCCAAAGCAGGAGAGGCAAAAGACCTCCCCATCTCAAGGACACCAGGGCTCAAGGCACAAACAAGTACAAACAGCTCCTTAATTCTCAAGACACCTGGTCACCACACATTTGGCCAAACCTCCTGTTATCCAGCCCTAAAGTGCTAAGAGATGTTTGAACTCTCAGACCTTGAGTCAAGATGGAATCAAGGCATAAACTGGAGTCCTTTGGGGACTCCCACACTTGCAACCCCATCTACCATGTGTAGGTTTAACAAAAACTGTAGCAGAGTGAGAGGAAGAACGGCAGGCAGGGAAGGAAGGAGGAGGTGGAGGAATAGTGCATCATGAAGCAGCCAGAACATGCTAGGAGGTAGGGTTTAGGCATGTGTGAGCCTGTCTCCTGAGGCATCCCTGGCTCTCAGCCTACTTCCAATCCTCTGATCTACAGTTGACCTCACTGTCACATCATGACCGATGTAATGCTGGTTTGCTCTCTGACACATATGGTGGTATTTTATTTGTACTGAAATGTGATTTTAATTGTATGTTAATAAAGTTGCCCGGGGGGTCAGAGCTCTTAGAGCCATAGCAAGAGCGTGGTGGTGGTGGTGGTGGTGGTGGTGGTGGTGGTGGTGGTGGCACACGCCTTTAATCCAGCACTTGGTAGACAGAGCTAGGTAGATCTCTGTGTGTTCAAGGATACAGCCAGCATTGGAGACACACGGCTTTAATCTCAATACCATAGAAGACCTGGAAGTCTCTACAGACAGGCAGTGATGAGGCAGTCACGTGTTTGGGTTTACAACCAATGAGAAGGCAGAACAGAAGGACTACATAAAGACAAACACACAGAAAGTAGGTCTTTTTCGGAGAGGTAGGAGCACCGCAGGAGGAAGGGTAAGGTTTTAGCTCTGAGCTCTGACCTCTTGGCTTTCTCTTTTACATTGGTTCTATGTTTCTTATTTAATAAGATGGTTGGTTACATCCACAGACACACTTTAAAGATCTTCTTGCTGAAGCATACTTGAAACACACAAACTTGTAGACCTAAGCCACACGTCCTCCCAGCATGCCTATAGAGCCACTGCGGTGGCTTACCTTACCTTCTCTTGCTCTTTCCTACAAACCTGACTGATCCTCTGAGACTGTCCAAAGTGAGTGAAACTCCATTGCTGTGCCTAAAATAATCCTTCCCCAACATGGGAACTCACCAAACCCTGAGTGACAGACTCTTCTCCATCTAAATAGTCTAACACAGCCAGAGACGTCAGGGGTGCGGCTCCTGTGCCCTGATCACCCAGGGTGATAACATGAGGCCAGGGGTGCAGCTGGCGCCAGACTCCAGCATATCTTCCTCTTTCCTCTTCATACAATATTCCAGGGTGCGGTTACAAATAGGATTCTCATAAGCAAAATTATCTGTCTTCTAGCAAGCTATGGTATGATGGGCTTTAAAAGCTTGTGTGTGTGTGTGTGTGTGTGTGTGTGTGTACAAAAATTGCACAACATGGCATATGTGTGGTTGCCAAAGGACAACTTGCAGTAATGTGTTCTCTCCTACCATGTGGGTCCAGGTGACCAAACTCAAGTCACCAGGCTTGGCAGCGAGTGCCTTTGCCCACTGAGCCAGCTTACCAACTCAGCATGCTGGTTTGAAACCTAGACCCTTGCTTGCATGTCTTCGTTCTACTGAGAACCTGGAAAGGTCTGCTTGGTGAAGAGGCACTTTAAATTCTCGTGTCACGATGAAGGATGACATTAAAAGCCCCCGAGGAGCTGTGGCCAGACCTCCCGTTGCACAGGAGCCTCACCTGTAGCGTATTTATGTGGTGCAGACAAATCCACAGTGACTGGAACTCAACATGGCTTCTGCACCCCTTCTACAAAAGAAATTGTTGGTAGAAACAATGCAGGGGACTGACAAGATAATAAATTCAGTGCCTGTTCAATCAATAATTGTTTCACCACAGAAATTTTAACTTTCATCACTATGACATGGAACTCTCGACTGCCTCCAAGTTGAACTTGAGGCAGTGGTAGAGCTACATACTTGAGAAAATATCCCTATGAATAATGAGAACACAGCTAAAAGATAACAGCCAGAGGGATGGATTCAGAAGCCATCCACAGCTGCCATAACTGAGGAAAAGCATTGGCCATAGAGAACAAAAAAGCAAGGACTTAGGAACCGTTAGTGGCTGACAGACGAGGAATAAAGGAAGTATAAGGAAAGGGAAATTCACCATAGGAAAGGTTTTGATAAGGGCCCCCAATACTATCCTCAAAGCCAGGAGTAAGCCTTCTGCGCAAAGTTTCAGCCTCAGGAAGTTCTCTGGAAATATAGTGCGCTATGGGGTAAGAGAGATGGCTCTTCCAGAGAACCCAAGTTTGAATCCCAGCACCCATCATATCAGGCAGCTCACAACTGCATGTAACTACAATTGGCTCTGAGGGTACTCCCACCACACATACACAGCATACACTTACACAGACAAATACAAGTAAACAAAAATAAATTTAAAATGTATGTTTCATGTATACATGAGAAAGGGAGAATTTCTATGTAAATGTTCGCACCTATATGAGTAACAAGAAGTTAAGCAAGATCTTCCAGTTGAAGTATATTTCAATTTTACGTGCTCACTGTAGATACAAATTAGGCTAAAGTTGTCCTTTCAAATACAATAGAAATGTACTACTCCTGCATATAGAACCTGCAATATGTCTTCTTGCCAGTTTCTTTCTGCTAACTGCTGGTTCTAGAAAGTCATCATTTGAATGCCCCTGATACTTAACACTTGGCTTCTAAGATGACAGACATCTGTCTGTCCATTTGTATACACATTCTCAAATGGGAAAGGGAAGAATCTGTTCATGCTCATCTTCCATTAGTGACAGATAACCTCATGGACCTATAGAGATAAAAAATGAAAAAAGAGAAGAGCTATTCTATAGATTCAAAAATACTTAAATATGAATTACATTCTGGGGTCCGTAGTTATGGCTCAGAGGGTATGGGAGCACACCGCCCATGTGAAGGACCTCAGTTCAGTTCCTATGTCAGGGTGTCATATAAGTTGTATAGGCATATACAACTGCCTATAATTGCAGTTCCAAGGTATCTGGCACCTTCTCTGGCATACGAGGAAACCATGTAGGTACCTCATACACTCATACTGATACACATACACATGAATAAAAATAATAAACCTTAAAAAATAATTCTATGCAAGTCATACCAATTAAAAGGCACAGCATCTAACAGTTTCTTAGTCTTTTCTTAATGTGTTAGTGAAGTGAAATTTTTCAGCTTGAAATAAGTTGCTGATTTGGGTGAATAAAAGTAACACTTTGGAGTCATTACACTATTAAGCAGATGAAAGTGGCTGTTTTTATGCTAATTGGGCATGAATGTTTATCATGGGATGAGAGGTAATTATCAGCCTATAATTAAAATATTTTGGTGTTCAGGTAGAAGTTTCCAGAGATGGAGTACTAGAATGGAAAGAGCCCTAACTACTTAAAGTCTCTCAATAGAAGCAAGGCTTACTGGCTGAAAGGAAATAGTAAATAAAACTTTGTTAGAACTTTTGCATTAAGTTCATCTATGGCACTTGTCCAAGGTTACTACTCAGTCTATTGAAAAAGAAACCCAACGTTTATATATCCACAAACCACTGTTCCAAAATCAAAGGGTTGGGGGATCCCTATGCATTCTGTTCTTGGAGCTAATAAAAATGAACCAAGAAAAAATGGAAGTGGCTGTGTGCCAAAATTACTCTTCAGCAAAATTACTCAACAGAGAGAAAACAATGTTTGAAGTTTTCAAATAAAATGAAAAGTGAGAAGTTTTGCTAACAGAAGGGCCCCTCTCTCCCCTCCACAGCTTTAAACACTTCAGTGGCATTTGGAAAACAATTTTCATGAAGTTTAGTGAATTTTTTTTATAAAATTCAGAAATTTTAGGACTTGGATTAGGAAAATTGGAAATTTAAATTTTAATAGTTTAAGAGAATTTAGAGATAATACTCTGCATCCAATGTCAGGTTAAAAAAATAATCATCTAAAAGAAAATTTAAGTATCCTTTAATAATGGAATAGTCGCTCTGCTGAGGAAATCTTCCATGTGGTCATCAAAACAGTGACAGGATATAGATAATGAACTATATGCCTATTCATAAACTCTTTTCTTACAGTACTGAAATTTTGTTTTTTCAATTCTTCTCTTTCTCTTACCAACTTATGTCCCTCCCCAAAGCTTGGGCTAGTGACTCCATCAAATGTAGCAAATAATAAACATTGTCACCATTTGTTTTCTCATAGCTTAGAAATGTAGCAACGCACTTTGATGTGAAGGTTCTTTCACAGTCCACAGTTGATTCAATGTTGTATTCTGTAGTCAGACTTGGTTCCTACCTTTCCTGCCTCTTTGGATAATAGTTTAATGCCTTTCTGTTTCAATTTCCTCATCTGTAAAATACTTCTGTCTTTGTTCAGGTTTCTATTGCTGTGAAGAGACACCAAGACCACAGCAACTCTTATAAGGAAAACATTTAGTTGAGGAGGCTCACTTACAGTTTCAGAGGTTCAGTCCATTATTATTAGGATGGTGAGCATGGCAGTGTGTGGGTAGATGTGGTGCTGAAGCAACTAAAAGTTCTACACCTTGCAGGTCACAGGAAGTTGACTGATTGTCACACTGAGGGAAGCTTGAGCAAAAGAGACCTCAAAGCCTATACCCAGAGCGACACACTTCCTCCAACAATGCCACACCTCTTAGTAGTGTCACTACCTTTGGGGGAAATTTTCTTTCATACCACAACATTCCACACCCTGGCGCCCAAAGACTTACAGTCATATCATAATGCAAAAAAAAAAAAAAAAATACATTCAATCCAACTTCAAATACCCATAGTGTATAATAGTGTCAAACTTGTTTCAAAGTCCAAAGTGTCTTCTGAGATACATGGCAATCTCTTAACAGTAATCCCCCTATAAAAATCAAAATCAAAAAGTAGATCACATACGGAAGGTAGCATATCAAGAACATACTGAAAAAAAAGCAAGACTGAAAGCCAACTAGGCAAACTCCAAACTCTGCAGCTCCATGTCTGATGTCAAAATACTCTTCATATTTCCAACTCTGTTTAGCTTTGTTGGCTCCAACACACTTCTTATTCTTTGGACTGTTTCCACTTCCTGTTAGCAGTTCTCCTTGGTAGGTACCCAACTGCTCTGGCATCTCTAACATCTTGGGTTCTCCAAGGCAATCTAGGCTTCAACTTCATAGCTTCACACAATGTCTTCTCTAGTGGGCCTCCATTCAGGGACAGCCCTGATACATGTTTGGCCTCAGCGGTTTTCCTTAGTCAGGGAGGTAAATTCCATAACCCTTTTCTTCTATGCTTAATTCTAAAATGAGGACCACATGCCAAAGCTGCCAAGTTATGCTGCTTACTGGGGCTGGAACATCACCACCTCAGGCAATCACATCTTCACCAGCTTTCTGTCCTTTACTGCCTAAACATGACTGTCCCGAAACTTGCTCTGTAGACCAGGCTGGCCTCAAACTCAGAGATCCACCAGCCTCTGCTTTCCCAGGGCTGGGATTAAAGGCGTGCCCCACTACACTCAGCTCTAAGCTTTCCTTTAGTTCCTTTCCACAAGTTGGAAACTTAGCTGGGTGGGATCATGCCATGAGGTCATCACTCCCTTTATTTCATTTCTTAATCTGTTTATCTCCTTAAAAACAGAATTTGTTCTATTCCACTTCCTGGTGCTCTTTTTCTCCACAAAATTTTCATTTTGTAGTTTACCCTGATTAGCTTGCTCCTTTTCATTATAAATCTTCATTAGAGTTGTCACTAAAAACCACAAGACAGAGTCTATACTAGGCTGTTTTTAGATTTCCTCTACCAATGGAATTAATCCAAAACTCTTCACTTTAGCCTCAAGCACACTCTTCAGATAAGGGCAAAAGGCAGCCACTTTCTTCACCAAAATATCACAAGGACAATCTCTAGGTAACATACTAAAATTCTTCTCCTCTGTGACCTCTTGAGACAGCTCCCCACAGTTCATCAAATCACATTTAACATTCCTGTCTTCCATGAGCCTACTAGTATGGCCCATTAAGCAGCACTTAATGTGTTCAACTGCTTTTCTAATCCATAGTCCTATCCACAGTCCCAAGGTCCATATTCCTTCGAACAAAAGCATGGTAAGGCCTATCACAGTAATATTCCAGTCCCTGGTATCAACTTTTGTCTTAGTTTGTGTTTTTATTGCTGTGAAGAGACACCATGACCACATCAATTCTTATAATGAAAACATTTAATTGAGGGGCCTTGTGTACAGTTTCGGAGGTTCAGTCCATTATCATCATGATGGGGAGCATGGCAGCATGCAGGCAGATGAGGTGCTGGAGCAACTGAAAGTCCTACACTTTACAGGCAACAAGAAGTCAACTGATTGTCACACTGAGGGAAGCTCGAGCAAAGGAGACCTCAAAGCTCGCCCCAAGAGTGACATACTTCCTCCAACAAGGCCACACCTGTTTATAGTGCCATTCCCTTTGGGTGGCACGTTCTTACAAACTACCACAGTGGCTCACAGCAACACTAGTGTCAGTATCACATGGTCTTTAAAATGTGTAGATGAATGACCTTGATATAAAAATAGTCTAAGTGTGGAATAATGTCCTATTGTTACGTTTACTGAGATCTAGGCACTGTGCTTCAAAAAACCCCAGTATCTAAGAGTATCACCCAATATTTGTCATTCATTACAAGGACAGAAAATGCCAAGCCAACAATTCCTTAAGAATTACTCAAGGGAGAAACTTCCTGCTTATAATGCCACTTATATGTTGTGTGGCCGTAGTCCTGGGGAGATGTAAATAAATGTCTACACATCCCAGAGAGAGAACAGATGACAATCCAAAGTAAGGATTCCAGTTAAGTCCAACTTGGTGAACAATGAATTATTTATAGGAATATGAGTGAGGGGTTACTTAAAGGAGCAGAAATGACTCAAAGACAGCTACATCTTCAAACCCCACAAAAGAACAACTCAGTGGGTCAGAGTGCATTCTGGGCAGCTTGGCTGGTCTTTGTTTCTCCCAGGCTCCTTGGCTCCTTAGAGCCTCTTCTAGGCAACTTAGTTTGTCTAAGAGCATCTCTCAGAAGTTCTTACTGCTTATATATACCTAGGCAATCTGGTCTGTTTCAGGAACTTCCTGGAATCCCCAAGTTGTCTGCTTACTGTACTTAATGAGATTCCATGCAGGAAGGAATGTTTTGCCTCCTTTCAAACATCCTGTGTCTTAATGAGCCTCCCTCCAAGAAGCTGTGGATCTCAGAGGAAACTGCTACACAGTGCTTGGTACCATTGTTTAAGTCACTTAACACAGGAAGCTTAACGGAAAAACACACTGACAAATGATATACCAAAAGCAATTTGCATTATTTGGAAAGGCCTTGGTATTAGGCAACAAGTGATTGTTCCTATTCTTTTAAAGAATATCAAGTCAAGAATTTTCACTTGTGATCTTTTTTTTTTTCTGTAAAGTCTATAATATGGTCATGTCTACACGCCACCATCTTTTCCAGCTCAAAATGGCTCATGTGCTTTGCAATATCTAAGACATTAACCACTGAATAATATCTTGCTTTCTCTGTGCTGAGGACCAGCTCCTGATTTAAAACCTGCCCGGGTGCCCCAGGGCCACAATAAGGGAGTGGAAATGTTGCTGTTTTCTTTTTATTGTTGCTGTTTCTGTTTTCTTCATCTTTTCATTTATTTGTCCTAACTTGTTACAAGGTAATAACTTCTTGACCTTTAGATTTTTGTAGACCTTTGCCTCATAAATATGGAAAGAGTTTTCTTTTTCCATTTTATTTGAGAGAAAGCATCTGAAAGCCATGCGGCTGATGGTCCTGGGTCTTTAGACTATTTCTTTGAAGGCACTGTCTCGGGACTAATGTTGGACCTAGAACTAGCTTGAGTATGCAGGAAACTTGAAGCCACCAGGAAGGAAGCAGGCATGCAGAACTTCATCGTACCCTAGAACTTGGCAAAGAGGTCTGAAGGATCCTTTCTGAGACTGTGACATCAGATGATGGCTAGGGTTGACCCACTGACAAACTGCCACATTTCCCTGTCACTCTGCTGTTCCCAGAATTCTCAGACACACACTGCAAAAAATCTGTGGGGTATTAATGCAAATCTAACAAAAGTTCAGAGAGAGGCAATTATTCTGAGATATTTGGAAGCCAGTGCACAGAAATGTTTCAGAGACATTCAGATGTGACTCCATCTTCCCAACTAACCAACATCACAGGGACTCAACACTACCAGTTCCAAGTTTGGCCCAGGAACATGGGATACCTGACCTGATTAAATAAACTTAAACAGGAGCATGGAGATGGTTCCCACGTGTAATGGAAGGCAAACATGGGCTGAAAGGAGAAGAGGAGAAAATGCCAGCATCCATTTTCCACCCAACATGATTCTGATTGTTCGAGAATGCCCCAAACAGAAAGAACCCAGAGCAAGAGAAAATCCTATTAAAAGTGCCCCTCATGTTTCCTGTCTTTATAATGGCCCCAACTTGTTTAAGTTCTTTATTCTTCAAAAGGGATAAAAAGGAAGAATAAGGTAAAAAGATGGGTAAAGGGTTGTGTGTGTGTGTGTGTGTGTGTGTATGTGTGTGTATACACACGTGTGCACACTGCTCTCTCTTTGTCATCTCATAGCTAATCTCACTCATCTACACTGTTTGTTCTGTTATAAACTGACTGCTTCATATGCTGGCAGGTTCTCCTATTCCACATTCATTCTGCACAAACTCTTAGAAAATATGCTTTTACCATGTATGAGCAAGCATACGGGTGTCCAGAGTATAAGTGGGTTTTCATTTCCAGGAGAAAAGCTGATTATGGGGCGTTATGTCATCACACTAATTACAATCTGAGCTCAACACATTTATTAATTCCACATGTTCATCCCTCCACACTGGCCTGAGGGTGGGAAGAAATGAAGCCGCAGCAGAATAGCTGAACTTGGGTTTCTCTGACATAGCAGGATTATAAGGGCTTCATAACTGGACCATTCTTTGTCTAAATAACTTCGTTATACACTGTTTTGTAAGCAGGAAGAAACCAGCACAGCATAGTAACCATATTCACAGAGGATAACAAGATACAATGTCTGGGATACAAAGGCTCTAGAAAACGCCATCCTTTTTTTTTTTTTTAATTATACTGAGGAGAGAAATTGAATTTTGTATATTGGAGTTTAAGGTCAAGCTTATGAAATCATAAGTGTTACATTTATTTAAGTCTGTGGCATTTGAATAAAGTTCTCTTGGTTTTGTGGTCCCTTATAGGAACATTTATTTTAAACAATTCTTTCTGAAATTTTGACATAATAGGAATTAGAAGAACATGATACAGATTATACAATAATTGAAAGGCAAGACTATCAGTAAGAAAACCATATGTGTGTGTGTGTGTGTGTGTGTGTGTGTGTGTGTGTGTGTGCACCTTTGTGGGCTGGGGAGATTGCTTAGTGTGAAAGGTAAATGTGGTGCAAGTATGTAGTCCTAAGTTAGACTCTTCAGAGCTCAGTAGGGCATACGTGTTGGTAATCACAGTGCTCCTGTGAAGAGATGGGTGGTAGAAACAGGATCCATGGAAACTTGTGGTTAGCCTGGAAAACATAGCAAAGAAATCCTTTCTCAGCAAGGTAATAGCTACATGTGAGGCTGTGCTCTGACCTCCAAACATGCACTGTGGTCCATGCATACCCACACTTTCACATACATGAATACACACACATGTCACATATACACAGAAAGAATAATTTTTGAAGCATGTTAGTCAGCAGGGATGAAAGGTAATGATGTACAAAAAGGAACAGGGGTAGGTTATGTTGTTGAGGTAAGTGACTGGCTAGGAACTCACTATATTGTAAGTTATTTCATTTAACTCTCTAAAACACTATGCTTTGGGATACTGTTGTCCACATTTGCATAGATGAATAAATGGTTTCATAGAACCAGAGTTACTTATTGACATTCACACAGTAAGTAGCAGACTGAAATTTTGATCCTGAACATTTACATATTTTATAATGCATACTTGACTTGGTCTGGTGTACGTGGAAATTTGAATCCCAGTCAAGAGACTAGTGTATTTTTCCTGTATCCTCTCCACCTTCCCAAATGCAATGGTGAACCACATCTATGACAAGCATTTTCTTGTTCCTCTGGATTTCTATTTTCTCTTCCTTTTGGGAAGTCTCACAGCCTTCACTTACTCTACACTCCCATACCTCCCTTCATGGGCTCACTGGCTTACTAGTCAACCTTTATATGTGATGCAAAGTCATCTTCTTGGACAAATGCAGCATTTAAGAGCAGAAACAATGTATGGGACACTCATTTTACAAAAATGGCAAAATAATATTTTTCCTTAAATTGATTGTTGCTTGGGGTGCCATGTTGCAAGACATGTAAAACTCTTCCCTCTATATTAAAAAGTAATCTTCTGAATATTTAGTAGGAGCACCTGTCTAGGGTACGGGCAGAATATGGGAGGAGCTAAGGGGTAGAGGAACAGTCACCCACGCTGTAAATCATGCTTATGGTACAGCAGGGATTGGTGTCAATGTATGTTTTTAATGATGCTAGTTCAAATGAGTATGACTTGTGTAAAATGTATAACACTAAAAGTCGTGGATTTAAATTGCTTGTCTTCACTCAAATGAAACACGCACAGGAAATGAAGTTTTGTAATTTTGTTCCAACTCCTACCCTCAAACAGTCCATGGGCTTACAAAAGAACAATAACACAGTGACTATGTGGGGGAAAGAATATACACATGATTAAAAAAAAAACACAGATGCTCAAGGAACACATGAAAAAGATTCCACGTCTTTAGCTATAAAGGAAATGTAAGTCAAAGATACACTGGAATTATGTCTGCCCACAGTCAGAACAGCTATCTTCAAGAAAGCAGACAACTATAAGTACAGCTAGAAGATGGAGGGCAGGGAACACCTATATGTTGATGGTGGGAATATAGATAAGTTCAGCCACTGTGAGAATCAGTTTGAGTGCTTTTCAAAATGCAAAACAGCCAGGCAGTGGTGGCGCACGCCTTTAATCCCAGCACTCGGGAGGCAGAGCCAGGTGGATCTCTGTGAGTTCGAGGCCAGCCTGGGCTACCAAGTGAGCTCCAGGAAAGGTGCAAAGCTACGCAGAGAAACCCTGTCTCGAAAAAACCAAAAAAAAAAAAAATGCAAAACAGAATTGCCATGTGATCTTACTATGACACTCTTGGGTTTATACAGAAAAAATAAAGGTCAACATACAATAGAGATACTTGTGTACCGATGTTTATCATGGCCCTATTCACAATGGCCATGTTATTGAATCAGCTGAATTACCCATCAATGGGTGAAGGATAAATAAAATATGTACACAATAGAGTATGACTTAACCATAATGAAGAAATGCATGTTGTTATTTGCAGGAAACTGGATGGAATTGGTGAACATTATAATGTAGATCAACAGTCTTGTTAAATAAGAAACACAGAGCCAATGCAGAGATGAAAGCCCAAGATGTCAGAGCTAAAAACCTTACCCTTCACTGCTGCTGCTGTCCTCTTCAGCAAGAGCCCTACTTCCTGTCTGTTTGTCTTTTTTATAGACTTTTTATTCTGCCTTCTCATTGGTTGTAAACCCAACCACATGACCACCTTGTCACTGCCTGTCTGTACAGACCTCCAGGTCTTCTGTGGTTGGTATTGAGATTAAAGGCGTGTGTCTCCATGCTGGCTGTATCCTTGACCACACAGAGATCCACCTAGCTCTGCCTCCCAAGAGCTGGGATTAAAGGCGTGCACCACCATTGCCCAGCTTCTGCTATGGCTTGCTATTAGCTCTGACCCCCAGGCAACTTTATTTATTAACATACAAATAAGATCACATTTCAGTACAATTAAAATATCACCATATTTCCCCTTTTCTATTTTAATAAAAAGAAAAAAGGAAAAAGTTATAACTAATATGAGAAAAACTATATACAAAAATACAATAACTATATACCATATATACAAGCAATAAATACCCAAACAATGTCTAGTCCATTTGTATTTGACAAATTCAGAGAAAATAATTCCATTATCTATCCTATTTTGGCACCAGAATGTGGGGCAGGAATTTCCACTTAAAACCTGAGAAAGTACAAGAAGAAGATTCTAAAATGGAGCTAAAACAGCTTCCTAGTTGTCTCTCTGAAGTTAGCCACAGCCTGTAGGCTTGAGCTACTGTATGGCAGATTCCTGGCATGTGCACTTGACCAGCAGTGTGGTGGGAATAAGGTGTCTGCAAGCAGCACATTACTCTGCATGGTGGATTTAGCCTTTGCTAGTACAAAAAAAAAAAAAAAAAAAAAAAAAAGGTTTCTGGGCTACATGCTGCTTTGATAAAAGCATAGACCCAGTGTTTCTAAGAGGTGATGGCTCCCAGAGCTGGTGATAAATGTACCACTGCCATGCTGAGAAGCTGAGGTGGGCAGAGCCACCAGCCACAGCGGCCATTTACAAATGCTGCAGTTTAAAGCAATAGCTACACAACAGGGCAGATTCAGATGAAATGAGACTTTAAATGCTTTACAATGTGTGTAAAAATGTACATAGGCTTGAAAGAGAGAGAAAAAGAAATATATACAGTTATATAAACAAATAGATAGTTTCTAAAAATAAAGTCTTTAAAGAGACAGTTAAGGTAGTATAAAAAATAAGCCACATGAAGATGGATATTACACAGAGAATCTGGATTATGTTGTCTTTGATATTCTTAACTGCAAAAAACCATTTAATCGTAAAAGCTGTTGAGTTATGCCAATATGTATATTTTAAAGGTACCTTGACTTCAAAATTTGGATGTAAGGATATGTTGCTTTGGAAAGGAGGCTCTGCTTTTGTTTCCACAGAAAGCCAGAGGCTATGGATTTGTTCCAGATTAAGATACATCAGGTTTGACCAGCCAAGACCTCCTGAAAAGTCTCCGATGACACCAAGGCCCAGATGATCCAACATCCAGAATCGTTTCAAGGCAACTGGCTCAGACCATACACCCTCAAGGACTACTCCATAATCCTAAAATTTTCTTTGTGTCCCCATAAGATACAGTGCCCCCCCCCCAGCGGGAAGTAGTAAGAGAAGCTACACCCAAATTCTCAAATATACCAAGCTGGCTTTGGAGATGTATAAAAGTTAAAACCTTCCTTTAAAAAAAAAAGAAAGAAAAGAAAAGGGGAAGTGCTGTGGGGTGGTCTGTATGTCAAATGTGTTGCTCTGATTGGTCAATAAATAAAACACTGATTGGCCAGTGGCCAGGCAGGAAGTATAGGTGGGACTAACAGAGAGGAGAATTGAGAGAACAGGAAGGCAGAGGGAGATACTGCCAGCCGCCGCCATAACATGCAGCATGTGAAGATGCCAGTAAGCCATGAGCCACATGGCAAGGTATAGATTTATGGGAATGGATTAATTTAAGATGTAAGAACTAGATAACTAGAAGCCTGAGCCATTAGGCCAAACAGTTTAAATAATATAAGCATCTGTGTGTTTATTTTATAAGTGGGCTGTCGGACTGCCAGGGGCTTGGCGGGACGCGGAGAGAAAACTCTCCAGTTACATCATGTTAAGTAAAATAAGCCAGACTCAGGAAGACAAGTGTTACTTGTTTCCTATTCCATGTGGAATGGAGCAAGGGGACAGATATGAAAGTAAAGAGAATGACTTGAGAAGAGCAAGGTAATCAGTGAGAGAGGAGGGTGTGTTGGTTACTCCCTGTGGCTGTGATAGAACAAGCAGCACAAATCTTAAAAGTTCTTATTAATAAAAACAAACCCAGAGCCAGGTATTGGGGTGAACACTGAGAGATCAGAAAGACAGAACATGCCACAACTAACCTCACCTCGCCATCTTCCCAGCCAATCCTGTTTCCTCAAACTGGAAGCCTCTGTGTTCTCATCTGAATGGATCTCAGCTGAACTGCTACTAAAAGCCTAAAAGCTTAACAAAGACTCTAGTTCCTGGTCCTCACGCCTTATATACCTGTCTGCTTCCTGCCATCACTTCCTGGGATTAAAGGCATGTGCCTGGCTGTTTCCAGTGTGGCTTTGAACTCGCAGAGATGCAGATGGATCTCTGCCTCCAGAATGCTAGGATTAAAGGTGTGTATGCCACCATTTTCTGGCCTCTGTGACTATCTAGTGGCTGTTCTGTTCTCTGACCCCAGATAAGTTTATTAGGGTGCACGATACATTGAGGAACACAATATCACCACAAGAACACCATGACCAAGGCAACTTATAGGGTTATTTATGCATAGAATACCAGACGGACAAGAGTTTATCAGGCAAAGTCGTATGGCCAGAAATAGCAGGAAAGGAGGCAGCGACAGGAAGCTGAGACCTCATCCCATCTATGAGCATGAAACAGAGAGGAAACCAGAGTAAAGTGAGAGTTTTCATTCTCAAAGCCCACCTCCAGGGACTGCTTCCTCCAGCGTGGCCGCAGTGACTGCCTCCTCCAGCGTGGTCGCAGTGACTACTTCCGCCAGCATGGCCTCAGTGACTGCCTCCTCCAGCATGGCCACAGTGACTACCTCCTCCAGCATGGCCACAGTGACTGCCTCCTCCAGCACAGCTGTACTACCTAGACCTCTGAAGTAGTGCCACCACTGTGGACCAAATGTTCAAATGCTTGGGACTATGGGAGACATCTATCATTTAAACCACAACAGAGGGTAATAGATATACTGTTTTAGTCACTGTTCTAAGTCTGTGAAGAGACACCATGACCAAGGCAATTCTAATAAAAGAAAGCATTTAACTGGGGGCTTGATTAAAGTTTCAGAGGTTAGTCCATTATCATCATGGTAGGAAACACGGCAGTATGCAGGCAGGTACTGGAGTAGTAGCTGAGAGTTCTACATGCTGATCCGTAGGCAGAGAAAGCACACCCCTAGTGACACACTTCCTTCAACAAGGCCACACCTCTTAATCCTTCTAATCTTTTCAAATAGTCCTACTACCTGATGACTAAGCATTCAAATATGAAACTATGGGAGTCATTTTTATTCAGACTACCACAGATATGATTATGATCAAAGTACATTATATGTAAATATAAAATGCCACAATGAAATTCATATATCATTTTGCATGAATAACATGCTAATTAAAATGTTTAAAAATAATAATTTGAATCTGGATCATCTGGAATGGCAGTGTTTAAGAGCACTGGATGCCATTCCAGAGGATCCGGGTTCAATTCCCAGCACCCACATCAGGAGGTTCACGACTGCCTGTAACTACAGTTCCAGGGAATCTGACACCTTTATACCAATGCACATAAAATAAAGTTAAAGTAAAAAAAATAAAAATAATAATTTATGTTTAACCCCCTAGTGAATGAAGAACAAAAATTTATCTACCCAGAATAAAGATTCACCCACTGTGAGTTGGGGTCAGTTTCTCTGAATAAAAACATTCAGTATCCTAACATTCTCTCTCCCTTAAGTCCTTCCTCTGGAATAGGTATTAGAAGAAAAGAATAAAGACTGTGACATGGAGGCCTTCCTGGGTGTTGCTATCCTTCTGTCCCTGGTGGGAAAGAATTCATGCTAATCTTTAGATATGTGTACTATGTTATTTACTGTACTATAAGCAAATAGCTTTCATTGAGCTGCTCATGACATCATCTTCTGGCTCCTTTACACCTTTACTGCAGTTCAGAGCTAATATAACTCCTGTTGCAGACTTTGGCTCTGAAGCCCTCACAGAAACTTTCAGCTGCCTCCCCATTGCCACCTCAGCCTGCTTGCATCTCCTGCTGAGTCTGTAGCTCCTCTTGCAGCCGGCCTTCACCGAGCTGTCCTCACTAGCATGTGCCATTGAGTCACAGTGTCCTCTGCAATGCCTCTGGACTCTCAGCCTTGGAATATAAACTGGAAGGTACCCTTCCGGTACATAGTAGTCTCCTTTCCAAGATCCAGTGAGACACTAAGTCAAGAACACCAACTCTAGTGAGCCCCCAATCCATGGATCTTGTACTTTGTCCCTAACCAAAGTTCCCGAGGAAACTGGGACATATTTAGCTAAGTGCTTTAGTATCTTCTCTTCAACCTTCTACATGTGGATCCCTGTCACTCCCTCCTTCAATGAGAGAAGGCCTATAGTATCAGGAAAGAATTTCTTTCCATAATTGGAGAAAACTGTGAACAGAGTTCTTCAAACTTTGCTTTAGTGGGCTATAGAAAGAAGGAAAGAGACTGACCGCCTTGGCTCAAGACAATGATAATATTGTAAGAGCTAACACTGGCCACAACTTGATTTCCTGTCAGGGGCTGAACATTAAGTGTTTCCCACTGACTTTACACTACCACTTCCTAGCACAGTCCCATGTAATGTCTATCCTTGGAAAGCAGGCTAAATTTCTTGTATTTTCAAAGGCAAAAGAGGAAAGTGTATTAATCATTCTCAAACTATGCTCTAATCGTACCTCAATGGAGAGACTATATAAAGAATACTGTGGTTGGCTTACAGACTTACAGTCTGATTCTGTAAGTCACTATTTTGCTTCAGTCACCCTGTTTATAGCCTAAACCAACTCTCAGCAAAACCCCTAACAAATTATGACTACATATTAGCATGAAGAAAACTAAAACATTGATAACTGAAATACTGTGAAGAAATTGGAACGAGAAATTTACACATTGCTGAAAGGTGTAAAGTCATACAACTCGTTAGAGATCAATTTGCACTTTCCTACAAAAATTAAACAAGTGCTTGCCAGATGATACAGCAATTCCATCCCAGATCTTCACTCAAAAAAAAATAATGAAACCATGTACACACAGAGAATTATGCACAGTCACAAATGCTTTATGTGTACATTTTTTACAAATGTAGCAAACTTGAAATAATCTGTAGATCCTCACTTCAACAAAGAGTAAAACAAATTATGGGCTACTTATAATTTGATATAACCACCAACACAAAATAGAGCATGACTGACCCAAACACACTCTGCTAAAAGAAAAAGGTAGACACCAAAAATTGTACAATTATTAGTTCCATTCACATCAAGTACAAGTAAAGACTTAGTGTGCAGCCATCAGTGGTTACTAAAGGCTGGAGTGTGGTTGAAAAAAACAAAATAGTATTTTAGGATGCTGTACATTTTCAGAAGCTTTAATCTGAATTCATTCCCTTTTCAACCCATCCAACTATGAACCTAAAATGAATATGTTTTAGTATATACATAATTATGATTTTAAAATGTTACTGAAAATATATGAGAAGGAGAGACAATTCAATCTCCTACTGTCTCAGTTAGGGTTACTATTGCTGTGATTAAACACCATAATCAAAGAAAACTGGGGAGAAAGGGATTTATTTCACTCACTGTTCCATATAGAAGTTCATTATCAAAACCTGTGATGGCAGGAACACACACAGAACAGAAACCAGAAGGCAGGGGCTGATGCAGAGGCTATAGAGGGATGCTACTTACTGGCTTGCTCATCATGGCTTGCTCAGCCTGCTTTCTTATAGCACCTAGGACCTAGCAACATCCACCCTGGGCTGGACCCTCTCCCATCAATCACTATTTAAGAAAATGCTCTACAGGTTTGCCTACATCCCGATCTTATGGAGGAATTTTCTCAACTGAGGTCCCCTCCTCTCTGATGACTCTAGCCTGTGTTTAATTAACATGAAACTAGCCAGTACACCTACTGATATTCTGCAACAAACTAGTAAAGTTTTTGTTCGATCTTCATTAATGTACCCTAATAGTCTATAACTGACAGAAGTGTGTACACAGTATGGCTGTTCCGGAGGGTAGTTCCTTTAGATATGTGCTGTGTATCTCTGGGTCATATCTTCTATCAGACTTGCCACTTTCTGCTTTGATTGGAGAGTGCTGACATAAGCATAGACAGATGAGAAAATGAAACAAAAGCAAGACGTAGTCCTGTGCCCCGCTAACAAGAGGGTGAATGACATGAAGAAGTCTGGCGATGTATCATGAGTAAATTCCAGCGGGAGGGAGGGAGGAAGGGCACATGATGAAGTCAGACTCTCTACTCATTGATCACAGATTGCTGGAACCGAAGGATGCACAGTCTCATTCCTGTGTCGTGTCATAGGAGACCCGAAAACAGGGCTTTGTTTCTCTAGAACAGTGGTTCTCAACCTCCCTAATGCTGCGACCCTTCAATACAGCTCCTTATGCGGTGGTAACACCCAACCAAAAAATTATCATTGTTACTTCATAACTGTAATTTTGCTACTGCTATGAATTGTAATGTAAATATCTGTGTTTTCTGGTGGTCTTAGGCAACCCCTGGGAAAGGGTCAGTTGACCCCCCATAAAAGGGTCATGACCCACAGGTGGAGAACCACTGCTGTAAGGGGACCAAAAAAATAAGTGTTTTAGAGTAAAAATAGATAATTATCTTTGAATTTAATTGACATACCTTTTCAAGTCAAATATGAACAGAATTATCTTCTTTACTGTTAAGGCAAGGGAAAAATTATACTTAAAAATAGGTAAAATGACTTCAAATAATCATCTAAAAATATAGTTGTTAAAGCCACTCTCATAAACTTTGGCTATTAAAATATGAACAAAAATAGTTTGTAAGCATGGCTGCCTTCAATGGTTGAGAAACATAGTAGTAATAATATCAATTTTTCCTCTATATCTAGAATTGTCCTAAATCATAACTCCTTATTTGAAATGATACTTCTTGGCCTTCCCAGTGCCTAAAGGGTAAGTTCTACTCCCTTAGTGGAATAAAACATAGCCATGTAGACTCTAATCTCTTGCATTAAATAATAGCTACCTTCCCAGATCTTCAGCTGTCCTAACTTCAGGCCACCCACCCAGGGATCCTTGTGACTCTGGCATTTATACCTACTCTTTGCTTTTTCCTTTGTTATTGACATGGTCATCCTACACAGTCCAGTTCAAGTCCTGTCTCTGCTCTGGTACATAGGTTTGGTTATTTTTCTTCTCCATATCTACTACTAGCATGGCAAGTTCACACTACCTCAATACTGTTAACTTTATAGCCAATGTCTCTAAAGTATATTAGATTTTTTTTCAGGACCAGAGCAACATTCTATTAATTCTTCCTTTGTTTTCTGCTTTTATTCTTCCACCTCAATTTACTTATTTCATTCAATCACATGACCATTTAAATAGTCAGTTGACTATTGGTACCATAAAATTGCCTATTCCTCCATCAGTAGACATTGGATTATTTTATTTTCAGATACAATGAGCATTTAATGCCACCAGGCCAAATGGAATGCTTCCACATTGCCTGTTTTTTCTGTCTATGAGACATCAGGGAGGTTCTTTATCCCAGGTGATACATCTTGAAGGGAAAGGGCTGAGCTACAGTATAATATCACTTACGGTTTTTTAAATACCAAATGGGGGTGGAGAGGCATTTCTGATCATGTGAAAATCCCAAGTCATTACAGACAAGGCCATTCTAAATGTTAAAAAAAAAATGCCATGATTCCAACAGTTGAGTTGATTTAACAAGTGCTCACTCATGTAGTAGTAACTATAATCAATACCCCATGGTTTACAAATATTGTTTCATCTATTCTTCATATCAGATCATAATTAGATGGAGACTGTTACTAGCCTTGCATTCTTGATGAGAGTAAGGCTGCTCTTAGACAAAGATTTGTGGCTAACAAATGACAGAATGAAGCTTAGAGTCCAGGAAGCCTGACTCCAGGGCCGTGAGAGAGCTTCCAGGGCAAGAGTTTCTGCCCTCCTTTACCCTTCCCCTGGGCCAGTGTCACCCACAAATCCATAAAGCTAATTCCAGACGAAAAGTGCTTGAGCCCTCTGTGTCCAAACCTACCTTTCCTGGGCAAGCTGCTTCTCCCTCCCTCGCCGAGCCTGTCTCCACCTGTAAATCTTCCTTCTTTTTAGCACCAAGGACCTGATAGCCAGGATATCGTTGTTGGTTCTGCAAGGTTGCTACATCCTTACCCAATCTTTCAGTTACTGTATGTATTTAGCCTGAGTCATTAAACTTTTTCACTTAAAAGTAACACAGAAAGTTACTATGGTAATTACAACCACATAAAATTGAGTAAAATACAAGCGATTCTCAATATTTCATATTTAAGATTGCAAATTTGTCTGTTTTTTTAATAATTCTTTAACCATTTTTAAATTTCCAGCTCTTTGAGCTATCATTGACCTCAACCCCTTTTCTCAAATGACATTCTTCATTTTTTTCACATGACCACATAAATTATTCTAAAAACAACAACAACAAAAGCCTCTATGCTTTACACGTACTGTTTATCTTCAACGAGTTGTTAGGAGATCAAATTTCTTTCAAATGCTACCAATACTAAACATCAGTATTAGCTGCGGCCATATGACGTACAGGTATGTCTGAAAAATGCTAAGGATAGAAGAAAAGCAGTAAGTGGGTGAGAAGAGGTTTAGCCCCGTCTGATGGGGCAGTCATCACCAAATGAAGCAGTTATTTCTGTGTGGGCCTCTGTGGTAGTTTGAATGCAATTGGCCTCCACAAGCTAGTACGTAGTAGGATTATTGGGAAAAATAGCCTTGCTGGATTAGGTATGGCCTTGTTAGAGGAAGTGTGTCACTGTGAAGGTGGGCTCTGAGGTCTCATATTTGCCCAAGCCACACCCAGTGTCTCAGACCACTTCCTGCTGCCTGTGGGTCGAGATGTAAGAATTCTCAGCTCCTTCTCCAGCACCATGTCTGCCTGCATGCTGCCTTGCTTCCCACCATGATGATCATGGACTAAACCTCTGAACTGTAAGCCACCACAATTAAATGCTTTCCTTTATTTTTATTTGTAAGAGTTGCCATTGCCGTAGTCCTGGCGTCTTCGTCACAGCAAGAGAAACCCCAACACAGCCTCTAAAACTGGGGTTCCCACATCTGTAGGAGAACATGTGATACAAGCATGCTTTCATGTCATCTCTAAAGTGGGTAATGCTACCATCTCTAAACGTGAGTAACTCCCATGAGACGATGATACTGCAGGTTCTGTTAGTCTTCAGGCAACCAGTGGGGTCCCCAGGACTAGAATAGTTTGATTATCTGATGTAAGCACAGAGGCATCAAAGAGGAGACATGTTTCATGTGACATGAAAGAGATGGAAAGTCTACTAGGGGTGACAAATGTAAACAAAGATGAACAGGAGACTGGGAGTGAAGGGTTGCCTGGAAAGGGGATCAAAAACTGTAGAGGTGTGAAGGAACCGCATTGACACCTACTGCTTTATGAGCTAGCTTTAAAATACAACTTCAAAGAGTGTGAACAGAGGAAGCCTCTGTGAAACTGAAACAGGGACAATATACCTTGCAAGTTAAGGTTTCTGTTTGTAAGCAAGAATAAATTCCTGTTTCTTGGATCTGATGTAAACTGCAAAGCATGTTTTTCAGCCTACACTAAACTCTCGACCCCACCCACGTGCTGTATATTCTTACCTTGTTCCTTCCCTTTCTCTGTATTTTTCTAACTGTATAACAGCCAACGCTCTTGCCCCTGGGAACCCTTTACCTTTCCTATAAAAGGAACCTCAAGAGGCCAGCAGGGCCTGCTCTTTAAAATCCTGATTTAGGGAGAGGCAGTTGGAATGGTCAGTCCCTAGTACACCCATAGCTTGCTTCAGTTGGGTAATCATGGCTTTGGACTTTCTCCTCACAATTCTCAGGTTTAACATCTAGATCAATTGACAATGCTGATTTCAGAAGCCATGAGTTATTAAACAGAAATCCTGTGCCAGCTGCTGGATACTTCCCAAGAGGTCCCCAAGTCAATACAGTCTATTGCCATTCCTCTTCGGTCTTGGTTGACCTCAGAAACTATGTGGTGTAAGAATTAATTGCTGAAGACACCACACACTGTAGTTGCAGAACACCAAGAAATAATGTTGGGACTGAACTAGAAATTTCTTCCTTGTTGGCATATGCCCACATTGAATCACAAAGCAAGAACAACCACAAAACAAAAAGATTTGAGAATGGGATGGAGACTTGGTGTGGGGAGCAGTTGTTAAGGGCGGGAGGAGGCACATAAAGAATAATACACATGACAAGCAGTGTGTGTACATGGTATAAGAAGAAGGAGTTTGAAGAAATATGAAGGATAACATTATACAGGCTGAGGCAGTGGAGCTCTTCTCAGATGAAGGCCATTATCTAAATGAGAATGAGACCTATTTTCTGTAGCTCCAAGGAGTGTAACCAGGGTCAAAAAGTGGGCATTAAAGGAAACAAGTCTTACTCATGTGAAATTGGGAATAAAATTGAGTATAATACTCTGGTCTATAATTTTTTTTTCTCCAAGAACTTAACTATTACCTCTACTATACTTTTTCTTCTTTATATACAGCTATTAACTTTTGTTATTTCTTATTGCTTAAATTTCCCAGAAACTAATTTAGCAATACAAAAAAAGGAAAGAAAGAAAGAAAGACTTCTCAGACTTCATAGATAATCCAAATGCCTTACAAATGGGGTCTGTGATTAAAGGGTCTGATTAATTTTACAGTACCTTTTTATAATAGGTGTCTTACTGAATAAACTCATCCGTCATTATCTTTGGAGGAAATACGAAGCACCAT
This sequence comes from Peromyscus leucopus, assembly GCF_004664715.2. Lineage (NCBI taxonomy): Eukaryota > Metazoa > Chordata > Mammalia > Rodentia > Cricetidae > Peromyscus > Peromyscus leucopus. Next base: position 86,758,338 of record NC_051071.1, on the reverse strand, counting down.
GCTTTGCAAGTACTTAGCAGGCTTCCCATGAAAGAAATAATACCCTTACTTCCTAGCAGGCACAGTAATTGTAAGTTTTTTAAAAACCCAAAACTATACTTCCAATTGGTCCTCCCGGGACAGAATATCAGTTGCCAGCACCCATTTCCCTCCCTAATTGTTGAACTATATTAGAGACACAGCATGGACATACCATACTACACTTTTCAAAAATACCCTATTCCAGAGACTGAAAGAGAAGTAAGAATTTGAAATAAGGGAAAAAATACTTCTTTAAGTAACACATCACATCCTAGATCTGTTCTATTGTCTGTTTAGGGCACAAATCTATGTAAAAAAACTTAATTAGGAAATCTCTTACTAATGTCTGTGTTTTCTTCGGCGGACATATGACTCTTTCAAAGGTACGGAGTAGGAAAGACACCACTATGCACTCCCGGCCCCGCGACTTGAACCAGCTGATACACCCCCACTGACCTGAAAGGGGTATGGAAGCCTTCAAATAGCTTCATCTCATCTCTTGCTTTGTCTGAGGAGTCTGAGAAAGTCAAAACTGTGGTTCATCCTCTAGCTTCCCACAGGCTCCAGGTAAGCAGCCCCCACTTTAAAGAGCAATTATTTCAGATGGACAGCCCCACAGCACAGCCGCTTCACAGAACTCACTGGTGCTCTTTCCAGGCTGGCTGGAGCCCGGGGTTGAGCAAGCAGACGAATCAGTGCTGCCAGCTTTATTTGAGCAGAAACCATTTCCCCCTCAGGCAATGCTTTAAACCTCATAGAACCAACCCTTCAGGGAAAATGGCAAGCACTGATTTGTCAACACACACACACACACACACACACACACGCACGCACGCACGCACGCACGCACGCACGCACGCGCGCGCGCACACACCCCTCTAAACAGCACCAGTGATCCACTTTATATCTAGAAGTTTAATGACATTTGAGACACAAAATTCCTTCTAATAACAAGGGCTAAATCAAAAAGACATGTCAGAAAGTTGGAATAAATGTGTGTTGAGTTTGAACAATAAATATTTTCCAGAATGGCTTAAAATATTTATATTCTTTGAGCCAATAACTCAGAAATATGCCTTAAGGAAGAAGAAATAAAAACACAAAACTCAGGCAAATATTTATACCCCAATTTTTTACTGCAATGTTATTTATAATGGCAAAATAATAGATGTAACATAAATATCCAGCAAGGGGGATTAAAGTAAGATATAACCATTTAATTGGACTATTACTGACTGAAAAATTATATCTTCTAAGAATATGTTATATAGAAAGATGTTTATAGTGCAGTGTTCAACTAAAGTCAGCAAATTGCAATTGACGCAGACAATATAATCTCAATGCAGTATATTCACACAGGAAAGGCCTAGCAGATGGTAAGCTCAGTCTTCCCCTTTGAGCCCTCTGGCTTCTTTTTATCCCCCTGAAGACAGGAGTCCAGTTGCAATCACCCTAGTAAAACCACACCTGGAGCAAACTATTGTTCATCTTTACATCTGTGAGTGTCATGTTGGGTTCTGTGAGAATTAAGAGCAAACTATTTCTAGACACCACTGGCCTGAACTGGGAGACTGCATGAATGGTCATTCACACATTCCTCCCAGAAAGAGGAGGAAGCATTCAAAATGTCATCACTTAACACTTATCTCCCCAGGAACATCTGGAAATAACATGAAGGTTTAAATATTAAAGAGAATAATAAATAGAGTAAGGGTCTTCACATGTCACCCAGCTCATGAACTACAGTTGAATGATTGCCTATGTTTGAAATTAAGAGTTAAGAATAATCCGTGTAAATTTCCAGCTTTTTGTTGTTGTTGTTGTTGCATTATCACTTGTTTTAAACACTATTTGGCAGCCTACTATGTGGATGTCACCACAAACTGTGAGGAACCAAGAGTTAGAAAAGCCAGGGATGAACTATGAGTTTCACATACTGAAAACAGCCAAGTTGTCTTCTGATCAAACATGCGCCCTGGAAGTCTCACATGACCCAAGCAGCCATTGTTAAGACCATGGTTGGAGGGGGGTGGGGATCTGCTAAAGGAATCCATGCTCACAATGCAGAAAACAAAACCAATGGAATGGGGAGGAAACTTAGATATATAGAAGAAAGTATTGCCAGAGTGGAAAATGGACCTGTAGGTTGGAGTGAGCATGTACGTGAACAGACATTTACCCATGTTAGAACAGACACCTGGGAATTCGATATAAAGTCTGATGAAAAGGAACAACCCTAGGATAGATTTAGGGGGAATCACAAAACTAAAAGGATTTTTTTTAAGTCCTAAAGGACTCAGGCAGGAACAGAACACAATGCCCACCCAGCAGAAAGAAGGAAAAAGTGTGAACCTGGCTGTTAGTTTCTTCTTTGTTACTGTCTGAAGTGGAAATGGAAATGTTATTAAACAGAGTCAAAGAAATAAATGGTTGCTCTAAGCTGTATATACTGTAGCTTTGGGGAGATATTTAAAATTAAAAAATTCTTTTGTAGTAGGGAAATATTTATCACAGGTTTTTGTTTCAGGTAATTCAGAATTCCTTTTTGTTTCAAAGGAGCTTACCATTGTTAAGTGCAGCGAAAATGAAATGCAATGCTTATAATATGAGTATATAAAGCAATCCATGTAATTTCCTGAGTATTTTCTACAAAGCCTATCTGTGTATATGAGCAATAATAGTTTTTAAATGGTGCTATCAATTTTTGACAATTTCCTGGTCATGAAATCTGAACATATCATATTTTATTCCTTATATATTTTTGTATTATCTACATTTTGCAGGATGTTTTCATGAAAACAACAGTTATGTACTAACAAATGAATAATAGCAAGCTCGACTACCTTAATGCTTGGATCCTCTGTTAATGACTGAACTGGCATTTGAAATGCTTTCACAGGCATGAGGAAATTATGTACACATAGTTAATGCTTTCTGTATGAGAGTCTCGTCAACATCTACTGTCAAGTGTCATAACAGGCAGGAATTTACCTGAGAGATTGATACAAAAATGTCTTAACAGGTGAAGGAGAACACAGATGCCTCAGTGTAAACTCTTTACAAATGTTAACATGAGGATTAAAAGTATTTGCTCCATCAGTGTGCTTCATGACAGTCGTCTGCAGCTACTGGCCTACACAGTGCTCTGTGGTATACCACATGATTTTTTTCTTCAACTAGTTCTGTTAGTAAACTAAAGTTTCCCTGGACACAGCCACACTTTGACAATCGAAAGGTTCAGAACATAGGTTAAAAACCATGGGGTTTGTGATGGTTACCAGGATTCTACAGTTTTATCATTGATGTTCCAAACAGAGCATTCTCCTTCATCTTTCAGCAATCAGGTAAGGTTGGGCAGAAATCTCTTGCTTTCAGGCACTCTGTTCTGATCCCGCTGGATCCCACTCCATGGAATGGCTATGGTACACCCTTCCAGGATGATCTTTCCAAAAGTCCAATCTGGTTCTCTTTCTTCCATTCTCAAAATTCCTCTATCAATACTCATCTAACTCCTGTTGGGTTGTGGATGATCCATGATGACCTGGCCTCTCCCACCATTTATAAACCAGTGTTAGAGAATCTCTCTCCACCCAGAGTCTGTGTAAGAACTATTCCTCCACACAGGCATGGTCTCTCTCCCCTTCTGCAATCACTGGGGAGGCAGTAGTCTGATTTTTAAGCTGAGGGAATAAATGGGATGTGGCCTGTGAGCAGCATCCTTCTTTCTCTAGGAAGCATCAGGGTTTTGCTCCTCCAACCCTCTGTCCACCCCAGTATTATTTCCTCAGCAATCCAGGAAATCAAATATATTCCATGCTTCAGAATTATCAAACACATCTGGATGCCAATCAAAAGCACACATTTCCAAACCAGCCTTTTCTAGCAAAAAGTAACTAAATGTTTCATATTCATTTGCTAATTTTAAATTTTAGTTATCAACGGCTGTTTTAGAATAGAGATAAAAGGTGGAGCTCACTGGAATCTGCCTGAAAAAATGCAATAAAAATTCACATTTAATTGTCTTTTAAGTTTATATCATTTCATCAACACAGCCTTTCACCCCTTGCCTTGGCCAGGCTCCATGAGCCTCCTCTCCCAACCCCAGATCTGAAGCCTCCTCTTTCCTCCTCTGAGCCACAAAGCAAAGAAAGGTTTTCATATGTAAATTTGCAAAATAATGCAACGAGATTTTCAGAAGAAACCAAGCTACAGACTTGATAAAATGTCACACATTATGTTGCCTCTCCTATAACTTACAGGTTCAGACAACACGTAGTTACATTACATACCTTTGAGCTTTGGGTGGTACAGGTGACTCTGGGCTGTGCAGCTGACGTCTGTGGCTTTGAGATTAAAGGCTCAGTGACAGAAAGGGGCTTCTCTGCCTAACGCAGGCTCACTGCTTGGTAACAAAGTGCTCAAGTTTTGTTTTGTTATTGATGTTATTCTTCTGTTACGTGATTTTGGTGAAAATGGTGGCAATTGGTTATACTCTCCCTTATGGCCAAATCCACTTAGAACTGGCAAGATAATACTCTGTTTCTTCTGAGTTGTTTATACAAACAAAGGGCCTACTCTCCTCCTGAACAAACCAAGGGACAGTCATGGAAAGAGAAATTCCTTAGTACCCCTTTGAAAATTTCATAAGGATTTTGCTTAGTCTGTATCCCTTAATGTGTGTTTGAAGCCACATTAGAAGAGTGGCTGGGTGCTTTGGCTCTGTTTCTATTGCCAATTGTATTGTTTTTCTTTGTTTCCAGAAGTGGAAATTCCATTGCATCCTGATGAGATATGTGATTGAACATTCAGCCCCAAATAGGAGCTCTTCAAAATCTCAGACTCTAACATACTGGACTTTCCGAATCTTAGCTTTCTGTTATATTTCTTATACCAAGTTGCAGACAAAAAATGTTTTATTATCTCTGGGGAAAACGCTCTTGATTAGTACAGTCCTTGCCCTTTGTGACGTGTGTTTTGTACCCCTACTGCATGTGTTGAATAGTTCCCAAGGAGAGGTGGGAATTGGTGGGGGACTCTTAAGGGTTTGTATCAAACGGGAAGTCCTGGGTCATTAGGGTCATGCCCTAGGAAGGGAATAACTAGAAGTCTCCTACATTGAGTTATTGAAAGAAATTTTAAAATTTTAAATTTAAAAGTTCATCGAAGTGCTTTGATGGATCAGGAGTTATAACATGAATTTTAAAGAATCTTGTTAATAAAAACAAACCTGGGGCAAGTATTGGGGTGAATGCTGGAAGATCAGAGAAACACAACAAGCTACCTGACCTCACTAGTTCCTCAGCTGATCCTGTTTCCTCAGACTGGAAGCTTCTGAGTCCTTATCCAAATGGGTCTCAGCTGAACTGTGCTGCCCAAAGCCTAAAAGCTTAACCAGGTCAAATGCTTCTAGTTTCTGGTCCTCATGCCTTATATATCTTTCTGCCTTCTACCGTCACTCCCTAGGATTAAAGGCTCACTTCGTAGGATTAAAGGCGTGTGTCACCCTGCCTGGCTGTTTCCAATGTGGCCTTGAACTCTGGAATGCTAGGATTAAAGGTGTAAGTGCCACCATTTTCTAGCCTTTGTATCTAGTGGCTGTTCTGCCTCTGACCCCAGATAAGTTTATTAGGGTGCACAATATTTGGGGGAACACATTATCACCACAAGGAGTGGCAAGAACTTCTGACCATCGTTTCCTTGCCCCTTCACCTTTGGACTCTGATTTTTGTTTTTGTTTTTGTTTTTTTGGGTTGGTTTTTTTTTGTTTTGGTTTGGTTTTTGGTTTTTCGAGACAGGGTCTCTCTGGGTAGCTTTGGTGCCTGTCCTGGAAGTCACTCTGTAGACCAGGCTGGCCTCGAACTCACAGAGATCCACCTGGCTCTGCCTCCCAAGTGCTGGGATTAAAGGCGTGTGCCACCACTGCCCAGCCTGGACTCCAATTTCTAGTGTGAATGAGAACATATTCTTCTTGAGTGCCAGGTATGGTGCCTTTGTTTCGTCATTGAAAATAGCAAGTGCTATCACCGGACACCTGTCCTGGGTCAGTCAGTACTTCTTTGTCAGGAAGGTCTGCCTTAGGAGCTGTCAGATGATGGGGCCAGCAGGACAATTTCAGGCATAGTGTAAACCGGAAGTTTGGGGCTCTTTGTATAAGAGCATTGAGCAGGGGTAGAGCAATGTGTAGACTACATAACTGTGAAACACTTGTGACATAGCCCTGAGCACTCCCTTCTTCCTCATGATGAGATAATTCATGTACACAGAGTGTATGTTAGGCATAAAATAACTGAGTAAGGGAAACAGGCCAACTCTAACAGTTACAACAATAAATAGATGTCTGCATCATTGACTCGTTACTTGGGGGATGCATTTCTAGAAAGGGCCAGTAATGCATCTACATAGTACAGCTGCACAAATACTTCTGTTTTCTGTTTATAGAAATAAATGGATCAGAGAATAAGAAGCAAATGGGACAGTCTCTGAAGTCTGAATCTAAGACCCACTGCACACTAAAAACCTGCTGGGGCTGGGGGATGGCTCCATGGTTAAAGTGCTTGCTACTCAAGTTCTGAAGCCCTCAGTGCCCACATGAAAGCTGGCCACAGTGAGCACATCTGTAACCGAGTGTCCGTGGGCAGAGGTGGGCAGATCACAGCGGCTGGTGGGCAGACTGGCCAGCAAGTCCTCCTAAAAAGGCATACTGCTGACTCAGTGAGCATGCTTGTCTCAAAAATGAAGATGGACTTGTAGGGAAGAGATGGATGATGGTGGGATGGAGACCAGAGAAAGTGGGTGAGAGTAACAAGAACATATCATTTACATGTGAGAAATCACCACAGAAAAAATTTAATAAAGTTATAATATAAAGTAAGTTGGCAAGCAGTGGAGGCAGACACTCGGTTTGGCCCTCCACATGGGCACCCATGGGCAAGTACCCCTGTGCATACATGGATGCATATACACACACAGATGTTCATATAACACAGATGCACACAGACATGCGTGTGCATGCTTACACATATACAAAATTTAAAGAAGTGATATTTAAGAATATCATCTCTGAAATGGGTAAATAGCTAAATGACCAGGTTGCCTATAAAGGCATTGTAGCATTGTCAGCTTTACACACCACAGATGACCTTCATTTCCAAAGGACAAGTAGCGGCCAGAATAAAGCTAATATAAACTACATATGATTGATTAAAAATTATTAATCAAGTGCCTCCAATGTACCAGATACTTTCCTATGAGGTAAGAATTGGACTAGAAAGACAGGGTTTCTATACTGTGAGGCTCAGGGTACAGAAATTGATAGCCCAAAAAAAGGAACAAAGAATTTCGCATCCATGTGCAAATATGCATTTTTTTTATCAATTTATTTGAAAAAAAAGGGTTTTTCTAAATGGCCAGACACCAGTAATTGATTCTTTATTTATTCATTTGACAAATGTCATCAAATATCTTTTAAAATCCAGGCACTGTCCTGGGATTTAAGCTGAATCTGTAATTATTCAGCTGCAGTTCTAATTTATACTGTTACTTGCACAAAAGTGACTGCAGAGTGGGTTTTTCTCATAATCTCCCTTGTCAGTAACTTCAACAGGCATAATTGTCCTATCCTGGGATTTCAAATATGTGACAGATATCACACCGTTCTTCCCTCCTCTGCCCATGACACACATCACTAATGAGTTTGAGTTCTTTTCCCCTCTGAACATAAAGTTAGTCTTTAAAACCCACTAAGATTAACCAACAGCCGTCTACGATCAATCCTGTAATTGGCTAACGAGGCAAAAACTATTTACCATTTTCCACAGAGCTTAGACTTCAAAACCCACAGATGATTCCTAAGTGTGATATTTAGGAAGAATGGCTGTCTATTAGCAGCCTGTGTTGCTCAAGGCAATTAACACCCATGACAGTTCCAACATCTCCTTAGCTCAACACTACAAACATCCAAGTGCTTTTCACCTGATGGGCCCAGGCAGATACCAGAGGGATGGGAGTGAGGGGCAGGGCTCCACTCTAGACAGATGAGAAAGCTGGGCCTTTGTTTGTTTGTTTTAGTTTCTCAATCTAGTTGAGAACTTAATATGTGAAGTTATTATGTGAACTTAATAATGTATAAGTGACATTTAGCATATAGCACACTTGGAATTTATTCATGACCAGTATCTATAAAGATTGCTAAATATATATGAAACCTCCCATTGTCATATGTGTACCAATTAGGCCAATAATACTCCTAGAATCTTTATTTATAAAAATGTATTCCGGGGCTGGAGAGATGGCTCAGAGGTTAAGAGCACTGCTTGCTCTTCCAAGGGTCCTGAGTTCAATTCCCAGCAACCACATGGTGGCTCACAACCATCTGTAATGAGATCTGGTGCCCTCTTCTGGCCTGCAGGGATATGTGCAGACAGAATACTGTATACATTCTAAATAAATAGATCTTTAAAAATAAAAAAAAAAATGTATTCCATCACAGTTTTGATATGATGAATATGTCTATTTTTGTTGTGGTTTTTTCATGTGAACCTGAAGTCTATAGACCTTTATCAACCTGCATCTAAGTCCTAAGAAAGCTGCATAATTTCTGGGCCAAGTTAACTTTCAGTTAGAGTGTGGGATCTACTTTGATGCTTTGTTTATAGGATTAGCTCAGCCTGTCAGCTGGTGAGCAGATTTCTGGGTATCCCAAGCAACTATTTACCAAGTTTCTTATTGGATACCTCCAAGATGATACCCAATGGGAGTGCATCCCAAGGTAAGAGGAGCCCCATGGGCTTGTTGTATAAGATTCTGTTCGAAATTAATGTATATTAAAACACACACATACATACACACACGCCAAACTGTGTGTGATAGTCAGCGAAGTAAGAAATGATCAAGCTGGAAAGACTCCTAGAGGTGATGAAATGTGTGAAATGTACATTCTAGAATCCAAAATACTATTAGTCTCTCCTGACTTGGGTGTGGCTCACAATCTAGTATCAGGAGTGAGACCGAGAGAGAGAAACAAATTCTACTGACTGTTTTCCAGCCGTAAACTGTTGAAGGGTTGGGTGTGGCCATTAGAGAGGAATGAATTGATAAAAACTGCTAGGCAAGGGAGTGAGCCATGATTGAGTCAGCGGAGGCTACAGGAAGAAAAGGCCAGCAGGCGGCTGGACAGACGAGAGTAGTCATCAGGTGCTCTGCAGCCACCAGCAAGAAGAGAAAACTAGCTGATGAAAACCACGCTTTGTCACACCAGGGGCCTGGAGAACAATATTTTTTTTTAATTGAAAACATTACTGTTTTTTTTTGTTTGCAGTGGAAAAAAAAAATTCTTGTAAAGACTCCAATATTAAGAGGCCCTGTGAAATAAAACATGTTTCCAATTGCATAGTATACAACAGTAGCAGGAAGGAAAATATATCAATTTAAAAACAGAGTTTAGTCAGATTCCATATTCCATCATGATAGCAATTTATTGTAGATTCTGAAAATCAATTTAGGAAAGAAACTGTTCCCTAAGAAATAAAGCAAATTTTACACATTCTTGCAAATACTGAAGTTCCTGATAAAATACATGCATAGTTTAAAATTATGTTTTGTTTTCAAAGAATCTTCCCTAAGTTGAAGTTCATGCCAAGTTTTGAGTCCACAATACTCCTTAACATTAAGACAAAAAAAAAATAGATAAGAGGACCACTTATCCATAGAATGGAGCCCCAAAATAAATGACTACACCAGAAAGCAGTGTGTGACCTCCAGAAACATGGGTCCACAGTTCTTATGGCTGAAAACAATAAGCCCATGTGAGAATTTTGAGGGCTCTGCTTATATCTATAGCCAGCAGGCAGTGGCTACTGGTTATAATTTTATACATCTTAATATGCAGATTATCTAAATTAAATTTCATTCTAGGTAGAAACTGTAGACACAAGCATACAATATAGAGTTAATATAGTCAATTAACCACCTGTGCTATTATTTTATACATAATTTTCCAGAAACCTCTGGAAATAGGGGAGTGGATATATTGTGACAGTATAATAGTTAGGACCAGAGTTCTTTTAGCCATCTTCAGTATTCAGAGATGTGATCTTGCTGAGATTTAGAATAAATAATTATAAGTAATAGTCAGGGCTAAAGGTAAAAATCAATACAGTAGCTCCAAAGATTAGGAAAACTAATACAGATCTTATAAAGTAAGTCACCCCTGTATCCCAGAAGAGAATCATCACTCACAAACACAACACATTTTAGGAATAAAATTGTGTAGACTATAATGATGTAATGTCCTATGAAGCAGAAGACAAAAAGGATATGTCAGTAATTGACAATATCATATGAGTACATCTAAGTGGAATCTAATCCATCCCTTGTGCCATGGAAACATATTTCTGTCTTTACAGAATGGATGGGCCAGTGAGGGGATGTAAATGAGTATAATTTAGTTTATAGTTTGTCTATTCCTTTTTTGTTAAAGTTCTGGTATATAGTTCAGACTAGTTTTTTATCTCACTAAACAGGCCAGGCTGTCCATGCTACCCTGGAGTTCAAGTCCTCCCGACTCAACCTCCCAAATGTTAGCATTGCAGTTGTGTACCAACACATCCTGCTGAGATCAGCGAGTTTAAATAGCAGTAGATACTCTCCCTCTGCTCCACCATCTCTGGGACCCCACACCATTCATGAAAAATCCGATCTTTTTGCACGCAATCCACAAATAAGATGACAATGTTCTCACGTTTCAAAACTGAGTCTCAGAGAGGCCTTGGGACAAAGGAAAACCCAGTGAACTAGCCACATTCTTTGTTATTTTTTATGGAATTTGTTCTTGGCAATTTCATACATGTTTATAACGCATTCTGATTGCTGTCTCCCTCACTCTCTTAAGTACTTTCCTCCTATGCTTGTTAGCCACCCCAACCCCTTCTCCTGGCAAGTCTCTTCCCCACATCTTTCTCTTTGGTGTGGTTTTTGTGAGCCACTGTGTGGCCATGGGTTTTCATGACAACATAAACCTGTCACCAGCAGCTATGAAACTGAAGACAGTATCTGTCTGCCATCTAGAATCTACCCATAGCTCACAGATCCAAATAAATTGTCCCCAGGGCCCAAGGAGGGGCCTAGTGAGTAAGCAGAAACAGATGAAGAGTTAAGGTTGGAAGAGATGACAGGTTTATGAAGCCAACCATGGGTCATCAGACTTTCAGTATCACTACTGGAAAAATTAGTGACATTGGCCTCCAACAGAGCTTCAGCTGAGATCACCTGAGTCTACATGCCTGGTAATGATGTCAGAAAACTGCATGGCATTGTGAGGTTGTTGGCTGTATAATTCTGGGGAGTTATTTTCACATAAATTGCAGTTCCTAGGGCAGTGCTACTCTGTGGGACAGTATCAGAGGCTATGCATAGCAAATGTGACCCTTGGTCCTTGCAGATGCCTGATGGGGCATCTCTCACATAGAACCCATGCTGGGAGTCCTGTTATCTCTGCATCCAGTTGGCATCTGATGAACTATTGGCAGCAGCCTGGCACACTTTACCCACTGAGCACCCCGCAGGCTGCAACTTTTAGATTACCTCACCTCCCACCCAACATGCAAAGACACATTTGCAGATTTTTTCCAAAGAAATGCACAGAGCAGAGCTTCATCCTAGATGGCAATAAGATGCCAGGTGAAATTATAAGAAAATTTATGGAAAGATGAAGGAAATTTTCAAGAGTTGTCTGAGTTGAATTTCAATCAAGACAAAATTTTACACTTTGCCAATATTTTACTGCAAAATGTAACAATTTTGTCCTTTTCATGTGACAATCATGTATTTTACACAATTTAGAAAAGAATCGTGGAGGCTGGTACACTATTAAATATGAGAATGCTACTGGTAAGTAACAGTGACATCTCTGGAGTCGGGCTGTCTGGCTTTACTGTCTGTCATTCCTTAACAATCCCCAAAGCTTGAGCAAGTGTCAGATCTTCCGTGTTTGTCAATTTTCTCATCCATAAAATGTAGTGACATGGAGATAGAAAAAGACAAGTCAGACTTCTAACGATGAACGGAGCTATACACGAGGTGAAAAAAATCTCCAAAGGATAAACAATGAGCCACAGTTCCAGGAGGTTGTTATCCACATCCATGAATGGTCACTCCCGGGGCTGTGCCACCGGGCACAGAAGCCTGGAGAATCTCTTGATAGTGAATACGCTTTCCACCACACTGCAGAAAAACTGTTTTGTGAACATGAAGATAAAGCAATGGCGTATACAAAAACAAGTCAGAATCAGAAAAAAAAAAAAAAAAAGACAGAAAAAGTGATGAGAGCATCAGCAACCTGTGAGTGAAATTCAAACAGACCAAGACAGCTGACTTACAGTCACTGGAGGAAGAGAGGAAGGACAGAAAAAAATGAAATAAATAAAAATATATTCTCTGACAGGATAGGAAGCATAGGCCTGTGAATTCCATGAACTCTAAAATCACACACACACACACACACACACACACACACACAGTAGGTGGGGGAGTATGGCTCAGTTAAGAGACAACATATGCCTAGCACCAGCATCATAAGTAAGTAAATAAGTAGTAAAACCGCACATAGGAACATAAAATCCAGTAGAAGCATTTCAAGACTTCAGCGAACCTGGAGGACCCCACCCACCATCAGATCAATCTGCAACCAAGAGAAGTAAGATGTTGATGATTTTCTTCAAATCTCACATTATGAAACCAAAGTATATCAAGGAGAGAGGTGGCTCAGCGGTGAAGAGCAGTGACTGATGATCTAGAGGACCTGGGTTCAATTCCCAGGCCGTCTGGTGTCTGTGCACCCCAGGATTAAAGAAAAAATTAAAACTGCTTAGAAGCAAAACTACCAAAAACTATGAAACTAGAAAATACTGCTGAAACAAGTTAAAGCCATGCTAAGTAGATGGGACTCGGTGTTCACGGCAGTTCCCCCAGCTTTGATGCCGGAAATCCAATCAGAAGCATTGCAAAGCCTTGTGAAGAGGTTGCAGAACTGATTCTAACATCCACACGCAAATAGAGCATCTAAAGCGGGGAGGGCGAGTCCGAGAGGAAAATGAAGTTGGAAGACTTGGATTTGGTGTCTGCAGTCCTGGCTGTAAGGGACAGTAGCAAGGCCAGGGAGGGGACTCGGTGGGTGAAGATGCTGTTTGCCAAGCCTGACTGCCTGCTGTTGACTCCCTGAAGCCTGTGGTGAAAGGAGAGACTGACCCCCACAAGTTGTCCCCTGACATACAAATATACATATGCAAACATACATATATGCATACACACACACACACACACACACACACACACACACACACACACATGCACACAGGCACACACAGAGAATTTTTTTAAAAAGGTAATAGCAAAAAAAAAAGAGAGCTAGAGAGAAAGAAAACTTTGTACCGTGGCTCATGCCTGGAAAAAAAACTTTAATGTTTCATAAAAATAAATTTCATCCCTAGAATTATAAAATTTCTGAAGGAAGGCCTAGGACATAATACACAATGTATAATTTTTTAATTTATAAACTGATCATCGGAATTGAAAATGTCTGCTCTTTCAAATACACCATCAGGAAAATGGAAGTACTGAAAATCACAGCCTGGAAAAAGTGTTGCCTGATTGATTGCTGAAGACACTAAAGACAAAACCTATCATATATAAAGAAGTCTCAGAACATAAGAATCATAACAATAACCGGGAAAAGGAGGGATAGTTCAAACATGGGATGATTCACTAAGATAGCGTTACAATAAACACGAAACACAAGAAAGAATTTACACATCAGCTGTCTATGGAGAAATGTGCTTTTGAAACAAAAAGCACTAAACACTTATTAAAACAATCAAAATTTAAAATCTGACCCAAGATGGCAAGCTATGTTTCCTCATATACTTTTGCTAATGGTGGAAACGGTGCAGCCACCTTGAAAAGAATTTGGTTGCGTCTCTAAAAACTCACTAGGTACCCACCATGTGACTCATACTTCTTTTTCTTGGTCGTTACTCAGAAGAAAGAAAAACACACATCCAAGGATTTAGACTTGAGTGCTCATTGCTCTGTTTCAGGATCTCCAAACTGGAGCTAAACCCATTTCTTTAAGCAAGTCCATGAAAAAAGCAACTGCCACCCACCCATGCAATGAACTAACATTCAGAAGAGCATAGACAGTTACAGTCCCACACAGTGTCTTAGAAAGGGAAGGCAGCAATGTAAATAATCCCACTTCACTGATAAACAACTAAACCCAAGCATTACCCACCATCCTCATGACTGGGAACCTCAGTCACCCACAGACATGGCAACTGATCAAGGAGATACAACACCCACTTTTATTTTGAATAGCCTAGCTGTTAGCAAGGCAACACAACAGAATGATATCAAACCTTCAGTAAGTGAAAAAGGATCATTCTTGCTTCTCACACGAGCCCCTGGAAATTAAGCACATGCTGGTGGCTTTGACCTGTCACTCACCTGACGGCTATAATGGGAGTCTTTGGCAGCTGAGGCCACAGAGGGCAAAGAAGCCAGCGATTTACATATCACGTTAAGCATGTGATGACAGAAGGGCCAGGCAACTTTGTTTTTATTCTCATGCATTATTCCGCAGATGCAAGATGGAAGAGGGAACGGCATTTAATGCATCCCAAAGGGAAACCTAGGCTATGGAACAGGCAGGGAATCCTTGTCACAAATAAATACATAATTCGGGGGAAACACAAAATACTACAACAGAAGCCTGTGGGAGATAGAAATGGGAGTGGAGGATGATAGAGGAAGGATGAGTTTTAGTGCAGCTTTTAAATATATTCTCAAAAGTGATCATGCTCGCAAACTGTATTTCTAAGGGGAAACTAAACAACTGGATAGTTGAGTGTAGTTCTGTCAGGAAGATTGCCGCCTTGGGTTCATACTTCAGATTTAAAAACTTAGTATTGCTCTTGAAAGCTGTATTTAACTGCTGCACCTCTTGCTGAGATGACTGGGAAATAGTGCCTGGCTACTCTGCTATTGGAGATGGGGATATGATATAAATTATTGATGCTGATACGATATCACACAGCTGCAGAAGCACAAGTCAATCTGATCTATTGTTCTTTTATGCATAATGTGAGACTCATCCTCCTCCTTTTATATGCTATAGCGAATCTGCATTCACTTGGCATCTTTTGAAACATTTATACGCACAGCATTAATGTCAACCGCTTTCCACAGAGAAAGACAACATGCAGTTATCCCTCCTCAGATGTGTCCCTGAAAGGTGCTTCCCTTTATCGTGTGGTATCTTTACATGACATTTAAAAGCTTCTGAAGTGTTAGCAGGACTCTACTACCGGATCAAATCTCTCTTACTTGCAGTTACTCAGTGACACCAGTTGAAGCCTAGAACAGACATTCTTTGTGCCTATGCTTTGTCTCCAGGTAGATTTTGCTTGAGGCGGGAGCCCTGTTTGTATTTAAGAAAACCTATTATAGTCTTCAGCTCACCCTGGTGCACATACCGCAGGAAAAGCTGTTGGAAATTGTTCTTTTTTATATATAGTATTTTTATTTTATAATTAACTTAATTTCACATATCAGCCACGGATTCCCCTGTCCTCCCTCCTCCCACCCCCAACCAACCCCCCATTCCCATCTCCTCCAAAGCAAGGTCTCCCCTGGGGAGTCAGCCCAGCCTGGTAGACTCAGCCAAGGCAAGTCCAGTCCCCTCCTCCTTACACCAAGGTAGAGCAAAGTGTCCCAGCATAGGCCCTAGGTTCCAAAAAGCCAGCCCATGCACTGAGGACAGGTCCTGGCTCCACTGCCTGGGGGCCTCCTAAACAGTTCAAGCTAATCGACTTGTCTCACTTATCCAGGGGGCCTGGTCCAGTTCCATGGGGGGTCCTCTGCTATTGGTTCACAGTTCCTGAATTTCCACTAGTTTGGCTATTTGTCCCCGTGCTTTTTCCAATCATGGTCTCAATATCTCTTGCTCATACAATCCCTCCTGTCTCACATGGATTGGACTCCCGGAGCTACACCTGGGGCTCAGCCATGGATCTCTGCATCCACTTCCATCAGACAATGGATGAGAGTTCTATCATGGCAGCCAGGGTGCTGGGCCATCTGATCACCAGAGCAGGTCATCTCAGGTACTCTCTCGACCATTGCCAGTAGTCTACAGTGGAGGTATCTTTGTGGATTTCTGGGGACCTCTCTAGCACTCTGCTTCTTCTTATTCCCCTGGGGTCTTCATTCATCATGGTATCTCCCTCTCCATTCTCCCACTCTGCTCCTGATCCATCTGGGACCTCCCGCTCCCCTAAGCTCTCTTTTCCCTGACCCTTGCACTTCATTACCCTCCCCCCATTCCCAGTTTACTCATGTAGATCCCATCCATTTCTCTGTCACTGGGCAATCCCTGTGTCTTTCTTAGGGTCCTCTTTACAAGGTAGCCTCCCTGGAGTTGTGAGTTGCAGTCTGATTATTCTTTGCTTTACATCTAGTATCCACTTATGAGTGAGTACATACCATGTTTGTCTTTCTGAGTCTGGGTTACCTCACTCAGGATGATTTTTCTTCTAGTTCCACCCATTTGCCTGCAAACCTCATGATGTCATTGTTTTTCTCTGCTGAGTAGTATTTCATTGTGTATATGTACCACATTTTGTTTATCCATTCTTCAGTTGAAGGACATCTAGGTTGTTTCCAGGTTCTGGCTATTACAAATAATGCTGCTATGAACATAGTTGAGCATGTGTCCTTGTGGTATGATTGAGCATTCCTTGGGTATATGCCCAAGAGTGGTACAGCTGGGTCTTGAGGAAGGTTGATTCCCAATTTTCTAAGAAAGTGCCATATTGATTTATAAAGTGTCTGAACAAGTTTGCATTCCCACCAACAGTGGAGGAGTGTTCCCCTTGCTCCACATCCTCTCCAACATAAGCTGTCTTCAGTGTTTTTAATCTTAGCCATTCTGACAGGTGTAAGATGGTATCTCAGAGTCGTTTTGATTTGCATTTCCCTGATGACTAAGGATGTTGAGCAATTCCTTAAATGTCTATCAGCCATTTGAGCTTCTTCTGTTGAGAATACTCTATTTAGCTTTATAGCCCATTTTTTAATTGGACTGTTGGGTATTTTGATGTCTAATTTCTTGAGTTCTTTATATGTTCTGGATGTCAGCCCTCTGTCAGATATAGTGTTGGGGAAGATCTTTTCCCATTCTGTAGGATGTCATTTTGTCTTGTTGACCGTGCCCTTTGCCCTACAAAAGCTTCTCAGTTTCAAGAGGTCCCATTTATTGTTTCTTTCAGTGTCTGTGCTACTCGTGTTATATTTAGGAAGTGATCTCTGGTGACAATGTGTTCAAGACTACTTCCTACTTTCTCTTCTATCAGGTTTGGAGTAACTGGATTTATGTTGAGGTCTTTGATCCACTTGGACTTAAGTTTTGTGCATGGTGACAGATAGGGATCTATTTGCAGTCTTTACATGTTGACATCCAGTTATGCCAGCACCATTTGTTGAAGATGCTTTCTTTTTTCCATTGTACAGTTTTGGCTTCTTTGTCGAAAATCATATGTTCATAGGTGTTCAGATTAATGTCAGGGTCTTCAGTTCAGTTCTATTGGCCCAGTACCAATCTGTTTTTATTACTGTAGCTCTATAGTAGAGCTTGAAGTCATGGATCGTGATGTCTCCAGAGTGGAAATTGTTCTTAACAACCCTCTTTTACAGAGCATACTCCTCCTCCATATATTGTCAAAGGGACTCTTACAATAAACTAACATGGCCAATGTCACTGTAATATATCACACACTCGTCTTTAAATCAAATCCTCATGAAAAATTCTGTAATTTGAAACAAGAAACAGGCTCTCTGTGATGCTCAGAGATGCATCAATCAGGATAGCAGTTCATACAAAATTCTGAATGTAAGATTTTAGTAAGTACCAGGTGCTTGGTAAGGTGTAGTTAGGGAATTTCTGCAGGGCTATACATAGAAACCTCTCAGTCAGTATTTTTAAAGAAGAAACAGGTGAATTTTAATCCAATGCTTACATTAATGATTCAAGAATTATTAATAGCTTAATTTAATTGATTGTTACTAGATATAGAATATTATACAGAAATGTATCTACATTTTTTTTTGGTTTTTTTCGAGACAGGGTTTCTCTGTGTAGCTTTGCGCCTTTCCTGGAGCTCACTTGGTAGCCCAGGCTGGCCTGGAAATCACAGAGATCCGCCTGGCTCTGCCTCCCGAGTGCTGGGATTAAAGGCATGCGCCACCACGCCTGGCTCGTATCTATACATTTTTATTTATATATTTATATGCTGTGGATATTGTTCTATATAAATAAAACACTGATGGCCAGTGACCAGGAAGGAAGTAGGTGGGACAAGGAGAGAGGAGAATTCTGGGAAGCGGAAGGCTGGGGGGAGACACTGCAGCCACCGCCAGGACAAGCAGCATGTGAAGACGCCGGTAAGCCACCAGCCACGTGGCAAGGTATAGATTTATAAAAATGGGTTAATTTAAAATAAAAGAACAGCTAGCAAGAAGCCTGCCACGACCATACAGTTTATAAGTGATATAAGCGTCTGAGTGATTATTTTATATGTGGATTGTGGGACTGCAGGGCTTGGTGGAGCCTGGAGAGAAGCTCTCCAGCAACATTTATATAAATATAAATTTTGTACATAAATATAAAATATAATTTTAATTATATACTTAATAATTATGTATGTATTAGTTTGGGTCTTGTATTTTCTACAGTTGAAAACATGTAACTCCAACCATCAGACTTATCAAGAGGCATGCAGTTTCCTGTGTAGTTACTCTGTACAGGCTCATCATGTGATTTTATCTGTTTGAAAACTCTTTGCAAAGTCTAATGGTCTATGTCAATAATCCCAGAACTAAAAAGTCTGGGTCCAAGGGATCACTCAAGCTCATGACTATTCTGGGTTACATATAGCAAGGTGCTAACTCAGAACAATCAATCAAACAAAAGCAATCAAACAAAACATGTCTTCTAAAGTATGAATTATCATTTCAATACTAAAGTGCATTTAAGGCCCAGAAAACAGCAGGAGGGTAAATGAGGCATTGTCAGAGGAGCGGCTTACCAAATCATACTGAGAAGTATGTTTAGTGTCTTGGTTGAAAACAAAGATCTAAAGTGATTAACTGACAGTGATTAACTTTGCTTAGAAAGATTTTCTGCCAATCAACTCCATAAGAGCATACTCAGAAACCTGGGGAGGAGGCATGACTATCATCAGTCCCATACATTTGTTACATCTTGTCATTCCTCATTCAACAATTTTTTTCTTACCAGTGACCACAGTTGGAGGACTTCAGATGAGAAAGACACAACCATTTCCACCCAGCCGAGCTGTCAGTCACTTGAGCAGAGTGACAGTTGAGGATAGAACTTGAGAGGAAGGACACTAGACACTAGTTCAGGTGACAGAAAGTCTTTTGACAAGACAATGCCTGAGCTGAGGCTGATGGAGTAGAAGTTAGCTGAGCTGAATGAACCAGAGCTGTGCAGACAGGCAATGTGAGGCCCCTGCTCAAATGAAAACCTGGCTTCTGAATGAGAGTCTAATGAGCCATTTGAAAAACTACCTCTGCAACACTAACCAGAGAGCCTTAGAAGGAGGTCTGATATCACTGTAGCTCGCTAGACAGCTCCCTTCTCATGTTAAAATTGCAAATATGAGCTACTGGACTAAATGTACAATGTCACCGCATGTAATTCAATCTTTATCAATCAAAATGGTGGGGCAGCATATTTCAAGAAGCCTCATCAGCAACCAGCAACATCGGGTACAGGCTGGGAGATGAGAAGAATTAGTTCTTGGAGGGCAGAGCTTGGCGCACATTCAGGAGAGAAAAAGCATGGATCCAAATGAAGTCATTAGCAGGACCTAGCAGCTGTTACCTGAGTGCTCAGAACTGAAGAGCCCGCTGAAGTGGAACACAGTGCAGACCAACTCAGTAAGGAAGGGCATGAAAATTTCCATTCCCTCCCAAAAGATTCTGAAAATACATCAGTTGGCATTTCCTAACTTGAAAGTGCATCACTTCCCTTAATATGGGAATCGTGCTAAAATAGAGATCTAGTTTCTGCTTACTCTTTTGTATTTTTCATTACTCAGGGTTCAATACACTGTGTATGCTTCCTGTACTGGGTACATTTAGATATAGAACCATTAGCCTTCATAATAAAAAAAAATCAATACAGGTGCTTGAATGAATATTCATCCAGCATGAATGTTTATTACATCAAAAAAATCATGATATTAGAATGGAAAACAAGATTTTCTCCCACATATTAAAGAAATCAGCCTTGACACATAGAGATTTCAGTCACAAAAACATGTGTGTTGATGTGTGACAGTCCCAACTCCCCATGAATATTGGCAGATTCTTTTCACCTACAAGTCAAACTCATTAAAATGCCAATCTGCTTGTAGACAATCAAATCAATGATGAGCCTCTGCAGTCACCTTGTCATGTTTTATAATGTGTCATGTTACTATGACAAGTTTGTCTTCAATATGCAAGTACCCACCATTCACCACCATGTAAGCGAAAACACTGTCACAGTTTCTAATACAGTTCTAAATTTATCCCCCAAATATAATTTTTATATCAATAGCCCAAAGCATCATGAAAATAATTTGTATGCGCATTGGTCTGAGCTAAAGAACAGATTATAAATGAGATTTTTACAGAAAGGCTGGGCATATGGTGAAAATTATCCTTTGAGCTAAATTCTGCCTGCAGTTGGAGGACAAGGGGAGGTTGAATCTTTCCAGTCTGCAGGGCTCAGAGTTCATAGTCTACAGAGCTCTACAAGTTAAATTTGGGCTCCAGGTGTGCTTGCAACAAAACTCTTAATGATAAAATCATCTGCAGAAGCAGAAAAAAATGTTTCCTGGTTGTGTCAGAACCATGTAAAATATCTCCATCCATGCTACTTATGAGTATTCATTTTGTCCCCTCAGATCCTTATGTCCTAATTCCAGAACTGTGTGTTTCAACAAGATCATGGCATCTCTTTCCTGTCTAAGGCCTCCCAGCACTTGGTGTGCTATTTCCAATGAGTCGATAGTCTCTATCTAAAACCATTAGCAGTCTGTGGGTAAAATGTTTCTCATTTCACAGATAACCGATGACCAGCCTCAGGAAGAGCCAGATGCTGGCAGGAGTCCAGTGTGCCCAAGGAAGAGCGCTCAGCTTTCACTTACCCTGCTACAACCTGACCTTGACTCTTTGCTCTCTCTGTTAAAAAAAAGTCACAGAGTACAGACATTATTGGGGGTTTTACCTGGCTTTCCCAGGCCTCATGAAGAGGTACCCTAAAGGTCCACTGTATAGCAAGCTGTTATTTTTCTGAAACATGAGTTTATTGTCTTTGAACTGTGGTAGGCCTTCTGAGAACTAACTCTTCTTAGCAGCGGTTTTGGCTAGGTGCCCTTGATTCTCACTGGAAGTGTTTGGGACTTGGGAGATGCACCTAAGCCTTGGAATGCAGCCCCCACACTTGCCTCCCCCTTGTTTCACAGAAGGCTCTCTCCCAACTACACCACGTACACACTGCCTGTCCTCAGCCATTCTCCATTCTCCCTGCCTTGTCTGCATTAGTTATAATGGAGAATCATGGCTGACATGCAGACACAGACAGAGCAGACTAATGGTTCCTGAAGGTCGTCTCAAAAGACTGGTTTCTAACCAGCTCTGACTAGGGTCCTGTCTTCCATGCTTCCATCCCGGGACATGCCTGCCAGAGATTGTGAGGACAACACACACTCAAAGCCTGGGTCTTCTCCCTTCAGATGCTGAGAGGGTTTTTTTGTTTGTTTGTTTGTTTTGTTTTGTTTTTTAAATCTTTGTCCTTATCAGGGAGTTTCCCTTGAAATTACAATTCTATGATATTTTCAACAGAAGAAATCCCCTGTCCAAGGAAAAATGGAGGAATGGAATGGTGGCTTCCACAACTTTTTTGAAAAGGGAAAACTTTAAGTACAATGGATTAGTATCCAAGAGAGTGGACATCATTAAGCTAGGAAATCCCAAGAGACAGGAAACACAATGAGCCAGCTCAGTGTCTACACCACGTTACTGTAAGTCATGGTTCTAGGAGAGAGAAGCTATGTCTGGTAGGCTCACAGGTAAGGAGAAACTTCTAGTCTAGACAGACCAATGCAGCTGCAGCCCAGAGACAGAAAGAAAGGAAGCCCCCCCCCCCAAAGTCTTCACCCAAATGTTGACCAGAGCTTAAGGGTGACAAACCAACTCAAACAATTAAAGAAACACCCCCAAAAGATTACAGGGAGAAAATGTAAATGTAGCCACCAATTAGAGTACCAAAGTTCAGAGCTCAAAAGACATTAATAGTCACACTGAGAAGCTCAAGATTTGCTGTGATTCATGGGTCAAAATGTAACCCTGGACTGTGTGATTATAATTCCATTTAATGATGCATAAGTGCAAGCCTCAAAATGACCAGTGTCTGGTAAACTTAATTACACACCATAAAAAATTAAGCAGCAATTTTAGAAATACTAACATATGTATTGCCCTACACAGTAAAACCCGGAGTGCCTGGAATCCAATAATAAAAAAAATAGCAGGGTGCGGTGCATATTCTTTTAAGCCTAAGAAGACAGAGAAAGGTAGACCTCTCTGAGTTCAAGGCCAGTCAGAGAAATATAATGAGACCATGTCTCAATAAACAAATCGATAAATAAATAAGCATGCCCATTTCACTCATAATGAGTAGGGGACAGTCAATCACTTGAAACTGACCTAGAAATTACATATTTGATAGAACTAATAGAAAAAGACAATAAAACTATTGCTGTGGGTACATTCCATATGTTCAAAAGAGAGTAAAAGAATTGAATGTACAAATTAGAGACATGAATGATTTGAAAGTGTACTCAGACTGTTAGTAACTAAAAACTACATTTTATGCTAGAAATCAGAAATATTATAAATATAAATATAAAATATTCACAAAACAGTCAGCTATCTCATAAGATATTAAGATTAATTTTATAATTTTTTTTCACGTGTAAGCAATAATTTTCTGAAAAGTGTGGCACTCATATTTTCACAGACCACAGTCAGTCATGTACACATAAAAGACATTTCTGCCAGTGGCGGACTCTGTGCACATGGGTGGTCCCATAGGTTCATAATGAATCTGGAAAGTTCCTGTCACTTGGTGAGTTTGCAGATTAACATTGTGGCACAATACACCATTCACACGCCTGTGATGATACTGGTGAGAACATTCCTACATCATTGTCAGCCACACAAAACCACACATGTGTCACGTGTGATTCTTGATAATGGCAAAAATGACTGTCAATGACTTCAGTAAGCACTTACGGCACACTACACTACTTTTTATCATGACTGTAGAGTATATCCCTTTAACTTACATAAAGTGTTTGCTGTAAAACCATAGCTTTGTCTCTTCAGCATGAGCCTTATACAGCTCATGCTTGCTACATCTCTTCAATATGTCAAGTACCTATTTTGAGCAGCTGCCCTGCACCTTCTGGGTGTACATGAGTACACTCGGTAATGTTCACATGAAGCAATGTTAATACCCCTCACTAAGTGATGTGTGACTCCAGTAGGATTTTGCTTCTATGGTTCCTTTTTTTAAATTTTCAGTGTTTCAAAGCCAGTAAAACAACAGAGGCAAACTCATTATCATGCAATCCTATTTTCTGTATTTTATGACAGATCAACAAATTAAGCATCTGTTAGCAGCCTACGGAACTTTCAACAAGAGAGCCCATGGTGCCAGAGAAGCTCATATTTATTCCAAGAATGTCGAGTGCAACATTTTGGCAGATGCTTTACAAACTGAATGTACACAAGTGAGTAAATTCCCCCTTCATATCCATAAGGATCGTATAAAAGCAGCCATTGTATTGTTTACCAGCCTTCAATTATAATTTTATGCACAGTAAATGATACACATAATCATAAGCTAGCCAACTGCAAATTATTAGGTAGGCAAAGTTATTAAATGTTATTGTAAAGAAAGACATAATTAACATTAATCTCTCCAGTAAGAAACATTCAAACATGTTAAATAACGGTATAAGAAGAAAGAACACTTTTGATCAGATACTATTTGTGTAGACTTGGAGTGACAGAGAGATACAACACAGCACTTTAATTTAAAGTATGAATATTTTTACAATATTTATGAAATTGTTTCCTTGAAAAGCTTTTTAAATCCAAGCACAGTATTAGGTTTTAAATGCCTTAAATACTTTTTCACTATAATAACAGCAATTTGGAGAGTTTTAAAAATAGAAAATATAAAATACTAGTAATTACTTTGTGCAGTATAGACTGTTCATTAAGTCATTTGTGCATTTTCAGTTACTCACAAATTCTAACAATGATTGCATAGAAAACTTGGCTAATAAATAGAAACACAAATGAATAAAGATACATCCTTCTCTTCAAAGGGTTGATCATCAAGTGGTTAAATTAAAGGTAAATATGAATCAATCTCAGATTTTGATGTATTAGTCTTTTGTTTATCCTACTTGATGCTGAAATATGATAACATTTTCAGAAATATGGTATTATTGCCTCTACTGGTAATCATAAACAAATCTTATACTTATTTTTAAAAAAAACAAAGCATTCATCATTAATGTCTACATGTTAATGAAAAAGATATTATTTTATTCCCAAGATTTATGGATATATAGTTAGTAATTTTAAATTGTGTATTGCTGTTTTAGTCCATTTGACCTGTTACAATGAAATACAATAACTGGGCAGATTATAAACAACCACAGTCTATTTCTCAGAGCTCTGTATGCTGGAAAAACTAAAACTAAGACTCCACAGACCAGAGGGGACATTTTCTGATTCACATATGACACTTCCACCAAGTCCTGAATGCAAAACAGCTCTCTGGAAGCCTATGTACAAACGACCTTATTCCTAATCATCTCCACACACATTACCTTATAACACCATCATATTCATAATAAAGCTTCAATATATTAAACTGAGGGAACACCTACATTTTATTCACAGCTCTGCTGGAAATATACAACATGACACATTGATGTCTGCAAAGCTATTACTACATAATCCTTAAGTAACACACCCAACACTTCAGATAGTTTTGTGTGTGTGTGTGTGTGTGTGTGTGTGTGTGTGTGTGTGTGTGTAGACTATTTAGCATTAATCTCTCAGTAGGTTTGTACTGGGTGGTTTTGTGTCAGCTTGACACAAGCTATAGAGTCATCAGAGGAAGGAGCCTCAACTAAAGAAATGCTTCCTTGAGATTTAGCTATAAGGCATTTTCTCATTTAGTGATCAATGGGGGAGGGCCCAGCCCATGATGGGTGGTGCCATACTGGGGTTGTTGTTCCAGAGTTCTATAAGAAGGTGGCCTAAGCAAGCCAGGGGAAGCAAGTCAGTAAGCAGCTCACCTCCATGTCCTCTGAATCAGGCCCTACATCTGGGATCCTGCCCTGTTTGAGTCCCTGTCCTGACTTCCTTCAGAGATGAAGAGCAATGGTGAAGTGTAAGCTAAAGAAACCCTTTTCTCCCCAACTTGTCTTTTGGTCATGGTATTTTGTCACAGAAATAGAAACACTAACTAAGACAAGGTTATAAAAAAATTACCATGTTCTACATTAGATTTCCAGAAACTGTTCATCCTGTGTAAATGAAAATTGATATCCTCTGACCAGTATCTCCCCATTCTTCTCACTCTAGCCCATATGACCACCCTATTACTCTTTGCTTCCATTAGTTCAATGTTTTTAGTTTCCTACATAAATAAAATCACATAGTATTTGATTTTTAATATTTAGTTTATGTCATTAGTTTCATTCAAAATTAGAGATTTACCTATTTTTCAGACTAAATTGTAGTGAGATGAATAGATAGATTGATTGATAGATGATAGATAGATAGATAGATAGATAGATAGATAGATAGATAGATGATAGATAGGTAGATAGATAGATAGGTAGATAGATAGACAGATAGCTTAGATAGGTGTTGGATATAATGTATTTCATTTCCACTCATCCTTTGACAGACACTTGGATTGTTTTAAATCATGAATATTGTTGAATAGGGTATAATAAGCAGGGGGGTGAAGATATCTTAGAAATAGTTTTTTCATTTTTGTGTAGGGGGATATTGTCTAAGTTAGGGTTTTATTGCTGTAAAAAGGCACCATGACCATGGCAACTCTTATTAAGGAAAACATTTAATTAGGTCTGGCTTTTACTTTCAGAGGTTTAGTACATTATCGTCATGATGGGAAGCATGGTGGCACACAGGCAGACATGGTGCTGGAGAAGGAGCTGGAATTTCTACATCTGGATCTGTAGGCAGCAGAAAGAGATACAGTGGCCAGGCTTGAGACCTCAAATATTGGTGAATAAAAGGGACCATTATCTTCAAGATTCTAATTCTTTCCATGCCTACTCTTGATTTCTCAGAATCCTTTCTTGCATGTCATGTCATCTTTAAATCCAAACTTTCCATTTTGATAAAAAAAAAATAAGTTTTTCCAATAGCAATCTCTGAAGTCTCCAGAAAGAATATGGGGCCCCAACAACAACAACTCTACCTAATCCAGAATGATGCCATGCTAATCATCATCATACTACACTTCTTGCCAGAATTTCAGACAATCTTACCCATTACTCTGAGACTTGCTGTAGAATCTACAGTTAGTCTAACTGAGATTTAACTATCTGAGCATTCTCACAGTACCCAACAGAGATACCATCACACCCTAAACACCAGAAAGCAATTCTAAGAAAACAACGCCCCTTCTCCCTAAGGTTTCATATTTCTCAGGGTTATGGATAATGGTTATAGGTTGGGGTGGAAGAAAATATTAAACTCAGTATTCTCCTTAAGAAAAGAAAAAGTGTCTCAAAAAAAAAAGAAAAGAAGAAATGGAATGGATAGGTATAAGATATTATGGTAGATTATTGTATATACTAGTAAACAAATTTAGTAAAATAGCAGCCTTAGATAATTTGCACTGTAATTTGCACTGTTATGGATTCTTACATGTTGATACAAATGTAAACTATTTTTATGTTCCTGTTTAAGATAATTTGTATTTTGATACAAATACAGAACTATATTTATTATAATGTACATATATTTCTACTCTTATTTGAAATATTTGTATATTGATACAAATGTAAATTTATATCTGTCATACTGTATGTATGTTCTACTTCTGTTTAGGATATTCTGTATATTGATATATATATATTTAAGATTATTGTCATATTGCATATTGCACTATACATTCCTACCTCTGTCATAAATATCTTGTGTATTGTCACAATTTTGAAGTCATCGTCCTTTACCATACATTTGCTTATAGACTGTTTACCTTGTTTACATGAAGCCTTAGTCCTTAGGTTATTTAGGTAGGTAAGACTTATAGATTTATAGTCACCTATGCTTGTCATCTCTATAGTTATGTTAGTTAGGTTATCCAGATTTACAGATACATAGGTCAGATGGACAGATAATCTTCAAACACTTCATAGACCTAGAGAATATGGCATTTAAATAACTTAGAATTCTGTTGACGTGAGACACAATTGCTCCTGGCTGCACCAATTTGATCCCAAGAGAACGTTGGGTTTCTAAGACATTTCCATTTGGAAGTTTGTCTTCTTGGCACAAAATGGCCTTTTGAGCAAAAAAATGCCCTTGCCTCAACTGCTGACAATACAAGTGCTGTCCTTCTGGACAAGTGGCACACAAGGAAAAGTGACTTCTGAACTCTGCTAAGACAGGGTAAGATGGTCTTTCAGAATTCCTGCTTCTGAAAATGGTCTGTCAGATACTCTAGGCCTGTAGCCAATTTGAATGCACTAACAATGCTGAGAAACATTAGGTGACTGTCCAGGCTGCCAGATGTCTCTGTCTATTCTTGCAAGATTCCTGAAAGTTGCTTGTATCCATCTTCCATTTCTTAGGTACCATTATATTCTTTCTCAGGTCTTTAATGGGATTGAAGACTAGCAGTTATAGTTGCAACTTGTGTGTGTGTGTGTGTGTGTGTGTGTGTGTGTGTGTGTGTGTGTGTGTGTGTGTGATTGTAAAATCTTAGATAGAACATATTAAGTATTAGATTTAGGTTCTTTAGGATAGGACATCTTTTGGAATGCTCTTTGTAACATGCCATTTACCTACACTCTAGACTTCTCTGGATTTTAGTATGTGTTTCTTGCTTGATATTGTTTGCATTGGTTGTAGTTACATCTTATCTAGGTCATCATCCCTCATTACTCCTGAACAATATTTGATAATCATTCCTTTGTATATAGTCTTGTATTAGGTTAGAACCTTCTTATTTAGACAAAAGGAGGAGATGTAGTGGTTAGCCATTCCAGCTTTGACCTGGAAGTTCCAACCCCCATTGAGGCTTTGGCAACTGTCATGCCTAGAAGGCAGGGCCGAGAAAGGAACCTGAAGACCCGAGATCCAGATGTGCTGGCTCTCTTGGTTCCTGGACCCTGGATGCTGGAGGTAGACCGAGCATAGTTCTCCAGAGAACACCGCTCGACTGTGCTACACCTTTCCCAGACCCTGTTACCTATCCCTTCACTTGTAAGTTACACGCCAAAATAAACCTCCCTTTTAACTACATGGAGTGGCCTTAATAATTTCAACAATATCTGGCGCCCAATGTGGGGCACGAACCCACGACTCTAAGATTAAGAGTTTCATGCTCTACCGACTGAAGTGATATTGGTGAAATTATTAAGGGCACTCCACATAGTTAAAAGGGAGGTTTATTTGGGGGTATAACTTACAAGTGAAGGGATAGGTAACAGGGTCTGGGAAAGATGTAGCACAGTCTGGTGGTGTTCTCTGGAGAACTCTGCTCCATCTACCTCCAATGTCCAGGGTCCAGGAACCAAGAGAACTGGCACATCCGGATCTCGGGTCTTCAGAGTCCTTTCTCGGCCCCGCCTTGTAGGCTGACAGTTACAGAAGCCTCAATGGGGGTTGGAATTTCTAGATCAAAGCTGGAATGGCTACCCACTACACTCAAAGCCTACCCCCAGTGACACACGTCCTCCAACAATGCCACACCTACTCCAACAAGACCACACCTCCTAAGAGTGTCATTCCCTATGGGCCTATGGGGGCCATTTTGATTCCAACAACCACAGATATATTCTCAGATATGAGATTGCTGGATCATACAGCAGTTCTAGTCTTCATTTTTAAAGCATCTTCATAACACTATACTTATTTACATTTCCATTAATTGTATATGAATATTTTCCTACACTTTATGTTTGTTTATATAACTGGAAATTAAGCCCCTGGGACACATGCTTCTGCAAATGCTCTACCACTAAGCAGCAACCCCAGCCCTCACATGCACATTTTCATCAACACTTTTGTCTCTTTCATAAGAGGCTTCCTAACAGTTTGTCATCTTACAGTGGTGTTGTTTTCACATAGTTATATTGTAGTATTTACAGTGAACCATGCACTAGGGTGAACTATGCCATACAGTGAAATGATGACCTCATTTAAGCAAATGAATCTATCAGTTTCCATAGCTTCGTGTGTGTGTGTGTGTGTGTGTGTGTGTGTGTGTACCAAGAACACCTAAAATTCTTCTTTTAGAAACATTTCAGTATATGATGTTATTAACCGAAGCTCTCATCCTATGTATCTAGACTCACTCATAGTGATTTTGATTTGTGTTTCTCTGAGAAGCTGTGATGTTGAGTATCTTTTTATGTGCTAACTGATCTCTTGTATGTATTCTTTGGAATATTGTCTATTCTGGCTTTGACCATTGTTTAATTGGGTTGTTTGAAGTTTTTTTCATATTGACATTTTGAGTCATGTAAACCTCTAATACATTTTATAAATATTTTTGTCATTCTAAAAATTATTTTTCATTTCATTGAATGTTTCCTTGACGATGCAGAAGATTTTAATGTAATATCATTCCACCATTCACTTTTTGTGATTGAAAAATGATTTTCAGCTATATTATAAAGGCTTATGTAGGCTGTCACTGTCACCATGTATCTGTCGTGACCAACATGTAACTACTGTGATTATGAATCCTTGTGAGAACAGAGACCTAGGACTGAAGGACTGGTAAAGTAAAATAGAAACACCTGGAAAAAAAAAAGAAAAACAAATGCTCATTGTCAAGGAGCTTTTCACACACACACACACATACACCCAAGGTTTATGTCTCATGTGTAAGTCTTTAATTGGTTTGATTTGTTTTTAAAGCATGCATATATTCATATACATGTGAATTCGAATTCATCTTTTTATACTTGGATGACCAAGTATTACTTCCTTTATCTCACAAAAAGTAGCTTCTCTCTGTGTGATGTGCTGCAAGGCTCAGTGAAGGAATGATACTCTAATGCAAACCTGTCCTTCTCACTCTCTTGAATGTGGCTCTTCTGATTCCTGTAGTCTACTCAGGTGCTGTAACCTCTTACCTTGATTCCTCAGCTCTCAAAATACATTTGTGTGCATTGATAGTCAACATGGTTTGTATATTAAACAGCCCCAAAAGCTTGTCAGTCAAAAGCTTGGTCTTTGGTTTACCATCTTCAAGAGTGAGCCTGGGAAGTGAGCAGACAGTGAGGCTCTTGCCTAACTAGGGTATTAGTCCATGTATCAATTCATAGATCTGAGGGAAGGTGATACACTACAAAAGTAAGTCCCTCTGTGTGATCTGGCCATCATGCTGTGAGTCCTATCACATTCTCCCTGACATGACCTTTTTCTTACATAGTCCTAAAATGGCAAGGCCAAGAAGCCATGGAGCCTGTCTTAGTTAGGGTTTCTATTGTGAAGAGAGACATACCATGACCACAGCAAATCTTTTTTTATTATTATTATTTATTTATTTATTTTACAACACCATTCAGTTCAACATAATAGCCACAGATTCCCCTGTTCTCCCCCTCTCGCCCCCCTCCCCCTTCCCCCAGCCCAACCCCCATTCCCACCTCCTCCAGATCAAGGTCTCCCCCGAGGACCAGGATCGACCTATTCTTATAAAGGAAAACTTTTAATCAAGGTGGCAGCTTATAGTTTCAGAGGTTCAGTCCATTATCATCATGGCGGAGAGCAAGTTGGCATGCAGGCAAACACAGTGCTGCCATCATCTTGATCAGGAGATAACAGGAAGTAGACTGCGAAACTGGGGGTAGTTTGAGCATAGGAGAACTCAAAGGTCTTACCCTTCATTGGCACACTTCTCCTAAAAGGCCACACTTACTCTAACAAGGTCACAACTCCTAATAGTGCCACTGCCTTTGAGATGATGACAGTCAATTATATTCAAACTACCACAAAGCCTCTAGACCCATTAGCCAAAATTCTGTTTCTCCTTTGAATTGATCGCTCTTGGTTTTCTCACAGCAGTGGAAAGCCGAATAACACAATGCTTATTTAAAAGAATAATTCCATAGATAAACAAGTTCTGGAAAGTCTTAATTTCCCATCTTTCTAATGTCCTAATCCTTAACATCCCAACCTGCTCAGTATTAAAAGAATACAGAGTATCAGCAATTATTATGAGTGAGATCACAATAGCTATGTTATAAGAGAAAAACTTCTATTTTAAAAATATCAAAAGTAATACTGGCTCAAACATACAAAGAAGGTATTTGTAAATTATGGGAAATATTGGGTAAGTGAACAGATACAGCCTTCTACAGCCTTTTGAGCACTGTGGTGGCTGAGATTCAGACTCCCTGATGGCTTCTAATGTCACATTGGATAACTTTGCATTAGTAACTAAGAGTTTGCAAAGGTACAGAGGGCATTGGTGAGAATATTTGATGTCAGATGGAGGCACAGCACTCTTCACAACTGACTGCCCAAGACTCCCTCACATGACAGCCACTCATTGACAGAGGCTGGAAGACAGCCGTCACTCGAAAAAAGAAAAGAAAAGAAAAAGAATACACCAGCACTTGGGAGGCAGAAGCAGGTGGATTTCTGTGAGTTCGAGGCCAGCCTGGGCTACAGAGTGAGTTCCAGGAAAGGCACAAAGCTACACAGAGAAACCCTGTCTCGAAAAACCAAGAAAGAGAGAGAGAGAGAGAGAGAGAGAGAGAGAGAGAGAGAGAGAGAGAGAGAGAGAGAATACACATTAGGGTAATGTGTGAAATCTGTAACAGCAAAGACAATAACACCTTCCTAACCAAATAGTGAAATAGAGTTTCCTTGCGGGGGGGGGGGGTTAATTATACTATGAAATTATTTCTAGGGATGGAAAGATGGCTCAGCCTTTAAAAGTACTTGTTGCTCTTACAGAGGACCTGGGTTTGGTTCCTAGCAACTACCTGGTGGCTCACAATCATCCATAACTTCAGTTCTAGGGGTCTAATCTTTTGACCTCCATGAGCACTGCAAGTATATGGTGCACATACATTCATGCAGGCAAAACACTCATACAAATAAAATAAGACAAATCTTAAAACTGTTTAAGAAATTATTTCCTGTATTTCTAAAATATTAAACATAACTGTTTCTGATTACTGTTTCACACATGAACACTGAGAATGCTTAAGAATGTTCTGGTAGTTAGTTTCTATACATATGTCCTGCAATGTGCATATTAATTTCATTTTCATAATAAATTCCTGAATACCTTCCTTTTGTTCCCTTTTCATGAAACTGTAGAGAAAATAAGATTTTTACTTAAACCAATATATATTTAAATTCTATCTTTTTCATTAGCCTGTATTGTCTTCATGTTGTTATCATATTAAACAAATGAACTATGTATATGTAGACTAACTACACATAAATACATATACGTTTAGTCCAACGACATATATAATGCTCAAGAAATAATTGTTTCCCATGTCACACATGTAATGTACTCATGTCATTGGGATTGTTTTGGCTTCAGTTATAGGTAAATGTAAATGGCATAAAATGTACAAGTTCAACCATTGTGAGTGTGGAGTTTCTCCTTCACCTCTAAAGCAAAGTTTTACCAGATGCAGAATTCTCAACCGATAGGTTTATTTCCCTTTAGCATTTAAAATACATTATCCTGCTGCCTTTGGGGACTGGAAAGCAGGCTGGTAACACTACTGAAGACTCTGCCTATCTGTAAGTCACTTCTTTCTTGCTGATTTCTCTTTGGTGTTTTGCAGTTGGTTATAATGTGTCTCAACCTGGGTCTATTGGAATTTTCTCAGAGTTCTCCCGATTTCCCACACTTGTAAAATAATTCATCAGGTCTGGAACGTTTCCAGTCACCTCTGACACTTTTGCCATTTTCTAATCCTGTGCCTGTTACAGTGTTTGGCCTTGATGGTGTCCATAAGTTTCCCAGACTGTTCACGATGCTTCAGTCCTTTTCCTATTCCTCAGACTCAGTCCTTACATCCGTTCTGTCCTTGAGTTTACCAACCTCTCCCCAGCTACGGCTGCTGTTGTGGAGTTTCCTTAGTAAATTATCTGCCTGAGGTCCGACACTTCCCATCTTTGCAATGCTCATCACCTCTGTCCCTTTGCTAGTCTTGTTGTGTAGACACATCGTTTTCTTGACACATTGCTTAGCTATTCATCATGTTTTATTTTACATTCCTGATCTCTTGGAGGCCATGATTCTGAAGTCTCTGTGTAATTCATCCTCCACAGGTCTTTCTCAGTTCCAACCCCCTCGAGTGTGCTTTCTGTCAGTTATTTTTGTTCCCTTGAATGAGCCCTGTTTTCCTATTCCATCATGTGACTTTTGATTTTGTTGTTGAAAATAACAGCCACGTCTCTGGCTTCATAGAGAGTGACTCAGTGTCAGGATATTCTTCATGGATTGGCTAAGCTTTCTACAGAACTAAAGATTAGCCCCAGGAGACCTGAAGGGAGAGGCCTTGTTCTTTTCAGAAGATGCATTCCTGCCTGTGTCACATTTAGTTCTCCAACCTCAAAGCTTGGCTGCTATTCTGTGTCATCATTTTCCTGAGAGCACCACTCCCGCGTTCCTTAGCACTGTGGATAGTTGCGTGAAAAACGCTACCTGTGACATCTTGCCTTTGGTATGTGCGTGTCCACAAACCCTCACAGTTCTCAGGAGGACTTCCTACCACTATTCCTTACTCTAAGTAAGGCACTGGCTGTTCCTCAAGTAATCCTCAGACGATTGAAATCTTGAAATTAAATCACTCTGCTTCGGGTTGTTCTAGTCAGGGATCTGGCAACCAGACTGGCTCTTCCTTTAGCTCTAGAGTGCACTGGACCAGAAGATGGAGCAAGGGTAGGCAAAAGGCCTTTCATAATGGAGCCTAAGCAGCTGTCTGCTATGGAGCTCTGGCTATTTTACTCAGAGTTGCTGGAGAGTTCCCCCCCCCACCCCAGTTTCTAGGTGGTTTTACCAGTGTGATGAGGAAGCAAGGACGTGGAGATCTCTTGCTCCCCACTTTGCTAATAAAGAGCCTCCTGAGTTCATAATATGAGCTAAAAATTTTATTTGGTCATCACTCTTTAATTACTACTTCCTGCAGATTAAGCAAGAGATTAGTGTATCTGAAACATTTATACTGAGAGAAATATATTGCCTTCCTTTTAAATTTCATGACAAAATGTAGAGGGATTTAATACATCATCTGGTTCTTTGGGAAGAAAATCATTCACCATGCTACTGCTAGGTCAAATTTTCATGAAACATGTCTGTAATTTTATAATCAATTCTTAGTAAAGCAATTATGAAATCACATCAAGGTGATATGCCCCTAAAATATAAACAACATACACAACGAACACTCTCATTTTCTTCTCTTTGTTCTACTGAAAGTCTTTGTCTCCATCCTCTGTATTCTTCTCTTCTCATGGGCCCCTCTGAATGCTTCGTGGTCCTTTCGATCATCCCCTGGAACTGCAGTTTGAGTTTTATTTACATACATATCATAGTATCTATTAAGTTAAGATGCATTAGCCACCTAGTGTCCTAGGTGTGAATCCAGAGAGAGAGAGAGAGAGAGAGAGAGAGAGAGAGAGAGAGAGAGAGAGAGAGAGAGAGAACCAGAAAGCATAGCCAGCTAAAACTTAAATCCAGCCATGTGTTTCCTCTTGAGCCAAGTCAAGGCTTGGCTCTGGCTTTCTTAAGCTCTGCCCACGTGCGCGTTGGCTTTACTGGCAGGGGCCCTGTTCAGCAGGGCAGGCCTGAGTTGTTTGTAGCACCAGCTTTAAGCAAGCAGCTCACGGTTAGTCCGGCCTGAGGCCAAGCAGACCTGGGCCGGGGCTAGGGAGCCAACTGCCTGGGCTAGGGAGCTGGCCGCCCTTGCAGGAAACTGGGTCTGTCACCAAGCCAAGTGGTTTTTAATGGATTCTTGTCACGTTGGGCACCAGATGTAGATGTAACCAACCGTCTTATTAAATAAAAAACACAGAACCAATGTAAAAGGGAAAGCCGAGAGGTCAGAGCTCAGAGCTAAAACCTTACCCTTCCTGCGGTGCTCCTAGCTCTCCGAAAGAGACCTACTTCCTGTGTGTATGTCTTTACATAGTCTTTTTGTTCTGCCTTCTCATTGGTTGTAAACCCAAACATGTGACTGCCTCGTCACTGTCTGTAAGTACAGCCTTCTAGGTCTTAAAGGCATATGTCTCCAATGCTGGCTGTATCCCTGAACACACAGAGATCTACCTAGCTCTGTCTATCAAGCACTGGGATTAAAGTCGTGCACCACCACTGCCTCACTCTAAAGACTATGACTCTAATAGCTCTGACCCCCGGGCAACTTTTATTTATTAACATACAATTAAAATCACATTTCAGCACAAATTAAATACCACCATAGAGATTGTTTTCTGAAATCATTTAAAATGTTTCTGCATACCATGGCTCCACAGATCATGTAGTCCAATCCTGCACAATCCCCAGGTAAGGATAGAAGGGGCCGTGAACTAGTCAGCCACAAAACAAACACAATGAGCTCCTCCATTCATAGGCTTGGGTCCTTTTTATTACTCAGTCCTTTTAAATCTGTTATCTCAATTACTCTGATGAAAACTAAATTGAACTACATGGAATAGTCATTTCCAGGGGCAATACTAAAACTGCAGAGCGCTAATGGAGAGCCCATTTTCTGTACCTTAACCCTGCACGTGGAGAAGAAGTCCTTGCGAGGGAAGGGGAGGGAAGGAGGCAGCTTTCCATACTGAACACACATCTGGATCAGTGCAGAGAATATTTTCAACTGACTGCATACATTTTCCAATATTTTAATAGCAGAACTATAGCAAATTGGTCAAACGTAAAATTGGGTCATTTCACTATTTGTTTTGTTTTGCTGATGCTTCTAAGATAGTAGAATATGTTTAGAAGAGTCCCATCTTTTCTGAAAAGAAAACATCTCATGATTTACCTAGCAATCCCTCCTGCTTTAGGAGGCTGATAGGCAACTGGTTGCCAAGCAACCATTAATTTCCTTCCTGCAACAATAAAAATAAACAGGCGACATATTCCTCAATTAAAAAAAAAAAAAAAACAGAGCCTTGAGTCTGTGAAGAACTGACAGAAATCAGGTCAAAGGTTCTCACCAGGATGTCTTAAGTACACTGTCCAAAATCAGATAACTAAGACTTTCATTCTTATTCAAGGATACAGAGGAGAAGGGGAAGGAGCTCATCACATCACAAATGAAAGATACTGCATTCAGGCAGAGCTACAAGGAATCCACAGCTCCATCCATCTTTGTCCCCACTGCTGTGTATTTCAAAGCCGCATATGAGAAACACTGTGGTATTCAAACTGAGGTGCAGCATGTATGCCAGGATTCATGTTTTTACAGACCAGTTAAAACACCTCCCTTGATAGGTCTTATATTTAGGAAAATTCTCATGCTTATTTTGGCATCAAAAGAAATAGGTATGCTTTTGACCAAAATCCAGGGTATGACACAATTTTTAAAGAAAGAAACAAAAAAATGAAAACACAGTGTGGAGTACCAATGCGAATTATGTCTATCTAACATGCTGTAGTGGTGGACTCTGCTTCTATTAGCCAGCGGCTCGCTACTGCAGTGAAATACCGAAGACAATTGCTGCAAAGAGAAAAGACTTTTTTTTTTTTTTTTTTTTTTTTTTTTTTTTTTTTTTTTTTTTTTTTTTTTTTTTTTTTTGCATCACAGCTTTAAGGGTCCAAATACCCCAGGCAGCTAAAAGAGGAAGGACCTGTCTGGCTCACAGCTTGAGAGGGTCACAGACTTGGCACTTGCATCGGCTCAGCGAGTGAGGGTGGCAGGTGGCCGCATGGCATGCAGGAGTACACGGAAAAGCAGAATAGCGACGTCTTCAAAGTGCAGCAAAGAGGAGAGTGGAGACTAGGAGGGGCGCTTCACTCCTGTGGTGGGCACCCCACGTTGATCTAAGGACCTCCTCGCCATCTCAAAGTTCCCAGCAGCACCAGGAGTCAATCCCTTCCACGGGGATTTCGGGGCACACTCAAACCACAAGCAAACCACAGCAACCCTTTAGCTGTCTTCCATATTGAGTTTGTTTCTGTTGCCTATTACAGAATAAAAGTCTTTCATATCCTTTCATAACTGTTTGGATGTCAATTTGGCAGTTCTTGTTTTCGAGACTGATTGATTGAATGTAAGTGCCTTGCCTGCGTGAATGTATGTAAACCGTATGTGAGCCAGGTGCCCATAGAGGTCCAAAGAGAGCATCAAGTCCACTGGAACTAAAAGTATGGATGGTTATGAGCCACTGGGTAAGTGCTAGAAACCAAACCCAACTTCTGCAAGAGCAACAAGTGCTCTTAACCGCTGAGCCATCTCTCCAGCTCCTGCTTGGCAGTTCTTTGAGCCTTACTTAGTGTCTCTCATTTACCTGCAGACACTGACCACTCATCAGGAGCGTGTCTATTTGTCTGACTGTGGATTCACTCTCTGATCTTTGGATTCTCAACCTCCAATTGACTGGAGTAGATTCTCCAATTAATTGAAAATATATACTATAAAGTGGCTTTGAACTTACTTGTACCATGCCATTTTAGTAACATTCTGTCAGTCAGGAAAAAATTTACCAGTTCAGCTCATGCACAAAGGCTATGAAAGTAGTCCCTGCCTCTTGTTTATAAAAATGGTACAGTCACAATATAAAAATGTCTGGCCAGGCAGTGGTGGCGCACGCCTTTAATCCCAGCACTCAGGAGGCAGAGGCAGGCGGATCTCTGTGAGTTCGAGGCCAGCCTGGGCTACCAAGTGAGCTCCAGGAAAGGCGCAAAGCTATGCAGAGAAACCCTGTCTCGAAAAAAACCAAAAAAAAAAAAAAAATTCTGTATACAAAGGTGTGGTTCACGGTCATTTGTCACAATGGACAAATCCCATCAACTCCACTGAACTACACACCATCCATTTTCAACATCCTCAAGACTGAAGGTCACTGTTTATTTGGCTAAATTGATTATTATTATATGCTAAAGCCTGATCCTGCCATAAGTTTGGCATGAAGTTAACAAAGAAAAGACTGGCTTCTGCAGAGATAACCACCCCCACTTAAGGTGAGAGCTCAGAGAAGTTGGTCCCTGGAGAAGGTAAGTGTTATGTCTAAAGGGAAAATCACGTACATACAATATTTTATATAAAGGTGTATACATAATGGCTAACAGTAGCTGTCAACTTGATATGATCTATCATCACCTAGGAAACAAGTCTCTAGGCATGTCTCTGAGGGAGTTTGCAAATTGGGTTTGTTGCGGTGGGAAGATCCACTCCAACTATCGAGTGATATCACTCCGTGGGCCAGGCTCTGGGACTGAGTAAATAGAAGAAAACAAGCTGAGCATCAGCATTCATAACTCCCTGCTTCCTGACTTCCTATGTCCCCCACTTCTGTCACTAGGCCTGCCCCACTTGATGACCTGAATCCCCTCACACTGAGAGCCTGGATTAACTGCTCCCTGAAAGAATATTCTTAAGGAAGAGAGAAATTGTGGTGAGCAAACCATCAACATTATTCATCATTTAATCAGACTTGCAAGGAGAAGTTGTGAGCCGGAGAAGGCCAGAAAAACCACACACAAAAAACAAACAAAAATAAACAAACCAACAGAGAAAAGGGCCTGAATGAATCAGACTGTATCTTAGAAAGCAAATTCTAATCTACACCAAAAGTCTGTGCCAAATAAAACTTACAAAACTATTTTTAAGCTACCCACTTTTCCTGTCCCCTCAGATGACGGTCTTTTGCCAACAAAATCCTGAATACCTAGTAACTAACTTACATAATTTCATTACTAGCTGATTGAACTTATATTACTTTTGTATTTTTTATTTTTGAGATTATAATTATAGTCTTAAACATATACATAAAGAATAATCTAGACAAATTGAAAAGAGAACATTTAATAAGA
This sequence comes from Peromyscus leucopus, assembly GCF_004664715.2. Classification (NCBI taxonomy): domain Eukaryota; kingdom Metazoa; phylum Chordata; class Mammalia; order Rodentia; family Cricetidae; genus Peromyscus; species Peromyscus leucopus. Next base: position 86,718,878 of record NC_051071.1, on the reverse strand, counting down.
AAATACGTTAAGTAAGAAGATACATTTAGGAATCTTAACATCATTAGGAACCATTGGTACAAGAATGGCATATTTTCCTAACCCTGAACAAAGCTTCAAACCATATAAAGTCAACTGCTCTTTGTACCACAGTAAGATCTATAAGTCAAGAAGTAAGAGCAGCCACTTCACTGATTACTACTTCAGCTGAGTCTGGGTATTATCTGCCAGTTTTATTATGTTTTCCCCTCAGAAACCACAGTTTCTCACTATGTCCACGCAACTGCATAAAAGAGGAAAACATCAGGGGAGCTGGTGACCTTTAAGATAAATGAAAGTGAAACCCCTTTCTACATTGTGGTTTTCCTTATCAATATTTAAATAACTTATATAAATATTTTATCACAATGACCACAAGAATGATTGGGTGAACTGATTGTCACATTGAAGTTACATATCGATTATGAGAAACTGATGATGAGTCAGCTCCATAGAACATGCTTTATTCTCGTTATGAAAATTCTGAATTGGCTTTAATAGATAAAAGTCTAGAAAAAATTCTTATGAAGGGGTACAATTAAAAAAAAGTGTGTCTGCAAAAATACTACATAAAACATCTTGGCAATGAGGTGAAACTATGAGAAAAAGAAGAAAATATATTTTAGTGTTTCTCAAATGACACCAGATATGATACAAAATTGAGAACCACTAAAAATGGGAACTGCCTGTGCACATATAGGAATCTAAGGACAGAATTCACAAAGTCTAACATGCCTTCATGATAATAGGCCATATTGGAAAACCCTAGAGTCAACATGAAACAAAATGAAGATACTCAAAGAATTTTCCCTAAACTCAGGGATGAGGCAAGGGTGTCTATTCTCTCCTCATACTGAGGGTAGAGCTTGAAGCTTGTGGCAGCAAGGTAAGAGAAAGAAATAAAAGGGATACACATAGGAAAAGTCAACATGCCACTGTCTGTGGATGATAGGACCTTCTAGTTAAAAGACCCTAAAGCTTCCACAAGAAAACACTTAACACTGATACTTTCAGCAAAGTAGCAGAATACAAAATCCACATAGAAAAACCACTTACTTTTCCATAATCAATTCAAATTGGATTTAAAATTTAAAAGGTCCTGCACAGTGAAACAAGCCTTAACTACTGAATACACAGCCTACAGAAAGAGAAAATCTGTACACTCAACAGAGGGTCAGACGTCAACAAAGCCATGAAGGAGCTAATGAAATGGACAGACAATTCTCAAATGGTGAAGTTGCGGTGGTGGGGGGGGGAGGGGGATTGCAAAAGGCTTGGTGGGTAAAGTCCTTGCTGCGAATCACGAGAATCTGAGTTAGGATTCCTGACATCTATGCACAGCCCAAGCACAGTGGTGAGTACCTGAAACACCAGCACTGAGGGGATGGAGGCAGATCCCAGGTGCTCACTAATCCACCAGTCAAGAGGAACGGGTGAGCTTCAAGCCCATTATTGAATCTACTCTAATCTAAAAAACAAATATTAATCTCAAAATATTTTACACTGATATGGATTTTGGTTTATTGATACAAATTTAAAGTCATTTTGCTATATGTATGTTTCTACTCTTGTTTGGGGTATCGTGCTTATGCAGCTCAGCATAATTAAGGCCATGGTTTAAAAGCCTGCTGAGCAATTGAAAGTCCCTGAGATCAAGAACAAAGCATCGGTGGCCCCTCCCACTACCCCTGCTAAAGTAATAGTAGAAGTTCCATCTAGTTATAGGCAGGAACAAATAAGGGCATCCGCATTGGGAAAGAACAAATGAAATTTTCTCTCTCTAAGAAAAACAAAACATAACGACAGAACACCAAGGAAAAGCACAAACATTCAGTTAGGAAGGCACAGGTGCTGTCAGAAGCTTGGGGTAGCATGCCGTCATGGACTGTAATCACCACATGAACAGTTGTTGAATGTGTTCGTTGACGGGCCCTCCGTGCTACACTTCTATTACATTCATATATCTTCCCCTAGAATCTCTTTTTGTTTCAGGGATTACACGGTGTCTTGGAGAGTGGGTTAGAACACAGCTGAAGTTGGCTAATCCATGACTCTCTGGGATTTCAGCTACTGCAAAAAAAAAAAAAAAAAAAAAAAAAAAACCGTGTTCCCAAACTAGAGACTTACATCCACCAAAATATGTGTGGGAACTGGCAGGTGCATTGATGCAGACTGGTTACAGTCAGGAGCATAAAATCAAGGCAAATCCCTCTTATATACAATTTGTGATGCCCCAGATCAGCACATCCTGGGTCTAAAGTGGACCCTTCCTAGTAAATCCTTTTGTGATTGCAATTGCCACACCTTCCCCAGCTGCATGAAGCTATTACTTTATAGAGTTTAAGTCAGTACAACTTTAATATTAGGAACTTATTCACATCAGGCTCTGGCTGAATTTATTTACTTGGAAGGAAAGAACAATTAATTCCCTCGAAGGCATTTGCTAGCTCAGGCTCCTAAAATGATCTGATCCTTATAGATTCTGGTTCCTGGCTAAGGAAGTGGCTCAGTGGATAAACTGCTTAACACACAAGTGTGAACACACAATTTAATTCCCCAGAACCTGTATAAAAGCCAGGCACGGCACAGTGGTGCTCCTCTGTAATCCCAGCATGCTTACAGCAAGATGGAAGGCAGAGAGGAGAATGTCCAGTGCACAGATCAGCTAGTTTGACAAATGCAGTAGCAAAAGATACAGTAGTCTTATCTCCAACTAGGAGGAAGATGGCTATCTTCTGAACTCCACATGTGTGGCATGGCATAGTTGTGCCCACATGTACTTACATGAACACACACACACACATGCACACAATAAATGAATTAACTTGGGTTCCTAGGGTGGTGTGTCATGAGGTCTTACTTGAGGTTCTGTGTATTTGTTTTGCTGAAATTCCATGTGTGGTTCATGGTGTACAGTGAGCAAGAGCTCCCATGATGACTCACAGCTTACATCAGCAAGTTTCCAGAACTAGGCATGCTGGCTGGATGCAGGTGGTATCAGGAATGCAACTGACTGCAGAAGTCTTGATTCACAAGGGAGTTAGTTGCCTCAGCTTTTTCACCAGCCCACAAAACACAATCATTCTGGACATGAAAGCAGAACCATCACATCACATCAGAGTGCACAGTGACAGTTTCCCACCTGTTCTTAAAGTGCTTTGATTGTCATTGGTGTATCATGATCAAATAGTTACAGATGTGTTGCAACATGAGGTCCTGATTTCCCTGATAGTTCAAATCTCCTGCAGTGTGTGATGCTGAGTACTGAGAGCCATAGCTACCTAGCAATACCCAGTTCTTTATTCAGCTAGATTCATCACTCGTGGCCCACCAACTCCAGCCTCACATGATCACTGCTTTGTGGCACTTCAACACAATGTGGTTTAATAAATGAAGTAGCTTTTTAAAACTTAGTGTCTACACACAAAAGAGTACATTTCCTTAAGAGAGATGAACAATTAACACCTTTAGACACGTTCACTCGCTCAAGCTTGTTAGAGAATCTAATTATGTATGGGCCTTTTAAAATTCAAACTCACTACTTTGAATTGTAAATTTTCTCAATCTATGTGCTTTTGTACAATTACAAATTCAATATTCAAATAACATGAATTTCATGTATTTTTCCTAAAATGATGAAAAGTTTTCAAAAGAAAAGTTAAGTATGAAATTCATAGTTTAAAGAGATTTATTGAAGCTTGGTATTTTATGGTCTCATACATTAAAACATGCCTTTAACAAAGAAAAATCATAGTATCATGAAGCCTTATCTCTCCACTCAAATCCCTTTCTCTGAATCCTGTTATTTAAAAGTTCCCATTTGGGCTTTTGGACTTTCTGCTAGTATTGTCATAATTCTAAGTAATATATTTATATCTACATGTCTTGATGCATTAGGCAGGGTGTACCTACATATATAAACATGTGTACATATAAATAGATGGATTGAATAAATGGATAGATGGCAGACAGATAATTTATTATAAAGAATTGGCTCATGCAACTACAAAGGCTGACGAGTCCCATGATCTTCAGTGTGAACTGGGAAGCTGGGGGCCTAGGAACATTGTTATTTCACATTTTCACTCCAAAGTTTGCAGATGGAAAGCCCGTGACATGCTACTGTTTCTTGAGTCCAAAGGTAGGAAAAAGCCAGTATCCCAGTCAAAGGCCTTAAGTCATAAAGAATTTACCCATGCATGAAAGGGTCTGCCATTTTGTTCTCAAGTACTAGCCAAGGCCACCTAATACTAGGGAGGGGAACCTGTGCCAGCAAATTTACCAATATAAACATCAATCTCATTCGAGATGTACCAGAAACACCTGAGATAGTACCATCGTATAGAAGAACCAACATATTTTTCAATTTCATTGTTTGTTCCCTGCATTGGTGATGGTGTTGAGTGACTCCACTGAGACAGGACTAGTCACTATGCCCAGCTCCCATCTGACTTAGCCTTCCCCTACCACCCAGGTACACTGATTACATTTATAATTTTGACTCTTTTCACTATTCCCAACCTTCTCTCTCTCTCTCTCTCTTTCTCTCTCTCTCTCTCTTTCTCTCTCTCTCTCTCTCTCTCTCTCTCTCTCTCTCTCTCTCTCTCTCTCTCTCTCTCTCTCTCTCTCTCTCTCTCATCTCCTGATACCAGTCAGCTGCAGCAAGGTTTGCCAGACATCCATTCTAGATGAGCCCTTTACATCTCAGCCCTTTCCTATGAAATCACAGACCAAGTTTGACATTATGATTACATGAGTACTTACAAATGAAAATCTGTAACTAGTGAAACATACCCCTAGCAAAGAGGATATTCATTTAACTCCTGCTGCCAATAAACTATTACACATATCAGGATCAGATGGACCCATTTCACTCCTCTCTGTTCAAATTATCTTTGGATTTTAAATATTCCAAATATTGGCGATGATTCTCTTATATATTTATTTCTTTGATTTGAATTTTCCTTTGCTCTTCTCCTGCTGTAAGAAATACTTCTATCTAGTACACCATGGAGCTTGGCTGATAGAGTGCTTTCCCAGCATACACAAGGCCTTTAGTTGGTTCCCCAGCACTGTCAACCTTAGCACTCAGAAGGCAGAAGCATGAGGATCAAAAGTTCAAAGTCATCCTCCACTTCACAAAGCTTCACACAACAGCCTGGGCTACATGAGAGTCTGTATAAATATAAGAATGAGTAAACAACTTCCAGGTGTTTTTGAAAATCATATTATTCATTGAACAGGCTGTTGAAATTCCTCTAAAAGGCATTCTGCAAGAAAAATTCTGGCCTCCTGGATCAATTGCATTTGAAAAGTCCTACACACTTGTCACCTTGGGATTTCTGTCCATTTTTCACTTAAATATTTTTATCTTTGCTACTATATAGTCATTGTTGTTGCTCAAATGTTAAATTGGTCTTTCAATAAAATCCCAGAGCCAGATATTGGGGTAAATGCTGAAAGATCAGAGAGACAAAGGAACAAGCCACTGCCACATCTCACCTCGCCAACTCCAGGAATCCTCTGACTGAATGTCTCTGAGTCCTCAGCCAAAAAAGCTCTCTAGCCAAAAGGCCTCTAGTCAAAAACTTTAGTTCCTTTCTCCTCATGCCTTGTACCCAGCCATATTACATCCTTCTTAGTGCTTGGATTGAAAGCACGTCACTCCCAAGAATTGGGATTAAAGGTGTGTCCCACCACTCCCTGGCTCTGTTTCTCTCCTAGACTGAGTCAATCTCATGTAGTCCAGGGTAGCTTTGAACTCACAGACATCCAAATGGATCTCTGCTTCTTGAAAGCTGGGATTAAAGGTATGTGCCACCACTGACTGGCCTCTATGTTTAATCTAGTGGCTTGTTCTGTCCTCTGATCTTCAGGCAAATATTATTAGGGTACACAATATATCACCACACATTGTATCATCATCATCATCATCATCATCATCATTTTCATGCCCCCACTGGACTCTTTCTCTGCCAAGAGTACAATTTTTAACTTGTATGCTATGTTAATATTCAAAAGAATTTCAAATCCTAAATTCTCAAAATTCCTTGGTAATGTTATCAGTGATCTGCTTAGTAGTGTGCACACACACGTATTAAAAGCCACTGGAAAAGAAAAGCATAAAAATTCAAAATGAAAATATGCAATCCAGGACAATATAGAAGTTGCTCCCTTGCTGACATGAAAGCAGTAAACTGCATCACTTTATCAGTTTTAATTTTTTCATTACCACTTTTCTCCGTTCTATTTAATTCCCCAATAATTATAAATACCAGCGTTGAGCAAGAAAGTTGGCTTCATTTAGTATGTTTCAAGCATCCTCTTTATTCAAATAGCTGGTAACCAGATATAGCATGTTGCTCCAAAGAAGTGTTCTGTGTTACTAACGTGAGCATGCGGTTGACTAGAGCAGCAGCAAGGACAAGCAGGAGCTGCATTTACACTACGTGGGGTCCTATAGGTTCCTTTGAAGATGACCGTCAGTCCCGACATCTTCCTTACGGCATTGTCTCAGTTCCCCAGCAAGCATCTTGTCAGCACCAGCCTTGGGCTGAGTGTGTTGTAAGTAGAAGGAAATGCCTATTTCAGACAAGGACTTTTTTCTCTCTCTAGTGCTGATGTTGTACACAGAGCAATTTCTCTCACTCAAGAGGCCTGAGTATCTCTATCCCAAAGCTCTGGCCCCAAAACCAAGGCTTCACCGGAAGAAAGTTGATAGAATAGCTGCAGGTTGTGGTGATATTTTATTTGTATGTTAATAAATAATGTTTGCCTGGAGATCAGAGGAATAGCAAGCCATTTTAAGTAAACACAAAAGTCAGGCAATGGTAGCACACGCCCTTAATCCAATCACTAAGCAGGCAGGGTCTCTGTGTGTTCAAGGCCATACTAGGGAACAGAGCCAAGTGCTGCAGCACACACCTTTAATCCCAGTACCAACCATAGAGACCTGGAAGTCTGTATAGACAGGCAGTGACAAGGAAGTGAGGTAGCTGAGCTAAGATAACCAATAAGAGGGCTGAACAGCAAGGCAATAAAGGCATGGGTAAGACAGGAAGTAGCTTGCATTTGGAAGCTGCAGAGCTAGTGAGGTAAGGTTGGCTGGTGGCTATTCCTATTTCCCTGATCTCTAAGGCTTTCGCCCCTATATTTGGCTCCATGTTTTTTATTTAATAAGACCATTTAGAAATTCATCTCAGCAGGTGAAAAAGATTCCATATGACACACAATGAATATCTTCAAATCCAAACAATAATCCTAATCTATTCCCTTCACTGGTTGTTTGTTTTAAAACCCTTTTAATTGAAAGACATTGAGGGAGCCTCTATGGGGAATGAGAGTGATAAATTTACTGTCCAAGCCTTTAAAGACCTTAAAATGAATGGGAGTTACAAGATGGAAGCCATCACAACACAGAGGCAAGGATGGATGTAGTGAGCATCAGGTGAGTAGACAGTGCTGTGTATCAAGACTGGTTACTTCCAGATGCTTAGCATGGAGTTCCTAAGGTTAGGGGAATAATGGCATGAAGAAGAGAGTGAGTGGAGCCTGGGGATAAGAAGCTGGTTCTAGTTAAGATCAAGTCACAGAAGCATGAAAGGGTGAACTCCAGGGACAGACTGTACTGCTAGGGGTGAGGACAATAACTATGGTGTGGAGTTAAGTACATGACCCTTAGACAGAGATTTAAGCTGTGGGAGACAAGCAGTGGTACATGGCATTGCTGTATTAACTGGCAGCCTTGTAGTTTGGTCAGAATAGAAGCAGGAAGCAGAAAATATAGCGAGCGGTGCATGATCAAGACCAAAGTTACCTAAGGAAAGGATGAAGAAAAAAGAGAAAAAACCCTTGAAGCGAGGAGATATCAGGATGTCGACAGAGAAAACTGGCTTTAGAATTAGGATTATGAGGCAATAATCTTTGCCGTACAGCTGATACAGTCAGCAGGGGCTAGAGGAAGACAAGTCATCAAGGAATAACGTCTTAGAGCACACATACTCCGGTAGGGAGATGTTTAGGTATGAGGGTCTAGGCTCAATTCCAACACCCAAGTGAAGTTTGGTGACAGATGGGCACAGGAGGATCCTTGGCATTCACTGGCTAGTCTTGCCCAGTCAGTGTGCTCTGTATTCAGGGAAAGATCTTGTCTCAGAAACTAAGGCAGAGAGTGACTAAGGGAAGTACTTGACTTCAGTGGACATGTGTAGACACATGAAAATGTACATGTGCATACAACACAGACACACACAAGAATGCATGACCTCTCTACCCTAAGATGAAATGGGATAGCTATTTCTTGACAGCTGGGTCTATATGCACTTTCTGTTGACATCTAATCTGAGGGGAAAATAAAAGTACCTCTAGACAACTCAGGGGACATTTAGAACAGAAAATGTAGAAAAGAAAAAACTGTCTTCAGTTGTTGGAATAAGCGAGGACTGTGACTCTAGGAAGGCATTTGATCTAAACCGTAAGCCTACACTGGACTTCAGCAGGGTAGAGAAGGGAGACATTGCAGGCAAACATTACTTAGGGTGATAAAGATTCTGACCCCATCAGACTGTAAGAAAATGAAAAACAACGTTGGAAAGGTAGATCACATTACTGAGAACATCATCCCCTCCCACTGCCTGAGAACTCATTGTCAGGTATTTACACGAATTAGCTCACTTAATCTACACAAGAAATATAAGAAGCTGACACACATCTGACCATTTGGATAATATGCAAATGATGCCTAAGAAAGACTATGTCACTCAGCCCAGATTTCCCATCTGACTCCCACTGAGTCTGATACAAATTCAAGAAAAGAAGTGGGTGAAGGAAATGAGTTTAAAATCTGTTGCCCTCTTCACTAGGGGACCTGAGTTACTACTACACAGATGCAAATGTGAATGATTTTCTTGGGAACTTGATGGAAAAAAAATGTGTAAATCTTGGTAATGGACTAGACAAAGGGATTGATAAAGCAAAGGAAGATTGGGGGAAATAACAGCTAAACAAGATCAAGATTATTAACATTGCTCCCCTACTCTTCCAACAGTTATATGACCCTCAAGCTCCTCATTCAAAGACTCCTATCATACTAGACTCTTGACTTTTGGGCTATAAAGAGAAGGCTTTTATATTAATTCCAGAAAAATGAAACTCAATAGACAAGTTCTGGAATTAATGAACAAAATGGATTTGAAGGCATAATTTCATTGCCAGTGAAAATCACAAAATGAGAGTCCATGGCATGCATGTGTAAAATGTCAGTTTTTAGTGCCTAGAATCCTATGCTTTAAATTTGCAGACTTGTGAGGAAACAAATGTATTTGCATGGATGCCTTGAGCCTGCTTGCTATCAGCTTGAGCATCTGGGATATTCCCACCAGCTCACTTAGTTCCCCACACTACAGACTCAGCATTGGTCTATATTTCTACATGATTTTTGTTGTTTGTTGTTGCTGTTGTTGTTCATGGTGGAGGTGATGTGTGTGTGTGTGTGTGTGTGTGTGTGTGTGTGTGTGTGTGTGTGCTTGCAGAACAAGAACTCAATGTCTTATGACCTTTTTGAGGGAGGTATAGACCTCATTTTTTGCTAAATATATCACCGCTAGCACTCAAGTGTCCTTCCCTTCACTAAGGCATTGACTGATTTGAGAAAGAAACCCATCCCTCCTGGGTTTCCCTGATATTATGACGATATAGTCCTTTAGTGGTTTCTTCTCAGTATTCCTTACTTATTTCTTCTTCTATTGAGACAAAATAATGGCATCATTCTAGGTTTGGTCCTTGATCTTTATTCCCCAGAGTTTTCCACACTCACAGTCCTCTCTACAAACTAGACAGTACTGACTGCTGAGTCGTTCAGCTGCCTGGACTCAAGCCCCAGATATCCACTGCTAACAAGTTTATCCACCTCACTTATTCAAAAGTATTCTCATCCCAGCAACTCCTTATAATATTACAAAACCTTGGGAATCATACAGAACTATTGCTTTTATGTGTTGTAGCTATATATATTTTTCATTTTAGAAAATTAAGAATGGGGAATTTTTAAATCTTTACTACTTTCAAATATTATTTTTTTAATTCTTTAGTAAATAATATTGAATCCCACAATATAATAGAAGAAATAATGAGCTTTTTAAAATTCATATTTTCTAGAAGAAAAATAATGAAAAGAATATTACTTTTGCCAGTATTCTTTATGGCTATCTTGAAATATTTTTTCTTAACAGCTGAATAATATTCCATTGTGTAAATATATCACATTCTCTTTATATGCTCACTAACTGATAAACATCTATGCTGTTTCCAATTTATGGTTATTATGAGTAGAATAGCAATTAACATGGATGAGTAAGTACCACTGTAGAGAGATGTAGAGTCCTTTGAGTATATGCCTAAAAGGCATACAGCTGGATTCTTGAAGAACTACCATACCAATTTCCATAGGAGATGTTCAGATTCTCACTCCCACCAGCAGTGAACAAATTTTCCTCTTTTCCTGCATCCTTGCTGGCATGTCTGTCGCCTGTTTGGCGCCCAACGTTCGTGTTACGAATTCATGAAAAAGCTGTTTGCCTGTGGCCTTGTGAGCCCCAGCTCAGGCCCAAGCTACACTCAGGCAGTTGTGGCGGCGCACGCCAGTAGGATTTGCTGAAGGAGGCAGAGGCAGTAGGATCCCGAGTTTGAGGCCGGCCTAGGAGGCTTGGGAGAAGCTTTGGCCCGGACGGAGCCACAATCAGTGGTGGGACCATGGAAGCAGTGGCTACTGCTCCACGTTGCCAGCTCCTTCTCATCGTGTTGGTGACTGCGGTGATGCTGCTACCTGGGACGAAGGGTTTACTGCTGCTGGTTCAGAGAAGAATTGCCAGGACCATCGTGTTACAAGAAAGCATCGGCAAAGGTCAGTTTGGAAAAGTTTGGCAAGACAAATGGTGGGGAGAAATTGTTGTGAAGATTTTCTGTTCTAGGGAAGAATGTTCATGGTTCCGAGAGACAGACATTTATCAGACTGTGATTGCTCCAAACCACAGAGGAGGCAAAAAAAAAAAAAAAAGTCTGCAGGAAACCATGACCATGCTTAACAGTGACTTTGAAATCTTCAAAAAGATGACAGGATCCTACAACGATGATTCCACATGGACTATGGTAAAGCCGTTAAGCCGATTAACACCATGGAAAAATCGACTTTGGACTACAAACTGGTCAGAACAATTTCGAGAGGACTAGTTGAGATGATCCAGCCTGACAGACTACTCAAACAAGGACTTGAAACAAGCCCTGAACTTTCCTATTATGCAGAGACTGGACAAACGATACAGGACTTGATGATTAGCCCCAAAAATTTTCTTTTCAAGATTCCCTAAAGATATCTTTACCCCTAGAAAGCAAAAAGAAAAAGAGAATATAGATATGAGATAGATCATTGAATCTACTCTGAGAAAAAAAGGATAAAGAAATAATAGGATAAATAGGTGGATCATTGAATCTACACTGAAGAAAAAGGGGAAGATATAAAAATGACAAAAGGTAGACTACTGAATCTATTATAAAAGAAAAGAGAAAGAATATGGATATGATAAGATAAAAGGGAGGTTATGGAATCTACTTTTAAAAGGAACTACTTGTTTTAAATAAGATAAGTAATGAAAATTTTTTGGTCTGAGTTTATCAGATGTTACTGGACTGGACATTGTTAATATATATAATGGAGTTTTTTGTCTGGATCTGTCAAATGTTAATGGACTAGACATTGTTAATGTAATCTTGACTGTATATTGCATATACTTATTGAAGATAGTTTTCTTGTATTAGTTATAAGCTTTTTTAATTTTAGACAAAAAGAGAGGAAATGTGGTAGTATTGTGTTCCCCAAAATATTGTGTACTCTAATAAATTTATCTGGGGTCAGAGAACAGACCACCACTAGATACAAAGGCTAGAAAATGGTGGCACTCACACCTTTAATCCTAGCATTCCAGAGATAGAAATCCCTCTGGATCTCTGTGAGTTCAAGGCCACATTGGAAATAGCCAAGAATGGTGACACACGCCTTTAATCCCAGAAAGCCAGCCTTTAATCCCAGGGAGTGGTGGTAGAAAGCAAAAAGATATATAAGGCGTGAGGACCAGAAACTAGAAGGATTTGGCTGGTTAAGCATTTGGCTGGTTAAGCATTCAGGCTTTTGAGCAGTAATTCAGCTGAGACCCATTCCGGATGAGGACTCAGAGGCCTCCAGTCTGAGGAGACAAGACCAGCTGAGGATCCGTCGAGGTGAGATAGATGTGGCTTGTTCTGTCTCTCTGATCTACCAGCATGGACCCCAGTAAGTCGCCTCAGGTTTGATTTTATTAATAAGAACACCTGTTTCATTGAACTCAGCCATTCTTACTAGTATAAGATAAAAACCTCAAAGAAGTCTTAATTTGCATCTCCTGATGGCTGGGGATGTTGAAGATTTCTTCAACTCTTTCTCAGTCATTTGTGTCTCATCTTTTGAGAATTATCTGGTTAGTTGTTCTGTACCTCACGTTTAGTTGGGTTATTTGTTTACTTGATGTTCAGTAACAAGTAATGCTTGTTGTTGTTTGTATGTTCTAGATACTAATCATCTATCTGATGTGTAGTTGTTAAAGATATTTGACCATTCTGTAGCCTGGCACTTTGAAAGACAGTGGCCTTTGCCATACAGAGCTTTTCAGCTTCCTGAGGTTTCATTTATTAATTGTTGGTCTTGGTGTCTGTGCTATCGATGTCCTGTTTAGAAAGTCTTTTCCTGTGCCATTGAGTTCATGACTATTCTATACTTTGTCTTCTATCAGATTCAGTGTATTTGGTTTTATGCTGAGATCTTTGATCCATTTAGAGTTTAATTTTGTACAGGGTGATAGATATGAATTTATTATCACTCTTCCACATCAGCCATCCAGTTTAATCAGCACCATTTTTTTGAAGATACTGTTTATCCTCAGTCTTTGGCTTGTTTGTCAAAAATTAGGTGGCCATGAGTGTGTGAACTTATGTCTGAGACTTCAGTTTGAGTCCATTGATCAGCAAGTCTGTTTTTATGACAACATCATGCTGCTGTTTTTATGATTATATCTCTGTGGTACAACTTAAAATCTGGGATGGTGATACCTCTAGCAGTTTTTTATTATTCAGAATAGTTTTAGCTATCCTGGGTTTTGTGTTTCCATATGAAACTGAAAATTGTCCTTTGAAGTTCTGTGAAAAATTGTGTTAGAATTTTGATGAGGATTGGTTGAATCTGTGTGGTGATATTTTGTTGTACCCTAATAAACTTTGCCTGAAGATCAGAGAACAAAACAAGCCAATACATTAAACATAGAGGCCAAGCAGTGGTGGCACACACACATATAATCCTAGCACTTAGGAGGCAGAGATCCATCTGGATCTCCGAGTTCAAAGCCACCCTGTATTACATGAGAATGATTCAGTCTAGGATAGAAACAGAGCCAGGCACTGGTGGTACATACCTTTAACCCCAGTACTTGGGAATCACAGGCCTTTAATCCCAGTGCAAGAAAGGAAGTAATATGGCTGGGCAGAGAAAGATATATAAGGCTCGAGGAGACAGGAACTAAGCCTTTCTCGGCTGGACCTGTTTTAGCTGAGGACTCAGAGGCATTCAAGTCACAGGATTTTTGGAACTGGCAAGGTGAAAAGCAGCTGTGGCTTGTTCCTTTGTCTCTCTGATCTTTCACATTTACCCCAATATCTGGCACTGGATTTTTTATTAAAAGAACATTTAAGATTCATGCCACAAAGTTATAGATTGCTTTTGGTTGAATAATAATTTTCACTATATTAATCCTACTGATCCATGAAGATGTCAGGGCTGACAGTCATCTTCAAAGGAACCTACAGGACCACACGTAGTGTAAATGCAGCTCCTGCTTGTCCTTGTTACTGCTCTAGTCAACTGCATGCTCACTTTAGTAACACAGAGCATTTCTTTATGTTATATCAGATTTTATCAAAAAACTTTTCTGAATCTAATGAGATGATCATGTGTGTTTGTCTTTCAGTCTGTTTATGTGGTTAATTACATTCATTGATTTACCTATGTAGAACCATCCCTGAATCTTTGAGATGAGGCCAAGTGATCATCGTGGATGATCCTTTTGATGTGCTCTTTTATTCAGTTTGAAAGTATTTTATTGAGAATTTTTTCCATCTATAAGGGAAATCAGTCTACATTTTTTGTTGGCTTGTTGTGTGGTTTTGGTATTGAGGTAAAATAGTTAGGTAATGTTCCTTCAGTTTCTGTTTTGTGAGATAATTTGAGGAGTGTTGGTGTTAATTCTCTGAAGGTGTTGTAGAATTCTGTGCTGAATCCCTCTGGCCCTGGTATTTGGGGAGAAGGGGGAGATTCTTAATGGCTGCTTCTATCTCACTAGGGGTTATGTGTTTGTTTAAGTTGTTTATCTGATCTTGATTTTACTTTAATAAGTCATATCAATCAAGAAATTTTTTTTATTTATTTTAGGTTTTCCAGTTTAGTGAAGTACATATTTTTAAAGTATGTATTTACGGTTCTCTGGATTTCCTCAGTATCTGCTGTGATTTATTTTTTTCACTTCTAACATCATTAATTTGGATTTCTCTCTCCATCTTTTAGTTGATTTGGCTAAGGGTGTGTCAATCTTGGTCATTTTCTCAAAGAACCAACTCTTAACTTTACTGATTCTTTGTATGTTGTGTTTGTTTGTTTCTATTTCACCCCTGAGGAATAGAGAAGGGTTAAGAGGAAAGGCTGAGAAGGGAAATAGAAAAGTTGGGGGCGGGGGCTGAGTTTGCATCAAGAAGTAGAATCCCAAGGATGGTGGTGGTGGTGGTGGTGCAGCCTTCAATCCCAGCACTGGGGCAACAGAGGCAGGCAGCTCTCTGAGTTTGAGGCCAGCCTGGGCTATAGAGTGAGATTCAGGACAGCTAAGGCTATTGCACAGAGAAACCCTGTCTCAAAAAAAAAAATAAAATAAAAAAGGGAAGAAGGAGGAGGAGGAGGAGGAGAAGGAGGAGGAGGAGGAGGAGGAGGAGGAGGAGGAAGAAGAAGAAGAAGAAGAAGAAGAAGAAGAAGAAGAAGAAGAAGAAGAAGAAGAAGAAGAAGAAGAAGAAAAAGAAAAATCATCCCCCGGGGGTGAAGTGTTGCTCTCCTGCAGGAATGTTATGAGAGGACTAAAAGTAAGTCTAAGAGACAAGCAAGACTGGATAGTGAAAGTCACCTGCACATCTCAGTCCATTGTCGCCACTGGAGGTCCCTGGTAGAAAATGTTTCTGCTTGTTAGTGGCTGACACAATACAATAGAGAAGGGCAAGAAGGAAAGGCACAGAGGGTCCACGGCAAAGTGCTGGGAAAATCCTGGGTCCGAAGCAAGATTCAGAATTGCTAATTTTTCTTGAAACCTCAAGTTTTATCATTAGCAAGGTGTTACTAGTTGCACAGATCAAGTTGCTGTTAATTGGGTTTTCATAAACAAAGGTGTCTGAAGGTCAGTCCTCGATAACCACAGTTTGACTGCTACTTTCCTTTTAGGTAGAAGTTTTTCTGTGGGAAAAACATGCCTAGGTAAGCTTATCACAAAAATATTAGCAATTCTTCAGAAAAATGAGATAGTTCATGCATAAAATTATATCTCACCAAGTACTGCCTAAAAGAGATGTATTAAGATAATAAAAGCTATAAAATGAATGGCCGTTATTGCCTCACTGAGGCACTTTAGTGAGACCGAGCCTGTTTAAGTTGCTGGTGCATGGTAGTGAAGCCTACAGTAATAGCTTGCCATGCAGTTTGCCAGCACCACTCTGCCAAGCCATGGCACCAGGACCTTTGCTCACCACTGCTTCTCAATTTTCATCGGTCCAGCTAAAAAGAAATATCTTGATCTTATTGGTGAAATGATTTTGAACTCACAGACCCCTTAGCACAGGTTGTTAGAGAACCCCGGGCATTTAAACAGATGATGTTTGAGAATCACTAATACAGCTCTGTTTTCCACAGCCCCTGAAAATCAAGGCATGCCTGACTTGCTAAAAATCATCTCCTCTAAAGTCCAGTCCCGCCTCTGTGCTTCTTATATGGAGTGATGGCATTATAATCATGTGATGAAGGACCCGTATAACACCGGAAATGGAAGTGACTCCAGAAATAACAGTAGAAAGGTTTGGCCTGCCACTCTCTCCTGCTAATACCCATGTTCATCATGTCAATGTACCAAAGTAAGATTCCTTGTATTTATTCCATCTGTCACTACACCCTGCTTTATCCAATTTTATTGTCATGATACAGTCCCCTAATAATCTCTTGTCCATAACAGTATTTAATACGCTAACAACTTACCATCATTTAATTTGCATACCACCCTCCTTCATAATCAACAGTTGATGTTATCAATGGCCTTTCTATAGTTTAAATTATTTTCCATGGCCTATTGGCTCCTGAGAAACACCATAGAAATGTACCCAGCCCTTTTTAATTTTACTACACGTATGTTTTAATATTCAGCTCAGCTCACTTGTATACACATACATACACTGCCCTCCAATTAGAGGACATGTCAGACCTTCCCACCTTGGACCCTCACCCAGCACATTCGTACTTATCCTTGAAGACCTATCTCATGAATAGCCTCCTCCAAAGTGAATTATCTGCTCTAAAGGATAAGAACAAGCAAAAGCCAACCATGAAACCAAAAGCAGGTAAGACCTTCCCAAAGAACACACACAAATTTCAGTTCTCTTAAAATGTTAAGTACCAGACTGCAGGACTTAAAAGTTGATTACATTATGAGCATGTGATTTAAAGATATTTTATACACAAGTCTAATATCTTAAATAGTTTTTCACAATATGAAATTATTATTATTATTATTATCATCGTCATTATTACAGAACCTAGCATAATAGACAGCCACTCAACAGAATTGCCCTAATTTTTTAAAGTAATACTTATTGGAATGCCAAATATCCTATTGATTCATCTTTGTATAAAGGCTCATTCTAAAACAACATAAGAGTTTAAAAGACTTCAATGTGGTCTGAAAGATCATTTCCATCTTGATCACAAATAAACCATATATACTGCTAATGCAAGATTTAAGAAGACATGAAACATTGGTGCTGAGTTAGCGACAAGGGAAACCTCTGTATGGACAAGGGACATCTGTCTAAAAGATGCTGAGACCCCTCGGTGTGACTGTCTCTCTCTTAAGAAAATGAAGTTTTCTTTGCTTAAGCAAATTCTCTTTTCTACAGTTAATGATTGTGTCAAAGAAATCTTCAATCAGCTGTCTCATTGGGGGGGGGTCCCCCAAGCCAGATGAGGGATGGTGGAGCACTACCCATACCCTGAACATCTCTCAGAGAGCACAGCAGGAGTGGGACTACTGTGCATGCCTGAGAGGAAGAATATGAACCCCTTTTCCATATTTTTCACTCCACACTGCTAAGGTGAGGGGACAGGTTCAAAGTCTGCCAAATATGCCTTCCAAAATGAGGTGCCAACCATCTGATGCTGTCGCCTCTGCCTCCTTCCCTGGCAATCAATCCCTGTCTTAACTTTCCTGCTTTACCTTTTACCATCAGCCCCTGCACCGCCACACTCCCCCAGACTGGACTCTTCTCCATTTCATAGGCATACCCCTGTCTTGGTTTCTCTTCCATTACTGTCAACTGGAGGAAGAAAAACTTCACTTATTTCTTTACAAAACCAAGCTGTAGGCAAGCCTTCTGGCATTTTTTAAATTAGTGATTGATGGAGAGGAACCAGCTTAGGTTTTATTTAAAAACAAACAAACAAAAAACCATAAAGAGCCAGTCAGTGAGCAGCAACCCTCCATGGTCTCTTCATCAGCTCTTGCCTCCAGCTTCCCATCCAGTTTGAGTTCCTAACTTGGCTTTCCTCAGTAGGCTGTGACTCAGGAATAAGCCAAATAAACCCTTTCCTCCCCATGTTGGTTTTGGTTACTTTATGTTTGTTTGTCACAGCAATAGTAATCCTATAATCCCAGCCAAAGTGGGCAAGTGTTCCCACCCTAGTTAATACAATCAAGACGCTACCCCACAGATGTCCCGAGAGGGCTACATCCCAAGTGATTGTAGATTCTTTCAAGTTGACAATTAGCACTGACTAGTATGTCCCCAAACACCATGTTCATGTCCACATTGCACATTCTTCATACTGCCCGCTGAATCCTACTCATCCATGCAGGTCACCCATTCAAGTCCAATGAACTCTCAGGCTTCATGCTGTTGGAATATTCTGTTTTAGCATGTGCACACAGGTAGGATCAAATGTTTGGTGAGCATCATGTGCTCATATTACATTCGCTAAAGAATGTGCAGTCAATAGGATGGTAAGCAGCTGGCTTATTATAGAAAATAAATTAATTGAAATTTAGTTTTTAAAAATGTCATGGTATTAGTAGAGAAAAAAGTAATATACATTTTATGTATGTATTGACTCTTAAAACAATTGATAACTAGACATTTCTCATCATTTAATTATCTCAAGTGAGAAAGGTTACTGGCACAGGGTATTCTAAAGGATTTCTAGGGATATTCATTATTAATTTACTCTAAAGGAAATAAGTCAAGTCAAATCTAAATAGATCCATTTGTAACCCATGTGGTCTGGAAAAGTGTCCACCAAAGGACCATGTATTAAAGACCCGGTCACTGGCCTCTCACGGTCATGAACTGACAGAACCTTTAAGAGGCTCAGTGGGAAAGAAGCCAGTGGTAGGAGGTGTGCCTCAAGGAATGCTGAGATTTCCCTCTCTGCCCTTTCAATTCCCAGGTGCCTTAAGATGAGGAGGGCCCTCCTCCAATGCCGCATCTCCACTAGCCAAAACCGTGGAGCAGCTAATCACAGGATGAGATCTCCGAAACCTGAGTCACCAAATAAGCCTTTCCTCTTCTTCACCCTTGAAGCCGATGGGCTCCAGCACTGGGTTACAGTAACACACTGCTGACTAAAATAAAGCCTGACAGATCAATTGAATATGAGAATGAACGTGGCTGACTTTACAGTTACTAACCGGTTCTCCCTTAGAAAATAGAATTAATTGAAATTTAGTTTTTAAAAATGTCATGGTATTAGTAGAGAAAAAAGTAATATACATTTTATGTATGTATTGATTCTTAAAACAATTGATGAACTAGACATTTCTCCTGCATTTTCTAAGGTCTGTAATAGCTAGTTAAAAGTGAACTCTTCAATCCTACAAAACAATGCCCTTGTTTGATAGACGAATAAATGAAATTTTTCTAGTACTTAAAAAAATACCATTTCAGAAAAAGGAAGTAGCTACATAGAAGCAGTGGCTATTCCAACTCGATCATCTCTGTCTTCTGCCACGAAAAGTCTAAGGAAGTGTTTCCTAGGCTAGGGAGATGGCTCGGCTGTATGCAGTGAGAGCTTGGGGGCCTGCATTTGATCCCAGAATATATTTAAAATGCTGAGTGTGGTAGCAGGTGCCATTATCCCAGTTCAGGGAAAGCAGAGGCAGGCTGATCACTGGAGCCTACCGTCCAGCCAGCCTGATTGATGGCAAGTTCAAAGGCATCGAGAAAGTCTAAGTCAAAAATAGTATGGGTGGCATCTGAGGAATGGTGCTTAGAGTTGACATCAGGATTCTATACGCACGTACACACATGTGTACATGTGCATCTGTGTACACACATACATGTACAATTCACTTGCACGTACAAGCTTACACAGCCACAAAGGAAGATTTTATTAAAGAAATTATTTCTCATATAGTACTGAAAGCTACAGCATCTACCATGGCTAAAGAAAAGCACTTAACATCTTTTTTTTTTTTTTTAATGCCCAAATTCCCTCCTTGCATACACGTCTCTACTTCTGCTTCGTCAAGGACATTAGCTGAGCTGAAGCAAGGGTAAAGCAGGGAGAAAGCAAGGCTGAAAGCAGGAAAGGAGAACACACACTTTGAAAAAGAAACTTACATTTTGCATTTCAAAAGTCCACAGGTAATGCAAGCCTATAAATAGGAAGACAGAAAACAGGCTTCTGCGTGCTTCCTCTCCCTTCCATTTCCCTTTCAGCCTCTTCTTTCTTTCCTGAACCTTCCAGCCCAAAAGGCTTTAAAATGAGTCAGCTGGCATCCATACCCACGCAGACCTGAGGGTTGCTGTCAGGGGTCAGGCTCTGCGCTCCACAGGTGAGAGTTCCATCTACTGCTCTGTCCGGAAGACTCGTGACTTTCACCTTGTACTGCGCTTGGCCTTTTGAGAGCAAAGCAGGGAGCAGAAGCACTTCAGAGCTCCAGATACAAGTCCGGGGAACAAACTCTTCAGAGAAACAAAGTTTCTTTGTTTTAAAAAAGTGGAAGGGAAATCTAGGTCTGGTGGTGCTTGTCTGTCATCCCAGAGTTTGGGAGGCTGGATCAGGAGGATCGGGAGTTTAAAGGCAGCCTAAGACACAGAGTGAATTTGAGAGACCTGCCTAGGCCACCTGGGATCCTGTCTGGGGAAAAGAAAAAAAAAAAAGGTAAAATGAAAGGGGAGAATTCTTGTTCTTGCTTTCTCCTAAATGATATTTGCAGAGGATGTAGAGAAAGAAACAGAAGGAAGGTGAGGCCCATAAGCCAAAGGGGGTGGGAAGAGTAGAAATTCTTCAGTGACAAAATAAAGGTGCATTTTATTTAATAATAACAGTCTTTTGTGTCACAGAAATGTAAACCTATCCTTTGAGTCCCTATGAAATCCTCAGTCAATTAACTCTATTTGCTAATCAATGTCTTATGTAAGTGACATTTAGGGAAAACTAAGGAGATGAGAATATCATGTCTGGGTCAACACATCACACTATAGGAATTCAGGACGAGAGAAAACCCCAATCTCATCAGGAGACCATTAACATTTGTCACAGCAATGTAGGCATGTTTGAAGGTTAAAATTGTCAACTTGGCAGGATGTATGGCTACTCAGGAAATAAGCCTCTAGGCATGCCCATGAGGGATTATCTGAATTAGGTTAACTGGAGTGAGGCCTGCCCTAACTCTGGGCAGCAGCATCCCATATGTTGGGTTTCTGAACTGAATAAAAAAAAAAGAGAAAGCAAGGTTAAAAACAGCATTCATCTCTCTCCACTTCCTGTCTGCATGTGCTATGTGACCAGCTGTCAGCTCTCTGCTTCCTGTCTGTGTATGCTGTGACCAACTGTTGTCTCTCTCTACTTCCTGTCTGTGTATGCAATGTGACTACCTGTCAGCTCTCTGCTTCCTGTCTATGTATGTGATGTGACCAGCTGTCAGCTCTCTCTGCTTCCTGTCTGTGTATGTGATGTGACCAGCTCTCAGCTCTCTGCTTCCTGTCTGTGTATGTGGTGTGACCAGTTGTCTCTCTCCACTTCCTGTCTGTGTATGCTATATGACCAGTTGTCTCTCTCCACTTCCTGTCTGTGTATACTATATGACCAGTTGTCTCTCTCCACCTCCTGTCTGTGTATGTGATGTGACCAGCTTCCTCAAGCACCTGCCTCCCTGACTTTCTCACAATGAAGGATCATACCACAGATCTTGAGCTAATGCCACTTTCCCTTCCTTGGGTTTCTCATGAACTTTGTCATAGCAATGGGACACGTGACTCATACTGCATGCTAGCCTACCACCTTGGGTTTGGACTCCACTTCAGTCCCTTGCCCAGCGACATTAGAGGAAGTACGGCCTTTTCCACCTCTATCCTCTACCTGTAATGTAAGCATAGTGACATTGCACACATTGTGTGGTAGCCCTTATCAAGTACCCCTGAACTTCAGTTACACACTTTATTAAAGCATTCTGCAAACCAACAGCAAACTTCTGAACATTGGATCCTTCCTGTGTCTACGGCAGTCCCGCCATTATCAGTAGCACATGGAAGGGACTGTGTTATGCCTATAATTTCTCTCTTCACCTCTGCTATGTGGTTGCCTGGGGAACTCACAGCAATCATAAGCAGGGGCCTGGGGAGGAGTTAATGTGTCCAATCCTGGTTACCCCAGGCTGGCTGCTCAGAACTAAAGTTGAAGAACGACAGAAAATGGCTAGAATTGAGAGCTGAACTCAACCAATCCCAACAGAAGCTGAGGTGGTAGGCAGAGCCACGGACCACAGATGCACAGAGCCACCACCCACATACTGTGGTCCCAGTCCTGGTCTGGTCCCTGGAGATAGCCCGATCTCAAGGTCTGTGATCTAATCCTTTCTGGTGCCTTGGATTCAGCTAGCCCAGGAGTTGATTTTTTTTTATAAGCAGCCACTTTGTAGTCTGATGCCTATTGTTATTAGAATCTACTTGTTGTCACAAAGTTCACTAGAACAAGGAAGGCCAGTCCATCTTCAAACTGCTCCTAATAATGTTGAGTTCCTATTGATAATGAACACAGGATTTATGAGTGCCTGGGCAATTCATCACTTATCAGGAACCCTCTCCTTTAGACAATGTTTTTATGTTACTTGAACCTTCTCTGTGGATCCGAAAGGGGCAAGCAGGCCTGGCCCAGTGAGAGAGTACGAAGCTGGTGCCTGACAGTTTCCTTGACACTTCTGCCTAGGAGACTTTCTGATGGGGTTAAACTCCGAGGGAAACGAAAATGGTTTTTTTCCAATTACTAACCTAAGCTCATGCCTGCATTGAACTGTTTCTACCTCCTGCCTGCCTTCCCTCAACTGTCTCTTCTAAAGACATGACCATTGCTTAATTAGCTCCATCTTTTGGTATTTTTCTCCTTATTAAATAAACTCATTTTAGCAGTTCATGCCCAAACATCTCTTCTTACAGTTTTGTTTCAAGAAATAGTTAAAGTTTCATGTTTGATTTATAAGTGCTGGGAAAAATAACCAAAAACCCTTGAAGAGTAAAAGTGATAAATCTACTCGGTGTTTGGAAAGGACATAGGTTGTATGGTGATATTTTATTTGTACTAAAATATGATTTTATTTGTATGTTAATAAATAAAGTTGCCTGGGGATCAGAGCTAATAGCAACCCATAACAGAAGTCTGGCAGTGGTGGCACATGCCCTTAATCCCAAGCACATGCAGGCAGATCTCTGTGTGTTCAAGGATACCACCAGCATGGAGACACACACCTTTAATCTCAATACCAACCATAGAAGATCTGGAGGTCTGTATAGATGGGCAGTGACGAGGAGGTCATGTGGTTGGGTTTACAACCAATGAGAAGACAGAACAGAAAGTCAATAAAAAGACAGACACACAGGAAGTAGTTCTCTGGCTGAGGAGGACAGCAGCAGCAGTGAAGGGTAAACTTTTTAGCTCTTATCTATTGCTCTGACCTCTTGGGCTTTTTAACTCTGCAATCAGCTCTGTGTTTCTTATTTTAAAAGATGGTTACATCTACAAGGTTGTTCACCATATCACTCAATTCATAAGCATAAGAATCGCTCCTGTGTGGTAACACATAGCTTTAGCCACAGCACTTAGGAGGCAGAAGACCTCGAAGAGTTAGTGGCCAGCCTGATCTATGTAGCCAGTTCTAGACCAGCTAGAACTACATAGTGAGAACCTGTCTAAAAACTAACAACAAACAAATAAAATACATTTTCCAACTTAGGAGAAAACAATTATAGACAGATGGCAAACCATTGAGGACATAAAAAAAATTCATGCCAAGTGTCTGAGTTACTGTTCTGTTGCTGTGAGGAGACACCATGACCAAAGCAACTTACAAGAAAACAAAAATAATTAATTGGGGGTTTGCTTACAGTTTCAGAGACTTAATCCATTATCAACATGGCAGGGAGCATGGTGACACACAGGCAGGCATGGTGCTAGAGCAATAGCTGAGAGCTGATACCTGATCATAAGGTATAGGCAGAGAGGGGGGGGATGGGCTTGGAATGGACTTTCAAAACCACAAAGCCAATCCCCAGCAACACAAAAACTCCAAGGCCACACCTCCTAATCCTTCCCAAACAGTTCCACTAACCAGGGACCAAGCATTGAAACATGAGAGCCTATGAGGGACATTCCAGTTCAAACTACCACACACTAAAAATGTTTAAGCACAGTAAAACAGAGTTAACTGGGATCCAAGCTCATTGATTAAAATTCAAAAGTCTATGGAGAGACAGAATCATTGGTCTGTTTGAGATAAACTAACAAAGCCATATTTCTATTTCTCTAAGACAGTGGATCTCAACCTGTGGGTCACATATCAGATATCCTGGCATATCAGATATTTATACTACAATTCACAACAGCAGCAAAATTACAGTTATGAAGTAGCAAGACACACGAAGACATGGCTTATCTCCACTGTAGGGCCAACAGTAAAACACTAGATAAAGAACTCACTAGTAGAAAGTCTTTAAAACCCTCACATGTCTTGAATTTGAGTTCTTTCACTTGTTCTTCATTAGCACCCAAAGCCCTGGATAAACAGTTTGGAGGTCTAGTGGTATCATCACTGATATTGAGGCACAAATGACTTTGCTTCTTTCACATCATGCTCAGGCCCTGGATGACAATAAACTAACAAGCTAATGCCACTTAGAGCCATCCATGTTCCAAACACTCTGGAGCCTGAGGCAGAATGATCTTCAGTTCTAGGCCAGCTTGGTTACACAGAAAGACTGTCTCAGAACGGCAAATAATGAGCATCCATGTCGTGAACCATGAGGCTGTATATTCTCCAAGTATTTAATGACCCAAGGCAGTCTTCAGACTTAGTACAAGCCTAACCAAAATCTCAGTGGCAACTGGTGGAAAAAAAATTACTGTGTCCTCACATTCATATGCAATTCCAGGGGACAGCAATAAGTAAAATAATCCTAAAAACAGAAAATGAAGCTGAAAGATTCACACTTCATGATTCTAAAACATACTAAAAAATACATTAATAAAAAATGATATTGGCATAAACACAGAATTAGAGACCACTGGACTAGGACAAAGGGCACAGAAATAAGCCCAGCCATCAGTGTTCAAGGGTGCCATGCCCCTTGGCACTGATGGGAAAAGGACAGTAGTTTCAATAAGTGGTGCTGGGGAGCTGTGCATCCATGGGGGGGAAGTAGTTTCTATATTTAATATCATGCACAGGAAATGAACTCTACCTGGAAGGACCCAAATGCATTACTCTTCTCACTGCTGTAACAAAATCCTTGACAAGAAGCCATTTGGGAGATGGAATATTGACTTGGGGTTTGGGAGGCTATGGCCTGTCACAGTAGGGAAGGCATTGTGGTGGGAGGGGCAGGCAGCTGCAGTAGTGGGAATGAGAGATAGATTGGGAACGAGGCTGGGCCACAACCTTGGAGCCTTGCCCCTCCATCCCCCAAAGCAATCTGCTTTCCCCAGATAGGCCTCATCTAAAAGTTCTACATCTTGTGAAGAGCATTTCAAACTCAAACCAAAACATTCCACCCAAGCTCCCAGAAGCCCACGGCCATCTGACAACACAAAATTCACCCAGCCTAGCTTCCAACGTTCCTACAGTCTTAACAGAGTCCACATTAATCAGAAGTCCAAAATTCCTTCTGAGACTCAGGGCGAACTCTAAACTGAGCTTCTGCCAAACCTAAGACAAGTTCCTAACTTCCAAAATGCTATGACACAGAGTAAATGTTCCCATTGAGAAAGGGAGGAATGAGAACAGACCCAACGAAAGACCTAAAGGCAGCCGCAGCAACACCAAAGCCTGCAGCTCCATGACCTGCGTGACCAGTGGTCTGCATGAGTTAATCAGCCACACACTTGGTAAATATTGACATTCCCCCAGGTGTCTTTACTCAATGACACTAACACTTTTCATGAGACCCATGACTCACTGAACTATGGCCTTATCACAGAACCTCATCATGACAATGGGTTTCTCCAAGGTGGATAAGTCACTTTCACGTTTATATAAACAAATCCAAATCTATGATGGAATAGTTCCTAAAAGATGCTTGTTCCCTCTACTATTCCTATTCAGTGAACAAGGACCACAAAATGGTCCACCAAGGATCGACTAGGGGGAAGACCTTCAAGTCCACTTTAGCTGTCCCTTTCCCTCTCTTTCAACTCTTCTGTCTCATGTTAAAAGTCCCCACTGCCCTTCCCTAGATTAGGGCAGTAGCATGATGAAGTGGCTTTCCTCAGTCTGGCCTGCTTCTGACTCCTCCCCCTAATTGCTGCCAAATGACATTCCTAAAATATAAATCTTTTCCATTCTCTGCTTACAAATCCTTCTACTAGTCGCGGTGATTTTCACATTAGAGTAATCCTCTACTCACATGCAAAGCCTTTCGGGACTGGCTGTCTTCCCCTCTAACTTTCCCCATCAATCGTTCACATGATTAGTAGGTTTGTAATTCTTTAAACATGTGCACTCCTCCAGACTCCCCTCTACTCAAATGTCTTCTCTCCCACTTCTAAGCTACCTCCTGTTTACCATGTCATACTCAGCTGGAAAGCATCCTACCTCTGGACCCATTCCATAGTCCTTCCCGCCTCAGTCTGATCTGGGCTCTCATGAGCACGTCTTCATGATAACCTTTAGTCACAGGGCTACAATAACTGACTGTACATGTGAACTTCTCCATCAGACTCTAAAGACCTTTCTCCTCAACCATATATGTTTTTCATCTAACCATGTAGCTAGAGTTTTCCTGCCTTGCCCACAGTCAGGACAAATCTTTGTCACCCGCCAGTCCCACAGCTGCTCAGACCCAACCAAGTAAACACAGAGACTTATATTGCTTACAGACTGTATGGCCGTGGCAGGCTTCTTGATAACTGTTCTTATAGCTTAAATTAACCCATTTCCATAAATCTATACCTTGTCACGTGGCTGGTGGCTTACCGACGTCTTCACATGCTGCTGGTCATGGCGATGGCTGGCAGTGTCTCTCTGCCTCAGCCTTCCGCTTCCCAGAATTCTCCTCTCTCCTTGTCCCACCTACTTCCTGCCTGGCCACTGGCCAATCAGTGTTTTATTTATTGACCAATCAGAGCAATTTGACATATAGACCATCCCACAGCATAACCGGGCCCTAAAACACCAGCTGGCAGACTTGGTCAGTGAGAGCTGGTGGGCAGGATATACAGGGAAAGGGAATACAAACAACTTGCCTACCAAATTCAACAAAAACATTTTCTATTTTAGGTAAGTATTTATGTATAATTTCCAGATAGTTTAGAGCAAGGTCTATTTCCCCTAAGAAGATACCAGCATCTAAGGAACATGATGAAAATCTCTATAAAATATTAAAAGGGATAGAAGGAAATAAATGCCAATTTTTATGTATCACATCCAGAAATCTTAGTATAACAGTCCAAAGGGAAAAAAACAGACATAAATATATACAGGTAAGCTATTTTAAAGGTCCTCTTTATTTACATCCCCACCTTAGTCACAAAAGTATAAGAGAATAAGAAACTCAGAGGACATACAGAAAATGTAAGCTACTACCCTATTGAATTAAATTTTTTTCCTAAAAAAACTGATATTCAACCTAATATTCAAGACAAAATAGTGGAATAGACAATTCCAAGCTCTCAGTGTTGGCTCCACAAATCACCAAGAAGCTTGATGCTGGCATTTATTTCTTGTCACGAGTGAGACCACTGGGATATCTCAAGGCTCATCAGCATAAGAACACTGCACAGTGGCAGAGCTGGTGGTCTTGGCCTTCCAAAAGCAAGATTGCAGCCACTATCTCAGAAGTAACCTTGGCACCAAGTGCCTTCTTCCATTGTATATGGTAGAGTCCTGATACTCCCATGGCTTGCTACTCAATTATTTACATTGAGGAACAGGGATTTAGAGATAGTGAAATCACCTTCCCTTAATTTGCTCATCAAACAGATAAAGGGGCTGCTTTTCAATTAAGCCATTTCTTTGTATATTGTAGGTGATTTTTTTTTTCAATTCTCAGTCTAAATTAGCCAGCAGTAGGATGCTGGAAACACCAATGATGGTATGTTTACACCATGCTATACCCTGAGAGGACTCTCCCCACTGATCAGTGGCAAGAGAAATTAATGGGTACAAAATTCCAGTAGTAAAGTGAATTTCATTATAGTAGTGAGTCTTTCTCTGTACTGACAGCTCCCAAATAATGACATGGAAACTTAATTATTAATTATGAAAGCTTGGTCTTAGCTTTGGCTTGTTTCTAACCAGCTCTTATAACTTAAATTAACTCATTTCTATTCATCTACATTCAGCCACTTGGCTTGTTGTTTTTATGTCTCCTCCTGCATGTCCTGCATCCTCTGCGTCCAGTTGGTGACCCCCCTTTCTTCTTCCAGAGATCTCTATGTCCAGAAGTCCCACCTATTCCTCCTTCCTAGCTATTGGCCATTTAGCTTTTAGTTAAACCAATCACAATGACATATCTCTATACATGGTTGCAAGAACAGAACCCATTAGTAGTGACTGTAGCAGTCAATCACACAGAATATTCGTGGGAGATCTCAGCACTTCCCCCAAACACTGCAACAAAACTAAAACTGATCTGAACATCTTATTTTTCAAAAGGAAATTTATGCATATGCCAATCTTTTTCTTACTATTACTTTGTGAAATGGAAACATTGATCTCCAACAATGCAAAAAAATTACTAGGAGGTGAAACGATAACTCAGTCCCACTTGTCTGGTTCAAATGATGAAGGTTTTGTAAGCCATAAAGAAAAGAACACCCATCTTTCACAAGCAGCCTGGCTTTCTTATTTCCAGATCAGTACATTCTCACTTCCAAGTAAGTTCTCCACAAAATCAACCAACAGCTCAGCAGAAGCAACATCTCCCTATCTCCCCACTGCCACTCATGGGGAAGCAAGACACTGGCCTTGTGATGCTGGGCACAGGGATTTGGTGGTGAAGTTCCCCAAAGTCCCTGCAGTAGGACGTGTGGAGCAGAAAAATCAGAGCTAATTTGTTAACCACCCTACGGGTAGACTCACCGTTCTTAGATTTGAGAGAGACACAGGGTGAGAGAGATTGTGTTTGGAAGCCATCAAAAGAAATAATTATAGACAATAGAATAACATCTAATAGAATAAATTGGTACAGGTGAGGAGACTGGAGTATCTACACTGGAGCATTCTTTGGAACTTGGAATACCACAGGTGACTCAACTCTTGCACATGACCCAACTGCAAGGAACTCAAACATGGAACACTAGCCGGGCGGTGGTGGCGCACGCCTTTAGTCCCAGCACTCAGGAGGCAGAGGCAGGCGGATCTCTATGAGTTCAAGGCCAGCCTGGACTACCAAGTGAGTCCCAGGAAAGGCGCAAAGCTACACAGAGAAACCCTGTCTCGAAAAACCCAAAAAAAAATAAAAATAAAAATAAAAATAAAAATAAAAATAAAAATAAAAAAAAAAACATGGAACACTAAACGGCTATGGGAATCAGGTGGAAAAATCCCTGTGGCTTTTGGAGGATGTTGCTACTAAGGTGTTCAGAGCCGAGTTCTCCTCCCCTAGAACACCCCACAGCAGCAGCAAAGAATGGCACCTCAGCAAGACAAAGAGTCTTTCTAACGGTAATTTTAGTAAGTTTAATACATGTACATATTGAATATTGAGCATACTCCCCATCCCTCTCATATGCATACATGACTTAATATATCTATACTAAACCCAGGGGGCTGGAGAGAGAACCCTATGGGTAAAGAACGTTCTGTTGAAATCAGTAGACATATCTGATGTCTAGTAGGGGGCATTGTTGCCTTGTTATACAGTAACTCAATTTCAAGTATGTGTGTGTGTGTGTGTGTGTGTGTGTGTGTGTGTGTGTGTTTGTGTGTGTGTGTAGTACAAGCTTCTACAGTAGCAGGTTTCCATGCAACCTTTTCAAAATGTCTTTAGTGCTCGTCATCTCTCCCCCTACTCCCTCTTCTATTCAGTCCTCCACTCTCTACCTAGTTGAACTCCTCCAGTTCCTCTATTCCTTTTTAACTCTTTTATACCAGTGCATTCTATCTCCCTCCCCTTGACTGTCCCTTCTCATTGCATGTTGAGAAAATCTCATGGTACCTTAGTAATTTTCTCACTCTTTGGGGTATTCCAAATGAAACACATGTATCTGAAGAGTCAATATTAACATCCACAGATGAGAGAAAATATGTGATTTTTATCTTTCTGGGCCTGGGTTACCTCAC
Organism: Peromyscus leucopus; assembly: GCF_004664715.2. Classification (NCBI taxonomy): domain Eukaryota; kingdom Metazoa; phylum Chordata; class Mammalia; order Rodentia; family Cricetidae; genus Peromyscus; species Peromyscus leucopus. The sequence continues at coordinate 86,688,720 of NC_051071.1, read as the reverse complement.
TCAGAATGACTGTTTCCAGTTCCATCTGTTTATCTGTGCATTTCAAGGTTCTTAAAGGTTAAATGATATTCCATTGTATAAATATGCCACGTTTTCATTACTCATTAATCAGTTAATGGGCATCTAGGCTGTCTCCATTTCTTGGTATTGTGAATAGAACAGCAATGAATATGGATGAGCAGATATCTCTTTACTGGCATACTGAGTTCTTTGGGTGTGTACCTAACAGTAGTAAGGCTAGGTCATATGGTAGATCTATTTTTAACCTTTTTAGGAACCTTGATACTGATTTTCATAGTGGTTGCATTTCCAGCACCAATGAGTAAGTGTTACTTTTTCTTCACATCCACACAGACATTTTCAACATTGGTTCTAACCTTAAAAGCCATTCTAAGTATGGTGAGATGAAATCTCAGAGAAGTTTTAATTTGCATTTTCTCTGGTAGTTAAAATATTGAACATTTTTCAGTGTTTCTCAACTATTCACATTTTATCTTTTGAGAGTTCTTCTTAGTTCTAGTCTCCATTTCTTAATTTGGCTGTTTGTTTAACTATTTAATTTTTTGAACTATTTATATGTTCTATATCCTAATCGTCTTTCAGATGCATAGCTAATAAGGTGTTTTCCTACTCTGCATGCTGCCTCTTCACTGATGTGATTGTGTACTTTGCTGTGGAGAAACCTTTTAGCTTCACGGGGTCTCAGTTGTTAGCTACAGTCTTAATGCGTGTGCTATCAGAGTCCTGTTTAGAAAGTTCTTTCCTGTGCCAGTGAGTGCAAGTGTGCTGCCTCCTTTCTCTTCCACCACAGTCTGAATACCAGGTCTTATACTGGGGTCCTAGATCAAGACTCCTCGTGTGACAGGAAAGGGGATTCGGTCCCCGGTTTTCATGGAAAACAGAGTAGAAATCTCCCAACACCATCTTCCACTGGGAATCTTCTTACTTGCAAATGAATTGATTTCAAAAGTCTAATTTCCTCTTGTGTAGGATAAAGGCAGGCTATGGAAACTAACACTCACACCTTGATTTTGCTGTTTTAGAATGTCCTCTAGAAGTGGCTACCTGCTCTCTTTAGAAGCAACAGAAACCCAATATATGCCAGTGTTTTAGTTTGCTTTCTGTTGCTGAATATTCTAATGACAAGCAGAAGTAATGGGTTTATTTGGCTTACATTTCCAGGTTCATCACTGAGGGAATTCAGGGTGGGAAATGAAGGAAGGAACCATGGAGGAACACTGCTTACTGGACACGCTCCCATCATGCCCAGATAGCTTTGTTATACAGCTCAAATGCCTCTGCTTAGGAATGTGAAGACACAACATGGAGCAACTGCAGAAACCGGAAAACTGCAGGTACTTGGAATGTGGTGGGTGAGATAGCAGAATCCAAGTGATCTGAGGCAGGAAAGAGAAAAACAGGGAGGGAGCTCCGACCTGGGAGGAGTAGGGGAGGTGGGAGGACAGAGGGACAAAGAACGCCAGAGTTGTTTGGTAAAGGCCCAAGAAATTTCATATCTACGTAAAATCATACACAATACCTGTGCGTGTGTGTGTGTGTGCGCGTGTGCGTGTGTGTGTGTGTGTGTGTGTGTGTGTTAAAGTTATGCCACTTGTCCTAACAATGACCCCTACAAGTACCATTTACTAACCAAGATCCCAGTACCAGCAGACATGAGAGCCCTCCTTTCTCATTGGTCAGTAGAGTCCAAGTGGCTCCCAAAACAACATGGAATGTGATGGCTGCCATGGGTTGCCTCTGTGGCTGAAGACACCACATACTTAGAATGTACAACTTGGACGAGCCAAGCTGGTTCTGACCTGAAAACCTCCTTCCTGGGGTCAGCTTCCATGGTTCCAGAAAACACTAAGCACAAGGGAGGGGGAAGCAACTGAATGGTCCTGCCCACCTGCAACACCTGAGGACGACTGACAGCTTGACGCAATCTGCACAGCTGCAGTCAGTGGCACTTGCATGTCAGTGGCGGCCAGCAGCTCTCTGATGGACATAGACCCCTGCCACAAGAAGGAAATCATGCCCAGAGTTAGCCATCTTCCCAGGGCTAGTGACTCATGGGCCTTAGAAGACCAACCACTACCGCCACTTTCCTAGACCAGCACAGTTCCTAACTACATTCCAGATCTTTTCCTGACACCCACAGGTAACCACCATCTCTCATCAAGGAAACCTCCCAGGTTTTTTTGTTTGTTTGTTTTCCTTACACCCACAAGTAACCATCATCCCTCATCAAAGAAACCTCCTAGGTTTTTTTGTTGGTTTGTTTGTTTGTTTTTTGGTGGGTTGGTTGTTTTCTGTTTGTTTGGTTGTTTTTTGTTGTTGTTTTGTTTTTGGTTTTGGTTTTGGTTTTGGTTTGGTTTAGATTTTTGAGATGGGGTTTCTCTGTGTAGCCCTGACAGTCCTGGATTCGCTCTGTAGATCGTGATAGCCTTGAATTCAGAGATCCACCTGCCTCTGCCTTCCAAGTGCTGGGATTAAAGGTATGTGCCACCATCGCCCAGAAGCCTCTCTTCGCTGCTGAAAACCACAGCTGGATACAATACAGAGCTCAACAGATCATGGGGAACCCAGCCCCAGTGGATACATCTACATCACAGCTTCTGTATCTAGACATTATGGATGAAGGGGCTGAAAGATTTTAAAAGTCAAAATACCAGCAAGTTTGCAGTGGAACAGTTTGTCACAGAAATTGCTACATAAATAAGATCTGAACAATAGCAATAATAATAAACATAGTATTAAAAATAAATAATAATAATAATAAACATGGTAACGCAGAAGGGAGGGGATTTCATGCCCCCTGCCCCCTCCCACCTTTGGTTAAGGAACTACAGACAACTGATGACTGCTGAGAGAGGGAGCATTAGCCTCCTCAGGGAACAAGGCCCCTACTTGGTTGTCCATTACAAAGCAGTCAGCCTTGAAACTATATATACACCAACAACAAAAACAGACTCAGCAGGTTTTTAAAATTTACTTGTGCATGCATATACATGCAATAATAATCAGGAATGCAGTGGCTCTCAGCTTGAAAGTAAGGGGATCTGGAAGGGGTTAGGAGGGGGCATGAGAGGAGCTGCAGTGAGGAGAGGGAAGGGGAAAGTGCAGAAATTATATTTTAACCAAAAGTATATTAAAATTCAAAGTGAAGGAAAAGACATTCTAAGATGGCATGGGACTTCACATTTACATGTGGAGAGGTAGTTGTGAGAAAGTCACAGGTTGACACCTCACTTATTTACCCTGCTGTGGATATCGTTCTGTATAGATAAAATGCTGATTGGCCAGTAGCCAGGCAGGAAGTACGTGGGACAAGCAGAGAAGAGAATTCTGGGAACAGGAAGGCTAAGTCAGGAGATGCTACCAGCTGCTGCCATGAGTACCAACATGCAAGATGGTGGTAAGCCACAAGCCATGTGGCAAGGTATAGATTTATAGAAATGGGTTAATTTAAGATGTAAGAACTAGATAGCAAGACACCTGAGCCATTAGGCCAAACAGTTTAAATAATATAAGCGTCTGTGTGTTTATTTTATAAGTGGGCTGTGGGACTGCCAGGGCTTGGTGGGACCTAGAGAGAAACTCTCCAGCTACATTACCCTGTGGGGCATTCACTGGGAGAGGAATGTTTGTGGCAAGGATGATGATGTCACTGAAACTCTATGAAGAACACAGGACAAGTCAGACCGTGGCATGTGGCAGTGCAGTGGCACAATCCAGATGCCACTGGGTTCAGAAGAAAGGTGAGCTCTCAGGTCATAAGTGGAAGGAATGTCCTTGGAAGGATCAGACTTTTGTCTGGATCTCTCACACCAGGAGGGAGGTCATGGACAGAAAGGAAGGGATGAGGGCAGGGAAGGGGAGATGAAGGTCACAGATAAATCACAGAAGCCAGATGTGACCTGCTCATCGTGGGGCTGTGGCTACAAATGATGCTCAGCCAGAGCCTTCGCCATCGAGTGGGAACAGGCTTAGATCTGAATTTCAACAAGTTTATTTAAAATACATGAGACACTTCAGGAAAAAGCAATCAAAAGCCCCACATACTTTTCTCTCGGTTATTGCACTGAGCGTGGATGCTCGCTACGCTTTATGTTCTTCCTTAAAATAAGGCAAGTCTCTCCTCAGGCAGGTTGAGGGAGTTGGGGGTGGGAGGTGGGGAAGGAGACGCTAGTGAACACTGAGACAGGCTGTGAGGATTTTTAGATGAGATATTCGTGTTCAACTAACGTGTCGTCACAGAAGGATGAGGAAAGGACAGGGGAAGGAAGAGGGAAGGAGGGGGGAAGGAAGAAGGAGTGGAGGGGGAGGGAGAGGGGGAGGTTAGGGAACGAGGGGAAAAGAAGGAATGAATGGTAAAGGAGGGAGGGAAGAAGAGAAGGCCATGAGTAGAAAACAGAAAAGAATGGATCTGTAGATTTATTCGAATTATTTAGAAGTCAGCATAACTTAATAAAGACTGCCCTCAGAATGTACATTAGTGTGAATTTGTGATACAAAGGACACATTGTCATGAAAACTGAAATGGCTCAATGTCAGGCAAAATGTCTTATGTGTTGGGGAGACTGACACACTCACTTATTTAGTCTGTTCATGATCTCCATAAAAAATACTATTTTGGCACTGACATGACAAGAAATCTCATTTTTTTATTTGATTTCTCATTAAAAACCAAGAGACAACTCTCTGATTAAATACATCAAGGTGCACTTTCTCAGGGGTATAGTTTGTAAAGCTCATTTGTAAACTGGAGTTTCTGACCTGTAGAATCTCTAGTGTTTACCTGAGATTGCCACAGAGGAAGGACATCGCACCCAGGTCCACCTAAACTGACTTAGAGCACACTGACATTTTCAAGGGAAGAAAGGCTTGTTTCCATTCACTGTTTCAGAGGGCTCACAGACAACTGGCTCCATTGTTCTTGGGCTGTGGAAGCCTGTGGAAGGACATTGTTGTTCACCTCCTGGAGGTGAGAGAGGAGGGTGAGGAAGAGGAGGGGCTGAGGACAAGATAAACCCTTTCCCTATCCTAGGTCACAGCTTCAAAGCTGGGAAGTCACCACCCCACAACAGTGCATTCAGCTGTGAAGTCATCAGCGGAGCAGCCCTTGATAAGGATGACCCAAGTGTGCACATGTGTGTGTGTGTGTGCGCACATGCATGCATGCGTGAGTGTGTGTGTGTGTGTGTGTGTGTGTGTGTGTGTGTGTGTTTAATTACACCACGAATCATGTAAGCAATATGGGAGCCCAAATGTATATGCAACCCCAGTCACAACGATGGACTGTACCTTCTTTCCTTGGATTTCTCATTAACTCGGCTAATAATGAAATAAAGCATGATCCTATTATCCAACCCCTTGCCTTACAGTGATTTTACACATTGCTAATCAAGGTTGCCAGTGGAAAGTCAGATTATCGTGTTAGGACAGAATGGAGAGAGAGGCAGAGAGTGCCCGAGACATACAGCTGAAGAGAAAAGGGCAAGTTTTGATATGACACTGATACAGTAACTCCAGAAAGCCCAATTACTAGAGACAATCAGTTTCTAAATGGGCTATGAGGTCCAGCTTAGACTGCGCTTGTTGACAATCTAAGTTTTTAATGTGTTTGATGTAGAGATCCCTGCAGGCTCTTTCTGCTAATGGAGCCAGTGAAACATGCTAGGCGGTGATGACAGCTGCATGCAAGCTGAGGCATTGCGTCCGCTCACAGCCTCCATCGCATCTCAGCTTAAGGCAAATGCAACCGAAGGTTTGCAACACGCTGATCTTCTTGCTGATGAAACTTAATGATTTCACTCAACCAGGTTGGAAAATATAGATAATTAATGATGGCATATGAAGGTTCACAAGATTGAAAAGACCATGAACCAAAATTCATCTTAAGGGAACTTTTTTCAGCATAGAATATTCCATTAGAAAGAGAGCTGGGTGGCTCACAATTGTTCACAAAGAACAGATCTGCTATGGTGGCTCAAAATATGTTCTCATCTCAATACAGCAATAAAAAGTAATGAAAACAAGTAGATACCATTGTAACTATTTCAACCACTGCACTGGACACACTTGCTACACTCCGTCATTCTCACTTCTGACCTGTAGAGGAGAGAGGCCCCAGTGCCATATTCAAGAATGGATATTGCTCAAATCAAAACTTTGACACTAAGCATATATGCCTGAAAATAAATATTTTTCACCAATATATTTATAATAAATAAGTTACAAATTTATAGCACATTGGAAATATATTACCTTTTGAAATAATGTAACAAATGGATTTCTGTAAATAATATAATCATGGTTGTACTATCAATACATGATTATTTATGATCCAAGTTAACATTACATACTATTCTAAATTTGAAAATAGCTTTGTGAATGTTTATATACTTGAATTCTTGTTTGAATATGTTTGAATATTAGAGTTTCACATGACTAATGTATCTCCTTGTTTGCTTATAAGCTTCATTCACACAGTTCAGGAAACAATACTTTTTTATTCATACTTCTTTCCAAAGAACAATGTGGGATAACATAGCACTTTTATTTATTTATTTATTTATTTATTTATTTATTTAGATATATATTTTTTGGTTTTTTGAGACAGGGTTCCTCTGTGTAGCTTTGGTGCCTTTCCTGGAACTCACTCTGTAGCCCAGGCTGGCCTTGAACTCACAGAGATCCACCTGCCTCTGCCTCCCAAGTGCTGAGATTAAAGGCGTGTGCCACCACTGCCCGGCTGATACAGCACTTCTTATATATAAAAATAGTCATCATTATTAACTCCAAATGTCCATTTTTACTTAACTTTTGTCTTAGCCACTCTTAACCAATAGAAGTATGTGGGATCTTTTAGATGTTGAGTAGAAAGCCCCAATACCTTCCTATCTTCCTTCCACCTCTAATTCAGCAACAGTTGACAAGTTCTCTTGAAAACTTGAGAAACATCTGAAAGGCTCCTCTACCCTGCGTGAATGTGAAATCAAACTCGCCAAAGTCAATGGGGTTTGTATGGAATCTCTACTTCCAAAACAATGTCCTGTGGTCAAAAACAGTCCCTGTACCTCCCACCTTCTCCTAAGAAAAGAAAGAAGTGGTATACATGTCCAATGCCCCATTTTTTTCTTAGAAGTCTTCCCAAAGAGCTGGCTTTTGTCCTGATAGTCTTGGAGCTCTGGCGAGACTGGGACAGCCCAACGATCTGAGGGAGAATGGAGAGGGGTGCAGGCTGGAAATACAGGACGTATCTTATCTGTGTTCAGTACTGACTGAGAAGATGGGGTCTGGGGTGAGGGAGCCTCAGCTACTGTCGGTGAGAGAATGAATGGATGAGTGCTGCATGCAAGCAGACAGACAAGAACTTGCTTCTTTCAGGGGAGAGAAGGAGCTGGTAGAGTCCTCGGGAAGAGGGCTAGCCTAGAGGGTCGGCCAGACTGATAGATGAGGCCCTTTACTTTCTGCAGCCCACCAGTGAAAACTGGGAGGAGTTGCTATATTGCTTGACATACAAATTTCAATACAAGTCGAGAAAAATGAAGAATCCCGCAGAATTGTTCTGAACAAAGAGGAAGCTAAACCCTTAGAGATGAATTCAAAGGTAATAGCAGTATTCCCTGAAAGAGAATTCAAAATAGCTCTCATGAAGATGTTTAGCAAAGTCAAAAGAATAATGCATGGGCAGAGAATTTTACCTGATTGAGAGAAGATGCTTAACTGTTCTAAACAACAACAAAACATCCAACTGGAGAAAAAAAATAACTAAGCTTTTAAAAACCACTAGAAGGAGTTAGACAAATCCTAGATCAGGCAGAAGAAAATGTTCATGCACTTAGAGAAGCTGCTGAAAATAATTCAAAGGAGCAAAAGGAAATGGAAAATACGGGAAGCATAAGATTCTTAAGATCAGAATGGCATCAAATAGACCAGTGTATGAAATGTGAGAGAACACAAGGAAAAGAAAGAAACCAAAGGCCAGAGCTTAAGCAAAAAGCAACTCAACACCTCTAACCTGTCCAAATATGGGGGAAAAAATGGTTATCTACAACCAGGAAGCTGAAGGGACAATAAATAAGTTGTACCCAAAGAATCCACCCCAGGTGTTTTATGTTAAAATAGACAAGTGCCAAAATAAAATTTGAAACTCAAAAAGTGACCCATCAGATACATGGGCACCTTCATAAACTCTGGTTTGTTGCTGTTATTGTTGTTGTTGTTTTAAAGAAGATTCTTTGATAGTGAGAAAGGAGTTGATAATAATGAATTATTTCAGTGGCCCATTCTCATCTCCACATAGGTCATCCAAACTGAAAAGAGACATTAAATTTCAGTTGAATACACCATAGGCCTAGTGGAGTTAACAGTTATAAACAGAATATTCCACCCAACAGAACTATACATTTTCCTCATCAGCCCATGGACCTTTCTCTAAAACAGATCACAATCTAGTCCACAAATCAAACCTTACTGTCTTAGTTACTTCTCAGTTGTTGTGAAAAAATACCTTGACCTAGGATACTTATAAAACAAAGCATTGACTTTGTAAGTTTATAGTCACAGAGGCTTAGGGTCCATGACCATCGATGGGGGAGCATGGCAGCAGGCAGGCTGGTGTGGCACTGGAGCAGCAGCTGAGAGCTCACACATTGAGACAAGATGCCTAGGCAGAGGGAGAGCTAACTGGGAATGGTGCGGGCTTTTGACACCTTAGAGTCCACCCCCAGTGACACACCTTCTCCAATAAGATTACACCTCCTAATCTGTCCCAAATGGTTCCACCAACTGGGTACCAAGCATTCAAATACATGAGCCTATGGGTACTATTCTCATTCAAATCACCACACTTACCAAATACAGAAGAATTGAAATGATCTTTTGTGCCTAATCAGATCATAGCCAGATCAATAGCAAGAAGAATTACAGGAAGTGTGCAGATACATGAAGACTGAACAGTGTACTCTTGAATGATAATGAGTCACAGAAGAAATTGGGAAGAAAATGAAAATTTCCAAAATTAAGATGAAATGAGGGTACAACTTACTAGAAACTGAGGTGCAGGTGAGGCAGTTCTGAGAGAAAAGTTTATAGTCGTGAATGTTGGCATCAAAAAATCAGAAATATCTCAAATATCCTAATGACACACCTCAAGGTCCTAGAGAAACAAGAAGACTCCAAACCCTAAAGCAAGAGACAGATCAGGGCAGGAGTTAAGGAAATGAAGAGCTGGGAAACAACCCGTAGAACTGGCCAGAGTTGGCTCTCTGATAAAGTAAGATTTACAAAGCCTTAGTCACACTAACCAAAAGAAAGAGAAAGAAGGCCCAATGTAATCCAGCAGGAGAGGAGAAGGGAGCTTACAATATTATCCAGTGAAATACAGAGAATTATTATGTGCACTTTGGAAACATTCAGAACACTTGAAAAATCTAGAAAACACGGATGAATTCTTAAATGACCTACCAAGATTAAACCTGGAAGACAGAAACAACTTAAACAAACCTATAACAATCAATTAAATCAAAACAATAAGACAAAAGCTGACAAACCAGTTCAGGACCAAATGGAGTCACTGCTACAGTCTATCAACCATGTAAAAGTTGACACCGATGCTCCTCAAACTGCCCCTTAGCATAGACAGTGAAGGAGTATCACCAAACTCACCCTACAAAGCCAGCATTATTTTAATATCAAAGCTGGATAACAAGAAAACAAAGGAACTGTAGACCAATTCCCCAGTGAACATAAATGCAAAACATCCCAATGAAATTCTTGCAAATTGAATTTAAAAAATACATAAAGAAGACCGTCATGACCAAATATTTGTTCTGGGACTGCAATTGCTGGTTATACATACATCAGTAAGTATAAATCAGAAAACAAAAGGACTTAAGGACAGAAAAGGTCATTTCAATTCATGCAGGAAAGGCTTCAACATTCATTGATGATAAAATCTCTGAAGCAACAGGGAGCAGAAGGAATACACCTCAATATGTAAGACTAAATGTGATGAAACCATTAGCCTGCATGACACTCTATGAGGCAAACTGAGAGCATGTCCTCCAAAGTCTGGAAGAGGACAGTGTTGACTACTCTTCTCACTTACAATGTCAGGACTCTTTTTTTTTTTAAATGGAAAATAGATTCTTCTCTCATACAATACATCTAGACCACAGTTTCCCCTCACTCTCACTCTATTCCTCCCAGCTACCTACCCCCAACCCCATCCCCTTCATTCCCTTCAGAAAAGAACAAGCCTCCAAGAGACAGCAACCAAACACAAGACAAGATACAATAAGGGAAGACAAAGGCCCTCACATGAAGCTGGACAAGGCAACCCAATAGGAAGAAAAGAGTCCCGAGAACAGGCAAAAAAGTCAGAGACACACCTGCTCCCACTCTTAGGAGTCCCACAAAAACACCAAGCTAACCACCACAACATGCGTGCAGAGGACCTGGTGCACACCCATGCAGGCTCCATACTTCCTGCTGCTTCAGTCTGTGAGCCCATGTAAGCCTTGATTTTGTGGGCCACATCCTCCTGGTTTAGAACTTAGCAATAAGACACAAGATAATACAACAAGAAAAACTAGAGAGATATGATCAGGAACAGAAGCAACACATTATTTCTACTTGTGTATGAAATCATCCTATACTTAAAAGACAATGAAAACCCAACCAGAAAACTTTTTGATCTGATAAACACATTCAGAAAAGTATGAAAATACAAAAATAACCTATGAAAGCCTGCAGCTTTCCTATACACCAACAAGGAAATTGCTGAAAAAGACATGGATGGGGCATGGGGGGGAGGGTAATCCCATTCACAATAGCTTCCAAAACCTTAGGAATAAATCTAAACAAATGGGTAAAAGACCTTTACAAAGAAACTTGACGATGTTGAAACCACTAGAAAATGTATCGCTTACCCCCACGTTCACAAACAAGCAGGTTAATACTGGGAAATGGCTGTGTGACTCAAAACCATCTACAAATCAGCACAAAACTCATCAAAATGCCAATGAAATTCTTCACAGAACTAGAGAAAAAAATCCAAACTTCATATGGACGCGCCAAAGGCCCCCAAATAGTCAGCATAGAGAGCAGTGCTGTGGTGTCGGGATACCCCATCAAACTGCGTTACAAAAGGCCAGTGAGGTGGCGGGTAAGGCGCTTGCTGCCAAGCCTGGCATCCTAAATTCAATCCCCAGAACCCACATGGTGGATGGAAAGAATCAACTCCTGGAAGTTTTCCTTTGACCTCCATGTGTGTGCTGGGGTAAGCATGCACACACACACACACACACACACACACACACACACACACACACACACACACTATAAAAAATATTACAAATATTACAAAACAAGTCAGGGGAGACTGCATGGTAGTAGCACTAAAGCAGAGTTATAGGAAAATAGAACAGAATGGAATGGAACAGAGAGTGGAATAGAATAGAATAATAGAACACCCAGAAATAAATCGAAACACAACCAAGTTTTAAGCTGTCAAAAGTCTACAGTGGCTAAAGCCCCTTTAACAAATGGCACTGGGGAAACTGGATTTCCACATGTAGACGACAGAAAGGAGACCCCTGTGTCTCACCTCACACACAGGAAACCTTACATATAGGAAATAGATTTGCTTAGATATCCATCAGCTGTGAGCAGATAATGAAAGCCCGGTACATAAGCACCATGGGATTTTCTTATTCTGTTAAGAAAAATGAAATCGTGAAAACTGCAAGAAAATCATGGAACTGGAAAATATTGAACTGAGTGAGGTAACCCCGGGCCCAGAAAGACAAATGATGCATGTTCTCCCTCATCTAGGGATTCTACCTATGCATCCTTAGAGTTGTGCACTTAACTTGAAATGCCCATAGAGGCCAGAAAGACAGAGAGTGATCATCAGAGGGAGGGAGAAAACAGAGGCCTTGTGGGAGGGGGGACAGTAGACCTGTGTGAGGCATAGGTGAAGAGGGATGGAGACAGGAGGGAGGGGTAGGAAGGTAGGGCACAGAGGGAATGGGGGCTGGTAAGTGTGGTGGATTAAACGAGATGGCCACTGTAGTCTCCGCCATCTGAATATTTGATTCCAAGTTTGTGGTTGTTTGGGGAAGCTTAGAGGTGTGGACCTGCTGGAGGAAGTATGTCACTGGGGGCCGGCTTCGAAGTTCCAAAAGCCATATGTCATATGCATTGGCTCTCTCTTTTTCCTGTTTGTGCTTCAAGATGTGAGTTCTCAGCTGCTGCTCCAGCTCCCTGTGGCCTGCTACTTCTGCCTTGCCATCAGGGACAATTATTCCTCTGGAACTGTAAGCCCCAAATGAATCTCCATCTGAAAGCTGTCTTGGTCATGATGCTTTAGAAAATAATTTTTTTCTTTAGCAATAGAAAAGCAATGAATACACTAAGTAACCATGAGTAAGGACATGTGAAAAAGCCATACAGAAACCTGATAGTTTATAAACTTTTTTTTTAAGTGTGATTAAAACATGAGTTTGAATGGAATAGTTCTACATTGGTGGATAATGCTTCTCCCAGAAACGATGGATTAGGCCACAGAGGCCTTAAAAACAACACAGTCTACTGTCACTGCTTTGGGTTGTCCACTAGAACGTGATGACGGAAGCTTATCGGGGAAGACCACGTGCTGTAGATGCAGGACTCAGAGAACTGAAGCTGAAACAGACTGGAACTCTTTCTGCTGGTTAGCATTCCCAGGGAGAGAAGGTGCTGTGTGGGCTGCTCTGTGAGGCTGTCAACAGTCTTACTGAAGGTGACCTCTGAGCTACAATATCAAACTGGCAACAAGCTAGGCCACGGGTGCAATAGTCTTTGATGATGGTGGTGGTGACCAGCTGCCTTACGATGGGATTCGAAGACCTCTCCACAGGACAGAGTTCCTGCCCATTACTGTAAACCTGGTCAAAAGCCGAGGCTGCAGAACTCACAGAACTGCTACTATTATTTTGCTAAAAGACATGTTGTCATCTGGCTCCTAAGTCCATGTCATATCCATACATTAGTGCTGCACTCAGGCTTCGTCAGACCAGCCTCTAACTACAGAACACAATACATAATAGGGACTCTCAAAACTGTTCACACTGCTGAGCAAGAGTGATGGCGACTGTTTGGACCTCAATGAGAATCTGTATCACCCTTGCCAGGTCTCAGAGAACAAACCAGACGATAGAATGGAAAGAACGTAAGCAGGGGGATGAGAGGTGTGCCACAGAGATGTGTCCTGAACATGGCATGGCTGTTTCACTCATGAGCTCACCGCAACTATGGTTATTTTCACAAGTCCTGTACAAATTGGACCTATCAAGATTTCATTACAGATGGGGGAGGAGCACATGAGGCCCCACCCCTCCCTGAGGGACAGCTGAGAGTTCAAGGTTACTGGGTGAAAGGGCATCACTTCTTTCAGTGCTATATCCACTGCTAAGTTGCCCATGCTCCAGTAAATAACCATCCACTCAATCCCACACAAGAAACCCTCATTAAACACAGTGGGACACACACACATATACATACATACATACATACATACATACATACATACATACACACACACACACATACACACATACATATGCATTCATATGTACACAGGCATACACACACATATACATATGCATATACACATACACACACACATACACATAAATGGGCTAACAGACTGAACAGGCAATTCTCAAAAGAAAAAAAAAATGGCCAAAGAATGCTTGAAAAAACTATCCAGCAACCTCAGCCATCATGAAATGCAAATCAAAACTGTTTAGATTCCACCCACCGCAGTCAGAATGGCTGTTCCCAGGGGGAATCCTCAACAACAAATGGCAGTATGCATGTGGGGAGCCACTTGTTCACTACTGGGAGGACATAAAACTTGACTGAAATGACAATCAGTGTAGAAGCTCCTCAAAATATTGAAGCTAGAGCTTTGTATGGCCCATCTCTACCATTCCTGTGTAGATACTCAAAATACTCTAAGTAAACATCCCCAGAAGCACTTACATATACTTACAATACTCTGTATATCATGTTTATGCCTAGACAATTTACAACAGCTAGGAGCTGCAGAAGGCCGAGGTGGCTGGCTACAGAGGGCTGGAAATGAAGACTCAGCACATGCACACAACGGAATGGTGTGCAGCCATAAAGGAAAATGAAACCAAGGCAGGTATTGAAAAATGGTTACAACTAGGACTTATTAGGTTAAGAAATAAATTAGACTCAGAAAAACACTGCATACTTTCTCTCAAATTTGAAGGTGTGTGTGTGTGTGTGTGTGTGTGTGTGTGTGTGTGTGTGTGTGTAATAAATGTCTGTGTCTGTATGTGTGTTCTCTAGGCCACAAAAGAATTAAAGAAACCACGAGAGAAGAACAGGAGATTCAGTGGGAGGGGAGACAGAGCACTATGGGATGCAGGCGACAGGAAGCAGAGGGAACCAAGGAGAGGAAGGAGGGCCTCACAAGGAGGAGGGGGTCAATGCAGGGAGGAAACAATGGCATGGAGCAAATGAAAATAAGGCACCATGAAGCATGTGAGTATGAAGTCGTCATCACAAAACCCATTACTTTGTGTTCTAACCTAAAAAAATTCATAGGAATTTTTTTTAACAACATTCTTCAGCATTTGAAGTATGTTTTTGGACTGCTACTCACTAGACTGTTTAACTTCAAAAACTGCTATTTGCATTCCTGCCTTGAGCTTTATTAAAAAAAATGTTCAATGAATTTGGGGTTGGAATTAGGACAGAATTACTAATGATTTATGAAATTATCTAAAACATATTTCTGCCTATTTGTACTATTGATTTATGCAAATCCCTGAGCACTGATGATTATAAAATCTAAACATTGATCGACTCATGAGGCATGCTGAAGGTGCTCTTCATCCTACATTTATCAAATATTCAGCCAGGATTTAACTCACTATGAAAATGAATATGCATGTCCATTTCATTAATGTGAAATTTTTCTTTCATATTTAATTAGTGGTAAAGTTGTATATATGCCAAGGAATCCTGTTAAATATTTCTTTGTGGTTTATTTAGTAGTAAGTGTTTGGTTTGTGTATGTATATTATTTATCTATTTATTCAAGGTGCATAAAACTTAGCCAGGTGTAAAGGTGTCAATGTGCAAGACACCTTAGAAGCTTAGAACTAAATTATAATACATAGAAAAATTCAATAAATGAAAAAAAGAAAATGAAATGAAAGAGTAAACATTACAGCTGGGTTATCACAAGGATCATAGGCAATTACTGTGAACATTTACACACCAGTGAACCTAAAAAGAACAGACAAATCCCTAAAACACACAATCCACCTGCAATTCTTGCCAAATGATGCATAATAGCGATAACAAATGTTTAAAACTAGGCTAAAGAAGTGAGTTGCCATTTCCTCGAAGAAGGTATACAAACAGCTGAGCAGCTGTGGGAAGGGGATTCAATATCACTGATCATCAAATACATGCATGTCAAACACACGGGGATAAACCTGTATCTTTCACCCACAGCTATTATCAAAATAAATAGATAAATGAGTGAATAGGGGCAGGTGGTGTCAATGAGGATGCAGAAAACTGAATCTATGCGTACAATTCATGGGAGTGCAAAACGGTGCAGCCACCATGAAAACAGTACAGAAATTCCTCAATAAATTAACAGCAGAATTTCCACAGTTCTGATTCTGGGTATTTAGCCCAAAATTGAAAACAGGATCCTAAAGATACACCGCCACGCAATATAACAAAGCACTATTCAAAATACTCAGTATATCCAGAGCTTAAATATCCATCAGCAGAAAAATAAAGAAAATATAATGCATATAACATGCTATCCAACCTTAAAAAGCAAGGAAATTCTACAATGCACTACAATACAGATCAGCTTTGAGGATATTATGTTAAGTAAAGTAAGACAGACACAGAAAGATTCCACTTACATGAGTACTTAAGAGTCAAATTCATAGCATCAGAAAGTGGAATGGTGGTTGCCAGTGGGTAGGACACGTGAAATGGGGGATTACAAACCTACAGCACAAAGTTCCAAGTAGTCAAGGTGAAAGACCTGCTGTACAGCATTGTACCCACAATTAGCACTCACGCATCCGACACTACACAGACTAAGGTGATAGATGTCATGTTAGCTGTGCTTACACAACAAAACAAAATTTTAAAATGAGGAACTGCAAAGTGTAGGCAAACCTCTCAGAGCAACAGTTACAAGTAAGTGGGAAGAACGTATCTCATCCAGGCTCTAATAAGTAAATATAAGGCATCTAAAGGACATAGACACAACCTTTCCCCAGAACTGCAAGAATATTTTATTCCCTCTAATGCTATATCCAGAAGTCTATACTGCCTACATTTCACCTCAATTCTGATTAAACACAGCAATAAAATGTGTCTTAATATGTGAGCTTTTAGGACAAGAGGCCACATGTGTAAATGATTGAAATATGGGAACCACTAACTTGGCATCCATTTTCAAAATTACAGTTTAAAAAAAGGCATGTGTAGCAATTGTCCTTGTTAAACTAAGGGAAGGTGAAATAGGAAAATATATTTTAAATGCCGAGACTCTGGCGAACGTTCCTGGTGAGTCACAGCAATTGAGTGAGAATGTTGCCAATGATTCTTAAATGCTAAGTCTGGGAAGGTGATGCCAGATGGTCTAACAAGGGGGAGAGAAACAGACCTGGCAAGAACATGAAGGAGAACATCTTCAATGGTAACGCCGTGGGACAGACTCTTCCCCGGGATCATGTGGGCTGCTACACGGCACACATTCCTCAAGATGTTCCACAGGAGGAATGACCTTAAAGCTTAAGGTCATCCAAGGAGTAGCATTAAAATACACAGACGAACCACTGTCTGGCTCTTACCCACTTTTCTGCAGTGACACTGAAGCACCCAATGGACTGGGCACGCGGCAGCTCGCCACTAACTTCTGTGTGGGTCTTGCCTCGGCTCTCGTGGTCTGCAGCACATGGAACTGCCTGAATCATGACTGCATGACTCAGCCCATGACGGGCAAGTGGTGCTGCCTGAGGTTTGGACGCTTGAGGACTGTGCCCTGGGGAAGCTTGAGCTGGACAATCCATTTTGGAAAGTCAGATGCTGCTGCTAACCAACCGAGAGAGAAAAGCTCCAACTTGACCATCTCATGTTAGCCTTGGAGTGAAGTAGAGTACCAGGTGAAGGTGCTTCTGGGGAACATCTGGGAGTCATTGCATCCTAAATTCATAAGTTTTCCTCCTGGCATACCTGTCCTCAAATTGTACACCATGATGTAGGCACTGAGGTTTCAGGGTGACTCTTTCACAGTGTTCTAGTCCTTGTCTTTAAAATTCCATCTCAACTTTATATTTTGAACAAAAAACATTTGTTAAAGGACAAGCCAATTTGAGAGCAATAAAATAAAATACAAGACGCAGCTGAAACTTCACAAGGAAATCTTCATGAAAGAAAAAATTATGAAAAGATCTCTCTCAAGGTAACATTTTCTCTCATGTGTCAAAGGTTGCCAAGGACTTTCTTTGGAAAAATAAAAACAGTCTCATTGTTAACACTGAGTTCTATCAGTGTGACATAAACCCAAGAGAATCAGCTTGTTTGAATGGACTACTTTCATGTGCCAGGAAGCTGAACACAATGATTAGCAAGGGGAATTCTGGAATCCAAAGGTCCCTATCTCAGTGTAACGACCTGTAGGTGTCCTAAGTAAAATTAAACATAATTTAGGGAAAGAATGAACACAGGCAATATACAGTGTTTTCCAAAAATGAAGCTCAACACCGCTTGTGATCTTAAGACAACCTAAAGAAAATGTCAACCTCCAGCTAGCCAATTAATTCCACTTTTAATATACCAGAGAACAGGTAAGGAAATAGGTCACTAGGAGTTTTGGAAAAAATTACTATATGAAAGATTACCCTGCTAATTCTAGGGAATAACAATGAACTCATAGTGTAATAAATTTTATTCATATGTCATCAGGATCTGCTAGGATTTAGAGGGATTTCACTATCAAATGTCCAATATTTTAAAAATAATAATGATATAGCTTCTTTTTTATTGAGCTAGGTATTCCCAAACATGAGGATTAGTACCCCCTCACAGAGTTCATGCTGGACTGGAATTTGTTATGTGAGTTACTAAATCCTTTTTTATCAGTTCTGAATCATGAAGTGACAGACAGGCAATTACACTTGCTCAGATTCATTAGCCATTTTCAAAAACATAGTTCAGTTTCACACTGTCCAAAATATGTACACACATGACACTGTATGGGTGCTGCACCACCCCATTTTCAAATTTAATATCGAACTTGACTTGTGTCTAAGCAGCTAGTAAAGCAGTGGTTATCAACTTGTGGGTCCTCACCCCTTTGGGTCACATATCAGATATTCTGCGTATCAGTAGCAAAATTACCATTATGTAGTAGCATGGAAATAATTTTATGGTTGGGGGTCACCACAACATGAGGAACTGTATTAAAAGGTCACAGCATTAGGAAGGTTGAGAATCACTGTAGTAAAGGCTTCCTTCCTCGTATGGATCACTTTAGTAGTCCAGGAGCGAAAAACAAAGGTGTGGGGCAAGAGTGAGCTCATGTTCTACTAGGGCAGATAGCAACAGCATGAGGAAAAGGGGAACGGAATCAGAAAGGGGGGAGGGGAAGAGAGGTGGACACATCATGCCAAGAAGTCAGGTGTGGTCATAACTTTAATTCTCGCAGTGACCCACAAGACAGACTATGATAATAACCTGCTCTACAGAAGGGTGGAGGGTAGCCAGCTTTCTCTAGAGCTGATAACAGTTAAAGACACCTGTTACAGAGGCCAAAAGCTGTACAACTGTGTTCCAAGGGTCCCTAACACTCAACAACTATAAACAGCTTCTTTAAGAATAGAAGAGTCATTGACTACTTAAAAACATTAATAATAAAGCCAACATGAGATAAGAAAGCTGTCCTGAGGAAGTGACAACGTGCTTAGCCTTAAGAAGTCTTTCAGGTTTGCCACAGGGAGGAGGGGGAGAGGGAGAAGATCTTGGCGACTGGTAGAACAGGCAACTGTCAATAAATTCACACACAAAGAAAAAGACAATCTCTTTCTTTGCCCTTACCATTCATAAATGCCCATAAGCACTAATTTCCATCTATAAGGTATTACCTTGTAGCATGAATCTTAAAGGTACTTATTAATAAAATCAAACCTGAGGCCATTTATTGGGGTGAATGCTGGAAGATCAGAGAAGCAGAACAAGCCACAGCTACCTCATCTCTCCAGGTCCTCAGCTGATCCTGTTTCCTCAGACTGGAAGCCTCTGAGTCCTTATCCAAATGAATCTCAGCTGAACTGCTTCTCGAAAGCCTGAATGCTTAAGCAGCCTAGTTTCTGGTCCTCACACCTTATATACCTTTCTGCTTTCTGCCATCACTTCCTGGGATAAAAGACTCACTTTCTGGGATTAAAGGCGTGAGTCACCATGCCTGACTGTTTCCAATGTGGCCTTGAACTCACAAAGATCCAGATGGATTTCTGCCTCTGGAATGCTAGGATTAAAGGCACGAGAGCCACCATTTTCTAGCCTCTTATCTAGTGGCTGTTCTTTTCTCTGACCCCAGATAAGTTTATTAGGGTGCACAATAATTTGGGGAACACAATACCACCACATTATCCAGTATACGATGCATGCATTATCTTCTGCTATGAAATGCGAGGGAGAAATGTGCACTGTGGGAAACAAATTTTGTTTTGAGATTGTTCATTGAAACACAAGTAGTTATACAACATAGTGTTAGTTACTTTAAAAGGTTAACAAATTAGGAAAATTCTAAACATGGTACCTTGGAAACATACTTTTAAAACTCAGGCTTTTAAGCATTGTATATACATACATGTGTGCATGTGTGTGCACATAAATTATATATAAGAAGAATTAAAGAAAAAAATAAACTCAGATTTATAGTTTTAACATTACTTTGTAAGTCATTTCCAAGGTGTAAAATTAGACAAATATGTTCTCCATTGACAATAGGAATTGGAAAATAGTAAACACGAAACAGACATCTAAAATATTCAAATGTATACATGTGTACCACGGAGCGTGCAGATGCCAGAAGTCATAAGGTCCCCTGCAGATGACTGTGAGTCACCCTGAGGTGCTGGAGATCAAAACCAGGTTCTCTGGAAGAGTAGACAGTGCTCATAACCACTAATCCATCTCTCCAGCCCCAAATAATCAGTCTTTCAAAAGTAAGTTTTAAAGTGTTTTAAACTGAACAGTAGCAAAACTATACTTTATAACTTGTTCTGGGGTTTGAGTTCGGCAATGCTTAGGTGTTCCACTAAGAAGAATACAGGGAGGAGGAGATGAATCAGTCAGAAACGCACTGACCTCACAGCTTGAGGCCGGGTTTCAGATCCCAGAACCCACATTCCAAAGGTGAATGCAATGGCATGCATCTATAATCCCAGTGATGACAAGATGGGAGGCAGATGTAGGCAGATCCTGATCTCCTAGTAGAATCCAAATTGGTGTGATAGTTTCAATTTGAATTCCTTATTGCAAATGTATCGAAATACAATCAAGTTGATGTCCTTCGTCCTGACAACCCACCCATTTGTTTCAGTGGCCATTTCTTAGTAGATTCCCTAAGACTTGGTAAATAATTACACTGTCTTTTATTGTTTGTCTGCATCCCCCCCCCCCGATGTTTTCACAGCATTGGCTAGTACGGTGGCAAATAAGCATGCATTGAATATTTTCACCTTGCTTTCGTGATCTTAGCAGGTGACATGTTCAGTATGTCATCATAAAGAAGGATGTGACTTGTGGATTTTTCTAGATGCTTTTAATCAATTGAGTTTCTTAATCTTTCTAGTTTTCTGACAGTTTGTACCATGAGTCATAGCTGAAATTCTTAAATGATCTTTCTATATTTCTTGAGGTCATACACACATCATCATTTATTTCTGTTAATGCCATAAGCTAAATTGATTAAAAAGTTAAATCAAACATTATTATGTTAAGCCACACTGAGCCATAATGCTTGGATGCAGTTCAATACATAAGCAACCTTTTATAGTTTTTTAAATAAAATTAGAAACTAGATTAAAATGAAGATAATTATAGGATATAAATGTCTATTATATACATTTGTGTACGTTGTATATCTCTGTATGTGTTGTACTTGGCTTGCTCATTTTAGTCAAGGATTTTTGTATCTATGTTTAATGTGAGGAATAATGATTTGTACTGTTTTGTGTTTATCTAGTTTGAGTGTGGAGATTATTCTCTGATTCCTTAATATAATTAGTAAGATTCCTTCCTCCATGATCTTCTAAGACAGGATGGATATGACCAGAATACTTTATACTCTGTGTGTAATTTAATGAGCAATTGTGGCACCTAGAATTATAGTGTGTGTGTGTGTGTGTGTGTGTGTGAGAGAGAGAGAGAGAGAGAGAGAGAGAGAGAGAGAGAGAGAGAGAGAGAGAGAGAGAGAGAGAGAGAGAGAGAACAAGTTTGGTTACTCTCAGGAGAGATAACAATTTCAATTATTTTTTTTTCCATTTTGATCATGTGTATCTTTGGAGGCTATTGCCTATTCTAACTGAATCTAAAACCAGAAAGACTGGTCATGAGGGTGTGTGCCTATCACTCAGGGAGCTGAGCCCCAAGGACTGTGATGAGTTCAAGGACAGCCTTGGCCCAGAGCCAGGGCCAGTCCAGCCTCAGAAACTTAATTGTATATGGTCTCAGAAGAGCAAAATAAGGTAAAACAGAAGAGTTAAACCTGTAGAAACATTGGATTTTTTTGTTTTGTTTTGTTTTGTTTTTCGAGACATGGTTTCTCTATGTAGCTTTGCGCCTTTCCTGGAACTCACTTGGTAGCCCAGGCTGGCCTCAAACTCACAGAGATCCACCTGTCTCTGCCTCCCGAGTGCTGGGATTAAAGGCATGCGCCACCACCACCCGGCTCGAAACATCGGTTTTAAGAACTAAGTTACACAGCAAACCCACCACTCAGCTTGGGGAGAGTTAAGACCCGAGGACAGTAGTGTCCCACGTCTGTCCCATCAGTGTCTGTCTGCTCTCCTCCACTGAGCATGGCATCGCAGGCGAGCTTCCTCCCGGTGCACTCTCATCCACCTTTGCTCTGCAAACCCTTCTGTCTGGTTCACCTCTATGATGTTTACCTCGCTTACTCTTGGGCTTTTAGAGATAATCACACCTATTTGGATTTCACCAGTTTGACTCTCAGATCATCTGAATTTCCAAAACCTGAAAATACTTCATTAGGTATACTCATCTTAGCACCCAAAATTCCATGCTTTCCTATGTTCTGAAAACCTCATATTTGTGCTTTGTGAGCAACCATTAGATTACAAATTATAATAAAAAATTAAAAAAAAAACACAGGAACCCTTTTCAGAAATTAAACCACAGTTCAGTTACAGAAGCACGGACATTCTGAAATGAGGACTACTTTCTGAGTCCTCTGTTTGAGTGAGGATGGGTTTGGAGGAGGAGGCTGTGGATCTCGAGATCTGAAGCAGTTTCCATGTTGGGGGTGGATGGCATTCACGGAGGAGCTTACAGCCATTTCTTCCTGGATACGATGCCTTGGTGATGGCTGGAAACTTTCATGCACTGCTTGCCAAATTGTGTCCATATGGGGAAGTGTTCATGAGGTGCAACCTAATCCCTGCTCCCTGGTTTGATGGCAACCCAGGGTAACACATCAGCAATCACAGCCCGACTCTTCCACTTCTCACTGCCTTCACAGCAGCACTCTGCACAGATCCATCATTACGTCTTCAAAAGAGGGCCCCGGCTGCTTTGATGTGATGTTCTGAAGTCTCCCTATTTTCCACCAGATCAGGACCACAGCCTTGAATTACCCTTTTGATGATAAATGATCAGAACAACTTTGTAAAAATGTGAACTAGCCTTTGAATTTAATTTATTTCATTTTTGAGAACTTCATGTGTGACTGGTGTATATATGCATATAAACATATATATAATCACTCATGACCTCCCTCCCCCTTGCACTTCCTCCTGCATCCCCCTCCCGCCAAAACCTATGACATCTAGTGGAAGAATCCCATAACCAACAGTGGTGATTTTTGCTAGATGGTTCATGGATCTTGGGAAGAAACACCATTACCACATGTGGCATAACCACACACACACACACACACACACACACACACACATATGTTTACGTATGTGTGGGCATCTATGTACACACATACACAGTTTTATATATTATACATTAAGTAAGGTTATACAGCAATTGGCTTCTCTGTGGCTTTTCCATGTACCCTTAGTGTTACTTATCTTTACTCCATCCCTCTCCCCAACACCACCTTTCCTTCCGGCTCCCCAACTCAAATTTTCTCCATTTTTCCCACTGACCCCCTCTGAGGTACCTGTCTCTTACTCCTCCCTAGAGCTCTAAACTATGAAAGAGCTTTTATGCTGTAAGAATTGTACTTTGTCTCCAGGTTTGAAAACAATGAACGTTCCTCACTGAACCCTGCCCCCTTTCCAGCATAAAAGACAGGACTCTGCAAATTAAAACAGGACCGCAGTCATTAGCATTTGCTCGGAGATTAGGTGTGTAGAGAAAGGGAGAGATCTAGGAATATTTGGGGTAGGAGTGGTGTGAGTATATTAAAACACTGAACAAAACTCTCAAAGAACTAAGAAAAAAAGGAAAGGGAATAGTAAGACTGAGCTTCTGGAGTCAGGCACAGCAGCTCGTGCCTGTAATCCCAGCACTAGAAAGGCTGAGACAAAAGTGCCCTGGCATTCAGGCCAGCCTGAGCTACACAGTAAATCCCGAGCTAACCTGGGCTTCAAATGAGACCTTGTCTCAAACAAACAAATGGGCTGAACTTTTAAAATATAGGGCCAGGGGCAAGGAAGACTGTTCAGTGGGTAAAAGCACTTGCCAAACAGCACAGAGACCTAAGTTTGAATCCAGAGAAACCCATGTACAAAATGGGTGTGTAGCACATAGTGTCTATGATCCCAGCACCCCGGAGGAGAGATGATAGAGGTAAAAGAATCTTCAGAAGCTCATTGGCCAACTAACCTAGTGTGTGTGTGTATGTGTGTGTGTGTGTGTGTGTGTGTGAGAGAGAGAGAGAGAGAGACAGAGAGACAGAGAGACAGAGAGAGACAGAGAGAGAGACAGAGACAGAGAGAAACAGAGACAGACACAGAGAGACAGAGACACACAGAGAGAGAGACCCTGTCTCAAATAAGGTGGGCTGCAAGAACTGACAGCAGATGTTGGCTTCTGACCTCCACATGTCAAGGTTGTTTATACATTGCACTTGATGATTTGCCTCTAATTCCCAAGCATGACTTCCTGACTTACCTTCCTGGTGATTCTCTTGCAATCCTCTTCAGTTAACTCAGGGGAGGGCAGGAGTTCAGTTGAGTTTGTCTCCTCGGCGCATGGTTCTGGGTATATAGTCTCTACTTAGTCAACATTTCTTGGAAGGTTAAAAACAAAACTCTGGAATGTTTTTCATATGGAGGTTTTCATATGCACAGCTTGTCAGCTGTCTGTATTTTAGGGCTAGTCACTACTGAAGACAACTGTGAAGAATGTACCACTAGAGAATGAAAGGTGATGTGGCTGTTAAGCAGGCACATGCACTGCAGTATCTAATATGGTATGGAGGTGGGACACTTTAAGGGGCAATTACCTTGCTTAAATGATAATGGAATTCAACCCTAAAGGATAAAGAATGACCAAAATGAGCAGGGAGGTGACTGTTCCAAGTATGAGTAATGGTGTGCAGTGGGAAAAGGCTGGAGAGGACATGTCCCTACGGTACAGTTTAAATGGCTCAGTAAAAAGCACAAGATATATGAATGAGATCGGTGATAAAAGGCAGGTGCCATGCATTGTGATGCTTCATAAACAAGCTGGGCATGGTGGCACACACCTGTAATCCCAGCACTCAGGAGGCTGAAGCAGGAGAAATTTGGCTTTATAGCAAGTTCATTGCCTTTCTGGGTTATGCAGTGAGGCCTGGTTCAAAAAACTATCCATAAATGATAGATGGGAAAGACTTCGGACTTGAAGAAACTATACAGTATGGAGAGAGTCAAGGACGTAACTCATGAAAATTGTATGTAAGCCATACTTCCTTTCCATATGGAAGAAATTTGGTGTTGGAGGGGAAGGAAGGCAGTGAGCACAGGGATGTTTTCTAGGGCAGAGGAATGAAAATTACGGCCCCAAGTCATGATGCTATAATGAAGACTGACAGAACCAAACAGATTTCAGGTACATAGGAAGTAAAAGCAACAGTGATTCCTTGACATGATAAGTGGGCAATAATAAAGGTCAAGTGCAAATCTGCGACCTGAATGAATTGCTTGATGTGTCATGGGAAATCCATACTCTTAAAACTCACACATTAGGGTCTAGAAAAAGCACAGTGGTTAAGAGAACACACTCCTCCCTTGCAGAGACTGAGTTCAGTTCCTGCCACCAACATGACATCCTACAAGTGCCTTAACTCATACACATACATACTTACCCAAATAAAATACAAAGTAAATCTTAGAAAAATCATGCATTCAAGTTCTAAATATGAGTGAGTGTGCTTAGAGATGGGGCTATGTAACTAGGTAAAGATGAAACTATCATCATAGTCCCTGACTCAAAATGACTCATGTCCATAAAGTGTGTGTGTGTGTGTGTGTGTGTGTGTGTGTGTGTGTGTGTGTGTACATCTAAAACAACTAGTTTAAAAAGAGGTCAATAGCTTGAAAGAGAAAAAAGAGGGTTATATGGAAGGGTTTGGAGGGAGGAAAGAAAAAGGGGAGTGGAAATTGATTTTATTATATTATAATCTCAAAAAATAAAAGAAATGTTTTTTAATCCAGCTCTGCCAACACCTCAATCTTATATCTCCAGAATCTAAAGATCTTCTGTTTAGGCTGGGCTACTTTCTGATCACAGAACTAGTCCCCTGATGGTGTTCTTCACTGGAGAAGGGAAAGAAGAAGATGAGTCAAGTTGGGAATGGAGGAGATAAGGTGCATCAGAGAAACTGGATGAACCTGTCTACAATGCTCTGGAGGCCTTTGAAATCGAAGAGCACACTTCCTCAGTAAAGAATTCTCTTGACTCCCATGAAAGACATAAGCTCACCAAGAGTACAAACCCAAAACTGAACATAACAGCATATCAAAGTTCAGCAATAGGATCCAAGAGATAAGAAGCATAGATAAAAAACAAAAAGTTTAAATATATTTTAATGCCCAAAATAAATACTGATGTCATGGAAAATAAAGAATTCAATAGGTAGGCTAAACACTTTAGATATAACCAAAGCAAAACTTAAAATGAGTTGGATTGGATTTAAAATAAGCACCACATGCTAAAAGAAAAGCTCTGAAAGGCTGTCTTGGTGACATGGTCAGCAGAATTAGTGGCTCTAAGACATTTATGAAAGACTATGAAGAATGGAAAAAGCAAAAATCCTATTTGGAGAGAATTTGTCTGTTTGTTTTTGCAATGAGGAGAGACATAAGTCGTTCTCAGACAGATGAGCATTAATCTACATCTAATACACTGCAGAACCTCAGACATAATCAAAAGGATAACTACAGATTTAAAAAGAAGAAATTTCAATCATCCGCAGAGCCACATCAACTGCTCTCCCATAAAGCAACAATACTTGCCAAAGGACAATTCAAAACACTAAGGGGAGTGTGTCAACTTCATTTGGTGATCATTTCCCAGAAGAGTAAAACAGAACAATTTCCTGCATCATGTCCTCCCCAGTAGGTGGGGTGTACATTTTATAAATGGCATCAGCATTTTCCAATGACATAAAACAGAAACACCATTAGCTCTAAATTATCCTGGATTCTGTGCTGTTACATGGTCTTGGCAACGCACTCTATACAGTTAATTCTAACTTTCCACTTGTCCTGGATTGGAGGAGGGAAATGTTTATTCTATTCCTAGTACTAAAATTACCTCCCAGGATTAGAAACTTTGATCAGATATTTTCTCCATCATTGTATTACCCGAGTCTAGCTTTTTGCATGAAAGGGACTCCTAGAGTTAAACCAGCAAAGAAAAAAAAACCAGTATTCTAAAGAAAACAAAACATTAAATTTATTCTTCAAATTTTATAATTACTACATAGTATAAGGAATATCCAGGGTCTTTTTATTTTTATTGAAACTTCTAGGACATACAGAAGAACTATGCAATACCAGCTAAAGCCAAACCTTAAAGAGTTACAGAGGCCTTCTATCATATCAGGAGAGAAATGGCTTTATTCTGACCTATTTATAGAGCCTGAAACAACTGCCTACCTGAGCTGACTCCCTTCAAGTACAACCATGTGATCCCATAAAGAATGAAAACAATTTTCTTTAACAAACTCTGACTTTACTGTTCAAAGCCAGAGATGATCCTTTGTCTTTCCCTGCAAGTGTGGACATGGCTATAACTTTGGCCAAAAGTTAAGAAATTTCTGAGATGTTGTAAAATACACTTTCAAAAAGGTAACCTTTAATGATAGATTAAAATATGTCTAAGTGATGCTTTCTTGTCTGTATTCTAGAAGTCCACATTTCTCCATAACTGTCATAGACTGAATGTGTCCACTCCAAATCCACATGCTGAATCCCTAAATCCTAATGAGATGGTCTAGGGAGGTGAGATATTGAGGAGACAATTAGGTTTAGATGAGATCAGAAAAGCACAACCACAAGCTTGATCCCTCTCCCTCCCCCTCTGTCCCCTCCCCCTGTCCTCTCATCTCTCACACACACTGAGGGAAGCTCCCCTGAGTACTCAGCTAAGTGACTTGTGACACAGGAAGAGGCCCTCATCAGAATTCAACCAGGCTAGTGTCCCCATTTCAGGCCTCAAGGCTCCAGAATCACAGTAAAATATTGTAATTTTTTTAAAACAATTCAGTCTAACTTTTAATTATTGTAGCTGGAGAGTTTTCTCTCCGGGTCCCGCCAAGCCCCTGCAGTCCAACCGCCCACTTATAAAATAAACAGACTCTTATGTTGTTTAAACTGTTTGGCCTAATGGCTCAGGCTTCTAGCTATCTAGTTCTTACATCTTAAATTAACCCATTTCTATAAATCTATACCTTGCCACGTGGCTCATTGCTTACCTGCATCTTCACATGCTGCTTGTCATGGCGGCGGCTGGCAGTGTCTCCCTCTGCCTTCCTGTTCTCTCAATTCTCCTCTCTGTTAGTCCCGCCTATACTTCCTGCCTGGCTACTGGCCAATCAGTGTTTTATTTATTGACCAATCAGAGCTACACATTTGACATATAGAACATCCCACAGCAAATTATACTATCCCATCCCATACTAGGTGACACAAACTTTAGACTGCCCTCCAAGGGAACAACATAACATCAAGTACAAAGATGATATGCAACTTAATTATTTTCATGTAGTCTTACAGGAACTTAAAATTTTGTGAGGTGTTTGATTTCTGCATTCCGTTTATGGCCTGGGAACGTTGATTAGAACCCACAGTAACTCCATAAACCTTTATAAGAAAACAAAAATCCACAAATACTGAGCAGATGCGCTTTAGTTTGCTGAGAAACAATGAAGACATATGGCAGGAACTGGGTTATGCTAGTTCAATCAACAACAATGGCAGAGTCCATTCCAGTAGATGTCAGCATCAGCACGCTCTCCAAGTGAAGCAGAACAGCATGCCCTGCTGAGGGTTAGGAGACCCTGTGGCTGGCCACAGGTGCTGGTGGATTCCAAAATACTTTTATCCCACTTTTCCTAAATTTTTCAAGTACTTTGACTTCTCAGCTCAAATACTCATGCTTTATACTTATGTTTGAATAACTTACTTCCTGGAATTACTTCCTATATTTTATTACTCACAAGTCAAATTATATAACTGGGAAGGAAGAACATGAAGCCTGAAACTTAACCTCTGAGATATATGTGATTGTTCTGTTTTCTTTTTCTGAAATTTAATTTTAAATTAAAGTCAAAATGTACATCATACTCTTTGTTTATAACATTTTTAACCCATTAGATTGGCCCATTTGTCTTAAAATGGGAATGAATGACTCTTAATTTCACAAGAGAAATTTTCATTTACTTATATGTGACATTTTTCTTTGTAATTATTCAATATTTTGAAGATATGCAATTAAGTAACAAATTCACATCCATATAAAATTGGGCAGTGGTGGCGCACACCTTTAATCCCAGCACTTGGGAGGCAGAGGCAGGCAGATCTCTGTGAGTTCAAGGCCAGCCTGGTCTACAGAGTGAGATCCAGGGCAGGTTCCAAAGCTACACAGAGAAACCCTGTCTTGAAAAAAAAAATGAATACGAAGTGCATGATTAGGTCCACAGCGAAAGAAGTCAGGATGGTGGGAGGTCAGTTCTGCTTCACTGTGGTTCCTAATGTGACACTCATGTTAATAAAATATTTACAGAGTTCCTAATTTATAAAATATTCCAGTGCTGATAAGTTATCGTGATCACATTTTAATCAAAAGTACATAAAATACTTGCAAAGTCATTATGGAAAAAAAAACTGTCAAAGCTAAAGTTACCAGAAATTTAATCTAATAAATTTCATAGTCTTTCATAAGGCAGAACATAGATAGTGGTTTGTAAGTGCAGGGTGTTTCATTGTAGCAATGAATGGCTGGCCCATTGCCACTGTGCTTTTCAAATGTTGGGGTTTGTTAACTTGTTGCTTTCTTATCATAAAATATACACTAGGGATTATGCTGTAATACTGAAGCAAGTCACTTGGCGCTTTCTCTTAGCCCAAGAGGAGTTTCTCAATTTTCAAAATGTTGGGAAATCATCAGACCAAGTATTAAAACTACAAGAAGGTTCTGTATCTCTCCCATAGGACAGTTATAACCAAAAGTTTAAAAGCAAAAAGCCACCAAAAATAACTAGTCATTTTGAAAACACAACCAACCACACAATCCAGAAGCTTCAATTTCAGAATCAGTATACCAAAAAGATTTGAAGCAAGGACTTGAACAAGTGTTGTGTGAAGCATGTTCATAATCAAATTAGTCACAACAGCCTAGAGAAAGAAGCAGAGGGATGGGGAGGCAAGATGTGCCACAGAGACAGGCATACAACTTAACCTGAAGACAAGAAGGGCATCCCAACACACTCTGGGGCTGAACATGCTCAGAGAACAAACTTGTACGATTCATGCACATGGCAGGGGGGCTATGTCTCTAATTTATAGAGACAAATGTAGAATAGTAGTGTTTGTGGGCCACAGGACAGAGGCACAGAGAGTTGGTGTGGTGAATATCAGGTGAGAAAAAGATATGGTAAAATGCTGAAAATGAATGGGATGATGGCCACATAACGCAAACGTGCGCTTTAACATGGCAAAGTGGTAAGTTTAAATTATGTGTCACCGTGATGAAATAATGAAAAGGAAATTTCAATAGAAATATTTAACACCAGAAACATAGCTGAAACACTCTTAGGATTTAAGTCATGCATATTCAGAGTGACGTCACCCAGGACATGGCAATGAACTATCTTCTGTCTCCCTATACATGCACTCTGCTATAAAATAACCCTGGAGCTGGGGGTGGACCTAGCTGGTGCAGCGCTTGTCTCACATGCAAGGACCCAGGCTTGATTCTCAGCATTACGCAATATCAAGCTGGGTGGCTTACACCCACAACCCCGGCATTCCAGAGGTGCAGGAAAGAGGGCGAGAGGTCCATCATCGTCCTCTGCTATACATCAAGTCCAAGGTCAACCTGAGACACACAAGACTCTGTGCCACAATAATCATGATGATGATCTGAAAAGCTGTTTGAAATAAAGGAACAGGCTGTCACCTGGTGATGTGTGAATTGGCCCTTCAAAGCTCTAATACCTGACATACAATTTGCCCTTCATTATATACATTCTAACAACATCCTTTCCCAAAGCAGACCAGTTTCATCTTCACCGAATAAAGGGCTCTCCTTTCTAAGGAGTTACAGCGTCAGCACTCACGGCCTCTCTCTTCACTTTGATCTTGTGGTGAGGCAAATAGACCCAGAACCTACAGAAGGGGCCATAACACACAACGTTAATCTCATCCGACTCACTTTTACCATGCTCAGCTTTTAATTTCCGTAACAGTCTCCTAGCTGTCTTCTGAAGAAACACGGAGCTGATGAACTTTTAACTTTGATGTTGATCCTCTAGCCTCACAATCAAAAGTTATCTGGCATCAGTCAGTCTCCTTGTCATCAACTGCACAGGCCTGGCACTTTCCACAAACAACAAATGTTTTTTTTTTTTTTTTATTCTTCATAATTGTTTCTGTGATGTAATTCAGCCCTGAGTTGGATGTATTTGTGGTGTCTACATGTTTATGTCCTTTTCCGCCATTACTACTTAGCCCTTTCTCAGGAGCCCTTAGAGAGTGCAGGTCTATAGCCCAACTACACAACATCTATAGAGTAGATGCCTAGAGACTAAAGGCAGTCCTTAGGGGCAGCATGTGAAGCATAAGGCCTATTGAAACTCACTTTTAAAAAACTCCCAGGCGTCATGAACAAGCTAACAGGGAAGGGCCACAAAAAGTGTGCACAAGTCCAACACCACAGCTCAGGAGACCACAGAACTAATAACGGCCAGACAAGCAGGCTTAGTCTGCAAGTGCAAAGGCATAATGACACTGCCTTGAAGGTCCATCTACAAGGAGCTTCCATACCAGCAGTTTGGACCAAAGGAACCAGTGGCAAGCAGTAGACAAGAGTATGTTCTCCTTCCCACCCCCTGATCCCCTTCCCTCTGCTCCCCCCCCACACACACACTGCTGCCCTCCCCACTGCCCCCCTCCCCACCACTCACAGAAGTGCCAGCGAGGTTGTGTGTAGATGATGTAAGCACTGGCTTCGTGAGGTTGCATGCTCAGCACTTTAAGGAAGAGTTGCCGCCTATGGCAGGAAGGGAGGCTCCCTTTCAGAGGGTACTAACTAGATTCTCCCTGAACTCCTGTGACAGAAGTGGGGGAGGGGGAACTTTATCTGGATATTCCAGTCTTAACCGAATGGAAAGTTTCTCAGCAACACGGCACTTGCGATCCTCTTCCTAGAGATCATACAGACCCCCAATGTGACAAGTCCAGGGGCCACCCAAGTATGGACGTTTAAAAGAAGCAGGGGACAGATGAAATGAGTCACCGAGGTTTGTCATGAAATGAAAATGATGTGAACACAGCATACAAGGTGTGTAAAGGGGGAGCAGAAACAATGAGTCGTCCAGATAAAAGTATCAGAAGTCCCAGGGCCACCGATTCACAGCTAGTGACTTACAGTAGCCAGCTACAAACAATGATTCTAAAATCAGCCAGTGACTGGCAACGCTGTTTGTGGACAGACAGCAGAACTTCCTAGTTTTCTCTGGGACACAGCTCTGTCTACATCTGTGAAACTTCTAAACCGGCATCACATGGGGGATTGTGGGAACACTCCGATTAGCACAGAGGAAACAAGATTATTTTAAGCTATCGGAAACAGTGGGAAGATGGTGAATATGTTGTTGCTATGCTTCTTAACCCAACTTTATTCTAGATTAGATGGTACATTTATCTGGACATTTATAGTACAGTCTAGTCAGAATTTTAATCAGAGAAGAAAGCAGACATGACTCCCTTAGGCTAGGGAATGCTCTTAGAGATATACACACAGCTTTATATGGGAAGCAAGGGGTGTGTATACTTTTATTGTAAGCAGCCATTAAACGGAAGCCCGTTACAATGGCATGGGTTAAGACAATAGAACCAACTTCCTAAATATGGAATATAATTAAAACTGGTTAAAAACTACCTTGCAGTCAACAGACACTCCAGGCTGTCTCATTAATAATATGAAACCACTGACTTGATATCAAAGCATACAGGGCTTTCCAGAGCACTGTTGAATGCAAATTTGCCATCTGCCACACAGCGTTGCCGAGCAATAGATGAGCAAGCCGAGAAAACATTTCTTTAAGGTCCACAAGGTGAGACCATGAATAGAGATGCAGGGATGCAGAGGGGAGAGACTGTGAGAGGACCAGCTCGGGAGGGGGAGCTTGGAAAGAAGATGCCTGTGCACTCGAAACTAAACATTTTTTGCTGATGTTTTAGCAGCGGTCTCATTCTGTGTGTGTGTGTGTGTGTGTGTGTGTGTGTGTGTGTGTGTGTGTAACACACTCCTCCTTCCATTCCTTCTTTCATTTAAACAAGATGTGGTCAGGTAAAATGTGTCTAATGACCAGTTAATAACTCATGATTCCTGGTTAGTTTATTTTTTCTATTCATGAAAATGTTGTGTTCTCTAGCACTAACTCAGATCCTGTAGAAAAATAGGGATTTGTGGGCCAACCTTGACTTTGTGAATGAACAAATGTTCAACTATCTATGAATGTGTAAAAATAACTACTGGACTATTCACGCCAGGCTCCATTTTCAAAAGACTGCCAGCACACTGTAGGTAGTCCATAACTAAGCATCTGGTGACAAAGCCTACTATGTGCTGAGGGTGCAGCTCAGTGGAAGAACACCGGCCTGACTTGTACAAGGCCCTGGGTTGTCACTTGCATCACAAAACAACACAAAGCATGATCTAATACAGGTGCATTTCTAAGCATGTCTACCCCACACATATTAGATCTGCAAACCACAGACTGAAATGACCATAACACAGAGGAAAGGGCTTTGTTTTTTTTTTTATTTTAAGAACTGTGTTCTTGATTTTTGAAGTAAAAATAAAATGAGACAAACATTTATTTGTCTTACATAGACTGAGCCCTATGAAAATGGTGCTGGCATTTAGGCACACAAATATGCCAGGTAAAAAAGCCATGTGAAATTACCAGCATCTACAGCTTCTATTACACCTCAAACTCCTATGTGCTCTCGGTTCTTTGAGTTTAAGATTTAGTCCCCAAAGGAAACTTGAAAAAATTATGTATATTACAGACATAATACAGGACAAGGATTAGTCATGTTTCTTACCTCATCACATCGGGCAGCTTCTACTTTGGATAAGAGGCAAGGCATCCAATTGGGACGGGACATGGCACTTTTGATGGTGGCGTGTGCACTTAGGGTTTGAAAGGAGCAAGTTCCCAGGCAAATCAGGTGGCCAAGAGACACCACCAGAGGCTAGACCGTGACAAGGCTATAACACTCACACTGCCCTCCCTTGCATGTATTATCAAAGGGAGAGAGTGCTGTGTGTCATGGACAGCCTCCCACATCTGCACCAAGAAGCACTATTTCAACTCAAGAAAAGATTATTACTGTCATTAACCATTCGGTATGTAAGGTCAAAACAAGTGTTATACTGATCCATGCATGTGATAGCATTAAAAATCCGAACACCTTCAGTGAAGCCCAGGATAACCAGGGAACTCACAGTGTTAATATAAGAAGTTTACAGCTGAATGAACCCCATCTTTAAAAGTGCAGGCTTTTCCCTTGTTTTTATTAGAAGTGTTTCCATACTCTCAAGTGCTAATTTTAAAATGTGCATATACACCCTACAACAAGAGCCACTCCTTTCTATGTGCTTGTGGTGGTATTGTGTTCCCCAAAATATTGTGCACCCTAATAAACTTATCTGGGATCAGAGAACAGAAAAGCCACTAGATACAGAGGATAGGCAGTGGAAGCACACATCTTTAATCCTAGCATTCCAGAGGCAGAAATTCATGTGTTCCAGGATACAGCCAAGCATGGTGACTCACGCCTTTAATCCCAGAAAGCGAGCCTTTAATTCCAGGGAGTGGTGGGAGAAAGCAGAAAGGTATATAAGGCGTGAGGACCAGAAACTAGAAGCATTTGGCTGGTTAAGCTTTTAGGTTTTGAGCAACACAGTTCAGCTGAGAGCCATTGGGATGAGGACACAGAGGTATCCAGTCTGAGGAAACAAGATTAGCTGAGAAGTTGGCCAAGTGAGGTTAGCTGTGGCTTGTTCTGTCTCTCTGACCTTCCAGTGTTCACCCCAATACCTGGCTCAGGTTTGATTTTATTAATAAGAACTTGTAGATTCCTGCTACATGTGCTGAGACATATCTAAACACTAACTTGGAGAACATGGGGACAGCCATCTGTTCGATGAGGTAATTGATGCTTCCACCCACATGGCTGTCAGACACATGGCTCAACGCTGATGGTCGTAGTGACCGATTTGTAGAAGGCATCCACATACTCTGGGTTGCTATCTATTAGCCAATGGCTATATTTACAACACCCACCAGCCAAGTGATTGAAGAGGGGGAGACATTCTGTGATAATGCTGCCTGAAGATGTAAATTGATATCTATGTGATTTCTTGCTTTGTGTCAGTCCTAACAGAAGCTGTGGCAATTTGAATGAGCCTCACAAAGAACAATAGTGAAACAGAAAATCCTGACATCCAGAAGAGATAAACAAGGCTGAGGAGCCGAGGATTCGAAACTTGCCAGGCTCATGAATTAGTGGTGAAATGTGAAGGATGATGTTGTGTTTATCTCAAGAGGCCCCCTTTAACCCAAGTATGTTGTCTTCCATTCAAAAACACAAAGCAATTGTAACGTTAGATTTGTTCCTCTTTAAATACAGCAGCACTCATATTTACGCTGTTTGTCAGGATAACAGAAGGAACACAGGCACAAATGGCAGGGCCATCTATCAGACGCGGGGGCAGGGGGATGATAGAGGAAGCAGGGAGGGAGGACTTGATTCCTGTTTCCCTGTACATCAGTTCCTGAAAGGGAAGATTTGGAGGACTCTCTGACCATGGTTTACAAGGCACTAGAAAACACTGAAAATCAGAGCATGCAATCCTTTGCCCAAAGGGCTCATCATCCCATTGGTAGATGGAAAGATAATAATTAATTCCTAGGAAATGTTTATAATGTTGTTTATCTATCTAGTCCAAATATGTTTTCTGTTTTGCTTGTTTACAGAATGCTTCGCCTCATCTGAAAACCTACATTTTAAAAAAACACTCGTCAACAATTTTTTCATTAGCTTTTCCTTTTTGACTCAAAGAAGAGGAAGGAATCATCTTTAAGAATGAGAGGGAAAACCCCTGGGTTGAAGGTGGGGCTTCAAGGTACCTTCACGGGTACCATATTATTCTTCCACACCCCTTGGAAGCTCAACTCAGGTGTGTGCACCAAGAGTACTGAGGATCTTGCCAACCTGTGCTCTAGAGTGAGGTTAGGACAAGCTGAGCTGTCTCTAACATTTCTGCCTTTCCTTGGCAGTGATGAGGATTACATCTTCCTGCCTCAGGGGTCTCTCTAGGAAGAAAAGTGAGATCAGATGTCTAGTGGCCATCACATCAACTCAAATATCATGCTCTGCATCAACCAAAACACACAGGCTTCCTCCTCTCTCTCTAGACACCTGTTCTGGGACTTGGCAAGAAGAACAGTAGAGAGATCACAGATAATAAATTACCTATCTGTTCCAAGGGTGGATATTACAGCATCTGTGATCTGCTATGAACATTACTGTCTGGAAGTGATTAATATAAATCCAGATGTCATCATGAGAACCAGAAGAGGACAGAAAGTCAAAGCTCAGAAATCAATGTGCACAATTGATAATAAAGAGGGAAAAATCTCCTATTTATCCTATGCCTTTGCATGATTGAGCATGCATATGATTAAAATCAGACCGGTTATGGGAAGGGAAATAACGCACAGTGAGCAAAGATTCACACAACCCACGTCTACTAGTCAAAAGAGAAAACCACCCACAGTGTGTACCTACCCCAAGCAAACAACTTCTCCAGGTCCTACAACAGGAATCCCTGGGCAGCAACCAACCCTTGAGCTGCAGGCTTTCTCAGGACCAGCTGTCTGGTGCAGGATGTGTATTCTGTATTTTGCTCTAGAACCAAATAATTGCTATTCTGCTTTCTGTATATGCGCTTTAATTCTTTGAAGGACACTCTAAGACCCCAGAAACACCCTGTCTGAACAGTAACACTGTCAGAGCCCCTGGATGAGAGAAGGGTTCCACTGGCAGTGGTAGAGAGCTGAAGGACAAGAGATCGTGCTGAACACAGGGTAAAAACCTAGCTTGGGCTGGGGAGAGCATGGGGAAAGCACCTGCTGGGAGCAGATCCCAGCAACTGACAGTTCCCTCAGAGACTGAGCTCAGCTCTGAATCAGCCTCCTGGAAAGACTGCTCTAGAGCCTGAGAACTCTGAAGTTCGGGGGTGTGCTTGACACACAGCTGCAACCTCCAGGAAGTGATTAATACTCAGGATGTCTTAAAGGTGTGGAGACCGGTTTTCTGCTGCTCCTATCTGTGAGCTGGGATTATTCCCACACTCTCAAACTGTAGGGAAACATGCCTTGGCTGAAACAGCCACCAGGGAGATGATCTGGGGAGCCTTGGGAGGGTGGAGAAATCCAGTCAGCCCACAGAACTCCAGCTAAGAGTAGCTAATGGCAGCCCCAAGAAGGAAGCTTTCCATGGTCCAGCTGAGCATCCTCAGCTCCATGCACACAACCACAAGGCTCCAATCTTTAAGCACCAGAAAGAAGCTGTTTCAGCAACTAATATTTTTTATCTCCCCCCCCCCAGCATGATTCTCCCTTTTCTCATACTACAGCACATGTTATTGCACTATTTTGGGGGCTGAGTTATACTTTTATCTCATACTTTTCATCACACAGTTGAATATTGTTTATGTATTTTTTCCACTCCTGGGAAAAATTTTTTCCATAATTGTTTTTTTTTTTCTTTTTCTTGTGTGTTTTGTTCCCTACCTCCAGCATTTAGTAGCATCTTGATTTACCTCCCTGTCTAAGCATAGAATGCCAATACTCCTCAAGTTATTACACAAAATTCTTTTTACAAGGCCACAATTACCCTGATACTTAAAGCACACAAAGATCCAAAAAGAAAGAAAATTACAGACCACTTTTCCTTACATATTTAAATGTAAAATGTATCAATAAAATATTTTCAAACCAAAAACAAAATAATTAAAAAGATCACTCACCAGGATCAAATAGACTTTATCCCAGAGATGAAGAGATGGTTCAACATATGTATGGGCAGACACCCGCCAGTTCCCAAATAACTGACAAGGAGATTTACTATTAACTGTAAATGCTCAGTTGAGAGCTCAGGCTTGTTACTAGCTAACTCTTACATTTAAATGAACCCATATTTTTTTTATCTACCCTTTGCCACATGGCTCATGACTTGTTAAATGTCCTGCTTCCTCTGAGTCTGCTGGTATCTCCTCTGACTCCACCCTTCTTCATCCCAGCATCCCTAGGTGGTTGTCCTACTGGCCAGTCAGCTTTTTATTAAACCAATTCATGTGACAAATATTTACAGTACACAAGGATTGTTCCACAGCACATACGTAAATCAATAAATGTGATACACCATATAAATAAACAGAAAGACAAAAACCACATAATCTTCTCAATAGAAGCAGCAAAGACCTTCGACAAAATCCAACAACCCTCTTGATAAAAGTTCTGCAGAAATTAGGAATACAAGAGGCATACTTCAACATAACAAAGGCAATGTACAGCAAGTCAATAGCTGTCATCAACCTATACGAAGAGAAACCCAAAGCATTTCCACTAAAATTAGGAACAAGACAAGGCTGTCCATTCTCTTCATACCTATTCAGTATAGTACTTAAAGTCTTAACTAGAGCAGCAAGACAACTGAAGGAGATCACAAGGACACAAATAGAGAAAGCAGTCAAAGTATCTTTATTTCCAAATGACGTAATTGTGTTCCTAAGTGGCCCTTAAAGGTTTCATGATAGTCTTCTACAGCTGATAAATACCTTCAGCAAAGTAGCAGAGTAGTAGTGTACAAAATTAGCACACAAAAATCAGTGTCCCTCCTGTATATAAATGACAAACACACCAAGAAAGAAATCAGGGAAAGAATACCGTTCACAATAACCTCAAATAATATACAATATCTTAGAGTAACTCTAACTAAGCTGGTGAAGATTTGTACAATAAAAACTTTCAAGTATTAAATAAAGAAATTGAAGGTTTCAGAAAATGAAAAGATCTCTCACTCTCATGGATCAGTAGGGTTAAAATAAAAATGGTCTTCCTACCAAAGCTACCTACAAATTCAATTTAATCCCCATCAAAATTCCAACACAATTCTCCATAGAACTTGAAAGGATTATTTTCACCTTCATATTAAAATAATCCTGAATAATAAAATAACTACTAAAGGTATCACCATCCCTGACCTCAAGTTGTACTACAATGCTATAGTAATAAAAACTATATGGTATTGGCATAAAAACAGACATGTTGATAAATAAAATTTAATTGAAGACCCAGATATAAATTCACACATCTATGAACATCTGATTATTGATAAAGAAGCCAGAAATACACACTAGGAAAAGTACAGCATTTTCAACAAATAGTGCTAGTCAAACTGGATGTCTCCATATAGAAGAATCCAAATAGATCCATACTTATCACCCTGTACAAAACTCAACTCCAAATGGATCAAAGACCTCAATGTAACTCCAGATACACTGAATCTGATAGAAGAGAAATTGAGGAATAGCTTTGAATTTGTTGGCACAGGAAAAGACTTTGTGAACAGAAAATCATTAGCACAGGCACGAAGATCAACAATTAGTAAAAGAAACTTCATGAAACTGAGAAGCTTCTGCATGGCAAAGACACCATTATTTCGACAAATCAGTGACCTACAGAATAGAAAATTATCATTACCAACAATACATCAGATAGAGGGTTAAGATCCAAAATATATAAATAACTCAAAAAACTAAATATCAAGAAAGTAAATAATCCAATTAAAATGGGAGTACAAATCTAAATAGAAAATTCTCAAAATAGAAAACACATATGGCTGAGAAACAAAGAAATGTTCAATATCCATCCTTAGCTGTTGCAAGATACTACTTTGAGATTCCGTCTTACTCTGTGTATGGCTAAGATCAATAAAACAAGTGACAGCTCATGCAGATGAAGATGTGCAATAAGGGAAATACTCATCCATTGCTGGTGGAAGTGCAAACTTGTACAGTCACTGTGGAAATCAATGTGGTAGTTCCTCAGGAAGCTGGAAATAGCTCTACCTCAAAATCAAGATATACCACTCTTGAGTATACATCCAAAAGATGCTTTGTCTTACTACAGAGACACTTGTTCAACCATGTTCATTGTTCTATGCATAATAGCCAGAAATTGGAAACAGTCTAGATGTATATAAATGGATGAATGGATAAAGAAAATGTGGTACATTTACACAATGGAATGTTACTCAGCCACTAGAAAGTGAAATCATGAAAGTAAATAGATGGAGCTAGAGAAAAATCATCCTGAATGAGGTAACACAGACCCAGAAAAAAATATGTTAAGTATTCTCTTATATGTGGGTGTTAGCTTTTAAGTTTTCAATAGGCATGGTACAATTCATATAACCACAAAGGTTAGGTATAGAATAAGGGACTAGGAAGAGGGAAGTGTTGCAAAGGATAGTGAAATAAAATATATGGTTATGGAGGGGGAGGGTCAGCTAAAACTAATGGCCATTAGAGGTGTCATGTGGGAGTCTACTGCAGTGGAAACGTCTTAAAATATTACACATACATAAAATAAATCTAAATGGAATCACCAAATACTGGGGGAGGCAAAGCCCCAACTAGACATCTCTCACCATCAAATGAAACCTCTAGTGCCAGGAATGGGTTAAATCTAATGGAGCTGTTGGCCAAAAGGGCCCCATGGAAACCACTAAACAACTCAGGGAGTTGCCAAGGCTGTTGGTTGCTCTCTACAAATGGGTAGTAATGCCTTATTACTGAAGCAACACTTAAATTGAACACAAATAAGTCAAGCTGGTGCCTAACTAGAGCCTTCACCCTTACTAACTAGTGTTCATGGTACTGGACTTTACCAGAGGAGAAAGGTAACCATCAACCTAGCTGCAAACCTTGTGGTCTACAGTAATGACGTGCTTTCACGATCCTCTGGTGCAATAGTTGCACAAAGGTTGTGGGAGTGACTAACCAAAATCTGATTGGATTCGAGGCTTGCTCCATGAGACGGAACCCATGCCCAACACTGCTTCAGTGGCCAAGAACTGAGGACAACATACGGACATAGTAGAAAACCAAATAGTAGGTTCTGCTAAAGAAATACAGCAATAGAATGACTCCTAACGACATTCTGCTATACCCATCAGTGTCTTGCTTGGCCCTCATCAGAGAAGCTTTTACTGCAGTAGAT
Organism: Peromyscus leucopus; assembly: GCF_004664715.2. Classification (NCBI taxonomy): domain Eukaryota; kingdom Metazoa; phylum Chordata; class Mammalia; order Rodentia; family Cricetidae; genus Peromyscus; species Peromyscus leucopus. Next base: position 86,647,382 of record NC_051071.1, on the reverse strand, counting down.
GGGAACAAACACAGAGACCCACAACTGGACAGTGTGCAGAGAATGAGAGACCTTGTAACACCCAATACTAAATGAGATGTCTCCATCAGGCCTCTCCCTTCAGGGCTCAGGGAACTTGATGGAAGAGGAGGCAGATTGTTTTTAAGAGCCATGGGGGATGGGAGACCCCAAAACACAGTCTTCCAGTTTCTGAGACACATATGAACTCATGGAGACTGTGGCAGCATGCACAGGGCCTGAACAGGCCCCAGTGAAATGGGGCTCCAGCACTTAGAGGATGTGATCTCCCATCCTTAACCAAGAAGCGATCTCCAACTGACAACTGCCCACAAAAAAAAAAAAAAAAAAAAAAAAGTTTTCCACCATGGAGTCTCACTGGGAATACAAACTCACTTAAGGGCAGGCCCCGTGCCCAGCAATAGATTACCAACTCAAAACAAACCCAATGCTGTTTTGGAGTTTTTTGTCTCATAATGCTTTGTCTGGTCATCTTTCACCTTATTGGTCTCTTGATTATGTATTACTGTTTCTGACTTTGTTTTATGGGTTGTCTCTGTGTGTGCATGTCTCTGTGTGTGCATGTTTCTATGTATACATGTCTCTGTGTGTGCTCCTTGGGCTTTTGGGGTTTTTTTTATTTTATTTGATTTTCATTTATGTATGTGTGTGTGCATGTATACACACATATATGCACATGCACACACACACACACAAATGAAGGTGTGCAAGCACTTGTGTATAGTTGCCCACAGAGTCCAGAAGAGGGTGTCAGATCCCCTATAGCTGTGGAGTTACAAGCAGCTGTGGGCAGCTGACATGGGTGCTGGGAACCAAACTCTGGTCCTCTCTGCAAGAGCAGAAAACACTTTTAGTGGATGAGTCATCTCTTCAAGTCCAATGTGGGACTCTTTGTTTGTTGTTTTGTATTTATTTTTAACTTTTTGCTATTCCATGTTGGGAATCATAATCTTTCATTATTTATTTTTGAGCAGGGTCTCCCCACGTGGCCCTTTCTTGACTGGAACACACAGGCCTCTGCTTCCTCTTTTGCTTCTACTAGGATTAAAGGCATGCACCACCATGTCTGGCAGGAATCAGAATTTTATAAATATAATAATATCCTAAAACGGAGTATGTAAAGTACTTAATTGGAGATAGTCACATTTCTGAAATATGAAAGTCATGGATTTGGCACTTCAGTTTACTCCAACTATAAAATAAAGGTTGTGGAAACATTGTGTGGTGCAAATGGCCTAATGCACTGGAAAACATTTTGTGAGTTATGAAACTTCAGGGAATGATGGTTTGTGGGTCGCTGTTAAATGTCACATAACTGTTAGTCTTTCGAGCTTGGCTCTGGGGAGGCAAGTGAATTAACACTTGCCAAACATTTTGTCCGGTGTAGAATGAACAACATTCCCTATGCGGAAAGCTGGGCACACCTTTAACCATAGTTTCAAGCCTCAAAAGAGCTACACATACCCATGTTTCCCTCTACAACATCCCAGAGACTGTTCGGAAGGGTGAGAAAAGGGAGATGGAGAGGCGACTTCCATGGAAAGGGTAACTTACATTCTCAGGAGTAGAGGGACATATAACCAGGAAAGGGGCCTTTGGGGAAAGCAGAAGGATTGGTAAGGTGGCAGCAGATGGTGAGAAAGCCTTCCGTGGCTTCCCCGGGAAGAAACAAGGAAGTCAGGGTATTTTGGTTGGGGATGAAATGTCCCAGAAGGCTTCTGGGTCAAAAGTGTGACTCCCCAGTCGGTAGGCACTGCTGATGTATGATTGGATGGTGAATTGAAGGGAAGGGGATGCTAACCCCATCAATCATGAGTTCATATCTAGATGTTCATGAGGAGAAGAAGCCTAGCTAGAAGACACTGAGATCGTAGCTTTGATGGGTATATTCATAACTTGCCCCACCCACCACGCATCTCCACTTGCCATGGGTAACGTTCTGCACAGAGGTGCCCTGCTTCATCTTGCATGGTTCCAGAGCAGGTCATGCTACCCTGGGATGCCACTTCTGAAACCATCAACCAAGATGAGCCCTTCCTCTCTGTTCATTCTCCGGGATACTTTGTCATGTCAACAAGAAGTGATAGACACACAGGACAAACAGATGTAGACTGGCTAGCACAGCTCATTTTTGTAGGCTCTGGGGTTTATGTACCACTTGGATTATTCAAACACTTGACCCTGCCACGGCTATGACAAGTGAAGAATGGTCCATACATATTGGTGAAATTATTATGGCCACTCCACATAGTTAAAAGGGAGGTTTATTTTGTGGAGTAACTTACAAGTGAAGGGATAGGTAACAGGGTCTGGGAAAGGTGTAGCGCAGTCGAACGGTGTTCTCTGGAGAACTCTGCTCGGTCTACCTCCAGCTTCCAGGGTCCAGGAACCAAGAGAGCCTGTGCATCTGGATCTCGGGTCTTCAGCATCCTCTCTCAGCCCCGCCTTGTAGGCGTGACCATTACCGAAGCCTCAATGGGGGTTGGAACTTCCAGGTCAAAGCTGGAATGGCTACCCACTACACATACAGTCCTATGAGGACCCTGTGCTCAGCCTATAAAAGATGTAGATAAGATGTGGGCTCCAGACTGATTGGTTTACAAATAAAAACACACAGGCTATCCCTTGGGATGGCATTCTTTCTACAGTCAGCAGGACCTGGAAGTCAAAGCACCAGAAATACAGAAAATTTAAAATCCTGGTTAATGTTGTTGCTCAGGGCCTTCACAGTAGAAATCTAAAATAATACTTTATGGGAGATAATTATGTGAAAGTAGTAATTACATTGATGCTGAAATATTTTGATAAGGAAAAGCATATAATCTAAGGGGGGGGAGTTGAAAAGTCTTCCCCGTGTACAAGTATGTCATCAGAATGAAATGATCCCCAGTATCCTTGTCCAGCAAAGGGACACAGGATTTCTCTAGAATTGAGATTACTCTTTGCCCTTGGTCAATCTGCTCTGGGTCTTCCAGGTTCCATACTCTGCCCCCAGAAGTCACAGTAGTCCTTTGGTACTCCCCCATGTCTCTGACATCATCAAAAGATGCTACCGAAGGCCCTCTTTCCCTCTCCTGTTGGTTCCTGGTATTCATGACATGTGATACCTTTCTTCTTGTCCGTCTCGCTGGCATTTATCAATGCTATTAAACCTGTCGCATTGATTTTTCTCTGCTGACTTTCTGCTTCGACCATTTGTTTGTTCTTTCTGCTTGGTCTTATTTTCTTGTTTCTCTAAATTCCTAAGGTGAGACCTTAAATTATTGACTTGAGACTTTACCCTTTTCTCTAGTGTATGCGTTTGGAACTGCAAAGGTCCCCTTCAGCAGTGTGCTAACTGTGTCCCACAAATGCTGTTACGCTGTATTTTCATTTTCCTTCAGTTTAACCTATTTTTTAATTTCCTTGAGACTTCCTGTTTGATCTGTGGATTATTTAGAAATATGTTGCTTAAATCTCAAATATCTGGAAGTTTTTAATTATCCTTTTGTCATTGGCTTTTATTTCATTAACATTAGAAAACATGGTACATAATTTCTATTATTTGAGATTTGTAGAGGTTTCATTTATGGAGCAGGATATGGTCTATCTCGGGATATGGTTGATCTATGAGTACCTGAAGAATGAAAATTATGCATTATGCTCTATATGGGTTTAGCTGATGATGTTGTTGGATACTCCTAAACCAGCAATGCTCAACCTGTGGGCTGTAACCCTTTGGGGTTGGATGGTCCTTTTACATGGGTCATACATCAAAGTTCCTGCATCAAATATTTACATTATGATTCCTAACAGTAGAAAAATTGCAGTTATGAAGTAGCAATGAAAATAATTTTATGGATTAGGAGTCACCACGACATGGGTGCTGTGAGATGTCTTTTTGTATGCTGTGAATATGCGTTGCTATGTTTGGTTAATAAAGAAGCTGCTCTGGCCTATGGCAAGTCAGGTTATTGCCAGGCAGGAAATCCAGGAGAGAGACAGGAAGAGGAAGGGCAGAGTCAGGGGTCACCAGTCAGTGTTTGTATTTTGTAGTATCAACTGTCCATGTGTTCAGCTTTCTTGCTATTATGGGATTTCTTCAAGCTACTTTCTTGGTAGGTCAACTGGTGACAAATTCTCTCCATTTCCCTTCATTGAAGAAAGTCTCCTCCCTACCCCTGCCCAAGACAGGGTTTCTCTGTGTAGCCCTGGCTGGCCTGGAACTCACTCTGTAGACCAGGCTGGCCTCAAACTCAGACTTCCACTTGTCTCTCTGCCTTCCAAGTCCTGGGAGTCTTGATTTCACTCTTTTGGAGAAATGTTTTTTGAGAAGGGATGAAATTTCTTTTCTCCCACACTTGAAAAATATTATGCCACCTCTGTTGTCATCTATGGTATCCTGATGAAAAACATACTGTCAGCTAAATTTTGTAAGGTTTTTTAGAGGGAGGGAAGAAGAGAAAGGAGAGAGAGAGAGAGAGAGAGAGAGAGAGAGAGAGAGAGAGAGAGAGAGAATGGCAAGATGCCATGTCCTAGGTAAGTTGAGGTGAGGTTATAAGATGGTTGATAGTCATTTTCCTTTGCCTGGTTTCAGTTTTGTTTTTTTCTTTTTCTTCAGGTTTCAGAAGTTAATAATGCTGTGGATGGATGCAAATGTCTTTGGCTTTATCCTGTTTGGGATTCACTCACCATCATAAATATATATAGCTTGATATTTCATGCCATATTTGGGGAATTTCAGCCATTACTTACTCAATAACTCTCTAGTTCTTTGTACTCTCCCAGTACCACGGAGTCATGTCCTTTAGGAGCTGTATTAGTTTGCAGGGAGGTTTTTAACCGCTCCACTGTAACTGCAGTGGTGCTGGGATAAAGATGGTTCTCCGGAGCATTGTGTGTCAAGACGGCCTCTCTCTCTCCTATTTCTGTCATACTACAGGCTTCCTGGCTCGTGAGATTCTAGATGATTCTCTTGTCTCTGCCTCCTGTCATACTATAGAAGTGCTGGGATTACATATGTGTGTCACTGCATCTGTTTTTGTTGTTGTTCGTGTGTGTGTGTGTGTGTGTGTGTGTGTGTGTGTGTGTGTGTGTGTGTTCTAAAGATCAAAATTAGGCCATCAGGACTGTGCCACAAAACTGCTTTCTAAAATGATACATCTCATAAACCCATGTCACCATGATTTTTGTTTGGCTTGTTCTCCAATAATTTCATGTACACACACACACACACACACACACACACACACACACACACACTACTGTTTGATCAAAGTATTCCCCTATTACAGTCTCTCATGCTTTTCCCACTCCCACCAAACCCCTATTCTTCCCAACTGCCTTCGACTTTCATGCTGTGTGTGCGTGTGAATATTTGTGTGTGTATGTCTATTATATGTGTGTGTGCATGTTCACGTGTATGTATGTGTATAAGAGTGAGAGAGACTCACTGTATTAAATTACGGTTGCTTACATGAACATGGGTGGAAGATTTTTCGCTTGTGCAGGGACAATATAGTAGTGGCTACACCAGTGAGGACTATGAGTCCCCCTCCTCCTGAAACTTTAACTGTTTGTGCCTCCTCTTGAAAGGGGGGTCCTTATCAGTCCATCCCTGGTCCATAATGGAATGTTGATGGCCCAATCTTGTGCAATCCTTATGCAGACATCTACTGCCGCTGTGAGTTTGTGGGTGAAATACCCATGCCATGTCCAAGGGAAAATGCCCTACAGAACTCCTTCCTATCCCCCAGCTCCCACATTCTTTACAGCCCCTCTTCCATGATGCTTCCTGAAGTTGGAGAAATAATAGAGAGGTCCCTTTTTGGACTGAGAACTCAATAGTCCCTTGTTCTTGAGATTTTGACCAGTAATGAACTCTGTGTTGAGTGCTTATTACAAACAGAAGTTTCACTGACCAAGGCTAAGAGCGTCATTGATCTATGAGTGTAAACATAAATATTTGAGGGCATTTTGATGCCATGTCCATTAGCAAACAACAGTTGTAGGTTCCCCTCTAATCCGACGACCTTCCCAGACATGGGCTTTGATTAGGTTTGCAGAGTTCCTCTTGTGGCCTGGCCTACGATACAGCCAGAAAGTATTTGGTCACCCCAATAACCGTCATGCCACTATTCTCCCAGTGGGTTCATCTTGCTTAGCATGTTGGTATTCTAGTTGTGAGGGATGTTTTTCATTCTTCCTCTCTAACTGTTGAAGTACTGGTAATAAATGTGTGTGTGTGTGTGTGTGTGTGTGTGTGTGTGTGTGTGTGTTATCACAAGCATGTTGCTGTTAATACTCTTCCACCTATCTCTAGGAGTATGTATTGCAAATTTTATCAAAGGACTAGATATCCATGTATAATTATTTTATTTAAAATAAGGTGGTATTTCTTCAGTCTTATAAAAATGGCCAGCCTGATCTCTAAAGCGAGTTCCAGGAAAGGCGCAAAGCTACACAGACAAACTCTGTCTTGAAAAAAACAAAAAATAAAATAAAATAAAAAAATAAAAATGAGCAAACTCCTTTCTCAACTGTATGAACAAATTGTTCTCTCAGCAGCAGCATGTAAATACTGCACCATGCCACTCAATCCCACTTTCACTTATTTGAAACTTACCCAGTCTCCAGTTACTTCCAAAAACAAGAGTCACCCAACTTTTAAATCAATTATTCAAGAAAGTATATAACATGAAATTTAAAATAAAGATTGCAGTCACATTGTTCCAGATTGTTGTGAAACTTTAGTTAGCTAATACAATGCCCGGAGACAGGTATCTTGCACTTAACATGTGGGAAATAATTTTTAAAGGCTGCTGCTACTGCTGTCAAATTGAATTATTTCCAGAACTCTGGAAACATTTTTTCCATTTTTCCTGCATATGTAGGTTTTGTGAGTTTGCACATTTGTGAGCATAAGTGTGTGTGTTCGGATGTCTGGCACATATGTGCATGTATGTATGGAAGTGTAAGGTTGGTAGAATTCATTCTCAATTGCTATCTTTGAGGCAAGGTCTCTCAATAAAACCCAAAGTGCACACATATGGCTGGTCAAGTCAGTCAGTTTGCTCCAGGAATCCCTTGTCTCTGCTTTTGAATGTTACAGTTGTAGACAAGTTGCATGCCCACCAGGTATTTGTGAGTGTCTGGGGATTGGAACTGTGTTCCTCTTATTTGTACAGCAAATGCTTTAAACATTGAGGCACCTCCCCAGCCCTACATTAGTGTAGATTTTATTCTGTGCATTTGTCAACATTATTCCCTTATGTTCTTCCCTCCATCTCCCACCTGAATCTTATTGTTCAGGTTTAATTCCATAAATCACCTTCAGACCCATACAGAGTGGAGTATCCTTGGTGATAACTGCCTCCATCTCTAATATGTTATGTGATTCAATCATTTGTTCACTTCCTGTCTCTTTTGCTATAATTTCTGTTACTTTTTAGGCATAACTTTTTATTTTTTTCTAAAATTCCTAGTTTTAGCAGCTTCTTAACCAATGTTTTATGAATAAGTGGAAAAACAGATGGATTCACACAAGTGATTGCAAAAGCCCACTCACAGATATTTACTTAGCTTTACAAATTCAACTGGACTACAAAGAGTTAAAATATACCAGCATGTGCTCCTAACTGATGGCTATTAAAGGAATTATTTTTTTAAAGCCTAGGATAGACTAATCTATAATCATGACTGTGTTATCTATACGCAACCATAGTAACCTTTTGTCCAACTAACTTTGTGAATGAATGTTCTTCTTTTCCTCCTCTGTGAGAATGTCATCTGCAGAACCACTGAGGAAAACTGCCTAGTCCATGGGAACACAGACTCATTTGATGGACCCCTTCCTCCTCTTTGGAGTTTCAGTTGACAAATCAAACCCTTGTTCTTCACTTCTTCCTTTACGTCTGCTATGACGGGGCCCCCTGCGAGAATGCTCACACCGACAAACTTTACGTAAGTGATAAACAACCTGTGCTCCCTGTCAACAGCAAAAACATGCTTTCTCTCAAGGGAAAAGGCTAACTTCAAAACAATAAAACCTGAAAATATAAGGACGACTATTTAGGAAAAGGGAGAAGATGAGCAAGAGGGGACGACTGATAATTATGTAGAGTCTGCATATGACTAACGTATTATTAAATGCATTTATGAAAACAACACAACAAGACCCATTCTTCTCTACAATTAACATATACCAATACAAGAAAAAGAAGAAGGGGGTGGCCTTCTACAACTTCTGTTCCTCCAGCCCTGGTATAAAAGCTCTCATTCACATGGTATCAGTTTCATTATTAGAGAGTGATACACTGAAATGAGTCAAATATTATTCCCTACTATTTCTGTCAAGATGGCATTGACATTGCAAAGTGAAGCTAAACACGTAAAAGCAGTTTTTCTTCTGAATGTAAGTGGATCCTTTACAGTTCCTTCATGATGTGACTAGCTCGTCAAGTGGCCTAATACTACTAAAAATGTAGCACTTACATCATTTTTCTGTGAGACAAAGGTTCACAAGCAATTATCATCTGTGTATTTATTTATTTTATAAATACATTCTACAGCCCTCCCTTGTGGTATATGTGTACTAATACAGCTCAAGAATATATTTGATTTGGGGCGGAGGGACGGAATACTGGAATTCTCTCAACAGACTACATTTTTAAATGCAAGCTTATTTTATTGAATTTCATCTTCGTACCAACGTTACCTATCCAACAATATGAGTTTTCGTACATATTACTTAATCCAACAAAAAGTCATTATTCTTCTTTCATTTGAGTCATCCAAAAAATCTGATGGCATAAATTCTTTAAAGGGATGTTTGCCATTCACGCTCAGAACTTAACCATGATGCCTGTAAATAACAGGCGTTCACTGTAAATGGATGAACTCCTCTAGAGTGAATGGATACCCTCTACTATTGAAGTCAGTCAATATGCTAAGCTCAATCCCTTTTCTTATACATCTCTAAGTTTTTCCTGTTCCATGCCTCATAAAATACCACAATTATCCTCTCATTTTCAGACTGTCAACTTTGGAACCATTTGGGATTTCAGGATTTTCTGCATCCCCGAAGCCCTGGATTCTTGAGTAAGTCTCCAGCCACAGTGGCGGTGGCATCACACCTGACCTTTCTAATCTAATGAGGGATGACATTTCAGTCCTTAAATGAGAAAAATAGCATTAATGGCTTTTATTGCTAATGAGGCACTGTCTCGTGATATTACAGAGTTCTCTCTAGGAATTATGCTTCAAATGACTGGAAGTATGCTATTTACAGAATAGGCCCCTTCCCGTATGCCTACCACAGTGGTGAGTGCATTTGCTCAAACAGCTGCTTGCAGCAGCAGGAATCACACATGGCATCCAAGAGTGAACTGCCAGCAATCCGCTAACGGTGTTTCAGTCGGGATGAGACTGAGGGAACTGCATGTAAATACACGAAATGCTTACTCCTATTTATCTTTGCACATACTAACCATGAGATAGTCTTCACTCATTTGTTGCCAGCTAGACCAGGCTGTTTACACGTAGATATAAGACATAATTCTTACCATTAAATTGACAGGCTTTGAAGAAAGTTTTGGGGTGAGGAATCCAAAATGAAGTACCTATAGTGATGCTCATAGGACAGAGCATAAGAAAGGCTGTCCAAGAACAAGGAATTTGGTAACGACATTTTAGGAAAGATAGAGAGAGGCATTTACCATACTTTGTCAGGCTTTCTGATAAGGGTCTGTTTATAGCATTTTAGATGCAGTAAGAAATATGGATAACTAATCCTGAAAGCTTTGTTGTGGACATAAAAATGATGCTGATGTTTTAAATGGCAACATAGTTACAAAAGTGGAACTCATGGCATGGCTTCTAGTCCATAAGATGTGAGAAGAGAGACCCCTCTGCTTCAATTTAACCTGGCCTCCCAGCCAGGGAAAAGGCTAACTGCCCTTTTGAGGGATGGAAGCCCAAGGAGAGGAACTAAGCCAAAGAGGAAGGAGACAGATGGAGGAAAGACATGAATGAATGATGGGACTGTCTTCTGAGACATCGTATGGATTACTTCCCAGTCAAACGCTGTGGAATGACTTTCCACATGCTGCGAATGTGTGTTGATCTGATTGGTTGCTAAATAAAATGCTGATTGGCCAGTAGCCAGGCAGGAAGTATAGGCAGGATAGGCAGACAAGGAGAATTCTGGGAAGAGGAAGGCTGAGTCAGGAGTCACCAGCCAGACACAGAGGAAGCAAGATGTGAAGACAGAACTGAGAAAAGGTACCAAGTCATGTGGCTAAACATAAATAAGAATTATGGGTTAGTTTAACTGTAAGAGCTAGTCAGTAATAAGCTTGAGCCAATGGTCATACAGTTTGTAAATAATATAAGCCTCTGTGTGTTTACTTAGGTCTGAGTGGCTACAGGACTGGCAGGTGAGAGAGATTTGCCCTGACTGAAGGCCAGGTGGGACACAGGAAAACTTCAGCTACAGTCATAGCAGAAGGGAGGCTCTCAATGACACTGGCTAATGGTTTCTGGAATACATCCCCACCTACTCACATCCACTTCCAGTCTGTGAATATCTGAGACCATGTGATCACATGCTTCAGCAGGAACCTGAGCTGCAGGAGGAAGGAGGGTCATTGGTGATTGTACCTGGGTTGTGCTCGTGTGAAAGCTGTTGACTTCTGCAAAAAGTGTTAACTAATACTGTGGCTCTGGTTGAAGCAAGTGGCCAGTTGTTCCAGAGACAAGTAACCATGAGAATCTGAAGTGTCTGGAATTCATAAGGGCTGTGATGTCACTTCTGTGGGCCTGAACCGCAAAGGAAGAAACAGAGCTGAACCACGTCTACTGAGCTTGGACCTAGAAACAGATGGACCTCCACCCACCATGTACTGTAATGACTGTCACCATGTGCTGGGTGGGGCTCAGACCTCTGTGGAAAGGGAGAGGAAGGAAATGGGGTAAGTAAGTAGTAAGCAGGGATTCAACAGCATCACCTATCTTCTTTTTTAAAAAAGCACTCAGGGAAACAGCAAAATATAACACTTTAGGATTAATCATAATGTACACAAGTATTTGTTATTTGTTCAGCTTTTAATATCTTTGAAAGACAAAGGTCAAGCAAATAAAAGATAGGTTTTTAATTGTCAGCTCAGCACCCTCTAGATTCACCTGGTACACACACATATGACAGTGCACATACACACACACACATACCACAGTATACATACACACACCATAGTGCACATACACACATCATACATACTCACATACCATAGAGCACACACATACAGCACAGTTCACATACACCACACATACATGCTCCCACACCACGGTGCACATACATACATACACCAAGTGCACACACTCCACAATGCATACACACACACAGCACAGTGCACATACATCACACACACACCACAGCATGTACACATACACACATAATCATTTCAAGAATAATAATTCATTCTATTGAGAATGTGCTATATATATTTGAATACTGAAGCCTTTGTTTTAGTTTGTAATAGTCTCTTTTAGCTTATTTTTGTGACAAAATACATTTCATCAGGAAATATTTCCTGTCAATAAAAACACAGATGAAAACGAGATATTCTGTTTTGATATCTAACTCAAGTAAATCTCTGAGACACCAATACAAGAAGTTTATAGGGCAGGGTTTAGATACATTACCAAACCCCTCTTTTTACCTGGAGGGTATGTGGTTTTATTGACTCATGACATTGCTTAGTCACAACATAAGGTATGAAGTCAGAGCACCAATGCTGGCCCTCCACTGATTTGGTGTTTTCTACCTTCTCACCCTTCCAGGGGTACAGATGTCACTCTGTTTGGTAGCAGCAGTACGGGTATAAAGTGAACCCCTCCCCTACACTTCTCTTTCAATCCCTAATCTCCTGAATCTAAAAAGACCCATGTTTCCCTTTCACCTTCAACTGTGGACCCTCAAATGGAAGGCATCAGCCTTGCTTCCCAATGAAAGGGCAATTAAGAGGTTGAGCATTTCTACCAAAAAGAAAGCATGGAATACAGTGCCCATTCAATCCGACCAGTCTCCTTCTGACAGCCCAAATCAGACTGCCTGCCTCTGTAGAATGCTCACCACTTCCTGTAACAATGGGCAAATCAATCGCACTGATTTCTTCAGGCTTTCCCAGGTAATCCTTGACCAGGTCAGTGGCAGGATTACTGTAAGCCTCTTTGACAACATGAGAAAGCCAGAACTGTAAATATAATTAGTGATTCCTTTTTACATGTCTCAGGAGACATTTTTCTGTCTGAGGAGGTTGAGTGTAGCAGCAAACCAAGGTGATGGGGGGGAGGAGGGAGACCAGCACAGTGAGGGACAAGCACAAGGTACCTAAAGAGACATTCCATCCTTTAAGCGGTGGCGTGTCCGGATGATCCAGCACTGAGAGCAGACAACTGTTAAACAGGCCCCTACTCTCTGCGTCAAAATTATTTTCAGCAATAATTGTAAAATGGAATGAGTAATCAACCGCTTTAAAAGATACAAAAACAGGGAAGCTTCCCAAGCAAGAATATTCACATTGTGAGTTTGCTTCATCTTGTCCGTCCTTAAGCAAGCCCAAAAAGTGACTGCGTGGGTCTCCTTGTCTAAGCAGGTGCACACATATCAATCATATTCATATTTATGAGGCAAAGATGTAGGGATCAAAGTATCACCTTTGCTCTTCATGGCTGATAAAAATCATTTTGAAATGAACTTACGGATGTAGCAATAATGAGCATGAGCATATACTATTCTAAACAGTGGACCCAGGTGAAGCTGGGTCCTCACTGTGTTATTTGCTTTGATTTTTATTTCTTTTGTGTATTTGAGTCACAGCACAGTTCCTCTGTGATTCTAAATCATTCTTTAATGGCTTAGGATAACTGAGGAATAATTTTCATCCAGACACTGTTTTAAGATACATTCTAATAAATTCATACAGCTATGCTAGCTCAAATATCCAAATATTTACTTTGCTCAACTCACCATTGTATTTTCTTCTCTTTTTAATTAGTTTTAAGTTAGTATATACAGCGCTGAATTTCTTTGTGACATTTTCATACATACTATGTTCTTATTGGCCCCATTACCCCCATCCTCCTGCCCCCACACTTGCTGATCCCCCCTTCTTCCCCTCTGACAACCCTGTGAGGAACAAGGATGCCCCACTTCGTAATACGGAGCGTGGGAGGCAGTTTACGTTACAACCTTGCAAGACTGGGTGTCCCTGGCTAAGTAACCAGGGAAGGAGACACAATTTTACATGACACCTGCTATTTACATTTGCCTTTTCCTCAACAAAGATCCTGTTCATTTTACATTTTATATCCTAAGCCTCCTAAATTCCGAGCTAGCTCAGTGGTTCTCAACCTGTGAGCCATAGCCATTGGAAAACACATATTTCCGGTGGTCTTAGGAACCCCCAACCATAAATTTATTTTTGTTACTACTTCATAACTGCCATTTTGCTCCCGAGCGGTGTCTCAGTTCTGAAGACTATTGGAAATAGGTGGTGTTTTCCGATGGTCATGACCCACAGGTTGAGAACCTGAGCTAGATAAACTTTTCTTTTTCTAAGTTAGCTGTCATAGGTTTTTCATTGCAGTAGCATACGGACGCCTAAGGCAGGGAGAACTCTCTGGTATTCCCTTCGTTTCGATCTGAAGCCACTGAGGTAGCTAAGTCTTTCCCAGATCTGTAGGCAGGTCTCACCTTCTTCTGTGTAGCTGTCCTTATTTCCGTCTTTCTGTCTCCCACGCCATGGCCGAAAGAGGGTTCTGTTCCTTCTCTGTATCTTCCACAGGCTTTTCCATCAATAAACCAATTACAACTCTAATCTCACGTTGTGTTCACTTCTCAGAGAACCCAAGCTGAAACTCAACCCTGCAACTTAAAACTGGGATGGATAATGGCATGTCTAAGAATAATGCTCTTCATCTGTTAAAACTGAAAATAACAAAATTCCACAAGGGACTTAAGGAGAGATAAGTGAGACATGTTTTGGCAACCAGGTTCCTAGCATATAGAGTTAACAAACATTGATACCAGCCCCCCAGCATTCATAAACAACTAAATTCCCCTGGCATCAGTAAGCATCTTCTATAATAATTCATACAATGTGGTTGGGCATAGGAGGGGGCACATGATGAATGACAGACGGGATTTCTAAAGTTAAATCCAACAATAAAGATCACAGTGAGGGGTAGGGAGGTGGCCTCATTGGTAAAATGCTTGTTGCACAAAGATGCCCTGGGTCTAGCCCCCAGAATCTACATTAAAAACTCCAAGTACAGACCTGTATGACCGCAGAGTTGGAGAGCTAGGGACAGGAGTTCCCTGGAACTTGCTGGTGAGGTCTGGGTGAGAGAACCAGACTCACAGTAAAGTGGAGATGACTGAAGAAGACACTAACAGCAACATCTGGACCCTACGTGGACACAGACATGCACACAGATGTGTACACACACATGAATATGTACATGCACATACACACAAAAAATATTATACTAAAGGCAAAAGATCCTGTATGCTGATATTATCTACCTGGTCTAGAACAGAGGCACAAAATCAAAACCTTCAGAGGAAATGATAATAATACACATATATCACAAACATGTTGATTATATTACATAAGAAAGTTTTGACTCAAATTTTTTTTAAATCAAGAATGTATGACTTCTGTCAACTAGCATCTCTGAACTTCAGGAAAATCTGCTTGAAATTCCCACCTATCTTCTAAAGTGTGGCTCTTCAAACAAAAACCACAGCCGCTGCAGGTTTGGAGAGGCATGCTCTCCACAGAGAGGTGCTGATAGACACACCGTCAGGAAGAGGCAAGAAAACTACCCTATTATTCAAAAAGAACAGTTTTAGGAAAGGAAAGGGGAAACAAAGTTGTGTTATTGTTGCTACCAAATATAAATAAATATGAGAAACTGGTATAAAATCGAGTCAGTTCTGCTATAATGCAACATCTACATTA
The DNA here is from genome assembly GCF_004664715.2 of Peromyscus leucopus. Taxonomy (NCBI): domain Eukaryota; kingdom Metazoa; phylum Chordata; class Mammalia; order Rodentia; family Cricetidae; genus Peromyscus; species Peromyscus leucopus. The sequence continues at coordinate 86,632,362 of NC_051071.1, read as the reverse complement.
GTTAAAATCTCTATGTTGGGAAAAATCCCATGGAATCACATAGAACCTCTGAGTAAATGGCAGGGGTCATGTCGTAGCTGGCTTTCTGTTGCTATGGCAAACATCTGATCAAGCAACTCAAGAAGGAAAGGATTTGTTTGTCTTACAGACTATAATCCATCATCAAGGGAAGTCGAATTGGGACACGAGGCAGGAGCTGGAAGCAGAAGCCCCGGAAGGACACAGCCTCCTGACCTGTTCTCTCTGGGCTGCTAAGCTAGCCTCCTTACACAGCCTGGGTCTTTCCCTAGCAATGGCATCACCACTGTAGGCCAAGTCCTCCTTCAGCAATTTAGAAAATGTCTCACAGACACAGCCATGGGCCAATCTGATCAAGACAATTTTCCAGTTGAAGTTCTCTCTTCCAAGGTGACTCTAGGTTTGTGTCAAGTGAACAAGCTGAGGCTAATTATGACATAACCCTTAAAAACTTCATTAATTTTAGCCATAACACATGCTTAAATATCAAAACATCATATTATATTTCATAAATTACAGATAGATGATAGACAGTGATGATAATGAAGATAACCGATAGATTATTGATAGATAGATAAATGATAGATTTAACTTAAAGAAGTATTATACAAATTTCAACATACCTTTATGCTAAACACCTGAAGAAACCAGACTAGAATAAATGTATTTCAACATAATAAATACTAAATATGAGAAACCTACAGCCAAAATTTATACTAAATTGTGAAAAATGGAAAACATGGTCTCTAAATGAGGAATGATTTAGCATGTCCACACCCTTCTTTTTCTACATAGTGCTTAGATAGAACAACAGACAAGAGAAAGAAATAAAAGTGCTAAAGACAGGATATAAAGGTAAATTATCCTTATCTACAGATGATATTACCCTAGAGTTAAATGACCACACAGACCACACCAAGAAACACTTAGAGTTGATAAACACTTTTAGCAAAGTAGTAGGATACAAAAATCAATACACAAAATTGTACTAATAGTAAGCTTTCTGAAAACAACATAGGTAAAAATGCCATTCACAACAGCTTCAGGAAAAGACTAAGGAATGATCATAATCAAGGAAGTAAAAGATGTCTACAGTGAAAATATCAAGACACTTAAAGAAACTGAGGACAACACTAGAAGGTGGAAAGATCCTCCATGCTTATGGGTCTGTGGAATCAATACTCTGAGAATTGCAACATTGCTGAAAGCAATATTTCCAAACGATACCCATCAAAATACCATTAACATTCATCACAAGATCAGAAAAAAAGTAAAAAATGTGTATGGAGACACAAAAGACCTTGAATAGTCAAAGAAATTCTAAGCAGAAAGAACAATACTGAAGGCATCACAATATCTGATCTCAAATTATACCACAGAGCCACAGTAACAACAACAGCTCCTTACTGTCACAGAAACAAACATGAAAACCACAGAATAAAGAACCCAGAAGTAAATGCACTTAGCTACAGTAAATATATATATATATATATATATATATATATATATAAAGAACCCAGAAGTAAATGCACTTAGCTACAGTAAATATATATATATATATATATATATATATATATATATATATATATGCTGGAGAAAATAACTTCCTAACAAATGGTGCTAGACAATTGTATATCCACAAGTAGAATAATGAAAGTAGATCCATATCCCTGACCTTGTACAAAGCATCAACTCAAACCTCAATAAAAGACCTGAAACTTTGATTCCGGTAGAGGGACACATAAGGAAGGACTTCTGTGACTTGGGAAATAGTAGTAAAAACTGACGTGTGAGACTGAATGAAATAATTTTCAGCACAGCAAAAAAAACCACCATCAGGCTGAAGGAAAGTCTAAAGAATAGAAGAAAAGTCATTGTCAACTACACATCAAATGAGTTAATTATCTGGAATATACAAATAACCCCAAAATCTAAACACACACAAAAATATTAACGGTCAAGTGACCTCCATAAATGTGTCTCTAAAGAAGAAGACAACTGGGCAATAAATACACGAAAAAGGTTCGACACCCTTAGCCATCAGAGGAAGGCAAATTAAAGTACTTTGAGATTCTATCTCACTCTAGTGGGAATGGCTACTCTCCAAAGAGTAACGGACAAAAACACAGATCAGGACACAAAGTGGAAACCAGACCTTACGCCCTGTCGGTGGCCATGTAAACCGACCACTGTGGAAATCAGCATGGAGGTTCCTCAGCAAACTACAAACAGAAGTAGCATCTAATCCGCTCCATCATGGCCGGGCATAGACCTGAAGGAATCTGTCAGTGGCAGACACAAGATACTTCGATATTCGTGTTTGTCTCAGCTTTTATGCTCACCAAGATACGAAACCAGGCCAGATGCCCATCAACACATGAATGGAGTTTTTATTGTGGTTTATACATAAGGGTGATTTAGTCAGCTCTATGTAACAAACCAATAAAAGTATGTCATTTCCAGGAAAATTAATGGATGTTAAATGAAGTAAGCCAGACTCAGAAATACAAACATTGCATGTTCAGCTTTTCCTGAAGCTGTTATGAATGGAATCTTTACCTGTATTTTCTTCAGAAAGCTTACTATTAGTATATTTTTGTATATTGATTTTTGTATGCTACTACTTTGCTAAAAGTGTTTATATCAAATCTAAGTGTCTCTTGGTGTGGTCTATGTGGTCATTTAACTCTAGGGTCAAGTCACAGAAGTCCTTCCCTATGTTTCCCTCATATATGGAATCTAGATTTACAAATGTCTATTTAATAGCTCCCTGACATCCACATATATATGCTATATGACAGTGAGGAAGGGGCCTTAAAGGGGCGGGGGATAAGAAAGGGTAATTAACAAAATTGGTAGAAAAAACAGATGTCACGTGTTTCCAATCACACGAATAACCTAGATTTAAGTATAAATATGTTTACATATGCATGCAAGTATAAATATGCATTTAAGTATAGATATGTTTACACACACTTAAGTATAAATATGTTTACACACACATCTGACACAGAAGCAGAAAAGAAACAAAATGAAGTACTTAAGGTACCCATTGAGGGAGGAAGGGGTGATGGTGGAGGAGGCAGGGTGATGAGGGTGAGATCTCAGGAACATACGAGGACACACGTGCTTGAAACGCCATGCTGAAACCCAGTGTTTTGTACTCTAACTGAAAATAAAAATATGGAAATATATCAATGTGTAATCCACAATTTTTTTGGCTGATGAGTTTTAGGTAGTTTCTAAATGTTTTACTTTATTAAGAAAAATTGATTTTTTTACATCATTTATAAAAGCATATGTAAAGAATTAGGTTTTTTTATGTATCTGTTTTGCTTGCATGTGTGTCTGGGCATCATGCATGTGTCTGGTGGCTATGGAGTTTGGAAGAGGATATCAGATCCTGTGGATCTGGAGTTACAGATGGTTGTGAGCCTCCATATGGGTGCTGGGAACCAAACCCAGGTCCCCTGCAAGGGTAGGAAGTTCTCTTCCCTACTGAGAAGTCTCTGCAGGCTATGTTTTGATTCTTTTGTGTTTTCTTACTTTTTACTTCAAAATTATAGAACCAATTAACTTTTCGTTAATCTATCAACTCATTTAAAAACTCTAATCTCCCTTGTATCAGGCATTGCTCCAGAAACTAGATGCATACATTGATTACAAGATTGAAACAGTGGGCTGGAGAGATAACCTAGTTGGCAGAATGCTTGCTAGGCAAGCTTGAGGACCTGAGTTAGATCCCCAGAACCCATGTTCAAAAGCCAGGCACGGTGCACACTCACAACCCCAGCAAAGCCAGGCACGGTGCACACTCACAACCCCAGCAAAGCCAGGCACGGTGCACACTCACAACCCCAGGAAAGACAGTCACGGTGCAGACTCATAACCCCAGCAAAGCCAGACACAGTGCACACTCACAACCCCAGAAAAGACAGTCACGGTGCACACTCACAACCCCAGCAAAGCCAGGCATGGTACACACTCACAACCACAGCAAAGCCAGTCACGGTGCACACTCACAACCCCAGAAAAGACAGTCACGGTGCACACTCACAACCCCAGCAAAGCCAGGCACGGTACACACTCACAACCCCAGCAAAGACAGTCACGGTGCACACTCACAACCCCAGCAAAGACAGTCATGGTGCACACTCACAACCCCAGCAAAGCCAGGCACGGTGCACACTCATAATCCCAGCACTGGGATGCTGTGGGATGGTCTTTCTGTGTGCTGTGAATATGTGTTGCTACCATTGGTTAATAAAGAAACTGCTCTGGACTATGGCAAGACAAGCCATAGCCAGGCAGGAAATCCAAGCAAAGGGACAGAGAGAAGGGCAGAATCAAGGCAGACGCCATCCAGCTACCCAAGGAGCAAGAAGCCAGCAGACTGGTAATGCCATGGCCACGTGACAATATATAGATTAATAGAAATGGATTAATTTAAGATGTAATAGCTAGTTAGTAATAAGCCTGGCCCATAGACCAAATAGTGTGTAATTAATATAAGCCCCTGTGTGTTTATTTGGGACTGAACAGCTGCAGGACACAGGAAAGCTTCCATCTACACAGGAAGGCACACAGGCTGACACCATAGCTTACTTGCTGATCTCTAACTCTGTCTCAAAAAACAAGGTGGATGTCACCTGAGAAATGACAGCAGAGGTTACCCTCCACTTGTGTGGGTGGGTGGGTGGGAGTACGCACGCACGCATGCACACAAACACACACACACATAAAATTCAAGTACAAATTCTCATCTGTACATCCTTTTTAGCATTTTTTCCACTTCAACAGATAGATCCTTCTTGATGTCTTCGTTATCTTATTGGCTTATATTTATATATTTTCCTTTTTATACATATTTGTGGATTTTTAACAAAATGGCTCACACTACAGCTCTTCTTCTGTGACTTCTTTTTAATAACTTAACCATATGCCAAGAAAGGTCTCTTGACACTTTATAAAGATCATTAAAAAAGAAAACCACCCACCCTCCAACAAAAAAAAAAAAAGATAAAAACACAGGAGAATGCTTTGTGGGTGACATGTTTAAGGACAGCAGAAGCCTAGGAGACATTGCTGCTCAGTTTTACACACGGGGACTGGTTGGCAAATATATATGTGCTACAGTCGGTGTGGAAGTGCAGCTTGAGAAACGCCTGAATTCGGCAGGACAAGCTGGTAAGGAATGGTGGAAAGGGGGCTGTCTTCAATGGGTCTGAACATTCCAACTCTAGACACGGGTGTGCATGGATGATAATGCACATGGTGAAATGAAGTAATGGGTGACTTCTGAGACACAGCGTGTTTGTGTTATGAATTCTCTCACAGCAGGTTCAGCGGGCTGCGGTTTACTGCTTGTACCTATGGTTTCACCCAAAACCATGCAGAAAGGGAGGCAGAATTTGTATCATGTTAAAAGTGTCCAGTTATAAGTTGTGTTGGAGCAATCTCATGTTCTGTACAATAGCAGAATTCATGTATTCTGTTAGTCCTTTGGGGAACTTTTTCCACTGAAAGAAGCAATTTTTAAGACTTAAGAAAATCTGTTATTGAATGAGCTTTTTTTTTTTAAATGGTGCAATGGCTGGAAAGTTGGCTTACTGGTTAAGAGCACTGGCTGCTCTTCCAGGGGACCTAGGTTCTATTCCCAGCACCCACATGACAGTTCACATCAGTTCCCAGGGATCTGATGCCATCTTCTGGCTACTGCGAGCACCGCACAAAAATTGGACACAGATATAGACAGATGAAACACCCACAAACATAAAAAGTAAGATAATTATTTAAGTGACACAAGAAGTTGTTAATTGATCTTCTAGATAAGCAATGTGCACCTAATTTAAGAAGGACAAAAAAAACCCTGAAGCTTTCTGTAATATTTTCTTATTTCTTTTTTTGAATTAGCTAATATCAATCAACTAATTTCCTAACATTATAGATAAAACAAAACAGTCCATTAATTCCTCTTTGGTTCCAAAATATGTGCATCTCTTTCTCTTACATTTAAAGCTGATGGTGGGACATTTTCTACAGTCATATTTTTATCTTGATGGTGGACTCATGCCCCAGAAACTTGCATTTCACCTCTATCTAGATTCCACCAGCTTCAGGGGCTGTTCACAGAGAGACCCAAGATCAGCTCTGGTCCCTCCTAGATATTGCTGAAGGTGAGGGGCATGGATTCTAGACTCACAGTGTTCATTTACCCCTTAAAGGCCTAGGTTTCCTTCAAAGAGGATAGAAAGAGACTGTAAATGTCCTACTAATGTGCCTGTGAAGGAAAACCAGGGACTCCAAAGTTACCTGGGCAGATTGCAGTGCTAAGCCAGACCTTCATATGGTGTTTACACAATTACCCGGTTTTCAACAGTCACCCCATTTAACTGGACGCATTTGCACCCCAGTAACACAGTGCAGATCATTTCCCTCTTCACCCAGGGTTTCTCCATCCATGCCATTTGATAACTTTCCAGTACACTTTGGAAAACAACACTTAACCAGGCATTTCCAGAAAAGCCTAAAGAGATCAGTTACTGTTAACACATGGAAGTACCTGGGCAAAGCCGCATCAGAACTGAACCGGTGGTGAATAAATCAAGTCATCTGACTGCTCAGCTTCTCCGTTATAGAACATCTAAGGCCCTTGGGTGTATTTATTAGTTTTGTTTGGCTTTCTTAATTCTAGAGAAAAAAAATGGTTTCAAGAAACAACTCTACCTCCAAAGTGGAGATTCAATTTTGAATTTGAACGAGTTTTAGAATATGAAACCTTGATCTAGGAATGCTGAGAAACACATGAAATACATTCTGGGTGGCAAACATAACATTGAGTCTTAAGGGCCTGGGTGAGAATGTTGACTTTGTGGGTTTTGTGGCAAGGTTGCAGCTGGGTGCACAGCTGTGTGTCTGTGCCTCTAACCAGTGCAGCTTACACAGCAGCCTTAGACCACGGACTTTAAAGAGATGAGACACCAGAGGACTTCGTGGTGGGAGGCCACAGTTTATGGTGGCATGATCACATATGTGCAGCTGTTTTGTACAATAACAGGCTAATTTTCCCAACCAAGGCTTCCTGTGCCTTAAATAAGGCCACACAGGCCACTGAGACTTTTGGAAGCTGGCGGTAATAGCTTAACCTTGACCTACCCACTATATGTAAACAATAAGTGGCATGTTTGTTGTTGATAATCTTACTGTTTCTAAACTATGTACACAGTCGATGCCATTAATGTACACAGGCATCTTCATGTGATAAGGACTCTGGAGAATATATGTTGAAGTCTTAGTTAAGTTTGGGCCAGATATGATGTCTTCAAGAAGAGGAAAGTGCCTGTTCTTCCTGAAACCATCCTCAAGGTACCAGCTTCAAAAAGTTTTGAAGGCAGTGTCAATTCAGAATCTGTTAAGTGTGTTTCTTCAGGTAGACTGAGGCCAAGCTAGTGTAAGAGTTCTTGTAGCTTTGATTTCATGACAGAAGCAAAGTGTCCACCATGGGGGGCATGAAGGATGAGTGACTAAGAATAATCCATGTGAGATTATAATCACAATTCCTGAAAAGTATAGCTGGATGGTTCTCCAAAGAGCCAAGAACCTCCTACCAGCCACTGTGAGCAGCACAACCCTGTGGGTCCTTCACAGAAGAAGACCGTGTTCCCTTTGAGAGCTGATCCTCCTGCTAAATCCTGAATCTGCGTCGCAACTGGTCTCTATGAAACCCATTTCTCAGGTCATAGATCCTGAAAACTGTCAAGAATGGAGAGGCACCTCAGACTAAAGTCAACATTCCCCATCCTGTTCTGTCCTCAGATCTCATCCAGCAGCTTCTGGAAATCTTTGGCACAGAAAAATGCCGAGTGTCCCTAAAAGATCTTTTCCGGGATCCAGGGATTGTTTTTGTAAATTTGGTAGGAGAGGAACCCACACCATAATAAGCTTTCTCCAAAAACTCAAGGAACATCAGAAACTTGACATTGAATCCAGGCAATATCTGAAGCTGTGGATGAGCCACACACAGATCCCATGAGACATAGCAAAGCTGGGGCTGCTTGACAGTTGCTAATTTCCACGGCTGGTGGGGATGTGCTGCTGGCACTGACCAAAACGAGAAATTGGGGGGAGATTTGGGGTTTGGGTTTTTTTAACTAATTTCTTTGAAATCCTAGAAGTGAAGCAATTTGAGTCTGGGTTTCTATTTAAGAGTTTAAGTTTGCCCTTTAATTTCTGTAGAAGGACATGTAAGTAGACAGAGATTTTTATTTAAATTTAGAAAATCTAGCTTAGGCACACTGTTATCGGAATAGCTTCCTGTGATCATGTAGTATCTATCATTCCAACCACACACCCCCCAATAAGCTTGGACAATGAATCTGGATATAATTTGGGCTGAAAGCAGAAAGCAAAGGAAGAAACTTTTGGATATATTATACAATGCCTCTTTTAGACATTTGAGGTAGGACACAGCCAAGAAAGGTCAGACATGAGAAGCTGAACCATCGTCTCAACTCATGACACAGGAGCAACCCTGCCTTGACATCCAGACACTTCGTAAACCAGCAGGGGCGGCGGCAGCAGCCTGCATCCCACAAACAGTGTGCTACCTGGAGAAAACGGGGCAGGAGTTTTAAGTCTTTACCTTCCACCTAGTTCTCTGTAATGAGGATTTTCCAAGGTTTCACACCCCAGAAATTGAGTCAGCTCACCTACTCATGAGTTTGTGAGGAACTAGGTAGGCATAGCTCAGCCCTGTTGTTCCAACATTCTCAAAGGAATCAGCTGCCCTGGGAAGGTGTTTTTGGTAAACAGGGGAGCTTCCCAAGCAATACTCACATTCTGATTTTGGGCCATCTGGGCCTGCTGTTTAGAATTAATATATGCTCATTATTGCTACATCTCTAATAAGTTCATTTCAAAATTATTTTTATCAGTCATGAAGGATAAAGGTGATAGTTTGATCTCTCTATGTCATACATATGAATATGATTGATATGTGTATACCTACTTAGGCAAGGAAACACAAACCATCATTTATTGGACTTGCTTAAGGATGGACAAGGTGAAGGAAGAGGACATCTTCCTTGGGGTTAGTCTGCTGAGGGCTGACTCCAAAGGAAGATACAAAAGGGTGGTGCTTCCCTCCAGTTAACAAGTGAGAGAACGGAGCAAAAATAGCTGCACCATTGCGTGTCTTCCTTCCCACAGAGTACCACAAACACTAATTGGTCTTAATAATCAAAACCCAGAGTCAGATATCGGGGTAAATGCTGAAAGATCAGAGAGACAAAGGAGCCAGCCACAGTCACTTCTTACCTGGCCAACTCCTCAGCCTGAGGGCCGAGCTCCTGTCTCCTCCCCATCTCATCACTTCCTCTCTCTGCCCAGCCATATCACTTTCTGTTTCCTCCTCCCAAGTGCTGGGATTAAAGGTGTGTGCCACCACTGCCTGACCTCTATGGTTAACTAGTGGCTACCTCTGCCCTCTGATTTCCAGGCAAGCTTTATTTGTTAGAAACAACCAAAATATCACCACACCACGGCTCCCAGGTTCTAAGTGTGGAAAAGAGATTGGAATATTTTTGAGCACCTAAGTTTAAGAGGCCAGAACTCTTGTCTGAAAACAAGAGTCCGGACAGATGAAAGCGATGAAGAAATCAAAAACAGAAGCTCAGCTGTGGGTGCAGCAGTGGCCAGCTGCACAGTCTGTGAAGATGAACTGCCCATGTTTCCTCCTCTCTCACTTCAGCATCTGCACCAAATATCCAATACGGCTGTCGGCAAGATGGCGATGTGCAAAAGAAGCCAGGGTGCCAAAGGACCCGGGAACAGAGAGGGAGGCAAACTTCATTCCCGGGCTATGCTGATCCCAGAAGCTGGTCCTGATCTCATCCATGGGCCATGCCAGCAGCTCTATTGGCTTTTTTAGAGTTTGGGACACTTTTTTCCCCCTATATGATGCCCACCAGTTCCCTGAGTCAAATAAAACTGTTGTTCTTCCCTGTAACTCAAAAATCAAACAAAAACCCTAAAGCTTAGTCACAGCCCCCCACCACCTCAAAAAAAAATGGTTTTCACAAAGGAAAACCATTAGCTGAATCTAGGAGTGGAGATCAGAACCAGAGGGCTAAACCCCGACCTTCCTTCTCATTTCCAATATTTCCCATGATCCATGCTTTCACACAGTGGGAAAGCGACTAGACAGTGCTCTCTCAGAAAAAAACCCACACCTGACTCCATTAGCACCTTCTGGTCAATTGTGTGAACGATTTACCCAACAGTTGGTCTGTTGCTTGCTCGTTAGCTTGGGTCTTTCTAGGTCATCCTGGCTGGTACTCACTTCACAGCCTGGGCTGGCATGAAGCGTGAGACATTCCTCCTGCCTCGGCCTCCCAAATGCTGGGGTCACAGGCTTGTGCAAGACCACCTGTTCTGTGTCAGAAGGGGATAAACATGACTTTATTCCCTCCTTCAACACTGGCCAGGAGAAAACTCCATGCCACTCTGTTCTGTCTTCAAGTGCCTTCAGTGCCAAGCAAGGCATGGTTTACATGAATGAGAAAGATTTTTTTTTTAAAGTCTTCAGATTTTAGCACTGTCCAACTAACTGTTGACAGTCTCAGAGTCTCTATACAAAATTTGAAGCATGGAACGGAAAAACACCCTAATAATAAAAAATAGCCAGAATATCCTGACCCTGCCCCTCTCCAATCACCAATAGTGATCTGGCTAAACAGCTCTAATTGATAAGCATCCAAACAAGCTAGAGAAGGTTGATGGGCACCGAAGAGTCAAGCAGGGTTAGACCAGAATGGAAAATGCCACCTGGCTGTCAGGAACTCTATGAGTTGTAATCAGACACACTTGATTCCATGTTATTCACACACATACGTGTATACACACACAAACATGTATATACAAACAAACACACACACACACACACACACACACACACACACACACACACACTATGAGCAAGTTTCAGAGCCATATTCTGGTTTAATCATATTGGTGAATAGTTGATTCTATAGGATTCAAGGGACTTATAGAGCTGGACTCTCCCACATGATTTTTCTGTAACTTTTTTAGTTGCTCTTGTCACTCATGGAAAGCACATCAGAAACACATTCTCCCACCTCAGAGAGTTTGGAAGTAAACTGCAGCAGGAAAAACTCCCCAGGTGCTCTAACTCTCTCTCAGGATGGAAAGGGATCTCCAGGTAAACACAATACAGTTGTTCTGGAGCATACAAATTATTCCCTGCCTCCCTTGTTTTTCTTCCTCTTATTGAACTACCGACAATCTTCCTCCATCATCGTGGTCTGCTGAGAAAACCTTAGTTAATCTGCAGAAATCTCTTAACAAAACCCATGCCGACTGTGTTCTGTCCTTAGGTAATTGGATCCACCACGATGCACTTGCCACCACGGAGTGGGAGAATCACACTAGCAGCTCTTATTCATAATTGATGTTGACACTTAATACAACCTTTCTGTCATAAGATCCACTTTAAATCCAGAGGAACGGAACTGGCAGGCTTCAGGATCAGTCTGTGTGCACCTCACCCACCTGAATACATCTGTGACCTCTGGATCCCTGAAATACTCCTTTCAGAGGACAAAAATCATACAAGACCTCCATTTCCACCAACCTTTAGAATGAAAACTACCAAAGACAGAATGAAACCTTGCATCAATGCATCAAACTTAACACAGCAGCTACCCAGCAAAAACACAGCATGCACATGCAAGTCGGCGTTTGTCTCCCCAGAAAGTCACAGAGCCTCGCAATTCTGTTTGATAAAAAAGAATGCTCACTGCTTTACCCTAAAACCATTGACATACACCTTTTCTTCAAGACAGGGATTTGTAGTTGGACTTTTGTGGCTTACCTAAACTATTCCTATTTACTTTCGACATAAACAACAAATGAATAAATTGCATTAGGTACTCACAGGAGAGATCTCAGCTCTAGCCCCCTAACATGAGACGTGGCGGATGCAGACTGAACGCGCGGCTACTGTAGGGAGCTACTCCGGTTTCCTTACAAAACAGCACCCTCTGGTGGCTGCTCGGAAATGATCAAGGCGTGCGCGCCGAGCACGTGATAGGATTTGTTTACTATCAAATTACGCAATGTCAAAACACTCCAGCGAGAACAAAAGCTGACCCTGGAGGTGAGTGGCGCAGGTACTACGCTCATGCTACAGCTCTCTGGGGTTTATAAATGGAAAGATGTTTAAGTCTCATTCCCATATCACCTCTGCAAGGCGCCTCTGATGAAAACACCAGCTTCCCCAGTGGCAGTTTATCATTTCTCTGTTGTTATCAGTGTGCTGTTGCAATGATCATCACTAATATTAACAGAAAAGTTACCATTTGCTCGAAAACACATTCGTGGCTTTACACACTCTACCCCTACCTAAAACTCATTATAAGAGTGGGAATGTGGCTCAACTGGGAGAGAACTTTCCTAACTTACACTAAGTCCGGGGTTCGCTCCCCAGCATCTAACCCATCTGAACGCAGCGACACACCAGCAATCCCAGCACTCGGGATGTGGAGGCAGGAGGGTCAGAAGTCTAAACTATGGTCAGGGACATAGCAAGTCAAGGCCAGCCTGGGCTACATGAGACCCTGCCTCCAAAACAAAACAAACATGAACAACAAAAACCACTATGACCATATAACCTAGGCTTGATCCACCTTGTGTTTTATGGATCAGTAACCGAGGTCTATCCATATAACATAAACTGCCCAAATTTAACTATGAAGATACCAAGGCAAAAATACCTGCATATATTTACAAACTGTCATAATCCTGACATTGACAAGCAGAAAACATGGTTAGCTTTGGACCAAATCTAGCCTCATCGGACTGTAAAATCCAGTGGAGTTAGTAAATGACGATCAAATTTAGCGCTTCAATATTCATATAGCTAAAATTCTAGTTTTAAGTTTAGGTTAGAAATGCAATCACTTCTCATCTTTAATAAAAATCAAATGACAGTGAATGATGAGGAAAAAGAGTGTAGGAAACCAGTTACCCTCCTCAAGTTTTACTGTGTGCTTTACCAGAGGACATAGCAGTGGCTCATATGTTATGTTTTATTAAAATAGAGACAGATATATTATTCAGCTAGGCTTTGGACACATGTGTCCAATGTCATCAGCACCACCTCAGTTTTAACTGTCAATGAACCAAGCTCTTGATAACTAAACCAGTTGCAGTATGAACGTCAAGAAATACATGAAAAAGCCAGGTAGCAGTGACGCACACCTTTAATCCCAGCACTCAGGAAGCAAAGCCAGGCAGATCTCTGTGAGTTCGAGGCCAGCCTGGTCTATAGAGCGAGATCTAGGACAGGCACCAAAACCACACAGAGAAACCCTGTCTTGAAAAAAAAATACATGAAAAAGGAAGACCCCTGAGCTGAAAGAATTTTTCATGGTTTCAAAATATATATGGCCCATTTTAAATGTCACACCTGATCTCCAGAAGATAAAATACATTTTAATGCTAATGTAAGATTTTCCAAGGACCAAGAAAAGAGCAAACAGAAAAGCGTATTTACTAAACTAACTAGCAATCTGTGTCCTTTACGTGTTTTCCTGTGACATCAACAGCATAAACCCCTTCGGTTTGCTTCTTAAGAGCATAGTTAGAACATGTCTCCTGCCCACAATGGACTTCGTTTGATCACATACCTGGTCCATGGGACCTGAGCAGAGGCAATGAGTGTCATCAACTCCATGCCCAGATCATAGCAAACCTTCTCTTTGGTTCTCTGTGTTCCTTTGCCCTGTCTGGACAGCCCATGCTGAGAAGGTGTGTTTTGCAGAGAGTCCCCAAAGTGGACAGCAGTGGCCCCTGCATCACTTTTCAGAGGACAAATGTGCATCCATGTTTTAGTTTAGAAAAGAGAATAATTCCTCTACATTTTTATTCTATATAATCTTGCATTTTATCCTTGGTTATAGCAGAAAGATTATTTCAATGCAGTTATCTCCCTGTTCCTCAAAAATCATTTAATAAATTTGCTGTCATCTTAGCCCATTTCACAGGTTAAGGCATGAGGTTCTGATAGTTAAATCTTCCGAATACTCACAGTAACAAATTCAAACCTGAGTCAAACCCGATCTCTCTAACCCCAGACTACAAGCTCCTTGTTCTGCTTCATTAGTGGTCCCTCCCTGTGCCTCTTCCCAGTAATAAAAGTAGCCTAGCACACCCTTTGTGCTGGCCAGCTTGGTTATGCTGTGGCCACGAGTGACACTCTAAATCTGAATTTTTCAATACTTCCTCTGTACTTCTGTGTAAGCCACCCTCGATTTACACAGAATGCCCTCATCCTGCACGCAGCTGAAGGAACAGCCTTTACTTTGATGTCCTGACAAAGATGCAAACGAAGGTTGGAGCTGCCCTCTGTTTAGAAACACTTCTCTTAGGGAGTTCAGCTACAGTTACTGGCCCAGGAAACCAATCAAGTAAATCTGATATCAATGGGCACAAAAGAGCGTAACCCTCTTACAGAAAAGTGAGGGCAATGACTGTGGAAAAGAACACCGTCAATTGTGTCCACGCTGCTTCTACTCACCAAAAAACCATGCAGGATCTTGTCACGTGGACAGAGACAACGTTATACGGTGTGGGTGGGAAGGGCGTTCGAGCTGTGTGATTAGTGAGCAGAGAAATGGGTTCAGGTGCGGTTAGCGGTCTTTGTCACAGAGACAAATGTGAATGGTATGGACGACACACCAGAGTCCAGCAGGTTCTTAGTAAATATCTTTCTCTATTTGCTCCTCTCTGTGTCCCTTCAATTTCTGTACAAATATCAAAAGGAATTTTTTCCACTGGGGGATCAAACACGACATTTGAGAAATGAAACAGGAGAAATGTTATGAGAATGTCATGACAAAGTTAAGAGAAAAATAACTGCAACTAAATTGTAAAAAAAAAAAAAAGGACATCTGAGAGAATTATGTTCTCCTTGGTCACCAGTGGGTAGGGGATTTAATAATGCCACAAATTAGGAGATATAAAAGGAATGCAACTTGGCAGAAATTGGATTCCTGAAGCACTCAATTGGTTGTCTTAACAGGCATGCAAACACACACACACACACACACACACACACACACACACACACACACACACACACACACACGGGGATGTTGTTCCACTTTTAGGTATGGGGTAGCTCATTGTCAGCACAGAGGGTATATTAGTGACTGCAAAGAACAAGCACACAGAAGATGTGTTGGGCGATTAAGAATCAGGCGAGGGTATGAACAATGACTGGGACTTAAGTAGATGCCTTCCAGTGCTGGCAGCTGGCATTTGCTATTTATTCCTTGTCGTATAGCCCTGCTTATGTTTTAAAGGAAATTCCTTATTAAAGGTGTGATCTATCTGTCTCAAGTTGTTAATAGCTTTACTAATTGGGCGTGGTGAGCCGAAGCTTTCATTTCAATATACTATATCATTCCAATTTGTAGGCACATAGCATCCAAAGAGATGGCGCCTAATTCTGATCACTTGTTTCTGTTCTCTTATAAAAACAAATTGGTTTGAGAATCTGATTTCGCTGAACTCAAGTTGCTTCATCTGTTCACACTGAATTTTTGATAAATTGATGAATGAATGAGTGAATGAATAAATGAAAAATTCTCTATTTCCTATTATTTCACTTACTTTTTTGATACTTAGGATATTCCAGTTGGATTCAGTATCATATTTTCTTTGGATAACCAAGATACTGCATGCATGGTGAAATTATAGAACAGTTAGAGAACTAAAGATCCACTTCTAACAAGTGAGTGAAAGTAAGAAATAAGTCAGTCAATCGATCATCTAACTTCACATTCAGCAGTCAGGTGTGCAGTGTCCATGACTGCTGGCGGTCTCACTATCAGACTGAAGCTAAGGCTTGGAATGTCCTCAGGACTAAGCAGAGACGCGCCCCTCCAACAGTGCTCACGGGGAAATCGGCAGGATGCAAACAGCAGGAAACACCACATGAAGCCCTCTTACTCCTTAAGCCATATTTTTTAAATTTATTTATTTACTTTGGGGGAGGCTGGGGTTGCTCAAGCCATGGTGTGCATGCAGAGGTCAGAGGACAACTTGAGGACTGGACTCAGTTATTTATTTCATTCCTCCAGGTGGAGCCCAAGGATGGGTGGCCGGTGTCCTCACCCACTGAGCCGTCACACCAGCCTGCAAGCCAATTTTAAACATAAAAATAATTTTTTAAATAAAAATTAAAGATTGTGTTTATTTGCTTGTTTGTTTAGAACTCATTAAGATGAGGGGATGGGAAGTGGTTGTGTGGGTAGTGATGTCATGTAGGTTACCTGTGTTAATTTTCAGAGCTCCCCTGGAGTGGAGATAGTCTTATCTCAACTTTGCTAATGAAAGAAGTGGGCTAGAGGTGCCTCAGTTTTCATCACTCATAAGAGGCAGAATCAAAGTGGGGGGAAAAACAGTAGAGAGATGTGTATTTATTTTTCCAATGACAAGAGCTTAATGATTCAATGAAACAATTTTACTGGGTCGGTTTAGTTGGAGGACAAAATAAAGTGTGCAGACGACAAATTCACTCACGTAGAATGGAGCTAGACATTCGGTGGGCTTTGCATGGTGGGCCACAAAAGCTGACCGGCGGTGCTGTGAGCAGTGAGTGAGATTACAAGTGCGTTCACTAGAACAAAGGCTCTGGAGATGCCTGAAGGCAGCAGGGGTCCTGATGATGCGGAGATGAAGGGGAGGAGAAAATCCAGTCTATGCATAGGCACAGCTCATCATAATCAAGTATGTCACCCAAGCCTGCTGAGGACCTGTCTGTACCCCAAAGGTCACATGAACAAGCCAGCTGCAATGTATCTTACAAAAGCAAGATGAGGTCCCTGCTTCTCACGCATCATGGGGTCCCTGCTTCTCACGCATCTGGGTCTACAGTTTCCTCATGGCGTCCTGACATGCTCCTCACTTGGGCACGCCTTCCTGTGACGTGTCAGAGAAATGGCACAGCAATGACTTCAATGTGATAATAAAGTCAAGTGGAAAAGAAAAGGCGAACAACTGTCTTACCCTTGCTCAGTCTGCTTCCAGATTATCAGTGTCACGAGGGAGACCCTTCACTGACAGGTTCTAGGTGGAACTGGGGTAGAGTAATAGAACTAGAGTAAGCACTCGGCCTTCTGTCTAAACAACAGTCCTTCGAATGTCACATAGCCCTTGTCCGAGGACTGTGATAAGATTATGATGATGGAAGCAGTGGACCAGCTGACAGCTGGATCCTCAGACTGTACTCAGAAGATTTCATGTGTCCCAGCCTGCCGGCGTTCAGGACAAATCTCTCCCACTTGCGTCCCCAAGTAAACACACAGAGGCTTATATTAATTATAATGGCATGGCCATGGCTCAAGCCTTTTGCTAACTAGCTCTTACATCTTAAATGAGCCCATAACTATTAATCTATGTATCGCCACATGGTCCATGGCTTTACCTGCATCCCATTACATGTTGCTCCTTGGGTGTCTCCCTTGCCTCTCCTTTCTCTTCCTGTCTCTCTGTTTAGATTTCCCGCCTGCCTCTAAGCTACCTTGCCATAGGCCAGGCTTTATTTATCAACCAATCAGAGAAGCACATATTCACAGCATACAGAAAGACATCCATAGCACTTCCCCTTTTCTTTTTTTCAAAAAGAAAGGTTTTAACTTTAACATAGTAAAATTACATATAATAGAACAGTTATCAAGCAAGGATCAGAGTTACAATAGCCAGTCTACTTGTATTTGGCAAATTTAAAGAAAATATTTTATTTATCCTATGTTTGCGAGTCCAAGGTTTCATATCTAACTTACCTCTTAATATAATTAGGGAAAATCATAATTATAACTATCTAGTCTTCAACTACATCAAAGACCCCAGAAGGATATAATATTCTCTAAGTAAACAGGAAGTGCAGTGTAAGCAACTTGCAAAAATCTACAATGACAGAGACAGCTGCCTGCCTAGACAGTCACCCAAAGTTTGTCTGCAATGTTGGGGAATCTATCTTCAGCCCACAGGCCTAGAGTCTCTCAGTTACTTTTCTCTGTGTCCTGTAGAATGTCTGGCAGTTTCTTCTGTGAAGCAGGAACCTGAAGGACCATTTTGCCTTTCAAAGTTCAGTGGTTCCCTTCCTATGTGTCCTGCATGTCCAGTCGATACAACATTTTGACAAGCAGTCCAGACAAGAACAGTTTCTTGCCCAAATGGCTATTTTTGCCAAGAAGAAGATAAACTCCACACAGAGTGTCTTCGAAGCTCATCCTCCTCTCTGAAGTAAATCGGTGCTGCCAGGATCAGATGTGTCTCGTTGTCCAGAAAGTCTAAGTTTTTAAAAAATTTTAAATTACATATTCTGTAGGTCTTTGAAGTGTTTGAAGATTACCTACCTATTTGAAATATATCTGTATACACCTAGAAAACTTAACTAAATAACTATAAGTTTGATTATCATAGATGTGTTGCTGGAGAATTTCTCTCCAGCTCCTGCCGCCAAGTTCTGCCAGTCCCAGAGCCCACTTATAAAATAAACACACAGACTCTTACATTATTTAAACTGCTTGGCCATTAGCTCAGGCCTATCATTGTCTTCTATTAATCTCTACTTTGCCACATGGCTCGTGGCTTACCGGTACCTTACATCTTCCTTGTCCTGGCGGCAGCTCCAGGCAGTCTCTCCTCTGTTTCCTCTGCCTTTCTGTCAAAGCAGCATGCAGCCCAGAAACATCTTTTTTTTTTTTTTCTGTACTAGCAAAGGCCAAATCCACCACACAGCAGTGTAATGTGCGGCTTGGAGACGCCTCTGTGTAGCATGGCAGGAATCTGCCATGCTGCAGGTCAAGCCTGCACTCCATGAACCCACCATAGAGTAGCTCAAACCCACAGACTATGGCTGGCCTGGGAGAGACAACTAGGAAGCTGTTTTCAGCTCCGTTTTAGAATCTTTTTTTTTTTTTTTTTTTGAAAGCTTTCTCAGGTTTTAGGTAATTTATCAACCAGAGCAACACATATTCACAGCATACAGAAAGACATCCACAGCATCAGACAATCAGCTGTTATGAACTTCATCACACACACACAAACACACACATACACATATAAGCACACATATACACACACAAACACACACATACACAAACACACACACATACACATATAAGCACACAAACACACACACATACACACACACATCACATACACATACACACACACATACACACACACACACACACACACACACACACACACACACACACACACACGAGTATAGCTGAAAGGGTGTTCTTGCCAAAGCAAAAACAAAACTAAAGTGCATGAACCTCATCGGCCAAGCCTTTGGGATTCCTTCCTGCTTTAGGTAAAGAACACAAGAGAGGAACACACTAAATGCCAGCTGGTGGAAGCCTAAAATCAGGACAGGGCAAGTTCTGAAAGCAAGTCATGCGTTCTCTTCAACAAGGAGATGAAGAGGATAGAAACACACAAGAAGGAAGAGCTGCTAGTGAGGACGTTGGCGTGTCCACGCAAAGAGCACTGCTAAACAAAGTGTGCTTCTCTCAGGGCCTGATTCCTAGGCTAGCCCCCAAAGGACACTTACAAACTAATCGGGGTCATTTAGGAACTAAGGAGAGATTTGTTAATTGAGAAATGGTGGTCAGTTTGGGCTATAATGACATGAAAAATCAGTTTTAATTTTTAGAATACATTCTGAGTTTTACAGACGCAGCATAGGCTGTTTGAATTTTGCTTCAGAACCGGATTTTAAAGACCACAGTCTCAAAACAAGTAATCATCTTTGGTGTGCTGGTATGCTGAAGCTGGGCAGTTAGTCACGCTGTTTTCATAGCCTTTCTTTTTTAGTTCCCATCATGAATGAGGGAGACAAAAGAGAGAGGGAAGGCAACTTGTGGGAGTTGGTTTTCTCCTTCCATGTGTGGATTCTAGCGATCGAACTCAGATCCACAGGCTTGACAGCAAGCTCCGCCATGTGCTGGGCCATCTCATCTGCGCTGCCCATGATTTTCTAAGCACAGTTATTTCCCCATGACTGACAATGCACTTCAGTGGAAACTCCTCTTACTCTAGGGAAAGGCAAATAAAAATGCCTGTTCGTATTCTTCATCTACGGGGGATGGGGGGATGATGCTGGGCCCTTCCACAGAGGCGAGCAGGACAGCGTCCTCTTCTGGAGTCTCTGTGCTGAACGGCTTTCTTGTTTAGAAGATGTTTATAGAAAAAAAAAATGTTCTATAGCTTCCACCAGCCTTTGGGACACTAGTAACTCACATATCCTGGAGCGGCTAATGTGGCATGGCAAACCATTACAAAAGAAACCACTCTTCCAGTTCCAGAGGAAATTGACTGAAGCCAGCATTTTAAAGATCTGAAGCCTAACTGTCAAAGTTTCTTAAGAGTCAAACATAGTATGAAATAGAAAATGTTACAGACAAGCTGAAATTCATGCTTTGGGGTGTGTACCCTGGTTTGTGGTGGCGGTGTTTCTGGAAGGTGTCAGGTACCCAGTTATTCTCAGGCTTGAAGGTTATTGGGAACGGCTCCCTCCGTGACAGGCAGCAGCTTGTAATAATGAGGAACTGAAACCATAGAACTCTAATCATGGGCCAAAAGAACAGGACCTGTGTCTATTCCCTGACAGGGGCCTGGACTGTCAATAACAGATAACTATCTAAACCTTATATAAAGGATTACTATCTAATGAAAGGCTTTCTGGTGAAGAACAAGGACCTGCCACTGTCCCCTCTTTTAAAAGAGTTCATCTAAATGAGTCTGTCAATCACCTGGGCAGGAAAACATTCTCCATGGGATGCTGTCCCCAAGATTTTAGAAACAGAATAAAGCCTATTTAAAAGACAGGTTAGTGCAGTGGCCTCTTGGGCCATTGCCCAGTGTCAGCTCGTGAGCCCTCACCCTGGAATAAACCCCACCTATCTTTACACGGTGTTCTCTGTGTCTTATATGAGTTCTTTTGACACAAATCACAAGGACCAAGGAGCTGAGGGGAAGCCAGAGGGATGTCCCAGTGACAGCTGACATATGATTTACAACTAGGATGCACACTTTAATTGCCAATTCAACACAATCTAGAAAGACTTGGGATGGAGGTTCCAGTGAGGGGTTGGTCCATCAGACTGGCCCGAGGGCATGCCTGGAGGGATTTCCTAACTGATTTGGGAAGATCCAGTCCACTGTGAATGACACCATACCCGGGGTTTGGGTCTTGCAGTGTACAAGATGGAGAAAGTGGCAGGCATACATGCATCTCTCTTACTCACACACTGTGGGTGTGCCCAGCTGCTCCCAGATCTGGCCTGACTTCCCCTTCCTTCCACATGATGGACAGTAACCTGGGTTTGTAAACTAAATAAAGCCTTTCTCTCTTAAATTGCCTTCTGCATGGGGTATTTTATTATCACAACAGAAATAAATCCAGGAATAAATGGAATATTTGGGGAAAATGGACTACATTCTGTATGATTTACACACACACACATACACACACACACACACAAACACACACACACACACACACAATCAATTCACATTTAGAATCAAAATTCAAGGTTACCAATATGGTTTGAGGGCACTGAAAAAATCATGAAAGTTGGAGATCTAAAGATATTTTTACCTATCCCTAATACATAACTTTAAAAAAAAAGCATTAAGCTATGAAAAGGAATTACCTATAAAATGAATTTACACGAAAGACTCACTTTGCCATTGATATTTTCTGGGAAACCTTAGAGTTGGCAATTTGCCTGATCATGGAGAAATAATATCTCATGAAAATCTGTCGAGAAAGTTAGACATCAGTAGGAAGAGTTCCCCACGGACAGTCCGAATGACTGTCCTAGCCATGGTTCAATTTATACATTAGCATAAACTACAGCATCTCAGGAACATTTCTGAGCCTCAGTTCACTGGATATAAAATGAAAGATTTGTCCTTTCCTCTTTCAAAATTACTGTCATGCCTTTATAAATCAAAAACTTTGTAAAAAATAAAGGATTCAGGATTTGTTTGTTTTGAGTTAAAGTGAAAGAATACCCTTCCCCCTCCCCCAAAAAAAAGAAAATAGAGGTGGTAGTACATGCCTTTAATCCCAGCACTCGGAGGCAGAGGTAGGCAGATCTCTGTGAGTTCGAGGCCAGCCTGGTCTACAGAGTGAGATCCAGGATAGGCACTAAAACTACACAGAGAAAACCTGTCTCAACAAAAAAGAAAGAAAGAAAGAAAGAAAGAAAGAAAGAAAGAAAGAAAGAAAGAAAGAAAGAAAGAAAGAAAGAAAGAAAGAAAGAAAGAAAGAAAGAAAATAGCATTAGTTTTTAGAGATTTGTTGAAGAAACAAACTGCTGCATTAGGACTCAATATTTGAGTTTAAATTTTCCTAGAAGAATTAAACTTCTTAAAGAAGAATAAACTCCTCATCAAGGTCAACCTATGTTCAAAAATGTTCAGCTGTAAATGAGACATCTGTACCAACCTGACTCCCCAAGGCTCAGGAAACATGGCACACAGGAGGAAAGACTGTATCCACTGGAGAATTGTAGGTGGAATTTTTTCCTTTGGTCCATCAGCTCACAAAAAACAATATGGAGACTTACTATGAATTATGAAAGCTTGGCCTATAGCTTTATAGCTAGGCTTGTCCCTAACTAGCTCTTATAACTTAAATTACCCATTTTTTTTATCTACGCTCATTTAGATGGCTCAGTTACCCTTACTCTGTACTGCCCACCTCGCTTCCTCCGCATCTGGCTGGCGACTCCGCCTTTCTTCCTCTCTGAGCCCTCTCTGTCCCCAAAAGTCCCTCCTAACCTCTTCCTGCCAAGCTACTGGCCATTCAGCTCTCTATTAAACCTATTACACCCTTCAGAGTGGCACATCTTCTTCGCACAGTGTAAAGGAATATTCCCCAACAGAGGATGGGACGAGCTACTGAAAGGCTGTCTTCTATTCATGGCTATTGCATATGTGAACTGTAATAACAGGAGCTGCGGCTGCCTGTGCAAGATCAAGGCAGCTAAAAACTCCAACTTAACTGGGAGAGAATGATCAACATAGACTATCCACATGTATGCAATTTTCAGAGGATAAATAAGTAATTTTTAAGAATATTTAAAGGAATTAACTCATTTCTCTACTATAACAGAGAATTAGACTCAGCACTGTTAAAATTTTATCACTTCATTAATTTTGATTTTGTAAATAGCACAAAAATGTGGCAAGGTTTCACGCATGCTATAGGAACTGTTCTGCACTAGGAATACACAGCCGCATCTGTAATCCCTGCTGCTGCGCCCCGGCCTCCTGCCTGCATTTGGTTTCATTTGGAGTGCCCTGACTGCACAGCAGTTCATGGAGATGTGTAGAGTCTGAGGATGGGACATGTTTGAGTGGCTACCTTAATCTCACCGTGTGATGTTTTTATTTGTGAGTTCACTGCAGTAAAGAGATGTTTATTTGTGGGTATCTCGTACCGTATCAACCATACACGCTGAATTATGACTTCCTTTTAATTTTTTGACCCTTGATTTGTGCACCTACTGTGTTTGTGGTTTCCTTTAATATTTTATTTCCGAAGTCTGGTTCATTTATGGAGTTCATCTTCGTGTCCAGTTTGAGGAAGATCAGACTCTGTTCCAGTAGATGTATTGCCAGCTAGGAAAATGTCATTACTAGATAAACCCGGGTTAGAATTTTATTTCAGTGTAAAAAGGGGGTGTGTTGCACGAATCTCAAATGGTCTTATAATAAAAACCTGGAGCCAGATATTGGGGGGAAAGCTGAAAGATCAGAGGAAACAAACCACAGCCACGTCTCACCTGGCCAACTCCTCAGTCAATCCTATCTCCATGAATCCTCAGACTGAATGCCTCTGAGTCCTCAACCAAAAGGCTCTCTAGCTCCTGTCTCCTCAAGCCTTATATACCTTTCTCTGCCCAGCCTTCTCACTTCTTATCTCATCCTTCCTAGTGCTGGGATCAATGACGTGTGTGCTTCCCAAATACTGGGGTTAAAGGTGTGTGCCACCACTGCCTGGCTCTGTTTCTCTCCTAGACTGGATCAATCTCATATAGCCCGGTGTGACCTTGAACTCACAGAGATCCTGACCTCTGTGTTTAACTCTGTGGCTGGCTCTGTCCTCTGATCTTCAGGCAAGCTTTATCTCTTAGATTACAAATATCACCACAGGGGTGGAATGTTTTTGTTCTGTTCTGTTTTAAGATTGATGTTATGTGGCTCCTTAGGAGAGCTACATAATTCTTGAGATCCATTGATTTTGGAAAAGAATTATGTGATGAACTTAAACGATGTTTAAGTTACAGGACAGAATCAGACACTCTTCACATAGCTCATCAAAATTCATGGATGATTTTTGTATATCAAGTATTCAATAATATTTATTTATCATTATAGTAATACAGTATGTATCCAAATTATTAAGAGAAGTAAGTGGAACAGGCTCACACCAATTATATGTGCTGCTATTTAAGATGCATTTTGCATGTTGTGACAATATGTCTGTCAGTTGTAATTACAGGAGAATTTCCATATGTTTCCTGTGGTAAAATTATTTTAAGAAATGAAGACACAATATAACCAAGCAAACATTGTTGATTATGCACATAATAGGCCTTCATGGCAAACCAGACTTTTATGTGGGTTATCAGTCACTTGTGTTCCGAGAGAAAGGCTCATTCTCAAGGGATAAACTGTGACTGGATCAGCCAATGGTGGTGTCTCATTCCCCTTGGAAGGGATTGGTTCAGATATGGGAATGTGACCAAATTCTAGTTGATGAGACCTGCACGTAAATTTGCCTTTCTAAACATGGTTCTCTCTGGTTGCAGCATTAAATGCAAGAGAGAACCAAACCTCTTCCCTTTCACTGGATGTTCTTATCTTCATTTATTTATCTGTTACGTGTGTGATGCATGTAGACGAGTGTGGAGTGTAGGGAGGTTGTTGTTATCATTTCAAAGGTTTAGATAAAAGAACCTAGGTCCTAAGGTTTGTGCTATGGCTGCCAATAAAGCATTCGCCACAAATCACAAGGACCCTGAGTTTCATCCTCAAAGTCCATGTTTAAAACATGGTGGTACATGCTTATAATAACAAATCTTTTAAGCAAGAGAGGAGAGTCTCTTGGGTTCCCCAGGGAACCAGTTTTAGCCTAATCAGCAAGCCTCAAGCCAGTAAGAGACCCTGTCTCAAGAAACTAGGTAGACTGCTCCTGAGGAACGAAAACCAAAATTGACCTCGGATATCCCTCCCCAAATACAAACATTCATACATAAACACACAAACACACACACACACACACCTAAATACATAAATGCAATCTACTCGGTTCATATAATACCTATGTGTGGGACCCTGTGAGAGCCTTCCTTTGGTGTTATCATGTCTGTTGGTGTTGCCTTGTCCAGG
The DNA here is from genome assembly GCF_004664715.2 of Peromyscus leucopus. Taxonomy (NCBI): domain Eukaryota; kingdom Metazoa; phylum Chordata; class Mammalia; order Rodentia; family Cricetidae; genus Peromyscus; species Peromyscus leucopus. The sequence goes on along the minus strand of NC_051071.1, from coordinate 86,606,838 downwards.
ACTGGTGTGGACAGCCATGTTGATGAGACTTCACGGGTGCAGCTTCTCTGACATTTCTAGGAGACGCAGCCTTGAAGTGAACTTCCTGTTCCTCTGGCTCTGATGCTCTTCTCACCTCTTCTGTACATGACCACCGCCGTCCCTTAGGTGCAGAGTTGCGCTGTGTTGTGTTGTGGATGTGTGGGCTGGGGCTGGACATCACTCTCCATCACTTCTTCTTTGAACTTTGAGCAGCTGGAGTGGTAGTATCCATCTTTTGCTAAGAGAAGTTTTGGATTGAAGGGTGATGTTCTTAATTGAGAAAATACTCTCCCTCTCTCAAAACAGTGTGTTTTTTCCCCATTAGAATTTTTTCAGGAACTCGATGTTTTCAGAGTATTCCATTCTTAACCTACATTGAGATCACTTCTCTAGCAAATACTCTCGTGATACAGAATTTGTCAAGTTAATTAACTTCTAGTCTTTATTCATGCCTCTTGAACACAATTAAAAATGCCATGGCAGATGAAGTGCAAAAGAGGAGGCTCACCCGTCCCAGCCTCCTGAATGGAAATGATAATAATACTTCAGTTCAGTGAAAAATGGTAAATTAGGTTGCTACCCAGCCATGAAGCATAAAGTGAGCAGTCAGACAGTCCAGGATATACAGCCGCCCACCTATGGTGTGATGTCTATGAGTGCCACCTGAGAGTCTCCATTTCTTAAGCAGAGTGAAAAGTTAAGTCTTCGCTAAGCAATCAAGTTTGCCAGAGCTACAGCCTTTTTTTTTTTTTTCTTTCACTCTCTAACTCATTTCAATGCATGCAGACTACATCTGCCAGGTTATTTCTCAACATTAAGTTCTGTCTTCACAAGCATCCATGATGTATAAGCAAAATATATGATTTTAAAATCACCCACGGCCAGCAGAAACAGGTTTAGGAACAAATGGGATCAAATAGGAAGAGCAGGAGCCTGAGAGAGAAAACATAAAATTCAGAACAGTAAGCTTCCTTTTAAAAAGAAAATAACTTCAAGGGAAATTGTGAAGCATGCACTGACTTTACTCTTTTTCCTGGAGTAATCAAGTAAATTGGCCTCCTTTGTAATATGCACCATGCCTTGTGATGTTCAAAATTACGAACTAGTGTTATTTAGCTGAACCCAACGTTTCTAGTTCAGATCATTAAACTATACTCATCTCTCAGTACATTCTGATATCAAACAGCTAAGGAAATAAGGCCTCTCAGATATGTGTGTTCTAATTTAAACTGTAGATCCTAACTCCTACTCTCGTGTACAGTTGAAGTTCTGAGAAATGTAAACATTTCATAAACACATCCCCATGTCTAACAGACAAAAGGGAAAATTCTTCTAAGTTTCTGCTCACTACCACTTATACAGAGAATGAATTTGCAAATATTTCTTTCTTGTAGACCTGGTCATTTTCATATATATATATGAATATATATATATATTCCACAAGTTCATACTCTTAAAAACCAGTGACTTAATAAATTATAGAGAATAGACAATCTACCATGCAAATGAATGAGCCAGATGTTCTGCCCTCAGAGAGGTAGAGCATAATTCCCACATCAACTCTAAAGCCTAATGTCCAGTCCAGTGTCTTATCTAAATTAGACAAGGGTAAGAAACACAGGTGGCACCTGACAGATCTCATAAGGTCGCCAGACAGGTTGGCCACAAGCATTTTTACAGGTAAAGTTATAAAGCAAAGGCCACCTCACTCATACTGAACTTGAGGATCTGTCTTTTCCATTCATCATTCTTCAGGACAGACATTGTGTTTCACCAGCCATGGGCTCTGTGGTGGTTAAATCTTCATTGTCAGTTCGATGGGGTCTGGACTCGTCATGGAAGAACCCTCTGAACATGGATGTATCTATGAGAGGTTTTCTAAATTAAGATAACTGTAGTGAATGGTCCACCCTGAGTGTGAGAGGCACCAATTCCAGGGGTCCAAGACTGAATGAAAATGAGAAGAGGGCTGAGCCCCAATAGCCATCATTCTACTTCCTGACCAGGCACGATGTGACCAGCCTGCTGTCTGGTCCCTACCATAGTTGACTCAAACTGTAGCCAAAATAAACCTGTGTTGCTTTTGTCTGGCATTTTTGTTCTGTATTTTGTTGCCGCAACCAAAGTAGCCATTACTTGAAATTCACATCATCATCACAAACAAAAACACAACAATGTGGATGAGAAGGGATTCTGGAAAATCTCAGAATTTCTAGAACATGTGAAGATCACCCAAGAAGATCCTTACAAGAAGGGCATGGAAGCTACTCCTCAGCTGTGCTGTTCCTCTGCTTGTCTGCCTGTTGGGAAAGAGTATCACGAAAAAAAATACATAGTATCTCACAGTGTGGATCATTTGGTGGCCACAACACCACCTTTCTGCTGCTTAGTACCTGCAGATCTCCTAAAACACCCACCGGGGAAGCGGCTGGCTCCAGGCTGTCCATACAACAGCATGAGGTGTAGAGTCTTGGAAGTCTATTTCTACCACATCCTCCACATTTTCGGCAGTCACTAGACCATGGAAAGGGTTGTATTAAAGCACAACTTTAATAGAACATGAATACTTAAGTAGAAGAGGAGACTAAAAATTATCCAATTATTGCACATCTTTAAATCTCTCCCTAAGCTACAAATATGCAATAAAACTGACTTTTCTGAATTCTAGGCATTTGCAGCATATATGAACTTCATTAATGACGAGCTGAATCATTGTGTTGTGAATAATCACTTTTATTTAACTCTAGGGCTTAGAAAGGCTTTTTAGTAGTAATGGTACTGTCTGGTGTTTATTTTTAAAATAGCGCATGTTTGTAACTTGAAACATTATCACAGTCTGGATAACCATTGGCATGGATAACACATATCACAGTATGGATAACCATTGGCATCAGTGCCTGTGTGCTGTGGGATGTCTTTCTGTATGATGTGAATATGTGTGGCTCCCACTAGATAATAAATAAAGCTGTTTGGGCCTATGGCAAGAAAGCTTGCAGCCTGGCAAGATGTCTAAGCAGAGATACAGAGAGAAGAAGGGCAGAGTCGGGAGAGATGCCAGCCGCTGCCAAAGGAGCAACAAGATGCCAGCAGACCAGTAATGTCACGAACATGTGGCAACATATAGATTAATAGGAATGGGTTAATTTAAGATTGAAAGAGCTAGCTACCAAGAAGCTGAAGCCACAGGCCATACAGGTTGTAATTAATATAAGCCTCCAAGTGATTATTTTATAAGCATCTGTGGGACCGTGGGTGGGAGAGATTTGTCCCAACTGTAGGGCCGGGCAGGACACTGGAAAACTTGCATCTACAATGTGTGTGTGTGTGTGTGTGTGTGTGTGTGTGTGTGTGTGTGTGTGTGTGTGTGTGTGCATGTGCACTGTCTTATGCAATTACATGAAACTTGACTCTTTACAAAAATGAGAGCATACCCTAAGTGTTTTTCACAACTCAAAAGAAAAGCCATGTAACATGGGTTTTCTACAATATTTTTTCAAATATTAAAGCAAGCTATAGAGTGAATAGAAGAGCTTTTCAAAGATTCCCTTTACTAACAGGACAATGTAAGAGCAAAGCATATCTGACTTGCTAACTTCATGTCTCCAAAGAGAAACTAATGTAACATCACAGTTTATAGTTCTGGTGAGTGATAGAACAATGGCTGCAGAAAAGGCAGTAGAAAAGGAAATACAGGACAGAAGGGAACAAACAGACGGGCTGAGGAGACAAAGAAGAGGAGCCAGAAAGGAGGACCAGCCAAAGCGATGTATGAAAATTATGAGAAGGAATCTGTTACTTTGTGTGCTAATTTAAAGCAGCATATGCCAGGAGGCACTGACTTATAATTTATAACTTTTCAATTTACAATTTTTGATAGAACTGTTGATTTTCCACTTCATTGAAAGCCATATACATTGTAGACACCAAATCTCACCTTCTAGATTTTGATATTTTCCTAGTGACATGTCACACAATCCTGTCTCAGGATGCTATACAGGAGCTGTGAACCTCAGCTTCCCGTGCACCCCAGGGTCACAGTTGTGAGGGGAGAGATCTCTGCACAACGTATCACGCTGCTAAGCTGGTGTTTGGTAGGCCAAGCATATTCAATGCATCTGTAACTTACTATATTTTCTCCTTACAGAGGGTTGGTTGGGACACAACCCCATCATAAGTGGAGGAGGATCTTTATATGCAGAGGCTAAACTGCTTCCCCTGAAATTAAAATCTCATTAGTAGTTTAGATTGGGATGAGTCCCTCCTACGCTTTCATATTACATCGTTGCTGACCTACGTCTTCACCTTCCATTTCAGCTCATCTTCCGGATAACAGCTATGACCTTAAAATTCACTCATTTGCATTTAATCTTGCTTATCCTTGCACATGCAACAAAGTCTAACTTTCCATTAATCTCTGAAACACTGATTCTGCCACACAACCATCCCATATCTCCCTTAGCTTTGGATTATCTATAGGCATACTATGCAGATATGACCTGTTACATTTTGTTTCTGCAAAAGGATTAGTTTCCCTAGAAAACTAGGGGAAAAAACTCAGCTACAACATAAAACTTTCAAAGTGTAACTCTAAAGTAACGCACTGCGTTTAGGTAACATAAGTAGAGTACCTCTCAGGATTGGTGCTGTATTTGTCTGTGGGGATGAGAAGTGTGTCAGAATGCAGTTTAAAATGATGCTGGTTTAGTAAAGTGGAGGCTGAAGGTCATCTTCTGAGATCCATGACTTCACTAGTCTTGGGTAGTCCGTTAGGTTTCCAGTACTAGGCATGATTTCCCTCCTGTTGCGTGGGCTTTAAATTCAATTATAAAGCTATTAGTTACCACCAAGACATGGGTTTAGCTCTGCAGACAGATGCCTCATATGAACACATACAAAATCCAGCAAGCCTCCTTTCCCTGCCAGTTGTTGGGAAAGTTAAAACTAACTGCATTACAAACATTGCCTTGGGTTCTTTTTAATTGGACTATGGACCAAGGCCCAGTCAAGAGTGACATAATTCTTCCTCTCTTTCTGTTCATTTCCACTGCACAATTATCACAGCAGTATTTTGTTCAAGGATCTTTGGGGTTTTAGTTTGATTTTTGAGACAGGGTCCCCTATGTAGCCCACACTTGCTGGAACTCACGTTCCTCATGCCTCAGTATCCCGTGTTCTGGGAGTGCAGGTGTGTTCCCCTTCTTGTCACGGTGACCAAATATTCGATGCAGCAACTTAAGAAGAAGGGATTTACTTTGGATCTGGTTTGACAGTGCATAGTACACCATGGTGAGAAAAACAGTGTGGAATTTTCACGTCTGTGAGTGTACGTGGCTGGGACTACTCACACCCCGGTGTGCCAGAGAGTGCCAGAGAGTAGTTGTATGCCTTCTAACACCTAGCCCGTATGATAGCATACCCTCACTCAGGGTAAATTCACCCTTTTGATTATCTGTCTCTGAAAATATCCTCACAAGGGACCAGAAATAAGTCACTGAGATGATTCTGAATGAGTTAAATTAATAATGAAGATTAATAATCATTTGCCCACCCCCTAGTCCAGTTGACACCAGAACATGTTACTTTTAATCCATAACACTTCAGTTCTAGCCTCTGAAGTTCATCTTATATCAAAGTCCATCTAGCTCAGCTGACTATCTTGCCTGCTCTTGAGATCCTTACCCTCCTGTTGGGTTGCCTTGTCTAGCCTCAATATGAGTTTTTGCCTTCTCTTGCTGTATCTTGTTTTGTCCTATTTGGCTGCTATCTCTTAGAGGCCTGCTCTCTTCTGAAGGGGAAATAGAGGAGGAGTGGATCTGGGGGAGAAGAGAAGTCAGGAATGGGGAGCTAGGAGGGACAGAGGGAAGGGGACTGTGGTTGGGGTGTATTGTAAAAGAGAAGAATCTAGTTTCAATATTTTAAAAAAAAAAGTCCATAATCTTAACACGTAAAATTTTGGAAGTCATTAAGACCATAGCAGGTACTTAAAACCCTGAGACTAATCAGAAGCCCCCAAGGAAAGTAACTATAGATTTGAGGTGTTAAAAACATAAAGTCTGGGACACTCCAACATTTAGGAATGAACTAAAGAACTGGAAATGCCAAACAGAAGAGGAATCTGAGAAACCAGATTGAGACACAAGCAGAGAGCAATGCAGGGAAGGGGGGGTCTGCGGCTGAAGACAGAATCAGGTGTTAGAAATGGAGCTTTTCTTGTGGGTTGCAGCTCTTATCTCTGAGACATAAGACAATGCCATCAACTAAGGTAGGAATGAGTGAGCAGTGCCTTTGGCTGGAGGAGAAAGGAAATGATGTGCCGTAATCATGAATGAAAACAAAACTATAAAAAAATGGAATTATGATTTTCTCAGTGTTGGCTGATATGGAGGTGTGGGGGTCACTGAAGCAGGTGGGTTGGCTTGAGTGTGCCTGTCACCCAGGGGACATCTGAAAGCATAGAGCTTTTCTTTTCTACTGGTAAATTCAGGATGATTGTGAGCAACAGGTGTCTAAATCGTGTCCTTTCTCTAGCTGACATTGGTCATAATCCATTTGCTGTTAATTCCCTGTAGTTCAAACCTTTACTTTCTCAGATACAAAAGTAAATATTAGAAACACTCTATTAGGACAAGTGTGTAGGTGAATGGCTGTAATTCCAGCCCCCAAGGGAATGGGTGATTACAAGTTCCAAGCAAATTCTGCCTCTCCAATGGAAAAAAATCACAATTTTAAAAACTTGTTAAATTTTCCAAGGGGAAAAGACAAGGAAAATGAAGCAATGAGCAACATAAATAAAATTAACTAGACACAGGAAAGATACCATATGGATATTTAGAATAAGGAAATAGGGCTGGAGAGATGGTTCAGAGGTTAAGAGCACCGACTGTTCTTCCAGAGGTCCTGAGTTCAATTCCCAGCACCCACATGGTGGCTCACAATCATCTGTAATGAGATCTGGCTCCCTCTTCTGTGTACATAATAAATAAATAAATCTTTAAAAAAAAAAGAATAAGGAAATAAATTCCTGTAAAGAAAACTAAATTGACTATCATTCTGTGTGCTCCAGGTGCTGTGTGGAAGCACCATATTTGAGACATAAAGATTAGTTTTCCAAATACAAAGGTCACTTGTTCCAATGGTTAGATTCTTTGCTCTTTCCAATTATAGAGCAGTGCATGTGGAAAATAAGAAATAATAGGTCCTATTATGAAATTGTTATAACATATTACATGTGAAGCAAGAAAGAAATCTCTTAGGGAAGCCAATAAATAGGCTACTTAGCGGAATTGATATTAGGCTTGTGTTACTATCTAACCTTTTTTAAAATTTTGGAAATGGGAAAATTAGTTCTACAGATGGTTTATTTTCCAGGGATGGTTTTACTCAATGATTGCCAAGTAATTAAATTCAAGGTGATATGTGTTCACTTAAACCTTCAAGTGGACAAATTCATCCTCTGTCCTGGACATCATGTGGAATCAGAATGTCTGTGTCAGAATCAACATGACCCTTGATTTCTGTTACACACTGCCTGTGTTACCTCCTCACTCCCAGAGTTTAGGATCAATCAGGCTGGCAGGTCACTCCTCATAGAATCAGGCCGATGGGTCGCCTCCTTGTTCCTGGAGTTTAGAGGTAGGCTGGTGAACCTTGAGCTAATTCCTCTAAGAGCTGTACGAAAGACCTGATGTATTTAATATAGGCAATCAAACTGGGCACAGCAGAGCAGCACAAATACTTAACTTCCCATGGAAGAACTATTACGGGACAGTTTTGAATATGTGTGCCGATAGTTGGTAGAAGAAGTGTGGTTCCCTCGGGGCATGAAACTAAATATGTCTCTCGTGAGCCAAACTCACTACAGCTCAGGCAATATCCTACCTCAACAAGTAGGTGACTGTGCATTTGTAAAACAAACTGGAGTATATTCCTTACTTAAATAAAATTCAAAGAGTCCATAGTCATCTAAAGGAAACAGGTAAAGCCCAAGCACATGAGAAACTGTGGCTATCAAGGTTATTCTCCAGCCCTCTGAATGGGCTGGCTGGTGAGACACTCTCCCTGCTGGGTGGTAATGGGTGTGAACTGATAGCCAAGAGCAAACTCTCACTCTAGCTGAGGGGATCAGGTGGTATTTCCCATTAACATCCTCGATGTATCTTGCCAGACCTCCTGTGAAGGGAGAGCTGAGTTAAAGAGCAGTCCCTGCAGCAGGGTCTACCGTCCTACAGACATTCGTTAATCTTTCCTATATACCTATCCTCTTTCTTCTTGTAGCTGCATGTGACCAAAAATGTCCCATCTTTCCCAAGTTTGCACCAGCGTCCTTGTCCACTGTCCACCACTGTTTATTTCATTCAAGCTTCCGGTACCCCAATTCCAAAGTTCAGGTGTACACCCATGTCATGCAATTCAATAGTTCAGGTGTACACCCATGTCATGCAATTCAATAGTTCAGGTGTACACCCACGCCGCACAATTCAATAATTCAGGTATACACACCCATGCCACACAATTCCATAGTCCAGGTGTACACCCACGCCACGCAATTCAATAGTTCAGGTGTACACCCATGCTATGCAATTCAATAGTTCAGGTGTACACCCACACTGTGCAATTCAATAGTTCAGGTACACATCCATGCCGCGGCTCAATCAGCCACATCATGGGAAGTGAAGTAACTCCTGAAGTTTACAAGTAGGCTATGCAGAACCTTCCAGTTCTGGGATTAGAAGGTGACAATGTTACCAACAATGGGTGGGTAAGGGATCGGTGGCTTGGCTATCACATAGGCATTGATTTTTCATGGTTACACATGACCCAGTCTTTTGCCCTTGAACAGCTCCCAGCACACCACAGCATTTATCAATAGTCAGTCCAGAGGTGAACACACAGTAGTAGCAATCAACCATCTTGGGGCAAGTTAGTAATAAAAACTCCTATTCTGTGCATGTTGATTCGGATATGTGAGGTCAAAAAAGGCTCTTCTGGATTCTTGTTAACGGTATCCCATCATCTTCACCTCTTTTAAAGTTATCTTGATGGGAAAACAAATATCCCAACACTCTCAAATCAGTCTTCTTAAAAGAAAAAAAAAAGAAAGACAAGCTGATTTGTTGTAAGCAAAAGAAATCACACGCAGTTACTGTGTTACATGTGTACTGAGTGAAAACAAATTGGTATGCATGAGTGCAAAGCGGCTTCTCATACTCTTTGATTCTGACTACTTCTGCTCTGTTTGTCTGTCATTCTGAAGCCTGCATTCTCTTTCAAGTAGTAAAATATTTCACCATCTCATCCAAGTTTTCACTTTCCTATGCCTCTTGATCTCTGTGAGTCTTGACAGTTCAGGATGAAAGTCTTTTCTGACTTCCCAGATCTTAACTGATCCGTGAGTTCCTATGGACCCACCATCGATAAGAAAGAAGAGCAAATGCTGGTGTGGGTATGGGGAAAGAGGGACCCTTATACACTGTGGGGAGTCTCAATTAGTACAGCCATTCTAGAAATCAGTTTTGAGGTTTCTCAGAAACTAGAAATAGAACTACCAGATGACCCAGATAGAACACTCCTGACACAGCTTGAAGAACTCTATATCCTGCGACAGAGATGCCTGCACATCTATGTTCCTTACCATTCTATTCAGTATAGCTGGACAATGAAATCAGCCTAGACGTCTATCAGCTGATGGAAGGATAATGAAAATGTAGAATTTTAGTCAGTTGTAAAGAAAATGAAATAATGAAATTTACAGGTAAATGGGTAGAAGTAGGGGGAAAACATCCTGAGTGAGATAACCCAAGCCCAGAAAGACAAAAATCATGTCCTTTCGAGTATATGTGCATCCTTGCTTTTATGCTTTAGTTTTGTATGTTTAACTCAGAGTATCTGTGGAAGTCAGGAAATTAGAAAGCAGTCATGAAAAGGAGGAGTATATTAAGGGAGAGAGAATAATATAAGTAAAATGAAAGTATGGGGGAATACCAGGAACAGAGGGGTTTAAACAGGGGGGGTGGGGCTTGGGGTGGGGGTTGGAACTACAAGGGAGAGGCAGTGGGGGAGGATTGACCAAAATGAAGCTCTATGAACAGCCAGGTAGACACTGACTATCTTGTAACTCATTTTAAAATGTAAAAGAGAGTTTGAAGGAGATGTTCTACATGGTTAAGTAATACTGCTTCTAGAGGCAGTACCAGCATTGGACACCTCCACAGAAATGGTTGGTTCGGGGATGCTCCAAAGGGATCAAACAATAGATGATTTTGTCATTCCTCTTGGTTGCCCACAATAATTAGAGGGTAAGACCCTACTGTTGAGAACACCACACACCTCAGTAGCAAGATACAGAGAAATCGAGCTGGCACTAATGTGGAAACCTTGTCCCTGCTCACTGACTTTCAAATTGCCAGAAGGTGCTACATTTCCTGAAAAGAAAGATATCAACAGTCTTATGCAGCTGGGAGCCCTTTGAACTATAACACCACCCTGACAGACGTGATGTGCCCACCTATGCAATAGTGGAACAACGGTGGTGGGGGTAACCAACTGCTCTCATGCCACCCCATGAGAGCAGGTCCTTGCCTGGTGCTTCAAACTCAATCAATAACTCGTGCATGCCTAGACAGATCATAGGCCCTAGCAGGGAAACATACTTCTGTTGGCTAGCTAAATTGACATAGTGTCAAGCTGCCTTCTAAATAACTATGTTTATACATAGAAATAAATGCTACTCACAGCTGTAAACAGAGAGGGTTGAATGGTTGTGAACGTGGAGTCCCATGCTATCTAAGACATCTTGAATATGGGATGGCGGAGGGCTCAGCTCTAAATAAGATGTGTATAGGGCCCCCTTTGGGGCTCAGGGGATACTGTGGAAGAGGCAGAGGTAGGGAGAAGAGCTGGGAAATGCCACTGCAATCATGGACTCACAGCAGCTAGCTATGGTTGCCTGCATGGAGCCTGCACAGGCCTGACCCTGTTTACAGTCAGTCAGCTCTTGGGGCTCCACCCTTTCTTGATAAACTATTAGCTACTAATAGATTCTGGGACGAGGGGGGGGGGTGTTGTGGGATCTTTGTACACTGTGAAGATGCATTGCTGTGATTGGTGTAATAAAAAGCTAAATGGCCAATAGCTAGGCAGGAGAGATAGGCGGGACTTCCTGGCAGAGAGAGAATGCTGGGAAGAAGAAAGGCAGAGTTGCCAGTGAGATGGAGAGGAAGCAGGATGAGCAGGACAGAAGAAAGGTAACTGAACCACATAAAAGAATATATATTAAAAGACATGGGTTAATTTAAGTTATGAGGACTAGACAAGAACAAGCCTATATAGATGTAACCAACCGTCTTATTAAATAAGAAACACAGAAACAATGCAAAAGAGAAAGCCGAGAGGTCAGAGCTCAGAGCTCAGAGCTAAAATCTCACCCTTCCGCCTGCGGTGTCCCAGCTTCCCGAAAGAGCTCTATTTCCTGTCTGTTCGTCTATTTAAAGTATTCTGTTCTGCCTTCTCATTGGTTGTAAACTCAAACACGTGACTGCCTCGTCACTGTCTGAATGTACAGCCCCCTAGGTCTTAAAGGCATATGTCTCCAATGCTGGCTATATCCCTGAACACATAGAGATCTATGGGATTAAAGGCATGTACCACCACGGCCACACTCTTGCTATGGCTCTAATAGCTCTGACCCCCGGGCAACTTTATTTATTAACATACAATCAAAATCACATTTCAGTACAATTAGATTACCACCACAAGCCTAAGCTAAATAATTAATAATAAGTCTCTACATCATTTTTCATGAACTGGCGGTACAAAGAAAAATCTGTTGACAAGGAATTGTTGTTGCAGAAAGAATGAGGTGTTGTATGCAGTTGTATACCTACTGGTTAGCCCATCAGGCTCCAATTGATGGTTCTAAACACATGGTCACAAAGACACCTCTGCTTGAACGAAGTGGTCACAAGACAAAATAAAAGGAGAAGAAGGTGAGAACGAGATTTATAGGCAAGAGGGGATGCTGATGGAAGTGGAAAGGAGACAAAGGATGGGGTGGGGTGAAAATAACCAGAATCCGTTACATGTGCATATGAAATTGCCAAATAACAAATTTAGTTAATAAACAGTTATATTGGGTTTTTAGTTTATAATTCCATATTTTTCATTTCTAAAAAATGCTTATTCAGCCGGGCGGTGGTGGCGCACGCCTTTAGTCCCAGCACTCGGGAGGCAGAGGCAGGCGGATCTCTGTTAGTTCGAGGCCAGCCTGGTCTACCAAGTGAGTTCCAGGAAAGGCGCAAAACTGCACAGAGAAACCCTGTCTCGAAAAACCAAAAAAAAAAAAAAAAAAAAAAAAAAAAAAAAAAAAAATGCTTATTCAGTACCCCCTTTTTATTGTGTTTTTGCTTATTGACTTCATCTTTGGACAATATTACCTCATCTATTTGGAATATTGTAATTTTCTTCCTTTACTTTATTGTTAATAATATTTCATTTAAACTTACTTTATTTTATTTTAAGTGTGTGAATGTTGTGCCTGCATCTATGTCTGTGTACCATCTGTGTGCCTGGCACCTGCAGAGGCTAAAAGAGAGCATCAGATCCTCTTTAACTGGAGTTACAGGTGATAGTGAGCCACCATGTGGTTGCTGGGATTCAAACCCGGGTCCTCTGGAAGAGCAGTAAATGCTTTTAAACACAGGACAATCTCTCTGGCCTTGTTTGTAATGCTCTAAATTTCTACTTTTTTGGTCTGGCTTGTGCCTTTTGACACACCCATTGGCCCTTGGTTAATAGCTGTTCTCTTGAAGAGTGGGGCTCTAGAAGAAACCCTGAGCAGATGCTCTGTATATAGATGGGATTTTTTTTTTTTTTTTTTTTTACTGTATCACTGATGTTGGATTTGGGTTGCTACATCACTGGACATCTTGGCCACCAAAAGATGTTTTCTCTTGGGCTGGTGAGTTTTACCACAGAGCATCTCTCTAATATTTACTTGAGAGTTGCCCTCTGCCATCAGACCCAATTTAGGAAATGAGAAAAAAAGAGGAATGACCCGGTATTTAGATATGAATTTAATAGCTTTGTTTTGTGTATGGCTCCCTGCTTTCAGCTGTATCTAAGGTCACAGTTTGTCTTATTAAACCCTTCCAGAAACAACCTCCAGCATCCTATTATTATGACCAGAGAGCCTGATAAGCTGACTGATGACAGGGTCTGCTTACCTTATTATTTACTCAGCTCAGCCTGCCTGCAACTCGGCCTGCCTGCAGCTCCCTATTCTCAGAAGCAAGAGAAAAAACCCTGTTCTCCTGGGCTTGGGGACATGACTTAGCTAGCTCCTCCATATGTCCCTCTTTTTTACCTTGGGGTTCTGTTTCTTCTGGACTTCTAATTTTGATACTATTCACCTGTCTGGGTAAAGATGGCAGTGCATTCTGCTTCATATGCTCCAGTGAGACTTCATTTCATAGTCTACTGAACTATTTATTACATTACTTCACCAAATATGGCAGAAATAGAACTATGCCAACAGCCTGGCCCAGGCCTGTTTCCTAGATGCTCTAGGAACCATTGTCCTTCAGATCAACAGTCTAGTCACTCGGTGGGGAGGCAGCACAGTAAGTCCCAGCTGAGACTAGAGAGAGCAGAGCCAGTGTGGCCCAGGCTTCCAGTTGCCACTGATAATACATAGATCAAACCATCCTCGATGTTCCAGATCAGCCCAGCAGCCAGATAAAAGCCACTGGTCAGCTACAGTCAATGCCACAGGGAACGGAATAGCCATACAGCTGAACCCTGCCTCAATTTTTAATGAAAAAGAAAATGTGAGGTGTGTTCCTGGGAATTTACCTAAAAGACTCCAGGTCACCCTTTGCAGAGAATCTTGCACATCACCGTTGGTTGCAGTACCACTCACAACAGCTAAGTCATGGAACCAGGCTGGATGTCTGTCTACTGAGGAATGGATAAAGGAAAATATGGTATAAATACAAAATGGATTCGTTTTCAGCTATAAACAATGAAATTGTGTGGTTTCCAGGAAGGTAGATGCAACTGGAGAGAATCATGAAGCAGAGTAAGTCAATCTCAGAAAAATAAATATTGCACATTTTCCCTCATCTGTGGATCCTAGATTGGAGGTAAATACATAAAATGATAAGTGTATCTATGACACAAAAGTAGAATCAAACCATCCATGGAAACAGAGGGAACTGGCAGGAAGGATGACCGGGGTGATCAGATACCAACAATTGGCATATGCTCAAAGTACATGCCAATTGCATTAAAATTTACTTCTGGAGCCCAGTACCATATAGATCAGTTAAAATAGGTTATTAATAAAACAAAAATATTGTGAGATGTGTTGTAATAGTTGTCTTAATCCACTATCTTTGGGGATATAGTTGCACAATTCCAAAAAAAAAATCTGTTTCTCCCTCTCCAATTCCAAATTACGCTGTGTTCCCCACCTCTCCTAGTCCTCTTACCTCTGGGACTTAACAGTTTTTATTAAATCTCTGCATTGCCATTTTAGGGAGCATTCAATGACAGGGGAAAGTGAATTGATATATGCTATCCATCTTATTTAATAAGAAGTCACCTCATTTCATCTTTAATATCTATTATAGTATGAGCTATGAGTCACTTTTGGTATATTTTATTATTAGATTTTGTTATATTTTTCAAAGACTAAATGAAATTTTTTGGTAGCATAAGCTTTCTCGTCCATTAATTATCTCTCCACACACTAAAGTCATTCTAACAAAACAATTACATTCCTCTGGTCTACCAACACGTTTGTGATATTAAGATTGAGTTATAGTTCTAATAAAGTTTGGTATTCATTATTCTTCTGAGGAGAGCATCAAAGAGATAACAGCAGTGAATTTAATGTCACATGTCAACTTTTTTTTTTTAATTAAGGAATTGAAGATACCATCCTTTTTAAAAATCGAGTTAAAGGAATGTCTAATTTCATCTTTTCCTCTAGTTCATGACAGGGACCATCAGTAACCAGTAAACCAGATCAAATTAATGCTTTCTAACATGTGGTAGCAGTCAATGAGGTCTTTCATTACAGGGTGAAGTACGTGGAGCATTATGGACAGATGGGGGTACCACACTTGTGTGCCATCTCAATAGCATGCATATGACTGAAATCTCTCTCACAGTCAAGCCCAACATATGGCTAAATGTCAATTACAGGGACTGAGGGGCGTATGTGACTTTACAACTCCTGTTACTGAAGGTCTGATTGTAACGGAGGATCTGAGAGAGGGAGGAGGGTGGAGGATAACTCTAGGTTTCTGTTTCCTTCTTCTTTCTTCTTTGAGACAGGGTCCCAATATGTAGTCCTGGCTGGCCTAGAATGCCAATATAGGCCAAGCTTGCCCTTGAACTCACAGAGATCCACCTGCTTTTGCCTTCTGAGTGCTGTTGTTAAAGGTATACACCATCATACCTGGCATGTACTTTTTAATTTTTTTAATTCTTTTAAATTTTTGTGTAATGTGCTTTGATCATATTTACCTTTCCCCCATCTCCTCCCAGATACACTCTGTCTTCCCTACCATCTTAGACAGGGTTTATACTGCTGTGAGGAGACACCATGACCTTGGCAGCTCTTATAAGGAAAGCATTTAATTGTGGTGGCTAGCTTACAGTTCAGAGGTTTAGTCCATTATTGTCATGGCAGGAAGTAAGGCAGCATGCAGGCAGACATGGTGCTAGAGCTGAGAGTCCTTATGTCTTGACTTACAGGCAACAGGAAGTGGTCTAAGACACTGGGTGTGTCTTGAACATATATGAGACCTCAAAGCCCACTTCCACAGTGACAAACTTCCTCCAACAAGGCCATACCCACTCCAACAAAGTCACACCTCCTAATAGTGCCATTCCCTTTGGGGGCCATTTTCTTTCAAGCCATCACACCTACCCATGCAATTTCATGTCCTTTTTTTTTTTTTCATTTAATGGAGTACAATTTATGCTACCCATATATGCTTAGGTATGTGACCTTCCACGGAAGCATGGTTTACTTACCAGGCTTAAAGAAAACTAACTCTCTCTCTCCCAGTAGATAACAGTTTCCAATAGCTGCCCAGCTATGGGTGGGACTCCATGCCCACCTCCCCTCTCCATGCTGGGATTTGGCCTTGCTTGAGTTCTCACTGGCTTCTGACCATGCTGTCACAAGTGCTGCAAGTGCATAGGTGCGGCTGTAGGGTTGTGCCCCGAAGATGCCACTTCCTTGAAGTCATCCTTCACCTTACCACTCGTTCCTTCCCACAGTGACCCATAAGCCCTGACAGGAGAGTGGTGGGATGCAGATATCCCATTCAGGGCTGAGCACCGGGCAGTCTCTCAGTCTCTGTACCTTGAGCAGTGGTAGATCTCTGTGCTAATTGCCATCTACCACAAGAAGCTTCTCTGACAAGGATCGAGCGATACATTGGTCTAGCCCTATAAGCATAAGTCATTGAGAGTTCCTTGGCCCCTTGTGAAACAACTATCTATTGAACACCATCATAGAAAGCCAGTTTGAAAGAAGGAGAGAATGATTTGGGGTTCAGGAGCACAGTGCACATAAATCAGCTTCTACCTGTGGGAATGTCTGTTCTGATTCAGTAGATCTCGCTGGTGGCCCATGTTTTGCATTTTTAACAAGCTCTCAGTCTTGCTGAAGACTGTTGGCCACCAGAATACACTTTGAGAAGTAACATTATAACCAGATGTTTATATCTCTTTTCTCTCATTAAGTTAAGAACTTGTCCACACTTGCTCCCACCACTGCTTCCTAACACTGTGTTAACAGCGGGTTCTCCATCATGGTCCTGGGTGGAATTTAGAGGAGCAGTGCCCACGAAGAGGGAAAGAGTCTGACTGCGTACATCTGGTTCCTGGAGTAAATGCTAAATATTTCGAAATTCCTTCTCCTGTACCTGTATGATTGAAACAACCTACCACAATCTTCATGGAGAACACTCAGAGCTTTGAGTAATACAAAAAGGACACCATAGTCCCTCTCATCTGAATGTATAGAACCAATTAAGGAGACAAGACATTAGCTGTACAATAGAGAATCTAAATATCAAATTTTAAGTGACTATAACAAGATCAATACTCAAATGATTGTTGTAGATGGTAGAGTACACTTAGGAAATTGGGGCTAGAGAAATCTGGAAAAGTTTGAAAAGATAGAGAATGAGTAAGTGGAAAGATGGGTGGATGGGTTGATAGATGGTGAGATGGAGAGAGGAAGGGAGGGAAGTAAGGAGGGAAACATGGAGAGATGGAGGAATAAATGACTGTATGGATGGACAATGGAGAGAGGGAGGGAGGGAAGGAAGAAGGGAGTTGTGGGCAAATGGAGAAATTGATGGATGGATAGTGAGAGAGGGAGAGAAGGAGGGAGGTAGGGATGGGTGAATAGAGAGAGGAATGGATAGAGAGAGGAAAGGAAGGAGGTAGGGATGGATGGATGAGTGGATGGATGGGTGGGTGGATGGATGGATGGATGGATGGATGGATGGATGGATGGTGGATGGATGGAGAGATGGATGTGTCTCACTATGCTTTGGTACTGTGCAATGGATGGACAGATAAACAGACTGATAGGTGGGTAGAATAGGTAGATGATCGAGCCTTCTCTCCAAGAGGTGCACACATCCTTCTGATGCATAGAAGCATATAAAGAGAACTCACTGATGTATTTTATTAGTTTGACCCATGGTATAATAGCCCCATTTATCCCACAGCACACATCTCAGCACAGCGTATGCCTCAGTACAAATAAGATACTCTAACATTCTACTCTCACTCTTATGCTTCCATTTTATGTTCGAAATCCTCTTGGTAATAAGAAAGCAGACAGGATTATTTATCCCATGGGGCCTGTAAATTCAGTAGATAGCATCCAGTATTGCCCTTAAAATCAATCACATCCCAGAGTGCTTCAAAATGAACTTTAGCAAATAACACGACCGTGATAAAATTTGCATATCACATTTGCGGTACATCGGAGGCTTTCTTCCCCCCCAGCTCAGCACTTCTCTCCTAAATGAGATCATCACACGGACCTGGTAGGAGCAGAGGTGAAAGACCCTCCAAGGAAAGTCAGCCTGACTGAAACAGAAACAAATAGGTGACTCTTTGTCCTCTGAGACCATGGGGGCAGTGTTTATGCAGATAGCAAGGCTGAAATTGGATTTTGCAGTTTGAGTTTGGGACAGGACACACGGGGTGCCTAGTAGGATCAAATATTCTCTTACTGGTCGTTTCATAGTAGGACTATGGAACCATTTAAGATTATAGAGTGGGAAACTGGCTCATATTAATTAAAGTCACTAACACCAGGGCAATTGAGAGAAAAAAAAAAACTCAAAGGAATTCTCATGCTAACTTCTTCCTATCTGCTCCTTAGATCAATGCTTATCTCCTACCCCATAGGATAGGCACCTGGCTGATCTTCCCATTCTCAGAATCTCCTCCTTCTGTGCCTTTGTGTCTTGCTTCTCAAGAGAGAATGTAGAGATGCTGAAACAGCTTCTGGGAAGCATTGCACTAGCAGACACACAAAGTCTAAGAGAAGTTAAACTGTATTCTCGCAGAGTCAACTTGACTCACAGTACAAGACTGAACAAAGCAAACACACAAAGATGAAATCTACATTTAAGTTCATTTTAAAGAAAAAATCATCAATTTACTCCAGTTTGGCTTTCCAAATCATATCAGCCACCTCCACTTCAGGTGTAAATATACATGTGTACTGTCCTCTGCCTTGAAGGGAGCAACCACTGTTCAGTCCAAGCCTGTTCTAATGATGCAGAAAGTAGGACTGTACAGGAAGCTCTGAAAGCCAACTGTCCGCCTGTGTGCTGTATCCACACCTGCAGATAAATGCATGGCACCTGCAACACACAGAGTGAGGCTCAGAGAACAGAATCAAAGGAAGAGCCATTCTCATGCCCCCCCCCCAAAGTCTCTATGTCTCCTCTCGTACCTTGAACTATTGTTCATTTAGTGAATACAGAGTTAACCCCCAGTCTCTGTAAGATAAGTGACTTTCTGGGTCTTGATTAACTCACTCAGGATGATTTTTTTTTTGTACTTCCATCCATTTCTGTGTGATTTTCAAGAATCCATGTTTTTAGCTGATTAATTATACTCCATTGTATAAATGTACCACATTCTCTTTATCCATTCTTTAGTTGAGGGACATCTGTGTTGTTTCCAATTTCTAGCTATTATGAATAGAGCAACAATGAACATGGTTGAGCAAGTGTCTCTGTAGTAAGATAGAGCATCCTTTAGGTGTACACCCAGAATGGTATAGATGGATCTTAGGGGTAGATTCCCAACTTCTTGAGGAACCACCACACTGATTTTCATAGTGGCTGTACAAGTTTGCACTCCCGCCAGCAATGGATGAGTGTTCCCATTATTCCACATCCTCACCAGCATGAGCTGTCACTTGTGTTATTGATCTTAGCCATTCTGACAGGTGTAAGGTAGAATCTCAAAATAGTTTTGATTTGCATTTCTCTGATGGCTAAGGATGTTGAACATTTTTTATTGTTCTTCAGCCATTTATGTTTGCTCTTTTGAGAATACTCTGGTTAGATCTATACTCAATTTTCTTAATTGAGTTATTTGTTTTCTCAATATCCATTGTTTTTAGTTATTTATATATTTTGGATATTCGCCTTCTATCAGATGTGGAATTTAGAAAAACCTTTTCCCATTCTGTGGATTACCCCTTTGTCCAAATGATGGTGACCTGGTAACCTTTGTCATACGGAATCTTTTCCATTTCATGAGGTTGCTTTTATTGCTGATCTTAGTGTCTGTGCTGTCAGTGTTCTGTTCAGAAAGTCTTCCGTGACAATGATTCAAAGCATATCCCCACATCCTCTTCTATTAAAGTTCAGGTCTTTGGACTTGAGTTTTATGCATGGTAGTAGTATGGATCTACTTGCATCATTCTACATGCAACCATCCAGTTTGAACAGCACCATGTTGTTGAAGATGCTGTACTTTTTTCAGCATGTATTTCTAGCTTCTTTATCAAAAAATGTCTATAGGTGTGTGGATTTATGTCTGGGTGTTCAATTCAATTGATCAACATGTCTGTTTGTATGTCAATACCTTGCTGTTCTTATTGCTATACCTCTGTAGTACAACTTGAGATAGAATATGGTAATATGTCTAGCAGTTCTTTTCCTTTTCAGGATTGTGTTAGCTATCCTGGGTTTTTGTGTTTCCATATGAAGCTGAAAATTATCCTTTCAAGATCTCTGAAGAATTGTACTGCAATTTTGATGGTGATTGTACTGAATCTGTAGATTGCTTTTGGTAGGATGGACATTTTCACTACACTAATCCTACCAACCCATTAGCATGGAAGATCTTTCCATCTGGTGTCTTCTTCAATGCTTTAACTTTTTTTAATCATAGAAGTCTTTCACTGTGAATTTTTCCATTGTGAATGTTGTTGTTTCCCTGTTTTTGTTTTTGTTTTTCTCAGCACGCTTGTCATTTGATTAAAGGAAGACTACTAATTTTTGTGAGTTAGTTTTGTATCGAGCTACTTTGCTTCAGGCATTTACCAGTTGGAGGAGTTTCCCAATGGAATTTCTAGAATCACTTATGTAGGCGATCATTCCATCTGCAAATAAAGATGCTTGGACTTCTCCTTTCTTTTTTCTTTTCTTTTCTTTCTTTCTTTTTTTTTTTTTTTTGGTTTTTCAAGACAGAGTTTCTTTGTTTGTTTATGTAGTTTTGATGCCTATCCTGGATCTCACTCTGTAAGACAGGCTGCCTCCCAAGTCCTAGGATTAAAGGTGTTTGCCACCACTGCCCAACCAACTTCTCCCTTTCTTATTTGCATCCCCCTAATCTCCTTCACTTGTCTCACTGCTCTAGCTAAGACTTCAAATATTATATTGAATATGTATGGAGAGAGTGGACAACCTTGTTTCAAGATTTTATTAGAATTGTTCAGAGTTTCTTTACATTTAGGTTGATGTTGGCTGTAGACTTGCTGTGAATTGTCTTTATTATGCTGAGGATTACCTCACTCAGAATCCATCCCTGGTGCTTGAGCAGGCTTTTTGGAGCCCACTACCTATGATGGGACACCTCATGCAGCCTTGAGGCAGGGGGAAGGGCTTGGACTTGCCTCTACTGGATGTGCCTCCCCATGAAAGGACTTGCCTTCATGTGGGGGGTGAGTTGGAAGGGGGGGGATCTTTGATTGGTGTGTGAAATGAATGAAAAAAATTCTTAATAAAAATAAATTATGCTGAGGTATGTCCCTTAGAGCCCTCATCTCTCTGGGACTTTTATCATGAAGGGGCGCTGGATTTTGTCAGAGGCCTTTTCTGTGTCTAAGGAGATGATCATGTGGTTTTTGTCTTTCAGTTTGTTTATATGGTGGGTTACATGTATCTATTTATATATGTCCAACCATCCCTATATCTCTGGGATGAAGCCAACTTGATTATAGTGGATGACCTTTTTGATGTGTTTTGAATTAGGTTTGCAAGTACTTTATTAAGAATTTTGCATCTATGTTCATAAGAGACACTGGTCTATAATTCGCTTTCTTTGTTGGGTCTTTATGTGGTTTAGGTATCAGGGTAACTGTGGCCTCATAAAATGAATTGGGAAATGCTTCTTCTGTTTCTATGTTGTGGGATAATTTGAGAAGTGTTGATGCTAATTCCTCTTTGATGGTCTGGTAGAATTAAGTGCTGCCTCTATCTGGCCCCAGCTTTGCTTTTTTTTTTGGGGGGGGTAGATTTTTAATGACTGCCTTTGTATCACTAGGAGTTTTAAGTCTTTTTAAATTGCTTTTCTGATCTTGATTTAACTTTGGTGAGTAGTGTTTATTGAGAAATTATCCATTTCTTCTAGAGTTTCCATTCGATGAAGTTCAGGTTTTTAAAGTATGTCCTTGTGATTGTCTAGATTCCCCTGGTGTCTGTTGTTACAGTCCCCTTTTTATCTCTAATTTTGTTAAATTGTATCTCGCTTTTCTACCTTCTAATTAATTTGGTTAAGGGTTTGTCATTATTGATTTTTCTCAAAGAACCAACTCTTTGTTTCATTGATTCTTTGTAATTTTTGTTTGTTTGTTTCTATTTCATTTATTTCAGCCCTGAGTTTGATTAGTTACTGTCCATTCCTTTTGGATGTGATTTCTTCTTTTTGTTCTAGAGTTTTCAGGTGTACTGTTAAGTTATTAGTATGCTATCTCTCCAGTTTTTTTATGTGCACTAAGTGCTATGAACTGTGTCCTATAAGTTTGGGTATGTTTGTGTCTTCATTTTCATTCAATTCTAGAAAGTTTTTAATTTCTTTCTTAATTTCTGTCTTGACTTATTTTTCATTCACTATTGAGTTGTTCACGTTTCATGAGTTTGTCAGTTTCCTGTCATACTTGATTTCCAACTTTAATCCATGGGGGTCAGATAGGATGCATGATGTTATTTCAGTTTTCTTGTATTTTTTGAAACTTCCCTTGTGTCTGAATATGTGGCCAATTTTGCAGAAAATTCTATGAGGTGCTGGGAAGAAGGTATATTCTTTTGTGTCTGGGTGAAAAGTTTTGTAAATATGTTAGGTCCATTTGGTTTATAATGTCAGTTAGTTCTAGAATTTCACTGTTTAGTTTTTGTCTAGGTGACCTATCTGCTGGCAAGAATGGGGGAATTGAAGTCTCCCATGATCAGTGTGTGAGGGTCAGTATGTGATTTTAGCCATAGTAGTGTTTCTTTAATGAACTCGGGTCCCTTGTGTTTGGTGCATACGTGTTAAAAATTGCGGTATCTTCTTGATGGATTTTTTCCTTTGATGTGTATGTAGTGCCCTTTCTTTGCTCTTTTTATTAGTTTTGGTTTGAAATCTATTTTGTTGGATGCTAAAATGGTTATGGCAACATGCTTCTTAGGTCCATTTTCTTGGAGTATCCTTTTGCCCTGGGGTGATGTCTATTGTTGGTATTAAGGTGTGTGTCTTGGATGCAGCAGAAGGATGGATCCTGTTTTCATACCTATTCTGTTAGTCTGCATTTTTTATTGGAGAATTGAGTCCATTGATGATGGGAGATATCAATGAGCAGTGTTTGCTGATTTGGTGTGTGTGTGTGTGTGTGTGTGTGTGTGAGAGAGAGAAAGAGAGAGAGAGAGAGAGAGAGAGAGAGAGAGAGAGAGAGAGAGAGAGGAATGTGTTTCCCCTTTTTGATTTGCTTGTCTGGGATCATTTATTTTTTGTGTTTTCCTGGGTGTGGTTAACCCCTTTAGCTTGAAATTTTCCTTCTAGCCCCTTCTGTAGGGCTGGATTTGTAGATGGACAGAGTCAGAGGTGAAGATTTGCTTCCGTGGCCAGGTAGCTGCATCACGCTCCTACCAGATGCCTCCTCCATCATAGTAGACTACAGCCATAAACTGGGAGCTGAATAAGACTTACTCTTCAGCCGGGCCGTGGTGGCGCACGCCTTTAATCCCAGCACTTGGGAGGCAGAGCCAGGCAGATCTCTGTGAGTTCGAGGCCAGCCTGGTCTACCAAGTGAGTTCCAGGAAAGGCGCAAAGCTACACAGAGAAACCCTGTCTCGAAAAACAAAAAAAAAAAAAACAAAAAAACAAAAAACAAAAAAAAGACTACTCTTCTTTAAGTTGCTTTTTCAGATATTTTATAACTGAAACTAATGCAGAAAGCATGAAGTCAGTGATGATCAATCCTTGGGCTAACTACAATGTACTTAATGTACAGATCAAAGGATTAACTGATTCATGAGTGTCAAAATGTGCAGAGTCCTACTTAAAATGTGCCAAAATAACTTTTAAGGTAAGTTTATTTTTATAACCACATCTTGCTTTGAGGCCAAGTGAGTCAATGTAATAATGGATTGAGTTTGACTAGGACATGAACAATAAAAACGACCACGAGAAAGCATGCAAATGCTAGAGAAATGGCTCGAGGATTATAAATGCTTGCTGCTCTTTCAGGGGATCAGATTCAGTTCTCAGTACCCACATCTAGTAGATTATGATTTCCTATAACTAAAGCTCCAGAGGGTCCGATGTCCTCTTCTGGCTTCCCTGGATGTACACACACATGCACACACACACACACACACACACACACACACACACACACACACACACACGAATAAATAAAAAATAATAAATATTTTTAAAAGACAACCTGTGAAAAGAAATATGTAATCCCCTGCAGTAGACTGACTGACAGAGCCAACTTTCCCTCCTGAATGGCCCGATTTCATAATTCTATCAGAAGTTTGGGATGTGTTCTTTGATCTAAGACTGAACAGACAATCACCAGCAATCAGTGACTGAAACCAGATCTTCAAAGACAAAGGAGTGAGGAAGAGGACACCAAGGACACAGGCATGATGTCAACAAGTTCAAACACTGAGCCAGTACTTGACCTCAGGGTCAACTCCAGCCATGCACATGTCCCCCGTCACGTCTCAAAACCCTACAGCTTCCACAGTTAGCAGAGAAAGGGGGAAGGGGAGGCAGGGAGGCAGAAAGACTCAGTCCCAACAATTACATTGTAACTTCATTTTTTATATTTAATTTCCAAAACGCAAAATCTGTCAGTAAGCCGCTGGGCTGACAGAACCCCGTGTGACCCATTCATCTCCAACTTTAAAATACTTCGTCCCTTTGCTGGGCGTGCATGCAGTTGAGCCCTGGAGGAGGCAGTGCTGCTCCATACAGCTGGTGCCTTAGGAAATGTGGGCTGGAGAGCTTCACCAAGCCCTGGGGGGCTCGCCTGCCCACTGAGGTGCCCCACATTGAGGTACCTGTTGAACTTTGCTTTTCAAGTTCATATTGTGCAAATTTCTGTTTTAGTTGAAAATACTCTCCAAAAGTTTCTTGAGTCACTCTGTGGATGCTCTCTTTCTATTGTGTTACCATGAATGAGCCTTGAATCCATAATCCCATTTAGTCTAAGGATTATTTATTTATTTATTTATTTATTTATTTATTTATTTATTATTTTGGTAGAAGTATTTGTAGAGTTGTGGTTTTCAAAGGTCGGATTGCATTCTTTGACAATCACAGCCTCCAGAGTGGGGTGCTTGCTTCTCAGCTCCTACTACAGAGTCCTACAGTGAGGTTTGCTAGCCATTGTCAGAGTCTCAGCAGGAGGGGCTAAGAGAGGAGTCTGGGGATTTTAAAGGGATATTAAACCACAAAAGTGGATTTGTACTGGTTTGCCTTTGAACATTGTGTTCCTCCAGCAACTGGAATCCAGATCACACTCTTCTCAGCATTTCTCAGTCTGACTCTCACAGTGTTAACACTTTCTGGAGAATTTTCATAAGTGAACTCCTGAACTTTTCTAGCACAAAAAGTCATCTGTCAACAAAGTTATCTGGTCTTTTATTCGTCTGAAAAACATCACAAACTGTTTGGTTCTAGTGAACTTGAGTATGTAAACATTTTCCTTCAGTGAGGCTAACAGAGAATAAATACAAATTAAGAAATTGACCAACAATGTCTGAGAGGGTTGGTTCAGTAAGCTGTGTCCACTTCTCCTTGCAGCAGAATCAAATCCTCAAACAGAGATCCCTTTCTCTTCTAGTACCCTATGATCTTAGGTAAAAAAAAATTCCAGGCTTTTGGGACTGTCATTTATTCATGGGGACTTTCAAGACGTACTAACAAGTATGTCAACAGTCTCACCCATCTTGTTGGCACAGTCCGTATTGCTCTGCCTGCCTCCTACATATCTGTTCCCACCAAGACCACTTCAGGTTACTCTAGCGGGCTTATAATCTTGGGAGCCACTTTTTAAGATTCCCCTTCTTTATGACCTAAATTCTGAGAACATACTGATCATCCTTGTAGATGAATTTCTAAATGGTCTTATTAAATAAAAAACACAGAGCCAGAAATTTGGGTGAAAGCCTTAGAGAGATCAGGGAAATACAGAAAGCCACCAGCCAACCTCACCTCACCAACTCTGAAGCGTCCAAGGAGTGTGACTTCCTATTTACCCAGGCTTTTCTGCCCTCTCATTGGCTCTTAGCCTAGCTACCTCACTTCCTCTTCCTACACAGCTCTGTCACTGTCTGTCTGTCTGTATAGACCTCCAGGTCTCTATGGTTGGTACTGGGATTAAAGGCGTGTGTTACCACGCTTGGCTCTGTTCCCTAGTGTGGCCTTGAACACACTGAGACCCTGCCTGCTAAGGGATTAAGGGCGTGTGCTGCCTGACTTCTTTGTTTACTTAAAATGGCTGGCCTTTCCCCCCTGATCTCCAGGCAAACTTTATTTATTAACACACAAATAAAATATTACCACATTTCAGCACAAATAAAACATCACCACACATCCTAGCAACAAGGGGAGGAACATTCCCTGTACTCCTGCCCCTGATCGTTAGATCTTCTTCCCCTTTATGAAAATGTTCTTCATGTCACATGATTGCCTATGTCTCCTGCAATACTAAAATATGGGTTTTTATTGTAGCCTGGGCATCTTTGGCCCCCAGCTCTGCACCCTCCTTATCCTAAACAAAAAACTCACCTAAGCAGGAGCAGTTCATTATCATCCCAGGAAGCCTGTCAACGTTGGCTTATCAGCATCACACTAAGTGTACTTAGATTTCAAGGTCCAGACACCTTCTCCAGCCAGGTCTTATGTCCTACCATAGAGAACAGAAGATGGACTTGCCCAGGGGAGGGAGGAACAGACTACCCTTGCTTTACACCTTGCTCTTTTTTCCTTTCTCTAAAGAATAACAGCTTTCCTACTTTCCCTGCTGAGAACCAATGCGCTTCGTCAATTCCTGCTAGAAAGAAACAGTCTACATGAAACATGCACACTAAAAAAAAGTCCACATGTGAGTAGCCTCCCTCTCTTCATTGGGAAATAAAGGAGAAATGCCACAACATAAGTATCTAAGAAAGTGAGACTATGAAGTGATTTTTTAAATTAAATATCATCCTTTAACATGTGGGAAGCTTGTGTGGTAAGTTATATCCAGGTTGGCTACAGACCGGGCAGACAACGCCAAATAGGATGTAGTTATGTGACTTTAGCAGAGCTCGGAATGCCAAACTGGTAGTTTAAAATGCGGAGAGAGACACTGATGCCCCCTTGCTCTTGTGAACTACTGGTGTTGAAATCACCCTCTTGTGTATATAAATTTGTGTACTTTCCTTTTTCTTTCTCTTTTTTTTTTCATACTTTCCTGACAGACATAATCATATGGCTGTTTTCTCTGCCACCACAGTGGACATGACCTTCAACCATTACCAGCCCACCATTATGGCTCGTCTTTAACCGAAACCAACTTTGCATCCCCACCCTGCCCTTTAGCTGCATTTTCTTCTTAAGATTTTGAGGAGTCAAACAGGAATTTTTCCCTGAAATACAGTTCAGATTTGTCATGGCGACTGCCAGGCCAACTTTCCCCTTGACATCATATTCCAGTCTCTCTTCTCACCCGGCTTCGCCGGCTTTGATGAAACCTTTGTAAAACTGTGTCAGCGGTGGAACTACTCTTCCATCTAGAGCTAATGCTCCACTTTGCTCTTCACGGTCTGCACAGAGAACCCTCCTACCCCCAGATCATGAGGCTTGTAACACCTGCCAATGCCCTTCACCACATGAGGTAACTCTCACCATTCCACAGAGAACAGCACAGAACTATAAACATCCACCTGCAATTAGTAATACACCATGAAAGGAGAAATAATATACTATAAAATACAACGTATTATGTAATCATGCTGAATATGAATGTTACCTTGAAAATGAAGGAAAACTACACTAGCAATAGGGAAAGAACTCCTATGATAAAAGTATTAAAACAATTGTTTTAAAGCAACAGTTTCCTAAGGACAAGTATGGGCTTTCACACTGACATACTTTGAAAACTCATCAAGCTCTTTGTAGATCATTCCAGAACATACAAGCATGGCAGATAGATAAGAAAAAAAATACTTTTTAATTTTCACTATTTAACAAATCTAAGCTCACTTATGAAAAGATTGATACTGTAATCCTGTGTATATAGGTGTGAAACCATGGAAAAATAACAGTAGGTAAATATATGCTCTCTGGGATCCTAAAGATAATCATCTTTTTCTATTGCATTTTTCTTATAATTAGTATAAAACGAGGTATGTGTTATCAAAGTAAAGGTTATCAGATAAAAAGGAAAAGAAGAAACTTCTTTAAAGGTCATCCAGGATGTCTTGGAGAAAATTCTGTGAGCTTTCACATAGTCACACTTCATCTTTACATTCCTTGTTTACTTAAGCCAGAAACATACAACAGGTACATACGGTGGACAAGTCTAGACATGGAGCGTACAGCATGAGGACTGTAGGTAATGAAAGCGGCCTGCATTTGGGATTCGCAGTAAATGGTAGAGTTAGGGGTCTTTTTTCCTAATCTTCATTGTATATATTCATATTTGGGTACTCTTGCCACAAAAAGTGAGTAACCACATAAGATCATAGATATTAATTTACTGCATTATTTGTGTCTAAAAACATCATGTTATATATCTGAAGCAAGCATGATAAAATTAGTTTTCAAAATATGGACACATCTTTTTTATTTTTACACTTAAGCACACATATGTATCCAGGTGCCCGTGTATGTGTGTGTGCATGTGGAGGCTGAGAACGCTGGGAATCCTCCTCTGTCACTGAAGAGAATCTGTCTCGCTGAACTGGGAACTCATGGTTTGGGTTACAAACCCCAGGGGTCCTCCTCACCCCACCTCCCCAGCACTGGGATTATGTCTGTACCCCACCACTCCCAACACGTACAAGGATTCCAGGGATGACACTCAAGTCCTCATGCGTGTGTGGAAAGCACATTCCAGGCTGAGCCATCTCCACAGCTCAAAAGTGAGTATTTCCAGCCTGGGAAAAGATATTTAATCTCACTTAGAACTAAAAGAAATGCAAATCATAATGATTCCATTGAATTTTTAGATTATTTTGTTATGCCAGCTTAGGCAAGTCCGTTCCTGGGCACGTATGTAACAACCTTTGAGCATCTTTCCCTACACATCCCTCTACCCCACCTTATGGAGTCTGACTGCTGGAACAATGTACTCTCAAATCCAATGAGCAGCGCTCCCAAGCCTTCAGAGGGGCAGAAGCACAAGCACTTACTGCTCTATGAGTGACAGTTCTGCCTCAGGAGTCATTGTGCCACCCCTGGCCGAACAGCTGTGCCGATCCCTCATCCCTCTGCTTCAGTTTCTCTATCTGAAAAGATGATACCCGTTTCTCAGGGTTGTGGTGCAAACAAATAACACAGAAGAAAGTGCTCAGAATAGTCCACAATAAATAACAACTCCTAGCAAGTCTTGGTCGTGGTCATCACCTTACCTTTTAGATGCACCAGTTTAGTTTTGTTTTTGTTTTTTGCTTTTGTTTTAATGGTAGTTTTTAAAATCAAGAAAAGTCTGGAATGACCTTAAAGATGCCACAGCAGAGCCAGAAAGATGGTTCAGAGGTTGAGAGCATATGTTGTGCTTGCATGGGATCCAAGCTCAGTTCCCAACACCTGCATCAGGTAGCTCATAACCACCTGCAATGCCAGTCAGGGCCAATGAATCTAACGCCCTCTTCTGGCCTCGTCAGGCATTGCACTTATGTGTACATGCCCTGCCCCCCCACACACACATATACACATTATTAAAAATACAATAAGTATTTTAAAAAAAGAAAGAATAAATAAAACTATAAATCAACAGCTAGAGAAATTACAGAACATTTACCAATTCATGGAGATTGAACAGCATACTACTGAATGATGGGTGGGTCCTCAAAAAAAATCAAGAAGAAAGTAAAATTTTCAAATGAAAATGAAAACATAACACATCAAAACTTGTGGGATACAAGTAAATCAACTTTTAAGTCTCTACATCATTATTTTCAAAAAATATTTTTGATTAAAATAATATTTCCCCTCCTCTCCTCCCTTCAGCCCTTCCACATTCTCTTTCAAATTCATAGCCTCTCATTCTTAATTATTAAATTATGGAAGAATCTTTCACTTCTTATTATTTCTTCCAATTTGACAATCCTTATTTCCCATATGACTAATAAAATTGCATGTATAATTTGCACAATTTCCTGAATATATATACAGCCATATGCATACATAAAAAGAATATAAACTAGTGAAGACTAACAATGTGCTCCAAATGTATACAATGGAGTATTTCTTGAAGAAGAAGAAGAGGAGGAGGAGGAGGAGGAGAAGGAAGAGGAGGAAGAAAGAAAGGAAGGAAGGAAAGAAGGAAGGAAGGAAGGAAGGAAGGAAGGAAGGAAGGGAGGGAGGAAGGAAGAAAGAAAGAAAGAACACAGAAGTCATGAAGGGCCAAACGACACATGAACTAAACAATCCCATGAAAGACAATCCACATTCATTATTAGTCATCCAGGAAACACAAATAAAACCACAGTGTGATTCACTACATATCAAACATAAACTAAAAGTAAAAATGACAATACCAAACTGTGGAAAAACTGGATGGCTCACATGTTGCTAGAGGGCCTTTAAAATCACACAGAAACTCTAAAAATCAACTAAATCCTTTCAAGTCCTACACAGCCTGCCAGCCGCACTCCTAAGCACTGACAGTAGACATGTGAGATAAAAATTCATATTCACAGAAGCAGCTATTGATGAATGTCCTTAGCTCTATTCATAATAGCCCTCAAGCTAGCCTCCATCCATGTGTCCAACAGGTAAAAGATCTGGGGGCTAGGGTTGGTTGTTTAGATTTTTAAACTTCAACTTATGTGTTTGGGTGTTTTGCCTGCATGTGTCTGTGTACCGTGTGTGTACCTGGTGCCCTCAGAGGTCAGATAAGGTCATCTGATCCCCTGGAACTGAAGTTATAGGTGGCTGTGAGCCACCATGTGGGTGCTGGGGAATGAATCCTGGTCCTCTGCAAGAGCAACAGGTGTTCTTAACATCTGAGCCATCTCTCCAGGACAACAGGGGAGGGGTTTAATGAATTGTGGTATACCTTTACAGGGACCTATACCATGGTGCACAGCACATTATCAGTGTATTCCCAACTATCACTGTCGGAAAAAAGAAAGCCAACTCCAGAAGGCTACGTACTGTGCCACTTCAGCCATACAACATTCTGGAGAGAGTAGAACCATGGAGGCAGAACTAAATGAGAGAGTTGAGAGGAAAGAAATCAGTGGCTGCATAGATTGCAGAGTAACCCGTGAGTGGGAGAGTGGAGAAGATGTTTAGAACGCCACAATTACTTCATGTGATACTAGAAATGGTGGTGCTGTCATTGCGCATTTGTCAAAGCCCAAAAGAGCTTCAGCACAGGAATGAACCGTAATGTGGATGTGGGCTTTGGTAGCAATGACTGTCAATGTAGGTTCATGGATGCAGAGATCACAACCATCCTTTCCATTGTAAGGAGGGATGTCGACAGGGAGGAAGGATGTCAGGGCAGGTGGGACAAAGAGTGTATGAGAACCCTTGTACTGCTCAGTGTTGCTGTGAACACAGACTGTTCTATACAGCAATGCCTACTTTCAAAAGTCTTGATCCTATATGACTCACTGTGTACAGCTTTGTTAGACAAAACACAGTCATGAAGAGCAGATTCTGCTAAGGGAGGTATTGGGGTAAAAGGAGGTGAGCATGGGTATGAAGTCTCAATGGAGCACTCCTTGGGTTGGAAATCTTCAATTTGTTGGCTACAAGATGGTAGCACTATATAAAAACAGATACCCATATATAGCAAAAAATGAAACCGGACTCTGAATAGGATTGGACCTCTACATCAGCATCTCAACTCCTCTGAGAGCACAAGAGCGCTCTTATGCAGAACAAAGATGAGCAAAACAAGCGAGCCATCACTGTATCAGTCATTACTGCTACAACTACATGTCTCATTTTTAAAGGACTTCCTAAAATTCTCCAGTCAGTTTTAAAGCATTTTGAGTTATTTTGTGTAGGGGTGTGGGATAATCATTCAGTTTCTTTTTTTTTTTTTTTTTGAGGAAATGGAACTTTATTTCTATAAATACAGAGAACACCTGCTCAAGGGTAGTTAAAAAGAGGGCCTGGGGCCTCAAAGAACCTAGGCTCCCAGGGGATACCCCAACACTGATCATAGGGACTGGGGGATCCCCAAACCTGAGATGGGCCTTGCAGGCCACAGATATTCCCCAACACTGACACTTCAAAAGTGGAACCGTCCCCGTAGGGGAACCGCAGAACCCCTCTTACAGGCGTCCCTCTCGGCTGGGAGGCTGGCGACAGGGAAGTGAGAAAAAAGGGAACACGGGGATAACAGAAGCTAAAAATGTCCTGAGTGGTCTGGAAGGAGACCCCTGTGGTGGGGAGGGGCTGGGCTCTCCTCCGGTACAGCCAGACCCGGAGGAGGAGGAGCAGCAGCAGCATGAAGCCCGTTAGAAACCTGGTGCCCACTTCCCAACCTCAGCCCTGGGAGAAAGAGGGCGCATGGAGATGTCCCCAGATGAGGACATGAGGTAGGGGACCAGGACTTGTCATTCACAGAGGAGCAGAGGGGAGGATTCAGGGAGCCCTGGTGGGGTGGGGCAGTGTGGGGGCGATGAGGTGGTCACAGGCGTGCCAGAGCCTGGCATCTGCTTCCCAAGGCCACCACTTGGTCTCTGGGCTGGGGAATTCCTGAGGATATCTTCAGGAGAGCCATGGTTCAATGCAACTATCATAGAGCGTGCGATTGGAGTGCCAGGTGGTATGAGAGATCCCAGCCACCGGACACCTCACTATGGCCCCCTGGGCCAAGAGAGACTTCAACCCAAAGGAGTCTCGCAGATAAACCAGCTGCTCCTCCATCTCCAAGACCGTCTCGTTGGCGTCATAGAAACCAAAGAAGCTAGATTGCCAGGGAGTGATGACTCCATCGTCAGGACCCCCAATCAGCACCAGGCGGCCCAGTCGGAGAAAGTTCTTCCACCACACAGTGGCATTGGGATGGTCTCTCTCCCCATTGATGAGGGCAAGGAAGCTGCTGGCTTTGAGGTACAAGTCGTCATGTTGAGGATCGTGCCAGTAGTTGCAGATGGAAAATTCTTGGCCCCAAGGACTGTAGCAGACTCGATAGAGGTTGGACCGCATGGAAGTTGGGAACAGCCACTTCGGATAGTCTGTGTCTCCATACTGTCCCATCTGTGGGGAAGAGAGGGAGATGAAAGAATCCACATTGTGCTCGTCCATGACGCACAGCAAAGCTCGGCACACCAGGCCTCCTGGAGGCAGAGCACCAACATTGCAAGGGGCCTTAGGAACGGGGACCACAGTGACCCTTGCCTCTGGTCTCTCAAAATACTTAACTTAAAAGGCAGTTTCATTCTTCTGATTGTGAATGTCTGATTCTCCCAGCACCACTTACTGGAGAGACTGTTATCCATGCTGGGTGTTCATTGTACCTTTATTGAAGAGTAGTTGACTGAAATTGCATGGACCTATGCCCAGGCTACATTCTTTCCTATCTGTTTTTATGCTTGCATTTTGAATGACTGATGCTTTCTAATACACAGGACATTGAAATTAGCTATTTTGATATCAACACACTTTGTTCTTTCTTTCTTTCTTTCTTTTTTCCGAGACTGGTTTTCTCTGTGTAGTTTTGGTGCCTGTCCTGGATCTTGCTCTGTAGACCAGGCTGGCCTTGAATTCACAGAGATCCATCTGGCTCTGCCTCCCGAGTGCTGGGATTAAAGGCGTGCGCCACCATCGCCAGGCTACTTTGTTTCTTCTTGATATTGTCTTGGCTGTTTGGAGTCATTTATTGTTCCACATTAATTTTAGGGTTGCTTTTTCCTATTGAAAATTTCCTTTAGAAATTTGGTAGGACATTCATTGAATGCACAGGTGTTTTGCCAGTAGATTTTAAAGGTGACAAAGAGAAGCTGTAGCCTTCTTAATTTTGGTACTTACAGCCAATGTTGACATAGCTTAGGCCACCAACATTCACAAGGGAAAGTTTCTTTCTGAGAACAGAAAGCTATTCAGACCTTGAAAATTGCATGGTGTCCTTCACTGCTGAGGCATGCCTCACCTTGCCCTGTGAGGCTATGTAGTCCTGGCTTCCAGAGAGCAAAGTAACCAAAGTTGACACAATGGAGCCCTCTGATGCTCCATGGCTCACAACATGGAGCCACGTTGACATCACTAAAACATCTGTGGAAACAATCTGCTTAATGAGGCTAAAATGGCAAGTTATAGCCCCGGGGGGAAAGTATGCCATGAAAAATTATATATGAAAGATGCAGGCAACCACCAACATAAACATTGTGACATAAAGCTGGATGGAAAGGAACCCGGAAAGGGCTAAAAATGATTTCTTTCTCTTCCTCGGCAAAAATGTTCCATTTTCATCACTGCCCCAGAAATAAAAAGAAATTTCATTAGCCATCGAAAGTGTGAAAAAATTTAAAGATTTCTGGGGAATCTAACTGATCCCATTTAACAAGAAATATCAGACTGTGAGACGGAAAAAAAAGAAATACTGAAGAATTAACTTAGAAATGTGGACGAGACTAAGCATTGAGAAAACGCAGGTGTGAGTTACAAGGCTGCTCTGAATCCTGGAGTCATGCTCGCTTTCCTCCATTGCCTCCCACTGCGCCTTCTCCACCTACTCCTTTCGGAATGTTTTCAATTTTCAGAGTCCTCACTCAGCCAGAAATCCTCTCACTTCTACCTGGATGGCTAAAGCTTTGTGAGCTACAGATGTTTTCACAATTCTGACAGAAATGAAGGGAGGAAGGGAAGGGGGGAAAAATCTAGACATGTATTTGTGTTGCGGTAACACCCGCGCTACCGCTACCCATTCACCATGTCCGAGCGAGGGGCTGTGGATTAAAAAATAAGAGACAAGAGACAGCGAGTCATTCACCATAGCAGAATGCCAAATGCCGTTTATTGAAAGAGGGAGGAAACCTTAAATACAGGCTTACAGCACAATGGAGGATCCCCGGAGGACAGAAGTTCACTACCCAATGTTCTACATTCTTGCATCTAAGCTGTTTACACCAAATGCAGGATACAGGAACAAAGAACCTCCTGTGAGTGTTCAGTAAGTAGGAAACTGGCAGGGAATCAGCATAGGGAGGACATCTGGTCAAGGTCAGCAAGCAAGGTGGCAGCCACTCACAGTGGGGGCCAGGGCCCACAGGTCCCCCCTTTTTACTAAAAAATGAGCTTCTGACTTAGGTTGTGTGGGACATCAGCAGGTCACCTTACCCGTCATCGAGACACCTGCCCAGGCCACACAGGCACTCTGGCTTAGGTTGATGACTGCCCCCCAAGCATTACCCGTCTCTAAATACTCATTATCATACAGACTCAACCACGTGAGCTGTAGAGTAACTGTTGCCAAAGATCTCAAAGTGGCACTGGGCTTGCAATCTGTGGGACACAGAAAAGACCAACAGAAGTCCTAACCCACCCATAGCCAGGAGGCTAAAGGCAAATGAGCCATTCCCTTCCTTAGTGAGCCTTACTACAAATTGGAGTCCTTGTAAGGTGGTATCCCATAGGCAAGTGGAACTTGGGTTTTATAAATTTTACAACTTTCAAAGACAATTTAAATGTATAATTGTAGAATTAAATTTATCATGCCCAATAAAATGAAAGATTAACTAACTGTGGTAGCTACTTTTGCTGCCAGGGTCTCCATTGTGCTAGCTGTAGTAACCAATTATGAAATAGCAATCCCAGAAATAATAGCAGCAGTGACCACCACTGCTATAACAGCAACAATGGCAACAACGATGTCAGAGTCTTTTCTGGAGCATGTGAGCATCATCTGTGTCTAACTGCCACGTCCACTGGCATGGACACAGCTCCAGGAACACAAACCGCCAAGGCCCATTTTTCTGGATCCCAGCATGACTTAGGCTGTCAGCTCTGCAAAAGAACAACTAAGAACCATAAAGGAAAAAAAAAAAAGCAAACAAGGAGCAGAACTAATGGTCTCATTAATGGCTACATTCAAAAAGGCTAGATGAATTTCAGGAGGTCGATAAAAGTTGCACAGAGTCATTCCTGAAAAGGTAGGTACTACACCAGCTTGAAGAGAATTACGAAAATGAAAAATGCTTAGCTGGCATGGTACTGTTAACAAATGGAGGTCAGTGACCTTAGGGGTCATCCTTAATCTCGCCAAGGTGTCTACATGACATGTTGTCTATATTTTTGAGAAAAGTTCCATACATTACCTTCTGAAGAATCCAACCGCATGGCTACAGTTCCTAGGCTTACATTAATGTTTGCCAAGGCTGGCCGTATTGGGCTCTCAATCCCCATTGGCATCAGAAGGGGATAGTTTTTCACAAGGCTCAATAGCTCTCTGCCATGTTGGGATTCAGCAGCAGCCACAGGGCGCACCCAGCGCTCAGGAACCCAAAGAGGAACCTCATTGTCCTGCGGAAAGACACAAACAGATCCCGGGCCTACACCAACACCAGGTTGGATCTCCTCCAAGTGCCAGTAGAAAGATCCTTCCATTGCACCAGAGGATGATTTGCAACAGGAGCCCTCCAGTGCTTATCTGCAGCAGATACTCCAGCAGAATCTACCAATAAAAAATTTTAAATATATAAAACAAGAGAAAGAATAGAATGTGGAGAGGAGAGATGAGCCCCTAGCTCCCCCCCCCCTTTTTACTTTAGCCATATATGTTTTTAAGGTACGATGGCAGCACTCTACTATAGCCTGTCCTTGAGGATTATAAGGAATACCAGTCTTATTAATGATAGAAAAGTCTTGGCATAATTTTGAAAATCCCATACTGCTGTAGGCGGGACCATTATCAGTCTTTATGCATTTTGGCACTCCCATATAGGCAAAAGCATGAAGACAATGATTCTTTACATCCTTAACCTTTTCTCCTGAATGGGCAGAAGCAAAAATTAGAGAGGACTATGTATCAATAGATACATGAACATATTGTAATTTTCCAAAAGAAGGCACATGTGTGACGTCCATCTGCCACAAATGATTAGGTAAAAGTCCTCAGGAATTAACTCCCAAATGAGGAACAGGCAAATGTGGTGGTATTGTGTTCACCAAAATATTGTGTACTCTAATAAATTTATCTGGGGTCAGAGGACAGACAGCCACTAGATACAAAGGCTATAAAATGGTGGCACTCACACCTTTAATCCTAGCATTCCAGAGATAGAAATCCCTCTCGATCTCTGTGAGTTCAAGGCCACATTGGAAATAGTCAAGCATGGTGACACACGCCTTTAATCCCAGAAAGCCAGCCTTTAATCCCAGGGAGTGGTGGTAGATAGCAGAAAGATATATAAGGCGTGAGGACCAGAAACTAGAAGATTTTGGCTGGTTAAGCATTCAGGCTTTTGAGCAGTAATTCAGCTGAGACCCATTCCGGATGAGGACTCAGAGGCCTCCAGTCTGAGGAGACAAGACCAGCTGAGGATCCAGTGAGGTGAGATAGCTGTGGCTTGTTCTGTCTCTCTGATCTACCAGCATGGACCCCAATAACTTGCCTCGGGTTTGATTTTATTAATAAGAACCTTTAAGATTCCTGCTACAGGCAAAAATTCAACACAAATAGAACATGATTTAACTATCTGGATGGCTTGTTCCCGGGTTATGCCTGTGTGGTGACAAAGAGATCCAGCATGGAGATGATAACGTTGATGCAACTGAATAGGCTTTTCAAAGGCAGAACAACTAATGTGACAACCATATGAGTAATGGCGTCAGCCCTCTGATTACCTTCACTTAGAGGTCCAGGCAATTGAGTATGAGCTCTAATATGGCCCACATAAAGGTTATGTGAGCAGGACTATATGAGTCCTTGTACTTGCAGTAAATATTCATGAATGGGAGAAATAGATGGTTTGTAGGCTCTTGTCTCCAAAGGCATAATGGCATGTGCCACATACTGACTATCAGTATAAATATTTACACTCTTATCAGAAAACATCTGTAAAGCAAGCAACAGCGCCTGTACCTCTGCCATCTGGGCAGAAGTGCCCTGGACTTTCATTCTCTTCACGATGTTACCAGAAACCACCACAGCAAAACCACGTGAAATGCCATCAGTAAATACTACACAGGCCTGAGGAATAGGAGTCATCTGTACTGTCTTGGGAAGTATAACAGGATGCAATTTAAAAAATTTACACACATCATTGGAGGGGTAGTGAGTATCAAACCGACCCTGCATGGAGCATGTCAATATGGTCCAATCATTATCATTAGCTTGCAACCATGCTATTTGAGACTGGGTATATGGGGTCACCACAATATCTGGCTCCTTTCCAAAGGTTTGAACACTGATCTTGATTCCCTTAAATATAATCTGAGCAACAGCCTGTGGATAAGGAGTAATGGTTTTCGCTGGAGAAGCTGGGGAATGTACCCACAGATTAGGACCTGTTTGCCAAAACACTCCAGTAGGTGAATGAGAAAAACAAAATATCAAATACAATAAGGGAGAAGAAAGATCTATATAACGCACGTGAGCCTGGTCCAGGGCCTCTTGCACATGTTGTAGGGCTGTACGCCCTTCAGCTGTTAATTCACGGGGAGATAAAGGGTCAGGGTCGCCCTTTAAGA
The DNA here is from genome assembly GCF_004664715.2 of Peromyscus leucopus. Lineage (NCBI taxonomy): Eukaryota > Metazoa > Chordata > Mammalia > Rodentia > Cricetidae > Peromyscus > Peromyscus leucopus. Next base: position 86,568,180 of record NC_051071.1, on the reverse strand, counting down.
CATCATACAAAGAATCTTTAAAGTGGGCCAGAGCCATTGAATATCTCCCAGAAAGGTTTGGAAACCTTAAGTGTGCGCAACTGATCCATACACAGAGTAATCTTTTGTGGACATGTGCCTGTGCGTAACAATTCATGACCTAAATAATGATAGGGAAAAGATACCTGTACCTTTTCTGGGGCTATCTGTAAATTAGCCAGGCTAAGAACCTCTTGTAATTTAGAAAAGGCATCAAAAACAAGTTTTTTATTTTTAGCAGCCATAAAATATAAGTCAACCACAATTAAGTGCCAATGCTTAGGAATTGCCACAGGGGCAGGCAAGCCAGGCTGTGTTGCTCCCATGAGAAGCATGGTTTTATTTACAGCTCTAAGATCCTGTAACAGCCTCCATTTTCCTGACTTCTTTTTAGTAACAAATATAGGTGAGTTCCAAGGTGAAGTGGAAGGAATGATATGTCCAGCATCTAACTGTTCCTTAACTAATGTGTTCACAGCCTCCAATTTTTCTTTAGTAAGGGGCCACTGCTCCATCCATACAGGGTCATTACTTTTCCAAGTGATTTTTATTGGTTGTATAATCGAAGGCTGCTGTGTAGTGACCCGTATGGAGAAGACCCTAATCCTGTAGTATCCCCAGGACCTCTAGTGACACAGTTTTTGTCTGCTACAGGTAGTGGGTCTCCATGCAACATTTTCCCTAAGCCTCTACCCAGGAAGTAGCCCTGACTCTTTAGCATCTGTTGTACAGGCTGTGTAGTAAGCACTGCTCCCATACCATCTAACACGTCCCTTCCCCACAAGTTCACTGGAATGTCAGGTAGCACAAAGGGTTGAAAAGTTCCTGCATGACCTTCTTCATCCTTCCAATTTAAAAGTTGCCTGCTCTGTAATGGTATCTGAGCTGTGCCGATACCTTTTAGGTTAGAGGTAAAATTTTTAAGGGGCCAATTGGGATCTCAGGACTCTTGTGAAATTATAGATATATCCAGCAATAGAATCCAATAATCTTCCAATCTCAATGCCATATAATTTTGTTTTTAATTTAGGCTGTTTATCATTGATAACTGTTTGTCAAAAACACCTTTTGTTCTGTACCTCCAAAGCCTCCAGTTCTACAAATAGGTGTCATTTTTCATTTAAAATATGAAAGCAATAATAATTAAGCAATTCTATCACCAGCTTCTATTTCTATGGTCCTTTTTACATATGCCAATTATAAAAGCATTAAATACAGTCTCTATAGGATTTGAAGAGGTAACTTTAGGTAATACTTTTGAGTATCAGAGCCAAATTTCCAGTAATGATCAACAGACAAGAGCATACCTAATATATAGTTCAAAATTATGAATCCTGTTCCTTTAGTTTATCTACCATGAGAATCAAACATTCATCCAAACATTTATTAAGACAATCAAAAGAACAGAACATCCTTTATTCAAACAGCATTGACTTAGCATTCCATGTCCTGACCGAAACCATTTTTTACCAGAAGTTGGGCCCGTTTAAATTTTTAGTGCTAGTCCCTTCCTGGCCTCTGCTTGCTTCTTGGCGCGTGCTGAGGCTGCAGCTTAGCTTTGGCTCCGCCCAGTGCTCAGGCTCTATTGCCGGTGCCTGCCCGGGCCACGCTCCATCCTATTTGCACCCATGACAATTCACTCTTACCTTTTTCTTTTTTCTTTAAAATGCTGGCCGGCCTTCCAAGAGTGTCCATTCTTTCTCGGATCTCGGTAGGACCTCCATTTGTTGTGGTAACGCCTGCGCAACTGCTACCCATTCACCATGTCCGAGTGAGGGGCTGTGGATTAAAAAATAAGAGACAAGAGACAGCGAGTCATTCGCCACAGCAGAATGCTGAATGCCATTTATTGAAAGAGGGAGGAAACTTTAAATACAGGCTTACAGCACAATGAAGGATCCCCGGAGGGCAGAAGTTCACTACCCAATGTTCTACATTCTTGCATCTAAGCTGTTTACACCAAATGCAGGATACACAAACAAATAACCTCTGGTGAGTGTTCAGGAAGAAGGAAACTGGCAGGGAATCAGCATAGGGAGGACATCTGGTCAAGGTTGGCAAGCAAGGTGGCAGCCACTCACAGTGGGGGGCCAGGGCCCACATATTTGCTTCTGTGATTGAGAAGCCATCCTGGGGAGAGGCATATGCAAGGACTGGAAATGCCTTGGTCAACCAGCCACCCACCTGAGTCACTGTCAGAGAGAAAGGACAGTGTGCTCAGGACCGTCTGCTCCGACCCATTGACTCACATCTTCTTCCTCTTTTATATGTAAATATATGCACATCTACCTGTAGAAAGAGATATGCACACATGACATTTCTCCTAAATAAGGCAGTGCCATTTTTTCTTTAGTTTGCTATCCACACAACAAAATAACACCCAAAGTAGAAGAGAGACATTCTCCCTACCTCTCTTCTGGGAAAGTCAGGTGTGGCTGAGGGCCTTGTGTTAAGACCCCATAAAACCTGTCCTTGCCTTAAAATGTTCAATGGTAGCATTAGCATCTGGTGGTGATGGCTACGGCAGTGCCTAGTTGTGGATACCAAAGGCAGCCAGCAAGATGTCTTTGCAGAGATGAGAGAGTTTAGTAGGATCTCTTTGTGAGATCCCAAGAGCTGTTTGCGGATGCTGGAAAGATAAAAAGAAAAATGAGTCATAGAGATCACCAAAGATCAGACAACGAAAATATCCTCCAAATAGAAATGAAATAACAGGCTTCCAAAAGTATGTAATTTTCTATAATTGACAGAAATACCTTTTACTCATAAAGCGCTATGGCTCAGGGAATGTAGGTTTCATGTACACGGACCTTGCTTTTGCTTGACAAAGAAAGTCCTGCGTCAGAACAAACTGACTGATGGTCTCTTCCCAGATCAACCAGACTGATGATTATTTACGTCTTTCTAATCATTATATAGTCAGCAAAGTGTAATTTTCTCCTTTAATGGGTATCTGTCTATATTGGTGTGGCAGGCGGTACTTAGGCGTGTATTTATGAATTAGAATTTCTAAGAATAACCGCATGTTGATTGACTCCCAGGAATGAAGGAACAGCCACCTAGAGTATCCTATTACCTGCCTCGTCGCTGTGAGATTGTCTGGGAGGGTAGAAAATGGAATTTCTTTATAAAAATATGATCAGTTCATACTTTCAACACCCACTGTGTTCTGTGATTCTACCAGCATCCCTAATAAACGCCTCCTTCCTAAACAATGACTTCCACAGCCAGCTCTAGTCATTATTTTCATCCCTGAACTGCAGTGTTTTAATAACATTCTTTAAGGCCCTGTGTGCTCTGCTTCACGCCTCTTGTTTTTTAACTGGTCCATCCTTGAAGAGCATCCCTTCACATGTCATTTCTAGGCTCTGAACTTCATCTGCACAGTCACATTCACCTTCCATCTCCTTCTCAAGAGTAAGTACTGGCCTCATTTTTTATCACAGCTCCCAAGGAGCTATGATACCAGCCTTTTATCTTTGTGGCTGTCTTTTATTAAGGACCCCTAACCACTTCTGTCGCAGAAAGACGGGGTCATGTGGAGTTCTAAGTGGGGTGGCCTCCGAACCCTTTGACATGCTTTTATGATAATGAGCATTAGAGACACATTAGAATGTGATTCTGCTCAGTTTCATCTCACCTATTAATTTTGTTGCTAATATTCCCTTAAGGACGGTTATTTTCATAGATACTTTTTCAGGCTTCGGCTTACTTCTTTTCACCATTTTGCTAAACTTCTGCATGGTTTCTAATATGACATTTAATAATGCAATAATAAATATACTTTCTTTAATTTTTTTTAAAAAAAAAGCAGTGAAAGGGGCTATGGGAACGACCTCATGGTTAAAGTGCTGGCTGTGAATGCATGGACACTGAATGTAGACCCCCAGCATCCACATCAAAAGTTCGTACATCTATAAAGTCAGCCTGGTAAAGCGGGGAGAAGAGGGTCCCTGGAGCTCAACTGTCAGCCAGCCTAGGCGAATCGATGGGCTACAAGATGGTAAGAAATCCTACCAAAAATAAGGTAGAATACTATAGAGAAAGATATCAAAGTCAAACTCTGACCTAGACACACATGTGCATATGCAAACATGCATACACATGAGCATGTACACACATTCACATAAACATATATGAGCATACCCACACACAAATGACAAAATGTATTTAAAATAAATTACGTTCCCAAATGATTCTGTGTGGTTGATATATTGTGCATCCCAATAAACTTATCTGCGGGTCAGAGAACGGAACAGCCCCTATACTAAACATAGAGGTTAGGCAGTGGTAGCACATGGCTTTAATCCTAGCATTCAGGAGGCAGAGATCCATCTGGATCTCTGTGATTTCAAGGCCACACTGGGAACAGAGCCAGGCGTGGTAGCACCACCTTTAATCCGAGCACTTGAGATCTCCTGTCTTAGCTTGAGAAGGACACATGCCCTTAATCCCAGGAAGTAAGATGGCAGGACACAGAAAAGTATATAAGACATGAGGAAACAGGAACTCAAGCTCTTAAGACAAGAGGACCAGGAACTAGAGGCTTTTTAGCAGCAGTTCAGGGGAGACACTTTTGGGTGAGGACTCAGAGGCTTCCAGTCTGAGGAAATAGGATCAGCTGAGGAGTTGGCGAGGTGAGGTTGGCTGTGGCTTGTTCTGTCTATCTGATCTTCAACTTCACCCCAATATCTGGCTCTGGTTTTTTTTTTTTATTATTAATAAGACCATTTAGTAATTTGTCTTACAATTCTGTTCTCCTAATTAAGCAAATTTGTGTAAATATTTTATCTCACCAGTGCTGTGGGAAAATCCTTCTGTACACTGTGAAGATGCATTGCTCTCATTGCTAATAAAAAGCTAATGGGCCAATAGCTAGGCAAGATTTTCAGGGCAGAGAGAATGCTGGGAAGAAGGAGGGTGGAGTTGGAGGTGTGGTGAGCCAGATACTAAAGAAGCTACAAGGGAAGTTCACAGATGAGGTAAACGAGCCTCAGACAGCACATAGATGAACAGAAATTGGTTCATTTAAGTCATCAGAGCTGACTGGAGACAAGCCTAAGCTATCAGCCAATCATTTATAATTAAGAATAAGTCTCTGTGTGGTTATTTGGAGAGCAGTTGGTAGGACAGAGGTGATCTGCTGTCTAGACTGAAATCCCCACCTACACACCAGAATGCCACATGTACGGCTTTCAGTTCCAGAGTGATACAGCCCATTATGGTGGGCAAAACATGGCAGCAAGCAAGAAGGCATTTGCATCTTTCCAAGAGCAGAAATCTGGTGGGTCACACCCCATCCACACTCAGGAAGCAGAGAGAAAGAATAGGAAATGGGGCCAGGCAACGAAGCCTCCATGGCCCATTGCCAATGACCTACCTCCTCCAGTCAGTTCTTCCTCCTCAAGGATTGACTTCTTCCCAAGCAACTCCTCCAATGAGCCCACAGGGGACACCTCACCTTCAAATCACAACACATATTAAAGTGAGGCTGGGATTCTTGATTTTACCAAGACGTGGGTTGTAGCTTCTCAAGAAAGTGTTACTTCCGTCTTTTTACATAAGAGACTCCAGCATCTATGAATTTGGCTAACCACTGGGGCCCTGAAACCCATCCCTGTAGACCTGAGATGCCTCTATACTGACTGATGAAGTTAATAGAAATGAGTGGCTGGCTCAGAAGCGGAGGCAGAACTGTGGCACAGGCACGCAGCTTGTGGTAAGACTCTCTGGAAGGAGGATTAGGCAAGCGGGCTGTGAGGCACTTGTGTTTGAATCTTAGATGATTTTAACTGAGGGTCTGCTCAGTACAGTTGGTTCCTTAAGTCACCTGAGAGCTTATATAGGTTTACCTGTTGACATTTTAAAGTTAACATTTAGAATGTTAGGGACTCATTGGTTTACCCTCAACTGATCAGCAACCTGTGCCAAGCATCGGGAAAATTGAGGGTCTCCATCGGAGGGTGACAAACGCCCACAGTGTTTATAGAATGTTCTCCTCGATAAACCAGTAAGCTACCTGGGGTGGTGAAGTATTTCTTAATCTTTGTCTCCAGGTTCTTTCATGACATATTAATCTTTTCTTATAGATGAATTTGGGCCAAAGAAAATGAAACAAGAGAAACTACCACACAGCAGTTTTTATTTAAGATGCAGTGCAGCAAAACTATCTAATGCATGTGGGTATTAATATTAAATTCTATTTGGTCTTGCTTCTTGATGGAACCTCCTAAACCAACCCTGGGTGAGATCCAAGCATGTTCCTCATGTCTCCAAGTCCCTCTCATGGCTGTGTTACTTTCTCAAGTGAAAAGTACCAGAAGAGCTTTACGGAAGGAGAAAGAAAAAGAAAACTGGTCTGTCAGCGCACTCAGCTTGTATCTTTGCCACAGGAGCAAGCTTAGCAGGAATTACCTGTGTGGCCACTTGGTAACATATAGTGAATTTTGTCTGAGACTACTTTTAGCAGATAATAATAATATTAATAATAATAATAATAATAATAATAATAAAGCCTATTTTATGAAAGCTGGGGCGGTTGACTCTGAAGGGTAAATTGCCCATACTTGCATTTACGTTCATATTCCTGAGATTTACTAAATTTTAGATAGTGCCTCATGTAGCCCAGGCTGCTCTCACACCCACTACATAGATGGGGATGGCCTTGAACTTCTGATTCCCCCTGCCTCCACCTCCTGAGAGCTGGAATTACAGAAAGGACTGTTATATCTAGTTCATGTAGTCCTGGGGATTGACTACAGGGTTCAGTGTATTCTGGGAAAATGCTCCATCAACTGACGTTCATCTCCAGCTCCCCAAGACCATTTTTAGATGGAACACGGGTGCCAGGATCTCTGGTGTCCTAAAGAATCTACTAATAAAGATGGAGGAGGCTAGGGCTGGAGAGATGGCTCAGCAGTTAAGAGGACTTGGTGCTTTTTCAGGGGACACAAGTTCAATTCCCAGCATCCTATGGTAGCTCACAAGCCTGTGTAACTCCAATTCTAGAAAATCCCCCACAACTACCAGGTACACATGCGGTATACAGACATATGTGCAAGCAAAACACTTAGACATAAAATAATAAAACAAAGAATTAAATATCGAGGAAAGCACAATATCTTTGCAGCCGAATGTCCTCACCAACCACCTATTGGTTGATATAAAAGATGATCATGAATAGAGACTAGTCATGTGATATTTATCAAGTATACTTGAAGAGAAAACATATTTGCGCAATTTTTTATTTGACCATCTATCTATCAATTACCAATAATTAATACTGAGAAGGTAATGTGCAAAATAGCTTTATCCAGGGTCTTAGAAATTACAATTCTAGAAACTCAGATTCCAGCAAAACCAAGTGTTCTCTAAAGAAAGGAAATAAAAAAAAATGGACTTAAGAAAGCAAAACCCTACAATCCCTGTTACAAGCAAACATTTGGTCTGTGAGTCCACAACTGATTGGTTAACTAGTTTTAGACCACTCGGCTTCAGGCTAAGTATAACCTGTGAAATGGTCTCTATGTTTAGGGAGAGTTTCCCATGATTTCTCAAGGTCACTCACCAGCAAGCTGGGTTAATTAAAAGTCCTCAGCTGAGTGGGAAAAGGGGAAAGAGAAAGGATGGGGGTGATTCAGTGCAGCGGAAGATGGGAAGGCAATCAGAGAGAGAGGAGGGGAAGGAATAATGAATAGTAATACATTTTAAGTTCTGCGTGTGTGTGTGTGTGTGTGTGTGTGTGTGTGTGTGTGTGTGTGTGTGTGTTTACCAGTAGAGGCCGGAAGAAGACATCAAATCCCCTGGAGCTGGAGTTCCGGGTGGTTGTGAGCAGCTTGACCTGAGTTCTGGAAGAGCAGCAAGTGCTTTCAACTTTATAGACATCTCCCCAGCTCCAAAATTGAGGATATTTGAAAAAAAGGTATATGAAAATCTACTACGACTCAGGTGACTCATGCTGGATCTGAACTGGAAGTCTCTTTCCTGAGGTCCAGCTTCCATGGTTCTAGAAAGGACTATGCAAGCTGCCCAGGGAGGGAAGCAATTACACAGTCCTTCCCAGCTGCAACGCCTCTGAGCCACAGCAATCACAGCATGGCAAGACATGCATAACAGGGCAGTAAGTGGCACCACACTCACCCATCAGTGGCAACCAACAGCTGTAGAACTAGACTTAAGGTCTGTTCAACAAGAGAGAGAAATCGTGGAAAAGGAACATCTTCCCAGGGCTTAGAAGAGAATCTACTACCTCCACTTTGCTAGACCAGCATAATTCCTAATTACACTTTAAATCCTTTTCTTACACCCACAGGCTAGTGTAATCACCAGTCCTCATCAAAGAAACCTCTCTCTGCTTGTGAAAACTACAACCGGACGCAACACAGAGACCAACAGATCATGGGGAGTCCAACCTCAGCGGACACATCTACATCACAGCTCCTGCATCTCCGACTCAGGAAACCTTGTAGAAGGGAAAACAGAGAGATTGTAAGAGCCAGAATACCAGGAAGTCTGCTGGGAAACAGTCTTTCCCAGAAGCGATCACATGACCAGGGCTAGAACATCAGCAATCCAGTGGACATGCATGTTAATGGAGAAGGGGGGAAGTTTCACAGGTTCCCACGCATACACAAAGAACTACAGACAACTACTAACTCCTGGGAGAAGGAGAGTTAGCCTCTTCCAGGCATGAGGCCCATTAGTGGTTGTCCAATGCGGACTGGCCAGCATTGAAACCACATACACACCAGCAACAAAAACAGACTCACCAGGTTCTGAGTATGTAAATACAGTACATACATATGCGTGTGTGTGACAGTGATAACCAAGGAAAAGAGGCTATCAACTTGAAAGTCAGGGGGACATGGGGAAGGTTTGAGGGAGCGCAGTTGAGAGGGCCTGGAGGGGAGGAAAAGAAGGGGATAGAGTGGTGTGATTCTATTTCAATTAAAAACACATTAAATATTTAAAAGAAAAATATTTCAATGAAAGTCAAAATATGCCTTCTTTGCCAACCTCTTTACACACACATCACCACCACCACCACTTCACCACCACAAGCCACTGCCTAGAGCCACGGTTCACACCAAGTGCATTCTTCTTTTACTAGCCAGTATCTTAGAGAAGGCCACATGGAGACATTATTAAAATCCCACTATGGATGGCCCTGGCATGGATCCCTATCATTTAAATAGCCCCTTCACTAAGTGCTCACATTACCCTATCAATACCCTCTTGTCTCCATCTATCTAGTGCTGTGGGATGGTCTGTATGTCAAATTGTTCTGATTGGTCAATAAATAAAGCATTGATTGGCCAGTGGCTAGGCAGGAAGTATAGGCGGGACTAACAGAGAGGAGAAAAGAAAGAACAGGAAGGCAGAAGGAGTCACTGCCAGCTGCCACCATGACAAACAGCATGTGAAGATGCCGGTAAGCCACCAGCCACGTGGCAAGGTATAGATTTATGGAAATGGATTAATTTAAGATATAAGAACAGTTAGTAAGAAGCCTGCATTGGCCATACAGTTTGTAAGCAATAAAAGTCTCTGTGTTTACTTGGTTGGGTCTGAGCGGCTGTGGGACTGGCGGGTGACAGAGATTTGTCCTGACTGTGGGCAAGGCAGGAAAACTCGAGCTACAATCTATAAAGATGCACTTTGTGTATCTGAGAGAAGAGGAACAAGCAAACGCAAATGTTGAGCTAGTTCTCCCTTTAAATTCCAGCCCACAGTGAACAAGTGGAAATGGGTCTGTTGAGTGAGTAGCCAGTAGACCGTAAGTAAGACAGCAAGAACTCAAAGCTCTGACTGGGTGAGAAGGAGCCACAGACTCGGCATGTTGGGGTGAACACACAGGTGGGTGTGCTGAGTACCCAGGGAGAGCAGAAGGCACAAAAGACTTTCCGAAAGAGGGGGGAAGGTCATCTTGACCCTAGAGGAGACACAGGAACTGAAACACTACCTTTAAGCTCTGCTGGGGCTAACTTTACGCCCCCCCCCATGCCCTCTGATGTTTTCACTCAGTATCCATGGCCACACAGACAAAGCAGGCTGCTCTCTGCTGTGAGCTCTTCCTCTCGATGTTGCTAATCCGTAGCTTAGTGCCAATTTTCTACGCTCCATACGACACAGCTAAAGACCCAAGCAAATTCCATCTTCTTTCAGTGAGATCTTCCAAGATGAATATAGCTACATGCAAAAAGAAGGCGGTGTACAGATTCACCTCCCTTGCTAGACATTCAGTGCCTTGCCTGTCAATTGGCCGCTGGTGCCACCTAGTGGCATGCTTGTGGTGGTACAGCTTTACAAAACAATAACCCGTGGTTTCAGCCCTGAAAGGCATCTTGCAACCACTGCTTTCTGTTGTCTGAGGAAATCCCCTATGCTACGCCATATGTAGCAAGTATTCCATAGAATGGCTTAAATGGAACACTTATTTTAATAATTAAATCCAATCAAAAATACATATCAAAACATAAACATTTTATCCTAAGACTCTAGTAATCTTTACTTTCCTCAAGGTAAGGGCAGCTCCATCCAGGAACAGAAAGCAAACATTAGCATTAGGAATGCCTTTAATCTACTGCAATCACAGAGCTTTTCCTTTTCTTTCCTATATTTGTTTTTGTTTTGAAATGGGTCTTACTCACTATGTAGCCCAAATTGGCCTTAAATTCGCCATAATCCTCCTGCCTCTGCCTACTGAGAGCTGAGATTACAGGCATGAGTCACCATGCCCAGCATATCCCAGCTTCTGGTAACAGGTGAGTATACTCGAAGATTCCAGTCCAACTGTTAACATTCACTTTCTGTATCCTATACAGAAAAAGATATACAAACTATCCGCAAATACACACAATGGGAGTCTAAGTGTGGACATGATGACCTGGAACATGGTATAAGAGATGTTAGCACATCTTTGAGGTTGGGGAGTGTGGTCCGAACTCTCCCATTTTCAGCCCATGTAATTTGAAGACAGATATGACCCAATCCTAATTCAATGAGTGAACGTACTATGTGCCAAGCACCAATTTAGGTAACTGATGATACAATAGAAAAAATGTCCCTGATCTCATAAGGCTTCCATCACAGAGGAGGAGACAAATGATAATCCCAAAAGCAAATAAGTCACAGTATCGTGTCAGACAGCCAGAGCCCCAGAGGTCTCCCATGGGAACTGCATCAGAGTGAGTGGGCAGAAAGGAACTTTTCCCAACAATGACAAATGAGAAAATGCCTAGGAAAGGTGTGAAGATCGAAGGGGGAAAAAAGTATTCTTGTGCAGAATGAACAGAAAGTGCACACATCCTAAAGTGGGGACTGGCTAGGCAGGTTTAAGAAGTGACTAGAGATGGCAGGGTGAGCTGGAGAGAGAAGACCAGTAATGAGATGGAAGATTGGGAAAGAGCCTTGTAAGAGAGAAGGGCGGCGTGGATTGGAATCCCTTGTGAGAACTCGGAACAGGAAGGGGGGGTGAGAGTAGCTAGTGAATCAAAAGGAGGGAGCCGTGCTGCAGATCGGGAAGCAGGGCCACTCAGAAAAGTGTCCGCCCAACTGTGCTGTGACCCTAAAACTGCCCCACAAGTAAATTCTGTTCAAAACATTACCTGAGGAGCCCAGGAGGTGGCTCAGTGGTGAATGAACTTGCCATGCAAGCCTTACCACCTGAGTTCAAATCCTCCCTGGACCCTCAGAAGCCACATCAAAGAAAGATCTGATCCCATGAAATTTTCCTCCCTACACATGCCACGGCACACATGCACCCTCGTACACACACTGCAACGAAGTAAAAATTATGAGTGAAATTAACATCATCCTTAACGTGTATAGCAAGGACGCCAGTTTGGAGGGCCAGTAGGAATCAAGCAGAGGTCAAAGTGTAAGAAGGGAACGTATAAGTTGTTACCATTGTTACCATGTAGGTTATATTTAAACCCATGAGACTGATGAAAAAGTGAAAAGCAAGAACTCTGGGGATTGGGTTTTGCTGCTTCACTATCTAAAAAGAGGCTTACAGGAAAGTATGTACTTGCCAGGCAGTGGTGGTGCATGCCTTTAATCTCAGCATTTGGGAGGCAGAGGCAGGCGGATCTCTGTGAGTTCAAGGCCAGCCTGGTCTACAGAGCAAGTTCCAGGACAGCCAGGTATATAGAGGAACGCTTTCTTGAAAAAAAAAAAAAAAAAAAGATGGGGAGAGGGCAGAGGGAGGAAGGAAGAAAGAAACAGAAAAAGAAGGAAAGAAAGAAACAAAGAAAGAGGAAGAAAAGGTGTTGAGAGTAACACAGGATAAAGAAGGGGGAAAAACAGGAGAAAACAAAAGGAATTCAAATAACCATTAGTCTTTCTTTCTGACTAGTAAGTCTCCTAAGAAAGCTGACTGTTGGCTTCATAAGTCTTTCAATCATTTCACCACTGACAGCCATTGGGAACCTGTCTATGAAATATCACAAAATCTTAAATTACACACCAAGAACTGGTGTCTAATTGAGTTATGTCAATTACTCCATCCGTCACAGTTATTTGCAGTTTCTTGTCTAGCTGTATTATTATGTTCCCTTCCGAAACTACTTGACAGGCGTGCCTCTAATTGACAGGTATGTGTTATATGTCATTATCATTGACAAAGTGGCTCTTCGGAATAACAGGCTCTCCAAAATCACCTCACAGCGCAAACAGGTGATCAGCCCTCCAAATGCCGCTGCTGCTTCTTAGATGAATGCAAAATTATGCATTCCCCTGCTCTCAAGCTTGGTGGATAGGGTTTAAATCTATTTCTTGCAGATTAGTCAGGTGGGGTTCTATCACAAACGACCACAGACTGGGTGAGTTAAACAACAAAAATTATTTCTCACAGATCTGAAAGCCAAGAAGTCCAGAATCTAGATGCAGCTGACTTACTTCCTAGTGCGAGCTCTTTCTCACCTACTGACACGGTTGCCATCTGGCAGAGTTCTCTTGTATCACTTGATCAGCATCCAAGACCCACTCAAGATTTTGATTAGCTTAAACTCCTTCTTTACTCCAAATACAGTTTCTTCCGGAGAGAATTCTGGGGAAGCATAGCTCAGTCCATAGCAGTCTCATTAACTGACATATAAATTATAAAGTTGCATGTACATGTGCTGAGGATATGCAACACAGAAGGCATGTAATCCCCAGAATTCCAGTTTTGAAATTTGCTAAATACCAACAGGTTATGTGGTGGTATTTTGTTCCCCAAAATATCGTGTACCTTAATAAACTTATCTGGGGCCAGAGAACAGAAAAGCCACTAGTTAGGCAGTGATAGCACACGCCTTTAATCCTAGCATTCCAGAGGCAGAAATCCATCTGGGATCTCTGAGTTCAAGGCCACATTGGAAACAGCCAGGCATGGTGACTCACGCCTTTAATCCCAGGAAGCGAGCCTTTAATCCTAGGGAGTGATGGTAGAAAGCAGAAAGGTATATAAGGCGTGAGGACCAGAAACTAGAAGCATTTGGCTGGTTAAGCACATGGCTGGTTAAGCATTCGGCTGGTTAAGCATTCAGGCTTCTAGCAGCAGTTCAGCTGAGAGCCATTGGGATGAGGACACAGAAGTTTCCAGTCTGAGGAAGCAAGACCAGCTGAGGAATTGGCAAGGTGAGATAGCTGTGGCTTGTTCTGGCTCTGATCTTCCAGTGTTCACCCCAATAACTGGCCTCGGGTTTGACTTTATTAATAAGAACTTTTAAGATTCATGCTACAAGGTTATATCATGCAACTGCAAATATCCTAACCCATCATAGTAATGTGGGTGTGGCAAAGAATTAACACACTTGCTTGACTCTGCAAACTGCAAATGTCCTTGCTCTCATGGAGCATATCTTGTAGCAAGTCCAGTGACACAGGAAATAAGAACACAGACAAGGAACATGGTAAATGTGCCAATAAAATCCATTTTTATTATTTCTCCCTTTATCTCCCTTTGACTAAAAGTACTGGTGAGATTTCAGAGTAAGATGATGGACTAAAGGCCTCGTGAACACAAGTAGGTGAAAAGAAAAACAATCAAAACCACACACTATAGCCTCTACTCCTGCGTGAAATGATCTCAGTAAGTGAGTTTATCAAGGCAGGTGAGCTCGCAGCAGGGAAGCAGTGGACAAGGGCTGTGAACCAATACCATGCAGTAAGGGCACCAAGCGGCTCCAGTGAGGTCGTAGGGGACCTCCAGGGAAATGCTGCCTTTCACACACTGGCACTGCAAGGACAGTGGATGACCTGTGGATGACCTCCAGCTGGATGCACAAAACAGAATGAGTCCCTAGAACTGGAGAGGTCAAAGCAAAACTTCAGTGGTTAAGGTCAGTGGGAGACCTTCTCCTCACCCAATACCAGCCACACAACTGCCCAAGGAAGGGCTGTTGCAGAGCCAGTAACTGAGCCTGTCCGTCAAGGGACCTACACAGGACCTGGGCTGTGAAGGTTGAGGTTGGAGTGCTACACAGTGAGCCTGAATCAGTCTCCCTGCCAAGGCTGCTGCTGAGGTGGGGGAAGCCAGAAAAAGGGCTCCCACCACCCCTGGCCCACACAGTGCTAGCCAGTCAGAGAATATATAAAAAAGAAAAACAATAACATGGAAAAGGCATTCCAAGCTAATGGAAGTAGAAAGCAAGCAAGGGTCATTGTTCTGATAACTGGAAAAAAAAAAAATAGACTTGGAACCAAAATGAGAAGAGAGAAGGAAGGTCTGTTCATACTCAGGAGAGGAATAATTCATCTGTAAGTTATTATAAGGCTAAGTATTTACAGGCAACACTAAGGCACCCAATTTCATAAAACAAACACTATTGGATGTAAATGCACAGATTAACCCAAACACAGTAACAGTGAGTAATTCAATACCCTGCTTTAACTAACAGGTCATCCCAACAAAAGTAGAGAAACGTCTTAATTAAATGACAGCATAGATCAAACATCCACAGAAAATTCCACCAGAACACTCTGAAGTACACATTCTCTTCAGGAGCTCACAGATCTTTCTCTAAAATAAAGCATACAGGAGAACAAAGCAAGTCTTAACAAATACAGGAAAATTTAAATCATTTTCTCTATCTGATCACAACAGAACAAAGCTAGAAATCAACAAGAGAAACAGAACATACATGACTCATAGAGAGAACAATACACTATTAGATGATGAATGGATCATCAAAGAAATTAAGGGGAAAACTTTTAAATTCCTGTCCGTGGATAAAAATGAAATCCAAGCATACCAACACCCACGGAATACGATGAAAGCAACAGCAGAGGGTGGCTCACAGCTATAAGGGCCCCTATTTAAAATAAACCTCAGAGAGCTTTCAAATACATAATCTGATAATGTACCTTAAGACCTTAGTGAAATAACAAACCAAGAAGAATCAGTAGGTCCAAAGAAATGATCAAGATCAGAGAAGAAATTAAAACAAACAAAATGCAAGAGTCAATTGAAAAATTGATTGATTCTTTAAAAAGATCGGTCCCGTGGCTGAAAGAAAGACAGGGCTGAAGAGAGAGCATGGCAGTTAAGAGCACTGGGTGCTCGTCCAGCGGACCCAGGTTTGACTTCCAGCACCCACATGGTGGCTCACAACAATCTGTAACTCCAGTCCCAGAATATCCAGTGCCCACTGCTGGCCCCCAAAGGAACCAGGAACACACACAATACACAAAAACACACGCAGTCCAGACACCTAGACACACAAAGTGAAATAGTAACAGAAAATTTTCAAAGAAAGCTAGAGAAAACCCAAATGAAATTAAAAGAAAGATGTTACAAATAGATAGAAAATTACTAGGACATAGTTTAAAAGCTTATATTCCACCAAATTGTAAAATATAAAATAAGTGGAATAATTTCTAAACTCATCTGACTTACCGAATTAAACCAAGGTGAGACCAAGTATTTAAACAGGTCTATAATAGGTAATAAGATTAACACAGTAATTATGAAATCTCAGTGTTTTAAACAAGGGAACAAAAGAGTCCAGGCACAGATGGATTCACTGAAGAACTCTACCAGGATTTTAAAGAGCTAACCCAAATGCTTCTCATACTACTCCACAAAATAGAAAAGGGATCAATGTGACCAAGCTCTTTTTACCTGATATTACCCTGATATCAAAACCACATAAACACAACAACAGAAAAGAAAATCCCACAACAATCTCTCTAATAAACATAAATGAAAAGTCAATAAGATACTTACAAACTGTATTCAAGAACACATCAAAAATATCATTTACCATGATCATACTAGTTTTATTCCAGAGTTATAGGGATGGTTCAACATATATGGAACCAATATGTCTAATAAGTAAACTCAAGAACAGGAATTGCGTGGTCATCTCAATAGACACCAAATGAGCTTTTGAAAAATCTACATTTCTTCATGGTAAAAGTCTTGAAGAAAGCAGGAATAGAAGGAATATGTCTCAACACAATAAAGCCTATGTACAACACACCTACAGCAAACATTGCACTAAATGAGAAACTGAAAGCTTTTCTACTAAAATCAAGAATGAGATAAGAATGTCCACTTCCCCTTCTTATTCAGGCTAATGCTTGAAGTCTTAGAGCAAGACAAGATAGGGAAGTCCAATGAAGGATACAAATAGGAAAAGAAATCAGATGTTAACAGATGGCACAGTTCTATACAGGAGGCCCAAAAAACTACAGAAAACTGTAAAAGCTGATAAATACTTTCAGGAAAGTATCAAGACACAAAATTAACATACAATAATCATTAACTTTCCTCTATACCAATAACATACATGCTGAGAAAGAAATTAGGGAAACAATCCCAGTCATAACTACCTGAATATACATACATACAAGTAATAAATAAATAATAAATAAATAAATAAATAAATAAATAAATAAATAAATAAATAAACAACTTAGTATAATCCTAACCAAGGACATGAAAGACTAAGACCTCTACCACAAAAACTGAAACCTCCAGGGAGGATAGCTAGTAAAGAGGACCCTAGGAAAGACATAGGGATCACCCAGCGATGGAGAAATGAATGAGATCTACAGGAACAAACTGGGGTGAGGGGGGGAGTAATGGAGGGCAAGGGTTGGAGGAAAGAGAGCTTAGGGGAGCAGAAGGTCCTAGCTGGATCAGGAACAGAGTGGGAGAACAAGGAAAGAGATACCATGATAAATGAAGACATCCTGGGAATAGGAAGAAGGAGAGTGCTAGAGAGGTCCCCAGAAATCCACAAAGTTGACTCCACCATAGACTACTGGCAATGGTCAAGAGGGTGCCTGAGCTGACCTACTCTGGGGAATCAGATGACTGAACACTCTGTCATGATAGAACCCTCATCCAGTGACTGATGGAAGCAGATGCAGAGATCCATGGCCAAGCCCCAGGCCAAGCTCCAGGAGTCCAATCGATGAGAGAGAGGAGGAATTATATGAGCAAGAGATATCAAGACCATGATTGGAAAAAGTACAGAGACAACTAACCAAACTAGTGGAAATGAACTATGAACCAATAGCTGAAGAGCCTTCATGGAACTGGACTAGGCCCTCTGGATAAGTGAGATAGTTGTTTAGCTTGAACTGTTTAGGTGGCCCCCAGGCAGTGAGACTGGGACCTGTCCTTGGTGCATGAGCTGGCTTTTTGGAACCTAGTGCCTATGCTGAGACACTTTGCTCAGCCTTAGTGCAGGGAGGAGGGGATTGGACCTGCCTCAACTGAATGTACCAGGCTCTGCTGACTCCCCAGGGGAGACCTTGCCTTGGAGGAGATGGGAATGGGAGATGGATTGGGGAGGAAGGCTGGGGGCTGGGAGGAGGGAGGACAGGGAAATCTGTGGTTGATATGTAAAATGAATAGAAAATCTCTTAATAAAAAGGAAAAAATGACATCAAAAAAAAGAAAGACAAAGACCTCTACCACGAAAACTAAAACACTAGAGAAAGATATTGAAGAATTTGCTAGAAGGTGGAAAGACCTATTGTGTTCATGGAATTCAGGAATTAATATGGTAAAGTGTGGTTATAACCAATGTTGTTCAGCTTTCTATCACAAAGACAAAATACTGAGAATAGAAAGGGGAAAGTTTAGTGTGGGTCTTGATTTCAGATGTTCCGGGGCTTGGTCTCTTGGCTAGTTTGCTTTTTGTATCTGTGATGAAGTAATGCATGTGCTGGTGAAAGCGTGGCCAAGCAAAGCTTCTCACCTTAGAGCAGCCAGGAAACAAGAACAAAGAGACTGACGAAGCCAAGTTCTCCATATCCCCTCCAGGGGCAGGGTATCAGTGACCGCCCTTCCTTCCTCTAGACTCCCGATAGCTTCATAGGCTGGCAACCAAGACTTTAGCACATGGCACATGGCTTTTAAGATCCTAACAATAGTGCAACTTCTTCAACTGGTCACTGGGCATAACTGTCTACTTATGGCCTGAAAAAATCTGACTAACCCAACATGCACCATGGCCTGGCTTACATCATCACAGGCAGCAATTAAGGACAAAGCAATCCTTGCTAGAATCACATACAGAAAGGAAACAGCTGCTCATGAAACCATGAGATAAACCACCAAGAAAGGTCAATAGAAATGTGCAACATGAGGGAAAGCTCCATCCTAGTTACTGTGGACTCTGTCAGTCCTCATTTTTGTTAAGACAACGAAGTCAGCCCTTAAGTATTGTGCTAACAGTTTACACAGTTCTCTGAGAACTTAGAACTGTTTTGACATTAACAAATATACAAGGAACTGATTACTCTGGAACTAATGGGTCATATCCAAAATACTAAGAGCTGTGAGGTTAAATAACTATAGAAAGCAATAGTCTAGTTCTACATGGCACAATCATAACAAGCAAATGAAAATGGAAAAAATCTATAGACTCAGTTTGGAAGTATTCATCATGTTAAAGGAAATTCTCAAACTTTTAAACATCTGGAGAGAGAGAGAGAGAGAGAGAGAGAGAGAGAGAGAGAGAGAGAGAGAGTTGTGCATGCTTGTATGGGTGTGTACATGTTTGATTGTGGGGTACTGTGATGAAACACCATGACCAAAGCAACTTGGGGAGGAAAAGGTTTATTTCACTCACAGTTCCATATAACAGTTCATTATCAAAAGCAGTGAGATTAGGAATTCACACAGGGCAGGAACCTGGAGGCAGGACCTCATTTATCAGCCATGTTGCTCCCCATGGCTTACTCAACCTGCTTTCTTGTAGAACCCAGGACCACAAGCCCAAGGATGACACCACCCACAATGGGCTGGGCTTACAGGCTTACCTATAGTCCTTCTTATGGAGGCATAGTCTCAATTGAGATTTCGTCTCTCAGATGACTTTAACTTGTGTCCAGCTGACATAAAACCACCCAGAATCTTTGATATTTATCTTATTTTTTTAAGATGGGATCTCCAGCTGAATCAGGAAACAGCCATCCAGCTAGGCTTCCAGATGGATGAGCTTCAGGATCTGCTGGTTTCTACCTTCCTTCCTGCCCCTCTCAGGTTATAGATTTGGCAGTCACGACACCCAGCTTTCTCTCTCTCTCTCTCTCTCTCTCTCTCTCTCTCTCTCTCTCTCTCTCTCTCGGTACTGACAATCTGAACTCAGGTCATTTTGCCCTTGTGCCTCATTTACCAACTGAGGCATCTCAATAGTCCCTAGAAACTTGAACTTTCAGGAGGAGATTTCTAACCTTACAAAACATTATCAAAATCTGTTAGGCTATTTTAAGTTACCCATATTTACTTGAATAGAGATTTTGCAAGACATTGCTGTAGGTGGAGTCAGGACTGCGGTCAGCTCTGTCCCACCAGCCCACTCCCAAATAACCATACAGAGACTTAATTATAAATGCTTGGCCAATAGCTTAGGCTTGTTACTAACTAGCGCTTACAACCTAAATTAACCTATTTTTTTATCTACTTTTTACCACATGGCTCATGGCTTGTTACCTCATTTTTTACATGCCCTGATTCCTCTGTATCTGGCTCATGATTCCCGCAACTCCGCCCTTCTTCTTCCCAGCATTCTCCTAGTCTAGCTCTCCTACCCAGCTATAGGCCAATCAGCTCTTTATTAACCAATGAGAGTAATACATATTTACAGTGTACAAAAATTGTTCCACAGTATATTGTCACTATCATTTTTGCACAGGTCTTTTTCAGTCACTTTTGCATTCTGTATTTCTCCTTCAAAGATCTACATGTGAACAAAATAGGAGAGATGCTATTTTTGTTCCTAGTAATAAGTCTGAAAGGGAGATTTTTTTTTTTTAAGTTTTGAGTGAGTTTACATTGACTGTTCATTGAACTGTGTCATATTAGCTTTAATTGTCAACTTGACACAGCCTGGATCATCTGAGAAGGGAGTCTCAATGGAGAGATTGTCTGAATCAGTTTGGCCTGTGCACCTGTCTATGGGAATTTGCTTGGGAGATCCAAACCCACTGTGGGAGATGCCACTTCTTGGGCAGGTGGTCTGGGCTACATGAGAAAGCTAGCTAAGCATAGTTCTGCAAGCAAGCCAGCAAGCAGCGTCCCTCATGGTTTCTGATTCAGTTTCTGCTTGAGTTCCTGTATTGACTGTTGTGAGATATTTGATTACACTGTGTAAAGATATGTCACTGTGATTGGTTTAACAAAAAGCTGAACAGCTCATAGTTACACAGGAGGTATAGTTGAGACTTCCTGGACAGAGAGAGCTCAGGGAGGAAAAAAGGCATGGTCATCGGCCAGATGCAGAGGAAGCATTGCATGCAAAAAGAGAAGTAAAAGCCATGACCCACATGGTCACATGTAGATTAATAGAAATGGGTTAATCTAAGTTGTAAGACCTAGTTAGAAACAGCTTAAGCTAAGACCAAGCTTTCATAATTAATAATATGTCTCTGTGTCCTTATTTGTGAGCTGGCAGCCCCAAAAAAAATCCATCTGCATATGGTGCCCAACGTCTGAGCTCATCTTTCCACATAGGGCCTGAGAAAGTTGGAAAAAAAATAAAACAAAATAAAAAACAGACACAGCTTTTAGTAACCTGATGCTTGTACAGAGGTGTGGCTCTGCTCTATAGCAAACACTTGAGCAGCTGGCAAGCTCAGTAGAAACAGGGTGCTAAGTAAAAATTCCTGCCACAGCCCACAACTTCCCAGAGCTGAGGCAGTTCAGTGCATCTCCCAGTTAAAAGCAGCCCCGGGCCAGGGCCTAAGGGCATATAGCTCAGTTCTCACAGACCTGAGGAAGGGCATAGCCAGATGCCATTGCCATGTCCTAAGCAGAGATACGTAGCAGCTGGCCAGTTAAGGGTTAGCTCACATGGTCAGAGAATGCAGCAGATACACAAAAGGTCAGGCCCAGACCAAGAAAACCTCTAAACAGATGTAGTATGCTTAAAAATGTGCTTAGATGCTGAAGAAAAAAAAATGAAGATGGGTATAGACAGTCAAAGAGAAAATAGTTTAAAAATAATAAAGTCTTCAAAGAAAGGGTAAAGTAATATAAAAAAAATAAGCTATGTAAGATGGGAGATCCACAACATGTCTGGATCCTGCATGGTGCTTTGTTGACTTTGAATTTTTTAAATGCTAATAAACAAAACACAACAGCTGCTGAGAGACATTGGAAACTGCTAAATTAAACCAACCTATATATTTTAAGAATGTCTTAACTTCGAAATGGAAGCCAGAAAACATGTGTTCAGGGAGAGGTTGTGCTTTTGTTTCTACAGGAAACAAAAAATTATGGTTCTCTTCAAAATGAAGATCAGATTTGATCAGGGGAGACCTCCTGAGGATCTTGCCTGCAGATATGAGGGGGAAAGCCAAGCAAGACTACAGGACAGGTGATGTATATGCTGATTCCTCAACATGGGAACAACTCTGAGACTGGGTGAGACATGATAAATCTTGTTGGTTACAGAGTCCTCATGACTTTCTATTACAAGCCATCCTTTCATATGGCATGGATAGAGGTCTGGTGATGCAGTCCAAACAGACGTATAAAGATAACAGATGCCTTTTACCTGCTCAAACATAGAACCAAAAAAAAAAATCATATTTACCTGACTTGGGCACACTGCACATTCCATACTTGTGTTAATGCAGATATATATGTTACCTTTAAAAGTTTGCATCCTTTCAGAACAAAGAACCAGACACCAATAAAGACAAGCAGCCTCTCATTTCTGAATGGAGACAGAGGAGGAGTGGATGAGGAAGGGGTAGATGGAAGTCGAGGGAGGGATGGGAGGCGAGGAGGGAAGGGAAACTGTGGTCAGTATATAAAATAAATGAAAAAATGTTCAGCAAAATGAAATTTAAAAGAAGACAAGTAGCTTAGGTGATCCAGTCTCTCAGAATGCCTCTGTTGCAATTTCCTCAAAATTCTACATCTAGAACAACTTCAAAACTACTAGCTGAGATAGTCCAGCCTCACACACTATTCCAGCCAGGATTTCAGATAAGTTCTACACTTTCCCATCACACAAAGACTAGACAACAAATGATACAGTTAGCTCTCCCAGGACTTGATCATTATCCCAATTTTCTCAGGGTCCCCTAAAGATGTCATTGCCCTCGGACAACAGGAAGCAGTCTAGAGAAAACAATGCCCACATTCCCAAGAGATGGGATGGGCGGTTTGGGGTCAGCCAATAAATTATGGATGTTGGTTTAGGGAGGTTGGTTGCAAATTGTTGTTGGTAATGGTCAGGAAAAAAGCTGAACAAAGGAGATTAGATTCAGGGATCTCATTCTGAAGGAAAAGGGGGGTAATAGAGTATAGAAATGAAGAGACAAAAGGGTGGATTGTTGAGTCTACATTTGAACAATCACTAGCCACAAATATTTTACATTGGTATGGATTTTTGTACATTGATACAAATTTAAGATTGTTTTTGTTTTACTGTATGTATACATTTCTACTATTGTTTAAGATATTATACCTATGCAGCTCATTAAAAATGTAATGTATAATAAAGACAGGTTAGTAGTTAGTCATCCTTAATAATCAAACTTATAGTTATATTAGGTATGTTTTCAAGGTCGAACAGATCTATTTGAGATAGACATGTCATCTTCAAACACTTCAAAGATGTACAGAACATGGCATTTAAAATGTTTTAATAACATAAAGCTTTTCATGACAGTGAGACATGTCTGCTCCTGGCAGCACCAATCTTCTTCAGAGAAGATGATGGGCATCAAAGAATCTCCATATGGAGTTTGCTTTCAATGTGACAAAGTTAGCTACTAGGCAAGAAACTGCCCTTGCCTCGACTGCTGACAGTTGCTGTCCAAATTAGACAAGCAGAAGACAAAAGAAAGTGACTTCCAAATTTTTCCAAGACAAGGTAGGACAGTCCTTCAAAAATCCTGCTTCACAGAAAAGTCTGTCAGATATTCTAGACCTGCAAGTCTAAAATGGATGCTCCAACATTGCAGAGGAACCTTGGGTGACTGTCCAGGCAGTCAGCTGCCTTTGTCATTTCTATAGCTTTGGAAGATGTCTGCTCTGCACTTCTGTTTACTCAAGTAATATTTTAATCCTTCTCAAATCTCTGATGGAGTTGAAGATGAAATAGTTATAGTTACAATTTTTCTTGTTTCTGGATTTACCAAATTCAGAAAAGAAAATCACAAAAGAGGTATTAAGTGTATAAGATTGAGAGACATAAAAGCTTAAATCATTTATCTAAGATAATATTTTAAGGTCTAAAAAGATATTTTTAGGTTGGTAATACAAGTTACTACAGAAAGTAAATTAGGTACAAAACTTTGAACTCACTAAAATAGGATAGATAATACAGTACTTTCTTTGAATTTGCCAAATATGAGTAGACTGGACATTGTTAATGTAATTCTTACCTATAATTGTTCTTATTGTGTATAGTTTTACTGTGTTAGAGTTAAAACCCTTTCCTTTTTATTTAGACAAAAGGGGAAATATTGTGGGATATTCGATCACACTGTGTGAAGATATGTCACTGTGACTGGTTTAATAAACAGCTAAATGGTCAATAGCTAGGTAGTAGATATAGGTGGGACTTCCTGGATAGAGAGAGTTCAGGGAAGAAGAAAGGCAAGGTTACAGCCAGATGCAGAGGAAGCATGAGGAGAAGTAAAAGCCATGAGCCATGTGGCAACACATGTATTATAGAAATGAGTTAATCTAAGTTAAAAGAGCTAGTTAGAAACAAGTGTAAACTAAGGCTGAGCTTTCATAATTAAGAAGTCTTTATATTGTTATTTGTGAGCTGGCAGTCCAAGGAAATATCTGTCTACACTTGACTCCCCCAGTGGTGACTATGACCTGAATGTGGATCAGAAACTGGTACCAGGAGTGAAATAATACTTATGCCAGGAAGCAAAACAAGCATTCCATTAAAATGGAACCTAAGACTTCTTCTGAGCCACTTTGGGCTCCTGATACCCTTGAGTTGACATGATAAGAAGGGAGTGATTCTGTTAGTGGAGTGTGACTGATCCAGACTACCAAGGGAAGATTGAACTCCACAATGGGAGAAAAGAAGAGTGTGTCTGGAATGCAGGAGATCCTTTAAGGCGTTTGGTTTTATGTTTCCTTTTGTTTTTCCTTTTGTGAGTATGAAAGGGGGCACTGTGTTACTGTGTCCTGTGATTAATATCAATGAAAAGCACAACAATCCAATCCAGGCAAGATTATAAATAGTCCAGGAATGAAGGAAGGTATGGGTCACCCCTCTAGGTAAAGAACCAAGACTTGCTAAGGTGCTTGCTAATGGTGGAGGAAGTGCAGAATAGGGAGTAGAAGGGGTAGTTATGGATCTCAGCTAAAGCTACACGACTGGTAACAGAAATGAGGACGGCAATGGCCACATTCACAAAGCCTTTTTGTTGTTGTTGTTCCTATATACTTCTGCTCTGAATTCTTTATTTCCTATGACATCATTAGACTTTGAGCTCGCCAAAGAAAGCTGTCCAATTTATTGTACATCTCTTGTAATTAGTCCAGGTCTTGAGACAAGTTAGATTTCTCCATGTATATTTGTTGATGAACTACAGAGAGTAGAAATCCTTATAACCACCAGGTTGTCTGAATACAAATATGCTTCCAAAATATTGCCAAATAAACTACAGAACTCTATTTCACAACAGTGCATTCTCATTTTTCTTTAAAACATTCTGTCTATAATCTTTGAGGTTCTTTTCAACCCATTTACTCTCTCATCGATTAAATAGCTCACTAGGAAATTTTACACAGCCTAAGCTATGACAAATTGCTTATTAATCTCATTCAAATTAATGAGGTGTGTGTGTTTCTCAGGGGAAAATGACTATTAAGAATTGAAATGTCCAAAGATGTGTAAGAACTATTTGCATTTAGTAATCAAAAAAACCAGATTTCTCTAGACTATTTAATATTTTTCTTCCAGTTACCATAGAAATGCATTTGAACTACCTCAAACAAAAATCCTTATGCTTTGGCAATAAATTTTTATAGTTTTAAAAGTAGACTTTTTTTAATCCAAATCACCAGTGAACATCTTTTGCACAATATAAATAAAACTTCTAAGGCAAAAAACTTCTATTAAGAGGAATAAATGAACAGGCATCATTGAGTTGTTTTGTACATCCATCACAGCTAGCTTTGGGAAGTACGGACCTTCACATAAATTACACACATTTTCAAAAACTACAAAGCAATGACAGAAGGACAGGATGAAAAAACATCCCTCTCCTTGGCTGATCAAACAGCGCTTGAGTTCCTATGCATGGTGGCTTTGTCCCGAGCTAAGAGCACGTCTAGCCAAGAGTATGAATATAATAATTAATCCGTAACAACAATGTCAATGCTCTGCTTATGTATGGGAGTTCTGCTTCCTCGTGGAGGTTCTCCCACCCTCGCCATCAACGTGTGGTCCCCTGACCACCTAAAGTATGTGCTGTTGATGACATGCGCAGTAGTAGAGGGATGGTGGCGGGGCTTGGCAGCCTTCACTTCCCCTCACCACACTTTTCCAGCAATCTGACCACACAGGAAAAAAAGTGCAGCCCTTGCAACAAAGCCCACAAGAAAGGCGGCAAGTCAGTCAAGGAAAACACTGATTCCTGAGTCTGCGTACTGGAGTGCTGTCGCCCTGGCAGAAGAGCCTCTGTGAGGAGAAGGTGGAGTGGCAATGTGCTTAGCATTGACGAAACACACTGGAAGAGAGAGCAACAGAAAGCCGGCCCGTGGGGCTCGCTGTGGTAGAATGTCGCTGGAAGAGCTGTGGAATGATGAACCCACCCATGGGTTCTCCTTCTTTCTCCTTTCGTGGCCTGGGAAGGCAACCAATCAGAAGCAAGTGTAGGTGGCTCTTGCCTTGCTGCTGATTTGTCTGTAAGGTGGCAAGGGCAAGCCAAAGTGAGGCAGGCGCCACCTCTTCTGGCCTTTGCAGACAGAATTAATACTGATGATTATTTGGTCACTGGCTAGTCCAGCTGTTAATAGTGCTACCTCCCGTTTGAATTACCTGCATCCAAACCCTGAGATGGCTCTAAACTTTTTTTTGACTGACTTAGTTAACTCAGGGTCAGGCTTAGGGTTAGAGTTGGGTAGGGTTAGGGCTAGAATTTTGGATTAGGGTTAGTTAGGGATAGGGTCAGGGTCAGAGTCCAGGTTAGGGTTTGGGTTAAGGTTAAGTTTGGGGTTAGGGTTAGGATTAGGATTAGGTTTAGGCTTAGATTTAGCGTTGGCTGCATCCAAATCCTGAGTTGGTTCGAAGTGTCTTTTGGCTGACTGCATAATTAAGTTTCAGGAACTCTTAATCATTCAGTCTGAACCATCTCTTGTCTTCCGTGAAGGATGGAGATCTCATTGATATTCACATCTCTCACTGAAGCCCAAAGCTATGCAGACTCTTTTTTTCTTCTATAAGCATAAGTGATTATAAAACATACATGTAAACACACATGTATGCCATCTGTTTAAAATTTCTCTTGTTGTGTAATTTCAGACTGATTGCTGATCATTTGATTTTAAGGTGGTTTTATTTTTCTTTTTTGGAAGCAGCACATTCTAATGTTGAGGAATAATGAAAATTTTAGTTTCATCTGTAGAGGAAGTTTTAAATTGCAATATATTTGAATAAGCCGTCAAATCATATGCTCCCTCACAAACATTATTTGCCAAGTACGTTCATAGTATTTGAGACACCCAATTAGGCACTTCCTACAGCCAGAAAAATGGCAATACTCTCTTTCTTGGGTTTTTAGTCTACAAATATCACCATCTGCTATTTATTCTCCTTATTTTCAACACTGTGTCACAGAGACATGTCTAGATGAGTTTGTAAGACTCCATAGCTAGTATATTCCTTCAGGTGAACTGGGAAGGTTTTATGGGAGATGAATCCTTTCTATTTATTTCATCTCTTTCATATGTACTGGTAATGACAGAGGCTCTGAAGATGGGCTTAGTGAAAACAGTACCGGATGGATAATTACTGAACTTAGGCTCCCCACTTAACTCTTAATTTCCCTATCCACAAAATAAAAACAGTAGCCAACTCTAGAGTGTGTTTAAAGATGAAATGAGTGGATATGTATTAAGATCAGGATCCTTGAAGCTACCACGGCACATTAATCAATACACATGAGCTGGGATGCCACCGAAAACTACATGCCAATACCCCAATGTCCAATCCTACCTAGTCATCATTTCCATCTATTCATATACTTCTCAGTAACAGCTGGAATACTTAAGTGGCAGTATGAGTTGGGGATGTTGCTCAGTTGGTAGAGACATGTAGAAAGCCTTGGGTTGGAAATTCAGCCCTGCATAAACCAGGTACAGTGGTGCATGCCTATAGACCAGGAAGTAGAAGCAGGAAGGTTAGAAGTTAAGGTCATCTTCCAATACAGAGAGAGGCTGAGGCTAGCCTAGGCTACATGAGACTCTTGTCTCAAAAATAAATAAAATACAAGTCCTGAAGCTTGCAGTTCTTGTTGTGACCCTTACTCCAGAGAAGAAATGAAGTTGCTAGCCACTGACACTCCGAGAAAATAAAAGGCATGGGAAACAAACCCCAGAGCAAAAGGCGACGTGTGTCTCCCCACAGACAATGAAAAGGATCCTGACCGCGGAAAGGCTGATCACACACAGGGAGCATAGAACATGGGGTCCAGGTTACTCCTTCACACATGTCCTCAGCATGCTGCTTCTGCACTCGACCTACTGGTCAGCTTCTGCACCAAGCATGGCGCTGTTCCTGTCTGCGTCGACACCCCTTCACGGCTCAGCATGCTGCTCCCTACGTCACCCCAGTTTCATGGGGTGTGTCTCTTCTGCATCAGCAAATACAGCGTGGGGTGGAAGAGAGCTCTGGGGCCACTGAGAGGAGGTACCAGGAGACAGAACCATAGATGTTTTCCTTCCCTCTCAACAATGTCTTCTGTAACTGGGAAGCCAAAGAACACATAACTCTTCCCAAAGTCCAAGAAGAGAAGAAACTACACAATGGAGTCCCTGGGCCCAGTCTTTATGAGATTAAGATTCTCTGGTCCAGGAGAAACAGATGGGTTTAAGGCTTATACTTTTGCCCCATATAACAAAAGCCAGGGGACTGAGGAGATGGTTTAGTGGTTAAGAGCTTTTGTTTTTAGTTTTGGTCTTGGTTTTTTTTGAGACAGGGTTTCTCTGTGTAGTTTCGGAGCCTTTCTTGGAACTCACTCTGTCGCCCAGGCTGGCCTGGAACTCACAGAGATCCGCCTGCCTCTGCCTCCTGAATGCCGGGATTAAAGGTATGCGCCACCACCGCCCGGTTTCTGAGGAAGAGCAGAGAGAATCTGTCTCAGGATTGCACAGAGGCCTGCCCCATGTGTTTGGAACACCTCTTCCAACTCTCTTCACACTAACAAGCTAGTCAAGCTCTAATCTATTTAAACTATTGTTAGGGTTTTCCATAGATTCAGCATCTCAGTGCGTAACTCATGTACGTGGGTATCATTTTCCCCAGTCACAGGTAAACCTGAGGAACACCATGGAACAACACAGTCCACCAGGAAGTATGGTCTCTAAGCAAGCATGCTTAATTACATAGTACTTATATATTAAAAGAATAGCAATGTGATTTGATCTGGGGGACGGTTCTTTTTCTCCTACATTCACACGCTTTCGCTGCTGGACCATTCCTTCCTTTGGAGCCCCAACACATTGTCCTGGACCAGTGAGAAACCACACTGGGAAGCCCTAGCACGATCCGTGCCTTCAGAGAAACCACCGCTTCAGGGGGACAGACACATATACACACAGAGTCCATGGCCATAGAAGAAGCCCAGTTATGTGGATGTTACAAGAGGCCACGGAGACACAAAGAAGATAGCTACCCCAGACAGTTCTCGGCTTCCCCTAAAATATTTAGCTACTGATTGTCAAGACGTGCAGGAAAATCTTCAGGAAGCTGAGCTGATGTTCTTGAATCATCTAATAGATGCCTTTCTCCTCTGGGAATGGGTGGGCAGCTAGACAGTGCCCCCTGGGGACTTGGACCCCTCTGATGTTCAGCATGCACCCCCTCTTCCTTTGTTTACCCTTGCTCATACGCTCGATGTACAGAGGTAAGAACTATTTCCCGGGTACCATTCTTACAGTTTAGTCCTTCCTGAGTCTGCCCACAAGCTCTGCTCTTGTCAGCACTCAGGACCATGCCTGAGTCCATCCATTCTGTAGTGAGGCCATCGCACACTGTTTGCCTTTGTTCACGTCAGGCACTTCCGGATAGGATGGTAACTGGTGTGAGACAGTGAGGCCGGCCTGGCCTTTCACATTGTCTGCCTCAGGCCCAAGAACAATAAGTTCCTTCTCTAGATTTGCCCAGCCTTCTCCTCTAACTGCTCCTCAGGTCTCATCTTCTTATAATGGGCCTACGTTATAAAGACTCGTTTTGCTACTGCCAACCAGAAAGACAAGTAGGAGAATAGACTAGTTTCTCTTGGCTGCCTGAAGGCCCTTCCCTTTCTGGGGAGAGCACATTTCCTCCGAGTCTAAAAGGAACAGAATGAGACTGCTAGAGTGCTGCATTTGCTCTTCTTTCAGCCGGCTAATTATGCGTTCACCTTTTGCCTCTGACTAGGCCTTATGGAACCCTCTCCCTGCTCATTAGACCTTCAGGCCTTGCTTTGGTGGCTCCTGCCAGTGACAAGAGTCAATGTGGAATCGCTGGACACCTGTAAAGCACAGATGGGCTTCGGAGAAATGACCCAGCATATACTCGGCATATAACGATGGCAATAGAGGCAAAAGGATAACTCGTTTGGTTTGTCTTCAGTGTGCCTTCATGTCGTAGCACAGACTATAACACATAATAACCCCCGTTTGTCTTCAGGATTTTGGCGTCAAGGACTTCTATTCCCACCTCACTTCTCAACACGTTATCCCTAGCTATTCCATTTGTCACCATGACCATGCGACTTGAAGGGCACTAGTCTGTTGAAACAAAGACTCTGAATTCCTAACACGACAAAGCCGATAACTTCTGATGTGACCTTGTAGGATTTAGCCAAGCTCCACATGCTCACCTCTGGAGCGGCAGTGGCAATCACCTGCCTTGTTCCCATCTAAACAAGTAGATTTTTCAAATGATGAAACGCTTTCAATAAACGCAGAAGTTTGAAGCTGTGTGATTGCTCCCAGACACGCTGTATTTCCAATTACAGGGTGAGTCAGTCCCTGATTAACCACCGTGAGAGCAGCGGTCCCTCCCTAGGAGATGCAGCCAGGAGGTATGCGCGCTCCAAGATGAAATATGAATTGAAATCTCACCCACATAACTGGCTCCAAAGACCATGCTATTAGATGTTTGCATCGTCACAAAACGTGCAGGAGCTCTTGTGTCTCCGCAGAACACTGAGCGCTGGGAATCTTGATGGAAAGAAGGCAAGGAAGAGGACCACATCGGTACCATCAGAATTTGATGCTCTTATGATTTAGGTAGTAAAATCTCTGGTTACCAATAATATTTCAGCCTACCAGTGTAAACAAGAGGTACTAAATGTTACTTACAAGACAGGGGCAGGTTGTATTCTTGTTTGGTTAAGGGTAATTCCATACCTCAGACGTGCCTCACCACTACACACCACGCTCTACAGTCTGCCTCTTACTTCGCACCATACCAGCAGTTGAGTTGTGGAAGGGCCCAAACCTTGCTTTCTATTTTCCTATCAATTAACTTCCATTTAAAAAAGTAAACATAGTCTCTTATCTCTTGTTATTTGCTTAACCCCAACATGGCTTCTAAAACATCTCAAAGGAAAAAAAAATTAGAAAAGTACCAAATAAAGCAAGAATATTTAACATGGACGGATGGCTATTTTTGGTCAAGGTCAATAGTAAGTTACTCTGCTTAACGTGTCAAGAACAAGTGAAGTGTGCAAAGGCATTCTCTGCCTGTTTGTCACCAATAAACATGCTGGTGAATTTAGTGCCTTGTAGCTTGAGTTTTCCTGGTCCTGCCTGGCGCATGGTCAGGACAAATCTCTCTCACCCGCTAGTCCCCTAGTCGCTCAGACCCAACCTAGTAAACACATAGAGACTTATATTGCTTACAAACTGTATGGCCACAGTAGGCTTCTTGCTATCTAATTCTTCTATCTTAAATTAACCCATGTCTATTAGTCTATAAGTTGCCACATGGCTTGTGGCCTTCCTACCTTACATCTTTGTAAGTTGCTACATGGCCTCGGCTGGCAGCATCTCTTCTTCCTCTCCGCCTTCCTGTCTTCCCAATTCTCCTCTCTGCTATTCCTGCCTATACTTCTTGCCTGGCTACTGGCCAATCAGTGTTTTATTTATCAATCAATCATCCACAGCACTTCCCCTTTTTCTTTTTTTCCAAAAAGGAAGGTTTTAACTTTAACATAGTAAAACTACATATAACAAAACAATTAGCAAGAATTACAGTTACAATATTACAGAAGATATCCTATCTATCTTATATTTGTGAGTGTAAGGTTTTATATCTAATTTATCTTTTATCATAACTGAGGAAATTATAACTCTAGTCTTCAACTACATCAAAGACCCCAGAAGGATATACTATTACCTGAGAAACAGGAGAAGGATGCAAGCAACTTTCAGGAGTCTTGCAGGGTAGACAGAGACAGCTGGTGGCCTGGACAGTCACCTAATGTTCCTTTGTAAAGTTGGAGCATCTTTCTTTAGCCCACAGGACTAGAGTCTCTCAGTCATTTCTCTCTGTGTCCTGTAGAATGTCTGGCAGTTTCCTCTGTAAAGCGGGAACCTTAAGGACCATTTTGCCATGCAAAGTTCAGTGGTCACCTTCCTATGGGTCTTGTATGTCCAATTGATCAAGCAGTCCAGGCAAGAACAGTTTCTTGCCCAAATGGCTATTTTTGCCAAGGTGAAGATAAACTCCATATAGAGTGTCTTCAATGCCCATCCTCCTCTCTGAAGTAAATTGGTGCTGCCAGGAGCAGATATGTCTCTGTCCAGAAAGTCTAAATTTTTAAAACATTTTAAATGCCATATTCTGTAGGTCTTTGAAGTGTTTGAAAATTACCTATCTATCGAAATATATCTCTGTATACCTAGAAAACTTAACTAACATGGCTACAAGTATGATTATCATAGAAGACCATTAATCTGTATTTCTTAATTATCCATTACAATCTAAATGAGTTACATAAACATAATACCTCAAACGAGAATAGAAATATATATATATATATATATATATATATATATGTGTGTGTGTGTGTGTATATATATATATATACAGTATAACAAAATTAAGTTTAAACTTGTATCAATAAACTAAAATCTATACCAATGTAAAACATTTCAAACAAGTTGTTGCTCTTTAAAAGTAGGTTCATCCTATCGTATCTATATCATATCCCCTTTTCTTCTTTAGAAAGAGATCACATTTATAATCAACCTGTTTTAAATAAAAATTGGTTTTTCTCTGTCCCACACCAGAGGGCTCTTCTGATATGGGACAAAAGAATCTCTTAACCATTTTTTTTTTTTTTAGCAATATGTTTGTGTTTAGAGAAGGAGTGAGCCAATTCCATCTCTAAAGCCAACTTGGTATATTTGGGAATTTGGGTGTAGCTTCTCTTACTACTTCCTGCTGGAGGGGGCTGCTGTATCTTATGGGGACACAAAGAAAATTTTAGGATTATAGAGTAGTCCATGAGGGTATATCCTCTAAGTCAGTTGCCTTGAAACCGTTCTGGATGTTGGATCATCTGTCATG
The DNA here is from genome assembly GCF_004664715.2 of Peromyscus leucopus. Classification (NCBI taxonomy): domain Eukaryota; kingdom Metazoa; phylum Chordata; class Mammalia; order Rodentia; family Cricetidae; genus Peromyscus; species Peromyscus leucopus. The sequence goes on along the minus strand of NC_051071.1, from coordinate 86,534,947 downwards.
ATGCCATGGTGTCATCGGAGACTTTTCAGGGGGTCTTGGCTGGTCAAACCCGATGTATCTTAATCTGGAACAAATCCATTGCCTCTGGCTTTCTGTGGAAACAAAAGCAGAACCTCCTTTCCAAAGCAACATATCCTTACATCCAAATTTTGTAGTCAAGGTACCTTTAAAATATATATTAGTTTAACTCAGCAGCCTTTACAATCAAATGTCTCTCTGCAGTTAAAAATCCCAAAGACAGCATAATCCAGATTCTCTGTGTGATATCCATCTTTACGTGGCTTATATTTTATACTACCTTTACTGTCTCTTTAAAGACTTTATTTTTGCCGGGCGTTGGTGGCGCACGCCTTTAATCCCAGCACTCGGGAGGCAGAGCCAGGCGGATCTCTGTGAGTTCGAGGCCAGCCTGGGCTACCAAGTGAGCTCCAGGAAAGGCGCAAAGCTACACAGAGAAACCCTGTCTCGAAAAACCAAAAAAAAAAAAAAAAAAAAAAAAAAAAAAGACTTTATTTTTTTAAAAACTATCTCTCTCTTTATATAAGTGTTTCATTTATCAATCAATCATCCACAGCAGTGCCTACCAAATATTGTGCCAGAGAACCAAAGATCAGAACTTTGAAAGTGGGTCTTAACCACAACAACAATAAAACCCCCTCTTTATAAGGATGGATTCTACTGTAAAATCCAGTTTGTGGTTGCATATTCAATATCCCCCCACCCCAAATCAAAGCTGTTTACTGATAGTTTGTTCAGAAAAATATGGAAAATACCACAGATATAATATGCCCTACAAAGGGCAGGGGAGGATGCTTTTTAAATCCTTTTGTCTCACCAGGCTAGACAAAGTAAAGAAGCTGAAAAATCAATCCAATCAATGTGGAGAGAGGAGCTGCTAATTTTAGACGCTGTGCTGTGCCTTGGTGATGGATGCCAGCACAGATGCCCCAAGTACGGCCCTGCTGACATTTATATTAGATGTACTAGTGATACATCTAATGTCACTGAAGACACAGCCTCTTTAGTCCCATGAAAATACAGAACTACATCAACGATTGATAGGAAGCAGTACAAAATGTGTAGAAGTGATTTTTTTTTCTCTGTCCATAGTCAGTGTGCCTGGTACAGCTGCAGATGGTGTCCCAAAGACGGCAAATAAAAGAGACTTGCAAAATTAACAGAAGATGGCGCAACTGCCACCCCAAACATGCACTTAATGAAGTATTGCAGTCCACTGAGAAAACACATGCACAAGTGCAATGAAAAGAGACGTCATTGTGAAAATTATCGTCGTCGGGGCTGAATTTCCTGAGGACTGTGGGATTAAATGGCTGGCAGCCCTGGGAATTCCTTGAAGTGTTGATGCTTAGTAGGACCACATTACTGACACATGAAGATGCTAAGTCAAGCCCAACTGATGGAAATATGTCTTGGTTTGTGACCTGTCAAATCATTAATGGTCCCAAAACCAAAATTAGCTTGATGATGAACATCAGCTTGGATGTCTAACATGTATAGCAAACATAACTGCTCATTTCAATGAGCTAAATGGAGTCTTCAATACCGTGTCTCAAGTCATAACAGCATTCCAGCCAAAACCAAGATTATGGCAAGATCAAAATAAGGCACAAATATGCATCATGACACATTGAGTAAGCATAGTCCCATCTCATCAAAAAAAAAGGAAAAATTAGCTTATTTTCAACTTAAGAATTTGCAAACAAACTTGAAGATTTCTGTGAAAATAATATTTTGAATTATTTGAGACCCCACTTTCAGTTGACATAAACATACTACCTGCTCATTTTCAAATAGAACAGATAGAATCACACTCTGACATTTAACCTGAAGAAAAAAGTTGGGTCATGTCGCTTTACTAGACTGTGGCCCTAGCTTCCCAGTGACATATGTCCCTCGCCATCTTCCAGCCTTGCTTTCTGGTGGCACACACACTGGCGAGCAGTTGTTCTCAGGAAGAAGTCCGCCAGAGAGCAAAACTACAAGCAAAACACCTGATGAGCAGACGCGAACTCCCGGGCAGCGCAGCTCCTTCCGATCACCCAAACACCGACGCACTGGTTGCTCAAATGCAACGCCTGCAGCCCGCTGACTTCACGGGGCTCTCTTTTCCTTTGCTTTTATAATTTTTTAAATCAGTTTAGTTTTGTTACTCAGACAGGTTCATTCTCTTCATCAGTGATCACACACTCAGGAAGGATGGGTGCGTGGTTTTAGAAGACTCTCTGGATGAGGTGCCACATAAGGAGCATGATGATCTGCGCGGCTCTTGTATCTTCGCAGTGTCGGGTATGGTGAAAATTCTACACAGACCCTTATTCCTCCTCCGCTTTCATTGGTGTGTTTAATGTGAAGCCCAAGACAATCCCTCTTTGTCTGATATGGCCAGAGAAGCCAAAACATTCAAGACCCTCCCAGTCTAGATCTTCTGTGCTTCATGTGCTGTGCCCCCAATCCCAAAATCTCAAGGGAACGTTTCACTTATGATATCTTTATTGCAAAATTCATATTTTCTTGAAGTTTTAAATTTTACTTCACAGCACCCTCTCCTGAAGTTTCTGCACTAATTTTCCTGGCTTTTCTTGGCTCTTCCCACTTTGGTTCACCCCCATTCTCTTCTTTCTTTCCCCAGAATCCCTTCGTGTTCTCCAGTGGAAGTTATGGGTGCAATTAAATGAATGAATGTATGAATGTATGAATGAATGGATAGAGAGAGAGAGATAGATGATAGATAGATAGATAGATAGATAGATAGATAGATAGATAGATAGATAGATAGATAGATAGATAGATAGATAGATAGATAGATAGATAAGGACCTTGCACGCTCTGGTAGGCCCTCCTCACTGGATGTCCTTCTCCTTGAGGCCACCAGGGGGCGTTTGGAAAAATGTGAGTCAGATGGTTGCACTTCTTTGTGGCTCCTGGAACAAAAACCGTCTGTGTTCAGACAACTAGCTACCCTCCAACCTCCTTCCACAGCCTTCTCTCCGCCCTGCCATGCTAGCAGCAACTCTACCCTTCTTCCTTCCCAAGCACGCTCACCACACCAGGTCTTTGCACTTGCTATAACCTCGGGTTGCGTGCACCAGACAGTGGCATGGCTACTTCCCTGTCTTCATTCGTCTCTGCCCTCAGATCTCCCCTTAACATGGAGACCGAGCCTGCCCACTCTATCATTCGCAGCCCTTCTGAATCTCCTACGCGCCACTCTGATTTATCTCCACTGCGGCTGTTGCCTGTCCTGCCACTTACTTGTTTACTTGATTGTAAACTTACTCAAATGATCCCATGACTGATGGGAGACTAGGTCTTGTTTTGTCCATCATGGCATGCATATTTCCAGCAATTGATCAGCGCATCACCGGAAGTAGGCATTCAATAAATACTTGCGGATTAAATGGTAAATAAAGAAAGAGAAGGTAATATAGGGGAACAAAGGTAGAGGAGCAGGAAAAGGAAGAAGGAAGGAAGGAAGGAGGAAGGTGCTGGAGGAGGAAGGAAGGGAGGAAAATGTTAGAAACAACTAGAAGGCAATAATATGACATTTACAGAACCTTTCATAAGAAAATGGAGCCGATTCTGCCCACCACCCCCATTCCCTGTGCCCCTAGATGTTTGGATTCATGAAACCCTACAGTCTTTCAACCGGCAGAGATTTTCTAGGAAATGGAGTGCAGTCTTCTACTAAACTTAGTAGTTCTTTGCCACATCATTAACAGAGGAAGTGAAAGGCAACCTTGAGAGTGCCTTCTTGTTTTGTGGTAATTTCTGCTTCTGTGTTAGGAGGTTGTTAAAATGCACTGTTCTCAGAAGCCTCCTCTCATCCACATCCGAAAAGATGGCGTCCTTGGTCCCCATCTCAGGAGTAAGGAAGGAACAGCCCTTCCGCAGACCCTGCTGTGGTGGCGGCCCCCCACCCCAGGTACTGCAGGCACTGTTACTCTTAATACTCACAGCCTTACCTGGATGTTGCCCCTTGATTTTACAAGCAAAGGAACAAACATAAAACAATCTATTCACTTCAGAGTAGTGAGTCGCAGGCTTGGGGTCATGTGCTGGGCTTTCTTACTCAAAAATAGCTCAGAACAGTATGATAATTGAGCCTTCAAGTTTTTCAAAGAAAATGACTCACATGTTAACTGCTTAGATTGGTGCTGTATTTCCTGCAGGCTTCAGAAACCCAAAACAGGAGTTTGAACCTAAAGTTGAAGAATATCAATACTGGAGTTCAAGCTACTGGTCCAAGCGCCAACCCCCTCACCTGCCAGCCATGTGACCATTTACGAATGATTTCTCTGGTTGTAAGATAACTGGCCAATATAGCTAAAACACTTAAGGCATTATTCTTCTGGTTATGTGACATCAATAACATTTTACATCAATTGTGATGCAAATTAACAATTAAAAACACATTTGAGAGGAGAGGGTAGTGGATAAAGCGAAAGATGTCAGATCACCTGAATTAAATCCAACGTTACTGTTTTCTCAGGCAAATTAATTAATCTCTGCCTCATGTCCATCCTGTATAAAGGAAGGTGCTACTTCATGGCAAGTGAACATGGAGGAAAGGAGGGAATTAAGAAATAAAGAGTTCAGTCACAGACACCCCAGCATGACCAATTGCTCCAGAGAAGGCAGGGGAGACTGGGGAGATACAGACAGGTGTGAGGAAACCCAGAGTGTAGTGCGATGGCAGACCATGAGGAACTGGATCACAGGAGTCCCTGGGATCAGCTTCGTCAAACTCCCTGACAGAGACACACAAGGTGAGGACGAGGGACGGACCACTGCATTTGGTATCATGGAAATAACTGCACCGTGACAGGAATCAGTTCTTTGGTGTGCTATGAGAGACGGCCTGGTGGGAACGCTGATGACAGACAGCGAGGAGCCAAGACCACTGAGCATCCAGCACCATCCACAGTCCCTCGACTTCTGACGTCTACACTGTGCTTCTCATCGTCTCAATTCCAGGACCAGTCACAAGCCTTGCTGGTCTCATCTTTTCTTGACCACCTTCCTCCACCTCTCCTTTTCCCACAGCCCTGCAGGGAAGCTAGGCTAAGCACTTTCCTCTCTGCGTCTACAACTGCCCACCTGGACATCGCTGGGGGAGGGAAAAAGTTTGCAAGGACACGGTGACAGCCCTTTTGACGGGTTTCACAGCAAAGAAAATTCGTGTCAGGGAAGCTCTAACCAGTGAGAGGCTGAAGCGAAGACTTGACTTTGCAGGGAAGAAGTAGCTTTGTGTCTGCATGGTGGCAGGAGTAACCCAGGAAAGTGCAAAGTGAAATACGGAAAAGACGAGTAGAACACAGCTCGTCTGTAGCTGTCAGCTGTGAAGCAGAGAGTCGGGGCTCAGAGATGGGTAGATGTGGGGGGGAATGCTACCCAAGTTCTTTCTGTTGCTTCTGCTTTCCTGCTGAAGAGGTTGAAAGAGAGAGGGTGCAAACTATGAAGTAGATGCCTAGAAGGAGGGGAGACAGGCAGGGCCCCCAAAACTGCTCTTGTGTATTTTTGCTCACAGTTACCTGAGACCAGTCAGCGTGGACTGTCGGGTTTTCCTCCGGCAGTACTGAAATGGACAGTCAGGGGCTACGAGAAGAAAACACTTAAGTCTAATAAAGATGTCAAAAGGAAGGTTCGTGCTTAGGGGTTCTGATTCCACAGCAGTAGGACAGAGGTGTCCAAAGCTGGATGCGAGTGGGAACGGGTTTTAGTTGGAGAACTCAAGAACAAAAAGTTGAAATTATGGAAGATTTACACGTTCAGTGGTCATGAAAGTCTAGGATACAAAACCTTGTAAGAGGCTAGAAACAACCATTGAAAGCTTCAGAGAATTAATGGGGTCAAGTTTTCTTGGACAGATTTATGTTTGTATTAAAATTAGCAAGAATCATGAGGTTATTGGTTGTAACAAGAAGGAAATAAATGTAAAACTGGAAGAAAGTAAGAGAAAATGACTGGAAGGTCATGTGACCACACGTAAGTGATGGTGAGGAATAAATGATGGTGTAAGATTCAGTGTTGAACACTGGAGGCAGGAGGTTTGTATGGAAACAGCAGGGAAGTCCTCCAGCTGAAGCAGTGAAGTCCTCCAGCTGAAGGCTCGGTGGTGATGGGGATCGGGAAGAGTGACCCAGCTGCAAACAGGAAGGCTGAAGGAACAAGGTTCCCCTCAGACTGAGAAAGATGATAAGATGGAGATGCAGGAGACTTTGCATCCAATAGAGCTGGAGGACCAGAGGGAAATGTAGAACTGCAGGGACTAGAGAACGAGGGGAGGAGAGAACAGAATGCGAGCAGATGGTGCTCTGTGGGGATTAGAGGGTGGAAGAGGAAGGCTGACCTGGATATCTGGGGGCTTCTCTGAGAGCTGACAGAAATAGATACAAATGGAATAACAGAGCAGCCACGGTAGACTGGAGGCAGATGCTGCAGGGCTGGGGGTGTTAGCAGGGAGGGAAGGGTGGATTTCTAGGGCCTCCTGACAAGGAGGCTAGAACACTCTTGGTTGGATGCATGTGGCTTAATGCAACAGTTTTCTTAGTCAGTGAAGGGACAGTTTTCTTTTAAGCATATACGAGCTGTACTGACTCCCACTGGTGGACATAAGAGTCCTGAAGTTAGTAGATACCACACAAGCTGTCCCTTCTGTCCTATGTTATTGTTCAACCAGGGTAATGGCTATGGTAAAGAGAATTTTGAGAGTTAGAACACACAGTGACATCATGGAAGACCAACAAAAATAAGGTTTATTTCCCCCAGAAGATTCTGCCTTGTCTATTTCTCTCCAATGTGGTTATCCAACTAACTCACTTTTCTCCCAATGAATACATCGATGCACAAGGAAGAAAACGGCATGGGGAACTGTATCATCCAAGTCACTCATAGCCACCCAAAACACGTGAAGGAGAGATTAACATATAGACAGTTACAAAAGGAAACTTGAACAAGGAACCATGGTGCACCCTGAGGCTAGCAGCAGCATGAAATGAATGCATTCCTCAAGCAAGTCCAAAAACCAATAGTACTTGTTAGGCTTAGAAGCAGCTAAAACCCTCTACACAGAAAATGCAACCATTGCTCATCCGTGTCTTAACAAGCTTTCAAAATGAACCACACAGCACTTGTATCTTTCTTCCACCTCCTAATATCCTGTTGATGTCATTCATTGCCCAAACCCAACTGAGGACCAGAGAGCAAAGAAACTCGTTATTGTCATCGTTAAAATCATCTGCCTGTGCTGACAACAGGATGAAGAAGGGAGAAGAGGGAGAATGATCTGGAGAGATGAATAGAGAATGTCTACCATAGGAGTCAGTGCACATGAGAGACTTCAACAAAACCAAAAGGGACAGAAAACGGAGAATAACTAACTACTGATGCAGCAGCAGGAAACTAGAGGATACTATTGGTTGACTATAAGATGTCCCCCATAGGCTCACGTCTTTGAACACTTGGTCCCCAGATTGTAACCTTGTCTTGGGAGGTTGTTGAAACATTAGCTAGCTAACACAGGCCACATGAGATGGGCCTTTGAGGGCTATAACTCAGACCTACTTCTGAGTTAGTCTGTCTTCTTCATATTGGCATAATGTGACCAACTTACCTCACACCTCCACCATGCAGACAGAAGCAAGCCGCAATGTCAGGCCTTCCCTGTCATGATGGACTGTTCCTTCTGAACTGTGAGCCACAACAAGCCGATCTTCTCTTGAGTTGCTTCCATTGGGTATTTATTCTGACACAAAGACAGGAAAAGCAACCAGCACAAGGGACGTCTGAGTCCCAGTGAGAAAACTCGAACTGTGCTGAAGGAGAGGCCATGCCTCCGCTCTGCTTCCTAGCATCCCTAATATTGGGAATCCTCATGAGACCAAAACCAAGGAGACCCCAAGTGGTTAGAACATTTAGTTTCATGTGAAGAATGCTGAGTATCAGAAGGTAACGATTCAATGCCTTCTAAGTTCTAAAGAAAATGTTTAACTCAGTACATTCTACGTAGTCAAATAATGAAAATGTGGACAAGGGGCTGACGGCACAGCTCAGTAGAGCAATTGTGTAGCATGTATGAGCCCCTAGGCTCAATTCCCAGAATCACATAAACCGGGTGTGCTGGTACATACCTGTAATCCTAGTGCTGTGGGAATGGAGGCCAGAGAATCACAAGTTCAAAGTAACCTTTGGCTACATGGAAAGTCTGAGGCCAGTTTGGGGCATGAAACCCTGTCCAAAAGGGGATGGTTATGTGAACCAGCTTGTTTCCACTGTTCTCCTTCAAAAATGTGTGTCTGCTTCCCGTGCTCCCCATCTTAACTCAACTGGTCATAATTCAAAAAGATAGAACTTAATTTACACACCCTGAATGCAAGTATACACACACACACACACACACACACACACACACACACACACACGCACACGCACGCACGCACACACGCGCGCACACACACGTGTGCGCACACGCACATACACACAGACACTTTTTGTCACTGAGTTGACTCATTCTTTGTTCTAAGCTCTGTTAACCGTCCCCTCCTCTACTTTCCCAGAGTCTTCCTTTCAGCTTTCATTATCATAATGGCCTCTTAAGTGGGCTCCCTCTCCACTTCCCAACATACCAATCAATATTCACCCTCTGCCAAGGGACTTTTCTAAGTGTATATTGTATAGTCCCTTAATCTTATCTGAAACTCATCAATTGATCACCCTTTCATAATAAAACTCAAATTCCTTAGCATGACACATAAAAACCTAAACATACCCCCAGAGATATCTTACGTTCCAGTCACACCAATCTTTACGCATTTCCCCAATAGAGCAAGATTTTATATTTTATATTGGGAATTCGACATAATACAATCAATTAATTATGAACCCTGTTTGCATTGTGTAAACCATCATTGATTACGAGTCAGTCTGCACTAGGCATTAATAGCTGACCAACAAAGAAGGAAGCAAAATGAGCCTCCCACAGACAAAGCATGAGAGCACATGTCTGCCTTGAGCAGATGGCCGGGGGCTCTGCCAGCCTCTTTCTTTGGAATTCTATTCTTGGGTTCTGTTTTCCCTTTGGCACCCATGATCAATTCAGGGAGCACTCGTGTGAGGTCAGGGCCCAGGGACAGAAGGGCCAGAGGCTGTGTATGCCAAAGAGTAAACACACACACACACAAAAATGTAGTTTAGATTTCTCCTATTTTGATTGTTTTTTTATTCATGATACAAAAATATACTCAGAACAATGGCTCATGTACTATTTAAATTTCTGCAGGAAGGAAAATGAATTTTATATTAAGATTTTGAAGCTCTCTGTCACATAAGCTGTTTCCATTGAAAAATTACCATCTGACTTTGATGCTGGGGGATTATTAGAAGCACTACCCAGCAGAGTACTTCCTCTGCCTAGTTAACCAGCTGGTCCTCCATTAGTAAAGATATCATTACTTTTGGAAAGCTATTTCTCTGATCTTTCCAGCAGAAATTCAGTATGTTTTAAATCTGCTGCCATGACACTCTGGGCAGAGTTCTCTCTTTAAACTTAGTAGTTAGCACTCTGCATTCCTATCTTAATTTCATGTTTCATCCCTCTGTCCCAGTGCTGACCATTCAGAGAAAGAACTGAGAGAAGCCTTCCTTCATCCCCATATCACCTTAGGATCAGATGATACTCCATACAGGACACAAAATTTTTGTTAAAAAGAACTGATAGAGATGCTAGGCAGGGTGGCCCTTGACTATAATACCAGAACATTGTAGGCTGAGGCAGGAGGATTGCCATGAGTTTGAGGTCAGCCTGTGCTAAAAGAAGAAGATGGAGGAAGAGAAGGAGGAAGAAGAGAAGAAGGATGAGCAGAAGAAGGAAGAAGGATGAGAGAGAGGAGGAGGATGGGGAGGAGAAGGAGGAGGAGGAGAAGGAGAAGAAAAGGGAGGAGGAGGAGAAGAAGAAGAAATTGTTACAGATTACTATGTGAAACATACAGACTGTACAATTGTAATTCTTATTGATTTTTTTCCAAATTATAAATGAACCATCTTCCTAAAAACCTGCCCTAGGGGTCTACATTTCTAAGTTATAATAATGGTTTCCAGCATTCACTTGATAATCCACATGTAAATACCACAGAAGACTACCCTGTTAACTTTATATTTGGGGAGATTCTTCTGTGCCATTTCCTGGGGAGACATAAAAAATACATCTACTCACCCCAGATGAGGCATCTAGAATAGACCAAAAATACAATTCCACCCCAGTCTAGCTTGGTGAACTAATGAATTTCTTGGGGTCACTTATAGGAGTTTAAGTGAGGGGTTTCTTGTGGGAACATGAATGACTCAAAGGCAGCTGCAGTACAAAAAAACCTACCCCAGCACAGGTGATAGTTTAGGAACTCCACATCCCAGCAGTTCCCTGCGATGACTTGCAGGCACCTCCACCAGGCTCCTCTCCTTAGCAACTGTTTATGGGGTATACAACTTGGGGAGTGGCCTCGACAATCTTGCAACTTCCTCAACCTTGTGAGTCTTGTAAGTTTCATGAGCTTCCTAAGCCTTGTAATTCTGTTGATGTCTCGATTCCCCAGAGCCTCACTTCCCCACACCAGGAGAGAATGCTTCCGTTTGGAAAGAATCACTGCACAATGGTGCTGTTCTGCAGGTCAACCATGATCCATCTTGCCTGATTAAAAGGGTTATTGGCATTGTCCTCTAAAAATCTGATTTTCCTGCCAAACTGGGAAGACATTTAGAAATCAATAGCTCACAAATTATGCTGATAGCTCCAAACGAGTTTTGTCAGGGAAGTGCCATTAGTGGGAGTTCCTGGATGACACACAGCATCTATGCTCTCCCCATACACCGCACACTAAGTCAACTGTGTGTGCCTATTTGCGCATTTGTTTATTAATATCTATATTCACCTTCTTTTAAAATAATCATATACATGTGACCAGCTAAGAACATTACTAGTGCCAGTGTTTCAGGGCCCTCACAATGGGTGGTATACAGCATCAGGTAATGGTATCATTGATCTAATTCAGCAACATAGATTTATGATGGTTTCCAATAAGATCACAAATATTATATCTCATAGTTTGTGGTCAGAAAGCATGGAACCACTCTATCTGTGAGTCTATATGTAGAAAACAAAGAGAAGTTTCTAAAAGTGTTTGTTTATATAACCAAACGACTTGTAAGTTTTCTAAAGTTGAATTGCTATAGCTGATGAGTCAAAAGCAGAACATTACAGAGAGCATATTGCACCATGGGGAATGTCAATGGCTATAGCAGAGCAAACTAAAAACAGACGCCTCATCCTGTGTGTAAAGTCTGCCTCGACAACGTGAAAAATCAAGTTATTCTGTAGAACTGTAGAACAGGGGATGACACAAAGGAGCATGAAGACATTTCGGAGGTCATGAAAATGTCACATATTTTTATTATGGTTGATGATTATTTGGGTAGATATATTTGTCAAAAATATTCAAATGTGAAGAACAATGTATTTTATTTTCTCTAAGTTACACCTCAGTAGAGGAGTTTTTAAAAATCAATAGTGAAGCAAAGCAAAGCTCTTATTGGTTTTTTCCAAGCTCTATCAAGTTGCTCTTTTAAGTATTTATAGTCATTAAGGCTGAGAACTATATTGTTGTAGTAACTGTTCTTTGCCAGATTTCCTCATGGTTTAAAAATAATGTATGTAAATCTCATTAAGTGAGTAACATCATGAAATTTCTTTCTGTATGAAGATAAATTGTGAATATGCTTAGCTTTGTAAAATGACTAGGCTTCTCATGTATATTAATATGTATATCAAATTTCATATCTGTAACAGTTTACCATCCAGTGACAAGGCCTATTCAAAAGAAATGCAAATGGCTGATAAACTTGTATATTCACAAATCCAGTTAAGCCCTGTATTACAATAAGGTAGAGAAACTGTCACATCAAAATGGATGGACTTAGAAGTACAGATGAACTTTGATAGTGACACTTATCATCTAGACGCCCGAAGACAAAATCCCTACAGGTAACAATTATTGCTTGACACTACATTTGGTGAAGGTTCATGATACAGTACGTGAAGCCCTTCTCATGCAAGACCTCACATCATCTTTTAAATGCCGCCTTCTTTCTATCATTTTTCTTTGTGAGTTTTGACCTCCCAAGACAAAAATTTCTTTAAATAAAAATGGAACTATTTCCCACCATTCTTAGCATCTCTCGATTGGATGCATCCACACAAGGCTTTGATGCACTATGTCTGGAAACAGGCTAAGCAGTGAGCATCTGTTTTCCTGGTGCAAGAGATGATTGAGAGACAGCAGAGAGCATTGAAGAGGAACAGAATAGTCAGCATCCAGAGCAGTTGTAGAGACTGGGGTCCTGCCATCAAAAGTCTGGACTGTAGCCACTGTGCCCGTGGGAGCAGTTTCTACAACAGGAGAATTCCACAAGGCACTTCTAGAGCGGGACAGCACCAGTGGTCTGTTCGCTGGGCCACTAGACAAAGTTCATTAAAATTTGTTTGATTTCGCTGTTATCTGTTCCTCTGCTACTGTATATGCTTCCTTATAATGCAGGCCTTGCCTAACTTGTTCATCACCAATGACTGTCCCTCTACATAACTGCACTGCCCATGACTGTATACCAGTGACAATAACCACACATAACTACATATGGATGTACCCAGAACAGTAGATGGCAGTTACATAGAGGTGTAAACACTGGCTAGGGCTCGGGAACGTTGCAGCAGAGGGGACAGAAAGATTTTAAAAGCCAGAGGATCTAGGCGGTGGTGGCGCGTGTCTTTAATGCCAGCACTTGGGAGGCAGAATCAGGCAGACCTCTGAGTTCGAGGCCAGTCTGGTCTACAGATGAAGTTCCAGGACATCCAGGGCTACCCAGAGAAACCCTGTCTCAAACAACAACAACAAAGAGCCAGAGGATCAGTAAATTTGCTATGAGACTGTGTCTCCTAGGAATGCCAGGTGATACACCAATAAAATATCACTAACATGACCATCTAACCAGGAGCTGAAAAAGAACATCAACATGTAAAGTAGACAGTGGAAATCCCAGGAGACCTCAGTCCCACACAAAGAATTACAAGCAACTAGGGAATGCTCAGAGTGGGAGAAAGTCTTCCCTAAGGAAGAGCATACCAGTTGGTTACCCAAAACCAAAAGGTCAGCCCCAAAAGACACACATACAAGTAACGTTATACAGACTGACTAGATTTTATATGTGTGTGTGTATGTATGTATGTGTATGTATATATGTGTGTATGTATGTATGTATACATGTACATATATGTATGAAACAGTTAATGAAAACAGTTCATGAATTTGAAAGAGAAAAAGGAGGGGTATATGGGAGGGTGCAGATGGAGGAAAGTGAAGGGGAGTGATGTGATGATATTATAATCTTAAAATAAAAGAAAAGGAAAAAACACTGAAGCAGTGAAGCTGGCACTGGTGGACAATAAAGGTCGTTCATGTTCCCCCCGTGCAGGCAGCATGAGTGCCACAGAGACACTGGGGTGGACAACGTCTGCTTGTGGCCCAGAGTCAGAGGATGGAATAATAATGGAACTTGTTGTCACACAATTCGGTATAGTTAGAAAAAGCTAAACTCTTGCACAGTTTCTAGATTTTACCATAGAGGCCAAAAGAGGTCAATGAGAACATGCCAATGGAAAATGTCCTTGGTAAATATCATTGCCGAAGCATCAATTCTGTGCCACACATGCCTGCATGCATTAATTCACAGGAAACTTACAACAGCCCTTTGGATGAAGCCCAATGGCCCAAACAGTGTTTTAGATAAGCAGTTAATGAGTGAGGATAACTCAGGCAGTGATAACACGAGTGGAGGTATTAAGTTCTACAGCTTAAAGCCTTCGAGTTTTTAAAAGAGGGTCAAGAACAGTGAAAGGACAAGCAGGAAAATGTGTGTGGAAGTTCACTATCAAGGTGCTGCAAACCCAGAGACCTGGAAGTGACCGGGAGCTGATTGGGAGAGTGCAAAGTTAGTGGTGGAAGTCTGAACGGTTTTAATAGAACACATCAATCACAAGTCTTTACTCTGTACAAAGTGCTACCAAACAGGCACAAACGATTAACCTGACAATGGACAATGTGAGATGATACACACACACACACACACACACACACACACACACACACACACACACACACATTGGTAACTAAATCAAACTTGTAACTTATTGGAATTTAAGTGTTACCTTCTTTTTGTTGTTTTAAAACCATTCTCATAATGAATCTACAAAAAGTACTCCTCATGTCAGTCTCCTTAGGGTAAACCTCCAAAGCCAGCTGGCTTGAGAGACCCACAGAGGAAGGAGGGCACAGAGAATACGACCACACAAATATGGAGGGACAAGAAGAAACACGTGGAAGCTGAAATTATTATCTCATAAACCTACTCAAGCTTTAGACCCGAGATGGCTTTTAAACGGCCCCAAGCCAAGCAACGCAGGAGCTCTCCCACGTTCCTGAACAAGTCCCTCAGTTAGCGCATGCCTCCATGGTGCTTTGTAGACCTGCAGCCTGAAATCTGAACAAACGTTCTGCCCCACTGCTTCCCTCTTCTTCAGCAAGGTGTCCCTGCTGGCTTCCACCCCGGGGACTTTGTTTCATGCTTGCGTTCACATCCAGTTAAATGCTAATTGTTCTTTAATATCGCCGTTCCGATCTTCTTCCCCGAATTATGACAACATTGCACTAGGGAACAAGATTTGAGTAAGGAGGCAAAGGCTTAACTCAGAGAATAAAGATAGAGTCAGCGGTGCTGGATTCTGCATCCTGTCAAGCCTCTGAAAGCAGAACTTGGGAGCTTGATGTGAATACATTAAAGTTTCATTTGGTTCTTTTTTTTTTTAAAACCTTTTTATTATTAGCTAGTATAACAAGTATGAGTGTGCACATATACCTGTGTGTGCACACACAGACACACAGACACACAGACACACACACACACACACACACAACATGCTTTCTTTTATTTATTCTTGCATTCATTCATTCATTCATTCATTCACCCACTCAGCATTTATGGAAGCACTCCCTCTATTCTACATAACTGCAGTAATTCCTCAGAAACTTTATTTTTTCCTTTATGAATAGCTAAATGTAAAGTTAATCATTGTCCAATATTCCTCTATATTATCTTCCCCAAACTAGTTTCAGTACTAAAAAATGAGACTATTGAGACATTAATTTTGCTGTGAATCTCAGCACTGACTATTAACATTATATTGCCTTGCCAGAGTTTGTGGTTCTTCAAGGTTTAATAAGCATCTGCTACGTGCTAGATACTGTGTCTGGGGCAGGTCAGTGTCTGAGTGTGAGATACGGTATCACTCCCCTAACAAGGCTTGTGGGGGGTCCTATTATAAATAGTCCAACCTACCTTCCAGTCACATTTTTTTTTTTGTTTTTTGTTTTTTGTTTTTCGAGACAAGGTTTCTCTGCGTAGCTTTGCGCCTTTCCTGGAACTCACTTGGTAGCCCAAGCTGGCCTCGAACTCACAGAGATCCACCTGCCTCTACCTCCCGAGTGCTGGGGTTAAAGGCGTGCGCCACCACCGCCCAGCCCAGTCACATTTTTATGTTGCTATGCACTCGTGGGTTATATTCCAGCTATATTAAACGATTTCCCCAGTTAGGTGGAACTTAAGCTTTAGATTTTATATTCTACTGTTTCCATATCTGACGCTAATTTAATGAGGTATTGATGTCTAAGAACTCTGTGTAACCCAGGAAAAATGCAAAACAATCATAGATATGGTGATTGTGTTATGCATGTATGTGCATGTGTGTGTGTGTGCATGTGTGTGTGTGCATGTGTGTGTGTGCATGTGTGTGTGTGTGTGTGTGTTGGAGGGCTTCTCACAGGAGCAATGACAGAATCATGGACAACCCACCTGTGTCTGCACCACTTTTCTCTCCCTCCGCCAACAATCATTAATTAATAAAACTCACAGAGGGTCAGGGTCTCTTGGGCTTCTCTTTCTTCCCTGAGAGGATGTGAATGAGCCTGGTTTTGTGCAGGTAACCTCAGCTACTGAGTGTTCAATGGTGTGGTGACCAGGCATGCCTAGAAGACAACATCCCACCACATTTCACCCTTTCCTCTGTCTCATACATTCTTCGAACCTCCTCTTCCATGATGCTCCCCCGGCCTTGGAGGGGTGATGCGACTGTCCCATTTAAGACTGAGCATTCGACAGTCATTTATTCTCAGTTATGAGTCTCTGTAGTAACCACTGCCCACTGCAAAAGGAAGCTTCTCTGACCGAAGCTGACAGCAGCCCTAATCTACAATAATAAACGTAAACATGTAGGAAGAAATTTAACGTGCACAGAATTTCCATCTAGTAAAACAGCAGCAGCAACTTCTGGCCAGGTTTATAGGACCTGGTGTGAATCCCCACCTGTGGAATGAACCTTTATCCAATTAGAGAGTAGCAGACTACTCCCGTAACAGTCGTGGCATTATTGGACCAGTGGGCACAGAACAGTCATTTTGTGTAGACTTTCAAGCAGAGAAATTGAATAGTTTTTTTTTTTCTTAATGGAGAGAAAAGGAACATATTTAATGTTTTTCTCACAATTTCAGAACCTAGATATTACCACAGTTAGAGTGAGTACTAAAAAATAGAATGCGACTATAGTGCAAATATTTGAAGGAAGAACTATGTCCAACATATCCATGCTAATCTATGTATGTCTTAGAGGCAGAAATGCACAGAGAACAGAATGACTAGATCTGAAGGCTACGAGGCCTGAGATAGAGTCCTGGGGCTCTCCAGTACCAGATGCCACACTCCTCAAGTTCCCCAGTCTGTAAGGTGTGGTTAGCCTTAGTGCTGCTGTGAAAATTGAACAAGAGGTTAATCACAAACAGCACACAGAATCTGATGCATCCTTTCTAATGCATTTTATTTTTCTATCTTCTAAAGTGGCAACTAAGTTTAATTAAGCTAACCTGATATCTTGCATTTTCAGATTGTTCCTTATAATTGGGCAAAACCAAGAACTTGGCTTTGGAGAAGGAAAGGAACAACAATGTCTTATTGGGAAATAGAGACTAATTGAGTGTTTTCTTTTCTAAAATATGGCAAATTAGAAACTTGCATCTTGGAATTCCAACCTCTTCTTTGCTGTATCTGACCCAGGGATGGAGTGCTTGTCTCCTGATGTGGCGTTCCTGTCACTGTACCGAACACACTAGGTGCTGTGACTTCCCATGCAAACCTCCCTTTTACCTTTTGGCTTCTGCTCTTATCTGTCCTCCAAAAGAACAGACTCCATGTTGCTGACTTCTCCATCACCATGACAAAGGCTCCACTCAGTTCAGAGAAGCTTCTTCTCACAGTAGATGGGAACGAATGCAGAGACCCACAGCTGGACAGTAACAGACATTGGAGCACCTAGTCATAAATGGGATGTCTTCATCAAACCCTCCCCTCAGGGCTCAGGGATCTCTGAGGGAAAGGGATAGGAAAGAGTGTAAGAGGCAAGGAAACAGTGTCCCCCAGACACGACAGGACTGGTGCACACACGACCTCACACCAACTATGGCAGCAAGCACAGGAACTGCACAGGTTCAGGCGAGACAGGGTCCCAGCACCGAGAAGGAGAAGTCAACATGGGGACCCACCCCTAACCAAGAAGCTGGCTGCAAATGATGGCTTCCAACACCTGGAAAATCAGCTTTCTCCAATGGAGTGTCTGTCACTGGGTATACCAACCACACTCCAGGGCAGGCCCCATGCCCAGGAGGAGTTGGCTAACAAGAAATGAACTCAATGGTATTTTGTGGACTTCTTTTTCATTTTGCTTTGTTTTGGCCTTTTTTTTTTTTTTTTTTTTTTTTTTTTTTTTTTTTTTTGTCTTATAGGGGAGGAGTTGTGGTTTTTTTAAGAGAGAAAGAAAAACATAAAGTTGGGTAAGTATAGAGATGAGGGAGATCTGGGAGGAATTGGGCGAGGCAATAATGTGATCAAAATACATTGTATGAAAAAAATTTTAGCTAAAGAAAAATGCTCAGTAAAAGATTTGAATAAATGATCACTAGTGAACTGACTTAGGGGGTATTGTATGGGTGTGTGTTTGGATGTATGGGCATACATGTGAACAGGTGTACATGTGCACACATGCGTGAAGACCAGGTTGACATTAGTATCCTCCACCTTATTTTTGGAGACAGTCTTTCAAGGAACCTGGAGCTTGGCACTTCATCCAAAGCCGGAAAGTTCGAGAGACCCATCTATCTCCCTGACTCCCAGTGCTGGGGCTACAGGTACCATGTGTATGAGAGTGCTGAGGCCCTGGACTCAGTTTCTCATGCCTGTGCAGCACAGCCAACTCTCCAGGCCTAAATAATTAATTAGACTTGATGCTAAGTGAATCAGGGCTGTGCAGGATAAACACTGGTATTTTGAAGAACAGTTTGTGAACGCTTTCCTCAGTTCGCATGAAAGGTCAGATCACGATTCCCATTCTAACTGATGGTAGACCTGACTCTGCCAGCAACGTTACTTTGGTTCTCATAATATGACCCATGCAATTAAATTAAAGGAGCTAAGAAGTCATATTAGCATTTTACATTGTCCAAGGGATTCAAGTTAATTGACTCGATTATTTAAGCCAGCTTAACAATACTTCCACTCAGAGACTTTTCTCCCTCTTGAGTGTCTCAAGGCAGTTTATAAATCTTCAGTTTATAAACCTTCTTTTCCACTTTAAATAGTAAAACACAGAGACACATTCAGTTTTAATGACATTTTTCCAGTGGAAAAAAGACAGATCTTCTCTCTGAGTTTAATATGTTAGAATGCAGTTCCCGGAGCATTTCAAGTCAGTATGAAATGAAACATTGCAAAAAGTGGGAAATCGTGCTTTCTCGGGCGCAGCATGGTGTCATATACACCCCTCCCCCTCCGGGAGCCTCAAAGGACAATAAAAAGAAAACTTGCAAAAAAAAAAAAAAAAGTAATAAACCAACCACGACTGGGAAGCTTTGAAATTTGGGTCCAAAGACTATGAGTCAGAAAGAACTGGGCGCAAACTCAGAACCAACCTATTGGCCATGTGACTCCTCAGGCTGCCTAACATCTACAGTTCTTACGTTCCTTGTGTGGACAATGAAGAAAATGGCAGCAGTGCCCACGGTCTTCCCTAGGTAAGACCAAAGACTCCATGAACCGAGTAACATGTGTCCTCAGCACAGCGAGCCCTCAGTCTATACCCTCCCTCATCATGTATGCACCACCTATGGTGATTAAGTTTTGGGGTCAACGTGGAGAGTGTTTTCTAAGTCAGTGATCTTTGAATAAGTGGATCCCTGTTTATAATGTAATGGATCTCATCTAATCAGCAGAAGAAGTAATAGTTGCCCAATAGTCTAATAATAAACTTATAGTCTTCCTAAGGAAGGGACAATTCTCCAGCAGAATGCCTTCCATCTCTCTGGTCTCTGGGCTACAGCCCTCAGATTGGAACTGGGGAAGGGGGGTCACCTGGAACTCACCTCAACCAGCCATAATGCAGATATGGACTTCTATAAACACATGAGCTATAGATAGATAGATAGATAGATAGATAGATAGATAGATAGATAGATAGATGATAGACAGACAAACAGACAGATAGATAGATAGATAAGTAGATAGATAGATAGATAGATAGATAGATAGATAGATAGATAGACAGATAGATAAGTAGGTAGATAGATGATAGAAGACAGAGATATTAGGTAGGTATACAGATAATAGATCATATTCTTAAATTCTTGAAAATTCTGAAACAGAACCATATACAAACATAAAACCCTAAATTATTAAAAATAAAATTATATAAACTAGGGTATCAACATGCTTGAAATAGAAGACCCTTGGAGGCAAGCATTAACCTTGAGGTATTAGTCATCCAATAAATATCCAATAAATACTTTAAGAATCCATCCATCAGTATATTTTAGTATGGCCAGGCAAATATTGTGACATTTTTAAAGGTACATGTGAACTGAAATGCACAAGATGCAGCCTTACAAACATAATGTTAAAAAGGTGCTAAATGAAGAAGTGTTCAAATCACCAGCTACGCCAGATGGCTGAGAGCGTATATGAGTTTACCCAAATGTCAACCTAGGGAACAGAGTGTCCCAAAGGAACCGAAAGCTAGGGAGTAGATGAATCACATCTGCGGTTGTCATGGATACTGTTCATCTTATCTGTGTGAACCTGAAAACTGAAAGCACTCTAGAATAGAGTGGCTAGCTACTTAATTGAGGCCTCATCTGTTACCAAAGACTTAGGCCAATAGAGCATCCTTAATGTTTAATAAGCACTCAGAGTGGACTTGGTTTCATACAAAATGTGTCAAATGTACATATACAGTTTCCATTCTCCTGTTCAGTTGTATGTGCTAGATACCAATGGAGAATTTAAAACATCTTTAACAGCATCCCAGCCCCAGATATTCTGACTTAGAGGTTTGAGGTAGATATTCAAAAGATCCCCTATGTAAAGCTAATATTACACATAGGATTAGGAACTGTGGCTGAAGGTTCCCATAAAAAAAAAAGTCTGTTGGGTGCTCAGAAACACACTTCAGTGTCCAACTCCTTCACACTTTTCACAGTCCTTCATCTACTCAACTTAAATATTCAGAGCATGTTCTGCTATAGCTGATTCTGTCTTAGTGCCTAGGTTCTTTACTGTTCCGTAATTACTCCAGGGCTCCTGAGAGTACTCACTGAGTCTATAAAGGTAGGGATAAAGGCAAACAGGGGACTGCAAACCACATGGGTAAGAAGCTGGGTAGAGAAGGAGCTGGAGACTCACTGTTAAAAACATTTCTATTAAGTCTCAAATCAAGGACAAGTGCAGAAAAAAGGACTAATACAAGCAGAGACAAAGTTAAATTTTGTGTATTTTTAAGTGGCAAAGTGCCTAAAAATAAATGAGTTTGTGAGCATATATTGTTAAAGTCTCTGAAACATCTGTCTGTGTAGAATTAATGAATTTTCAATTCTGCTAAGTGTTTTTCTCAACTACATCTTTTTTGGTTTGTTTGGTTGTTGGTTTGGTTTGTTTGTTTGGTTTTTTTTTTTTAACTGAGGATTGAACCCAGGGCCTTGTGCTTGCTAGGCAAACCCTCTACCACTGAGCTAAATCCCCAACCCCCATTTTTTTTTTTTTGTTTTTGTTTTCGGAAAGAGAAATAAATCCTCAGGGGTTCCATTCTGCTTTTTACCGGAGTAGTGAAAGCAAGCAACGGTTTTGGTGTGGCAGACAAAGGAAATGAATGATCAGAAGGAGAAACGAAAGTTTTCTAGATCAAATCTCGGGAAGAGTTTGGCAAAATAAATATTTTTTACTGGATATTACTTATTCTACCGACCAAATCTGGAATGCATGTGTTGATATGGTTGAAATCTCAAATTTTCTCCAGGATCACGTGATAAAGATTTTGCTTCCAACAGCTGCATTCAGAAATTAAAGATATTGAAAAGTGGGGTCTTAGGGTGAAGTGTTCCAGTCTCTGGAGTGTGTGGAGGGATGATGGAATCCCAGTGCTTTCCTTCTCTTCCTCTCCACATCCAACCCTGAGGTGACGGAGCCTCCATGGCCATGACTTCCCTTCACCATGCCCTAGACCCAGCAGGACTGTCTGATCCTAGACTGGACACCTCCAGAACTGTGAGCCAAAATAAGCCTTGGCTGTCTCTGGTATGTTATGGTAGTGATGGGACACTGACTAACACATGTAGTCAAGGAAGAGACCGCTCTGCCCACAGTTACTGTGATTCATAAGCAAACAAGTAGGTGGACCAACACACCATTGTCAAATCACGAGCTAACTCAGTTCAAAGCATCCCTGATCCCAGATCCCTAAGGGGCCTTGGGTATGGCCTTATAGTTTCCCCCTCACTTGGCAAAGCTCTGAGGAAGATAGAAGACTGAATTGGCCACTTCTGGCAACAAAGGGATGAGACTCACTCTGGTTTATCTTAAAGGTACATATGGATTTTGTTCTGTTTGGTTTTGGGTTTTTTGTTTGTTTGTTTGTTTGTTGTTGTTTTTTGTTTGTTTGTTTTTGGTTTTGGTTTTGGTTTTTCGAGACAGGGTTTCTCTGTGCATCTTTGGAGCTGTCCTGGAACTCACTCTGTAGTCCAGGCTGGCCTTGCATTCACAGAAATCCGCCTGCCTCTGCCTCCCAAATACTGGGATTAAAGGCATGCACCACCACCACCGAGCTACATACAGATATATATATATCTTTGGTTTTTCGAGACAGGGTTTCTCTGTGTAGCTTTGCGCCTTTTCCTGGAACTCACTTGGTAGCCCAGGCTAGCCTCGAACTCACAGAGATCCGCCTGGCTCTGCCTCCCGAGTGCTGGGATTAAAGGTGTGCGCCACCACCACCCGGCCATACATATATTTTTAAAGGCAGAAACATTCCAGGCATCCATTCATTGAAACCGTGGACTGAACCAACAATACTCATAAGCCTCACCTTTCTTCTGTCCTTTTACATACATATTCTTAGGTGACACACCAATTGCTTTCTCATGTTCATTCTATTCCTCCCACATTATTCATAATCTATTTCTATTTGACAAACCAAACAAAAATTCAGATGCTTAAAGAATGCCAACAGGGGGCTGGAGAGATGGGTCAGCCCTGATTGTTCTTGCAAGAGGACCCAGGTTCAGTTCCCAGCACCCACATCAGACAGCTTTTACAACCAGCTCAGCAGCTCACAACTCTAGTTTCAGGGGATGCAAATACCCTCTTCTGGCTTCCACAGGCCCCTGCATATATGTGATTCACATATATACAGTTAGGTATTCATACATACACATAACATAAAACAATACATCCAAAAGAAGTTTTTAAATTTCTGACAGGATTTTGTAACCATTCTTGAACATGACACTAAAATACAAGGCAATAACAGCATGTTTTAAAGGGTGGTTTGGATGGCAACAAAGTTTAAAGTTAACTATGCATCAAAGGGCTAACTCAATGAGTAAAAGAGTCAGCTAACAAAATGGGAGAAATATTTGTAGTTGCATCTACAAGCTTGAGAGTGGTGTAAAGAAATTGCCAGTAAGTCCGGGAGAGCATCCTCAGGGTCCGTTATCCAGGAAGACAACAAGCAAGACCAGAATGACACACTCTTTTGCATTTGTTTGGGTGGTTACTATAAAACTGACAAGCATTGGTAGGGATGCGGAAGAACTGGAACTTGTCTATTCTGCTGGATGGAATACAAGATGATGTAGGTAATATGGAAAATGTGTGTGTGTGTGTGTGTGTGTGTGTGTGTGTGTGTGTGTGTGTGTGTATCTACAATGGAACCTTTAAAAGGAAGGAGATTCTGACACATACCACTGCATGGATGAAGATGCTTTATTTAAATGAAATAAGCTAATTATTTAAAAAAGTACTATATTACTTACATACATGGGGTACATAGACTAATCAAAGTCATATAGACAGAAAACAAGAATGGTGGCTGCTGTGGAGAAGGGAGATGTTTAATGGCTACAGAACTTCAGTTTTGTGTGACGAAAAGAGTTTGTAGAAATAAATGGTAGCCGTGACTGCATGGTGATGTGAGTGTACTGAAATGCCACTGAACTGTATGTTGACAAGTGTTTAGAGCAAGGTGTGATAGTGAACACCTATAACTCCAGGGCTTGCCAGACGCCCAAGAGAGGACAAACTCAGTTTGAAGCCAGTCTGTGCTGTGTATGTGAGTCCCTGACTAGTCTGGGCTACATAGTGAGCTAGGCCAGTGGGGAAGAGGAGGTATAAACTAAAATGGTGTTTTATGTATATTTGCCACAATAAAAGATTAAGAAATAGGAGCAAAAATTAAATCAACAACTCTCATTTATTGTCCTCATGAACCCACAGTTTGGGCAAGGTTATTAGCTTCGTCTGATTCTGTGTGATGTCAGCTGCGGCTGAAGATCCACCTCCAGGATGTCTCAGACATGGCTACCAAGCTGGTGCTGCTGTTGGCCAGGCACTGAGCCCAGGCTGTCAGTCAAGGGATTTAGTTCTCCCTATGGTTGACACCAGGAGCTTTCTGCATGGCCTAGTATATTGCCCTGTTTCTTAGAACAATATTCAAAGAACCAGGAGTTGAAGACTAATGGTCTCTTTAGATCCTGAAATAGTAAGGGTCATACTCATAGTATTCTATTGGTAAAATAGTCAAAATAATATAAACAAACAAACAAACAAAAAATCCACCCAACTTAAGGGGAAGAGCATAAAGGGAATAGACCTAAACTTTGGGTTAAGAAAAATTGTCACTGGGTGGTGGTAGCGCATGCCTTTAATCCCAGCACTTAGGGGGCAGAGGCAGGCTGTTCTCTGTGAGTTTGGGGCCAGTCTGGTCTACCTACATATGAGTTCCAAGACAGCCAGAGCTATGCAGTGAGACCCTGTATCAAAAACAAAAACAAAACATCCAAAAAAGAAGAATTGTCAAAGAATATGTAGTTATCTTTAGTCAGTCACACCAGTTAGCTTATTCTAGAACTTTCTTCCAGCTGATAACTTGTCCTCCTGGCTCATTATGTCGACATTTCAAAGAACTCAGTTCCTCATGCATGGCTGCCATTGGGTCTCTAGCACTCCTCTGAATATAGTGAACTGCCTGATTCTCTCTTTTTTCAGTTCATATAAGTAAGAATGAGATTGTAATTGGCTCAGATCTCTGTTTCATGTGAAGCCAAGCAGGACATAGGCACCCAATAATATATGCATTGACTGCCATTACATCCAGTGCGCATCTCCAGCACCAGCAGGCGATGGGGCTGTGTCACGTGACACAGACAATACCCATCTTTCACTCCTCTTTTTCACATATGCAGCGAGAGCCATGAGTAGAATGTGGACTATTTGTGAATATAGCAAGCACCATCTGTTTCCTAAATAAAGTAGAGCCCTTAGGAGTACAGGAAATATTCAGATATGAGCTGCTACGTAAGCTATCACTATATTCAAGATAACCCTGGTTGATTCTTGTCAACTTGACATACTTGTTGAGAGGGAATCTCAATTGAAAAATTTCCTCCAACAGATTGGTCTGTAGGCATGACTGTGAGGCATTTTCTTGATTGCTAATCGATGTAGGAGTGCCCAGCCTACTGTAGATGGTCTGTCGCTAGGCAGGGGGACCTGGGCTATATAAGAAAGGCAGCTGAATAAGGCAGGGAACAAAGCTGTAAGAAGTGTCCCTCTGTAGTGGCAGTGTCTTCCTCACTTGCTTCCCTACCTTCTTTTTGAGCAGGGTCCCTCATGGAACCTGGAGCTCACCAAATTTGCTAGACCAGCTGCTCAGCAAGACCATAGGATCTTCCCACCTCTGCCCTCCCAGCTCTGGTGTTACAGGTGCATGCCCCCATGCTGCTCTTTACAGGTCATTATGCCTGTGCAGTGGACACCTTATTCACTATGCCAGCTTCCCAGATCTTTATTTCATTGGTTTTTCTTTTACATGGTTTGTTAATTGACTTTTGTTTGTTTTTGTTTTTGTTTTTTAAAGATTATTTTCTTCTTAAGACAGCCATTCATTTTTAATGTCACATAGAAGACACTGAGATCCCACTGTGCTAAGTGGACACAGGATTAGGAAGCCTTGGCACCCCTGACATTATGGGAAAGACAATTCTTTGATGGGGGAAGCTCTCCAATGTAGGGTGCTTAGGAGCACCCCAACCTCTGTATTGTTTTTGTTTTTTAATACAGAGTTTCTCTGCGTAGTCCTGGCTGTCCTGAAACTCAGTCAAAAGTGTGTGCCACCACCACCCGGCCTTGTTATTTAACTTTAAGTGTTCCATTTCATGCCCCACCTTTATCTTAATCAGAATGAGATTTAATCTGCACAACAGATCTTTGACAGAAGATTTTTAAAAAGAGAAATGAGGGGAATGTTTTTGTGTACCGATGAAACACAGGAGAGTTTGAAACTTCAAAGACAGGCAGACAAGAGATGAGAATAATGAGTGTCAGCACCAAAGAGGCAGGCCCATGTTCATAAGAACTTAAGATACAATATGTGTACATGTGTGTACAGGCTTAGCACAAAACTAATATACACTCAAGAGGCAAGAAATACAACCAAACTCAACATCCCATCTTTTCCCAGGAATAGTGAGGTATGCTGACCCTCATGTTTCAGACACTGCTGTTTTCACCTGGGTAATGCAGAAAAATGGGTTTCCTAGGCACCCATGTTGCCCCTTCGCTTTTCTCAATGAAGCCAGAAGTATCTTAGAATTCTTAGATCCTCTATCTCTATCCCTGCTTGAAACTCTCTAGTGGGTGCCAATAGGATTAGAGTGAAAGACAAGTGTTGTTGGTTGTTTTTACTCTTTGGGGGCCCACCACCCAGCTCCCAAATAAATCGCACAGAGGCCTAGTCTTTCTTATGAATGCCTGGCCTTAGCTTGGCTTGTTTCTTGCCAGCTTTTTAAAATTTAAATTATCCCATCTATCTTTTGCTGTTGGGATTTTCCCTTTCTCTACTTTGGTATATCTTTTCTTTCCTTCTTACTCCATTTCTGGCTGGGTAGCTGTGTGGCTGTGTGGCTGGGTGGCTGGCCCCTTCTTTTATCCTCCTTCCTTTTGTCCTCTTTCTATTTATTCTATTTGCCTGCTAGCCCTTGCCTATCCTTTCTCCTGCCTTGCTATTGGCCATTCAGCTCTTTATTAGCCCATCAGGTGTTTTAGACAGGCAAAGTAGCACAGCTTCACAGAGTTAAACAAATGCAACATAAAAGAATGAAACACATCTTTGCATCATTAAAAAAAAAATTCCACAGCATAAACACATGTAACGCATCTTAAAATAATACTCCACAACAGACAAATGCCTTGCTATTGGCCAGCTAGCCCTCATGAGTTGGCCCTTACCCGTCTTTCCAAACTGGTTTTACAGCATTGCTGCCCATAATCCAGCACAACAGTGTGCTTCCTTGGATTTCTGCAGCCTTGGTTCCAATTGTGAAATCTCCACTCTGGTGACTTTAGCTCAAGAAACTTGCACTGTCCTCGCCACTCTCCGTGTTACTCCTGTTGGTATTTTATACTGCGTGTCGCCACCGGATTTGCCATAGATTTGTCTTCACCTACTAGCTTCACTACAGCCAAGACTTCACTTCTTCCAAAACCAAAACAGACCAAACACATAGCAGAAATTGTGAAGTTCAGACACAGTTCCTCAACATTTTTACATTTGTGACTTATGAATTCCATCATCAAAGATATAATAAGTCAAGGAAATGTCCAAAATATTAGCTGCATGCTTTACAGGCAGAGGTTTAAAACACTGACAGGCAGGGCCGGCTGTTAGTATGCTCTAAGAGAAAATGTCACAGATACAGCATCACATTTTTCCAGCTCGATCTTGCCCAAGTGTTCATCACATTGACACTGTGCTGTGCCCACAAAGATGAACTTCATGTTCCGGATTACAACCTAATCTTCAGCCCAGATGATAAGAAGAGTAAAATTAGCATACGGCATCTGCTGCCAGCATTTGGAAGTCATGGCTTCTGGCCAGAGCTCAGCTTATTACAGCTGAGATGTTATACTGTACAGATGTCTATCTTTCTGTCATGAAAAATTGCAGCACCACCATTTTATGGTGAGCATGAAAAATTATAAAAGCACTGTGTACGGGTATAAAGATAAATACAGTGTCCAACCTCAATGCTAATTCTACCTCTAAGAAGACATTAACAACTACAGTGATGATTGTATAGCTTGAGTATTTCTGTCCTTCTGCCCTGATGAATTTTAAAATCAAAACTGCATAGCTAAGGAAACTGGCAAGATCAACATGTGGAAGAACAGATTTAACTCCCATGTTGTCATCTTAATTAGAAAAAAAATTGCTGTTGAAACAATCTTGTTTCTATGGCTATGAGGTCAAGGGAAATTATCTTTTTCAATTTTAAAATATAAATGCTTGGATCTCTTAGAAAATCACAGTAAGTTGGGCCCAGAAGACATGATGGTCAAAGGCCCAGGTTCACACTTGTTGCATGGCAACAAGAATTTCTCCAAACTACAGGAAGTGGTCAAACACAGGCATCCAGTGGAGCATCTAACAGAGTTTTCTCTAGGAGTCAAGTCTCAGGTCTCCCAAAGATTGGTCCCATCTACATGGTTACTGTTCTCCACTTTGATCCAGGCTCACACATCATCTCACTCCTCATCTTGTCAACAAATATTTGAGTGTCTACTAAATTCTGAACACACTCATGGAGCTTACATTCTAGGCTGGAGATACTGATAATAAATAAGTATATTTTGTGGTATATTATGAATCTCTGTGTATCTCCAGCTTAGGAGAGAAAATCAAGTAACAGAAGTGGATATGAAAGAGTACATTTAAATACGATGGCTCAAATCAGGCTGGGATGCAGCTATGTATCTGGCTATCTGTAATAAGTGAGTTCTAGGGCAGAGGTGGAAACATGCCTGCCTGGAGAGTTCTAGGAATAGAGGTCAGTGAGGTCAGAGAGATGGAAGACAGAGAGGTTCTAAGAAACAAATCTCAGGCCTAGAGAGATAGCGGAATAGCTGAGTTCTTTCTGCTCTCCCAGAGTTCCAGAGCTTGGTTCCCAGAACCCACATCATGCAGCTCACAACTGCCTGTAACTCCAACTCCAAAGAATTTGACAGTCTCCTCTGCCTTCCACGGGTACCTGCACGTATGTAACATACATGCACATAGACATACACCAACAAATAAAAGTAAACCCTTAAAAAAACAGAATCAGATTGTGTGGGCTCTTGGAGTCTAGTATTAAATGTTAAGCAGTTGTGGGGGGGTAGCAGAAGGCTAGAGTTAACTGTTAAAGGAGCCTATACCTCCTTAGGATGGGCCTGCATCACAAACTCTGGTGTATTCGTGGGCTGAAAGAAGCCTGTTGGAGATCATGGCATCAGTGTGAACATATGTGCTGCATGTCCAGAAGGCCAACATCTGCAGCCACTGGTCAGTTATACGCCCTAGAGAAGGAAGCCTGAGAACTCCATTTTCATGGACACGAATGAAGCCCAAAAGAAGGCAAGTATCAGAGGACAACGTATATGAAATGCAACACTACAGAGCTTTGCATGTATCCCACTGGTCTTAGAGCATGGGCTTGAGAGGGAAAAAAAGAAGGTAGGGGTATGAGATAGCTGTGAGGGAGGATTAACTGGACATACTGGAAAATTAGATTTGACAAGAAAGCAGAGCTTTGATTCCCAGATCCCTGTCTTGGGAAATACATTGTATGTGTTGCATGAAGTTAATATTTGGGGGGTGGGGGTGGAGAGGATGAACTGACATTCGCTTCTTACTACCAGGGGAAATAATGCATTCCCTGTCAGTCACCAGGCTTAAAACATTGCCTTGTTCCTAACTCAACCCAGCATTATTAAATACTTACATAAATAATGCATCGCCTCTGCCTTCCAGGAGCTTGTTCCCTTAGCACTTCGATAATAGCACTCAAGCTCAGTACTGGAATTATGTTAATAGAAAATCTAAATTCTTCATGCTGAGAATAGATCAATTTTTAGAAGAAAGCTGGGAGAGGTAAAATATTCCTGTGCTGAGGCAACTTCAGGAAGGAAACAGCCGTTGTAGGTAGAGCTCCTTTGGGAAAGGAACCCGGCAACTGAAGTGCAGCTGAGGAGAACAGATCCGCTGTCCCTTCTTCAAACAGAAAGCCCTCAGGAAGCAGCAGCAGGAGAACCGAGAGGCGGCATGAAAGGGGGCCCTCAGGGAAGAGAGCAGAGCGGACCCTCAGGGAAGAGAGCAGAGTGGACCCTCAGTGAAGAGAGCAGAGGGGGCCCTCAGGGAAGAGAGCAGAGCAGACCCTCAGTGAAGAGAGCAGAGGGGGCCCTCAGGGAAGAGAGCAGAGCAGACCCTCAGTG